>NC_138377.1:36264991-36353173 GCF_054177405.1 Leptonychotes weddellii | reverse complement strand
TAGATTCTCGGATCTGCTGCATTCAGTCGGTTGGCTTATCACCTATCGTGTAGCCTCTAGAGAGTCCACGGTACACTCGTGAGACAATAAATTGAAAAGCAAATAATATCTTAATGTTAATGCATACTAAGTTTTAACCTTGTGGACCCTTGGAAAGGACCTTGGGGACCCCCAGGGGTTCCAAACCACACTTTGAGAACTGATATCCTGGCTGAACAGAAGTTTTTACAGGCCTGCTTTAAAATTCTCTTTCGAGAGCTGAGTGAAGAAACTTACCCAACATCCAGCTCAGGCCTCTTCAGTTTCCAAAGTAACAGACTTACAAAGAGGAAGCTAACGGTGTCACTCACCCTCAAAGCCTTCCCCATGAATACTGAGCCAGTTGCACTGCTTTTAAAGGCCCTGGTCTGGTTCAGTTCTAGAAGCCCTTTGTGGTACTGTAAGGCAATTCGGGCCGTCACTCCTGAGCCAGTAGGACTTCTGTCCACCTGTTCCAGAGTAAATGAAGATAAGAGTGTTCACCGTGTTCCAATTCCATACTGTCTGGCTTTTGTGCCAAACGTTACAGTTTTAATACCTGTTCATCTGCAAACACGCAGATGTTGGCGGTTGGCTCCTCGCTGTAAGTGTCTTTTCCATCTGTTAATATAGTTCCGTACAGAAAGGAAAGATCTTCACTCTCAGGATGATTAATTTTAAACTGCAAATGACAAAGAAAATTATCGTGTAATATAAATTGTCATGTAAGATTACACGTAAAATAAATATTGTGATTCAAATTTATCTTTATAAATAATATAGATGGGGTACTCGGAGGCATAACTTTTCACTCTGTCATTTTTAAAACACCTTTTGGGTCAAGGCAGTAAATGATGTCTTTGTCTAGATGAATAAACATAGTTTCATTGGAAGTTAGGATTCTTATCATACTCTGAGTCCTTTCTAAGGAATTTGTCCCGCCTGTAGCCTCTACTGAAGGAACAGTCCTGTTATATATACACACACACTCCAAGCACTATTTTATACACACACACACACACACACTCCAAACGCTCACACTCTTTGAAGCACTGACCCCAGACCGGCCACGGCTCTTCCAACAGGACAGGCTAAGGCAGTCCTGTGCTCCCTCTGAGGAGCTTGAAGGGGATAAGGTAGAAGAACCAGACAATGAACACCTAGAGCCGAAGTTAATACCGTGGGCAGAGACGAGGCCTTGGAAGAGGCTGTGGGAAGGCTGTGAGGGTGAGTGACACCCTTGGTTGCTTCTTTGTAAGTGTGTGACTTTGGAAACTGAAGAGGCCTGATTTGGGTGTTAGGTAAGTTTCTTCACTGAGCTCTCAAAAGAGAATTTTGAGCAAGCCAAAGGTACAAGAATGCAGAAGCTATTGGGTAAGAGAACAGTTGGATGAAAAAAAAAAAAGATCTGTAAAGGAGGAAGGCAGCTGGTGCTACAGAAAGCAGCACATACGCTCAGAGAAGCGTGCCCTGGCATGGTCGCTAAGTCACCTCTGTGGTAAATCAAGGTCAGGCCCAAGTGTGCAGCGCTTCCTGCTCTTCTCGGGAGGCCTCGTTTAACTTTTCCTCATTTTCTGTGACATCTGTTAGCTCTCAAACTATAATCTTACTTCCATGGGCATCCTTACAATCAGTACATTCCACTGCTACTTACCTGTCACCTGAAGCAAGTGAATAGATTTGGTTCTGAAAATCCAGAGTCCATCGAAAGCCAAGTTTAAGCGGTCTTCCTGCTGGATCTTTGTTCTCCATCCTCTGAAAGCCCCCATGCCCCACCCCCACCACAGCATCATTACCTCGCACTCCTCATGGTATTCTTCCCCCGCCAGACTGAGCTCCCAGAAGGCGGGTTTGTTCTTTCCTGGAGTCCCTAGCATCTAACATAGCATCGTGTGCGACTCACTAAGTTCTAGGTAAATGTTTGTTAAAAGAAGGAAGACACCTGAAACTAATATTACACTGTATGTTAACTAACTGGAATTTAAATAAAAACTTTAAAAAAAAAAGAATAAATGAATGAGGATGAATGTGTACTAACTTCAGCCCCCACCAAAATGGCCTTTCCCTGAATCTGCATCAGCAGTGTGAATGGTCAGCGGTTAACAAAGTAGTTCTGCTGCCTGATTCAGCACTAATAGATGATGCTATATATCGTCATCTCATACATGGTTTTCTCCTATTTCTCTCAGAATCCCTCCCCCCTCGAGGTCCACCCCTTCTCCCCTTGGTCAGAAGTTCACACTTTAATGAGAAGTTCAAAATTACTCCTTTTATTAAGAAAACTATGCCTTTTTCTCTTGATCTCATTAAAAATAAAGTTATTTCATGCCAAATTTTAGCTCAAACTCTAAGCTGCTTAATGAATAGAAAATTGATATAAATTCAGAACCTCAGAAGTTGCTATGATAAACTAATTCTAGCTATTGGTATTGACAGTCCTAGATAAATGACAATTTAGAACAGGAATAAAGTATATATTTTCATCTTGTTTAAGTTACAAATTATGTTAAAGTCTCAGGTATGTTAAATAGGCCCATAGTAATTATTAGTACAAGTATATTAGGCACTATCTTTCACAAGTTATTTTTTACTTAGAATAGTGATTAAATTCTCATATGCTAAAACATTCAAATACTGTATATGAGTTTTATTTACAGGTCCCAATGTAAAATGGCAGACTTGTGCTAGAAATGAAAGAATATTCTAGATATATTTATTATCCAAACTGATTTTATCAGAATAGTTTTCCCAAGCCAAAATTAGACTTACTTGAGTAGTTACTTAGGTAACTTCTTAGCAGTATAAGAAAAATTTACTAATTAGGAATTACTGTTCTCTGTGAAATAAGAGAAAGTCTGAACAGATTTAATGAAATCTATTTTGTGAGCTATAATTGACATTCATTATTTGCAAGTTTTGCAGAATGACCACATATAGCAAAGTATATGCATTTCAAATTAGTGAAATACTGTTTGATACATTTTCTATATGTGTAAATAACCACAAATTATACTAGTATGTATATAATTAAAGTTAATAAATTACTTATTGAACATTTATTATAGGTTGGCATTATTCTAAATCCTTTGAATGTATTGACTTACTTCATTCTTATAACACCCTATGAAACAGGTATTTTGTAATTCCCATTGCACAACAGGAAGGTTATGTAACTCATTCAAGGTTGCAAAACTTACAAGTGGCAAAACTGGGACTCCTAGATAGTCTTGCTATAGAGCCCAAGATTGTAACCAGTACCTTATTTTTAGTCCTACTAATAATTTAAATATGTAGATATTTAACTGCGTAGACGTGTAATTTATATTCCCTCCATGCCGCAGAGGAGGGCACGTGTGATGAAAGCGGTGTTTGTACTGACCTGAGCTTTGACTGCTTCTGTCACTGCACTCGCTGCATCCACAAGGTCCCTTGTCTTTGCAGAACAAACGTCAAGTCCTAACTTTTCAGCACTAACAAATGCATAAAATGCTCCACCATATGCAATGTCTACCACCATCTTTCCATGACCAGGAACATCCACTAAGAGATCTAAAAAAGATGTGTTTGAAAATAAGTTTGTTGGGGCGCCTGGGTGGCTCAGTCGTTAAGCGTCTGCCTTCCGCTCAGGTCATGATCCCAGGGTCCTGGTATCGAGCCCCGCATCGGGCTCCCTGCTCAGCGGGTAGCCTGCTTCTCCCTCTCCCACTCCCCCTGCTTGTGTTCCCTCTCTCGCTGTGTCTCTGTCAAATAAATAAATAAAATCTTAAAAAAAAAAAGAAAAGTTTTTTAATAGTATTTTGGCAGTACAATTCAGAGCATTTTTAATATGTATATTTTGGTGGAGGGGTACATTTTCCTATCATAGAAAGGAATGAAGCATTTTTGAAATGAGTAAGCATCAAATAATAATAGACATTTAGCTGAGTGCATTTATTTTTAACTTAATGATACATAAGTTTTAGAACATCTAATGCCATGTTTTTCTTAAATCGTGTAAACTTATTTTGTTAACCACTTTGAGGATCTTTGCTAGAAAACCTCATAGAGGCAGAGAGAGGGGAAATCCTGGGACATCAATGTGTGAAAACAAGGGCAGAAAATGAAAGTCCCCTCTCATACTACTACTAGGAATTGTTTAAAGATTTTATTTGTTTATTTGTCAGAGAGAGAAAGCAAGAGAGAACACAAGCAGGGGGAGCGGCAGGCAGAGGGAGAAGCAGGTTCCCTGCTGAGCAAGGAGCCTGATGCAGGGCTTGATCCCAGGACCCTGGGATCATGACCTGAGCCGAAGCCAGACACTTAACCTACTGAGCCACCCAGGCGTCCCTACTAGGAATCGTTTAATATATGATTTTGGATCCTATTCACAAATTGGCTTTCTTCAGCTATAATGTCAAAACAAAATGAAAAGATTTTTCTATGTAAGTTATATATACTAATTCACCTATGTATTTTCATTTCATGAAAGCATCCTGCAGGCAAATACTCAGAATAAAGCCATTATGGAATCACTGATGTCTACAGTATCATTTTGTATCAGGGTTTTAAGTATTCTAAGTCCTCAACTTACCCAAAGTTTCACCTGAAGGTCAGTTGTTTGAAATCCTAAATTCATATTTCCAAAAGGAATGGGGTTAGATGATATTTTAGGATATTCAAACTGTTTTACCCGTTCTTGCATCTTCCTTTTCCTCCTCCCCAGTTCAAGCTGGCTTGGTGATCACTGCCTCTGGGGGAGATGTATGGCAGGGGAGAAAGTAGGTTTTATGGAAACCTAAGATCTGGGGGGAGAGAGGTTTGTTGGCCTGAAGGGTCACCATATTTCTCTTGGTCAATAGAGAAATTTCCTCTGGACCGAGAAAAGAGTTGGCAGGTCTGGAGTGCAGAGGACCTGTGTTGACTTCCCCACAGTACTATAGGGAGGCTATAGGGTGTGAGAGAGATAGCAAAGAGGACGAGAGGCAGGGACAGGGGCCACATGGCCAGGGGCAGATGATGCTTCACTGGTTGACCATGCAGGCTGATGACTAAAAGGCCCTCCTCTCCAAAGCCTTGGCTCTTCAAAGAAACCTTTGCTACACATGTATCAGGAAAGGGGACAGCATGTAGACAGATGAGGCTAGGTAAGTCAACAAGGCAGAATGGGGCCTCAAATGCAGAAATTCTGAAAAATAAAATATTGCTTATATGCCTGAGTTTGCACACTGACTCATACAAAGATACCAATCAGTATGCTATCCATTCCAGGCTGGGCCACAGAGCCCTTCTAACACATGGTGTGTCAAAACAGAGCAAGTTTATAATCAAGAAAGTAAAATATGCCCGTGGGGCTTAAAAGGAACTATGAATGAAACATCTTTATCTTGATGCTGGTGCAACATAAAAATCAGACTTAATGAAAGGAGAATGAGGACGTAGATGGAAATGAGGGGCTGCTGGAAGCTGGAAAGCTAAGTGTGGCTTTGGTGTCCTCATGTGTAACATGGAACTGCTGTCCCCGCCCAAAAGGACTGCTGTGTGAATTCCATGTGATAATGTGTGGGGAGTGCATGGCACAAATCAGCCATACATTAATGTTAATAGTAAGGCCAAAAATTTAATTTCCAAAGGGAATAGGGTTCTTAAGAGGATATTTACATTTGCTAATCACCATAGTCTTCTCCCAGTTTCATTCACTTAGTTACTCATTCAACAAACATTGACTACCTACTGTTCTAGCACTTGAATACAGTAACAAAACAAAGTTTTCATTTTAGCAGAGTGGAATGGAAATGAACTCAGCAATCTTCTGAGGTGGGTACTGTTGTCATCTTCATTTTGCAGATGATGATCTTGAGGTGTGGAATCCCTTTTGCAAGGTCATCAAGATGGAGATGGGACAGAGCAGTGATCTTGAACACTTGTCAGTCCACTGTTTTAGCATTTTTCAAAGTACAGAATTTAGGATCTTTTTTTTTTTTTTAATGGAGGGACTCCTTTCTTTTCTTTTCTTTTTTTAAGATTTTATTTATTTATGTGACAGAGAGACAGCGCAAGAGCAGGAACACAAGCTGGGGGAGTGGGAGAGGGAGAAGCAGGCTTCCCTCGGAGCAGGGATCCCGATGCGGGGCTCGATCCCAGGACCCCGGGATCATGACCTGAGCCGAAGGCAGACGCCCAAAGACTGAGCCACCCAGGTGCCCCAGGATCTTTTTTAATGACTCAAAGTGACCATTACTGCCCACCAATTATTGTATAGTCACACAGCGCTGCTCTCGGGAACTATGGTGCTTACAGACTGGCTGCCCTGACCCAACCAGCCCTGAACTATGATGTCGTTGGTGATCCTGCTGCTAGCTGTCTTTTCCCGCAAATCTAGAGCACTTCCAATCTGCTGCTGGGGTTGCCTAAGGAGAAACTGGATAGCTAAACTATTTAAACTGCTGAGATTTTCGAGATGCAACCTAACCAAACTCCTGTCTATCTCAAGTGCCCTCCCAATCCGGATGTGACACTGTTCTCTCCTAGAGGGCAAAGTGCCATCAGTTCCCCCAGGGGAATTCTTCATCAACCTATGTGTTTCAGCTGCCTGAGGTTGCTCTAAGACTGACAAATGCCTGGGCTATTACTGCCTCATTCATAATTAGGCTAAGCTAGAATCCAAATCCTCAAGAAAGATCAAGATCTAATAGAATGCCCCCGATGTTTATAGCAGCATTATCAACAATAGCCAAATTATGGAAAGAACCCAAATGTCCATCAACTGATGAATGTATAAAGAAGATGTTGTATCTGTATTTATATGTACGTATATAATGGATTACTCAGCCATCAAAAAGAATGAAATCTTGCCATTTGCAACAATGTGGATGGACCTAGAGTATATTATGCTAAGCAAAATCAGAGAAAAACACCGTATGATTTCACTCATGTGGAATTTAAAAAACAGAACATGAACATAGGGGAAAGAAAAAAAAAAGGGAGGCAAACCATAAGAGACTTAATGATAGAGGACAAACTGAGGGTTGCTGGAGGGGAGGTGGGGGGTATAGACTAAACGGGTGATGGGTATTGAGGCACTTGTGATGAGCACTGGGTGTTATACCTACAGTCTTTCTGTCTCTAAAAATATATTTTTAAAATTTGTGAGTGTTTTGCATACTATCATTTAATCCTCACCAAAAACTCAATGAGAAAACAAATGAAAAAATATCGGCACAGAGAGGTTAGTAATTTGATTAAGGTTGCATAGCTTAAAGGGGTTGTCAGTATTTGGACTCACACAATGTCTGTTCCTGTTTCTTAAAGAATAAGAGCAGCAACATCTGTATCTTCCCGGTTTATAAATTGCTTAGTTCATTCATTCTTATTTAATTATTTCCCAAAGAAGTGGGGAAGGCACTTTTTACAGGTGAGGAAAACAAGACAGGGCTTAGTAACTTGTCAGGGGGGTAATGTCTAGTAAGTGTATTCTGAATCAGCCAATGAACCCTGGTACATTGGCTGTTCTTTGCTCTTTCCTTCCTCAGACTCACCCAACTGTGAAATCTCTAGGAATGCCTGACAGTGGGGAACGAGGCGCTGAGTAAGGGAGACACGGAATTCTGTACTCCTCAAGGCTCTCTCAAGACCAAGACGAAATCTGTGGGATAATCGAATTGCATGCACGGCACAAATCTGCAAGGCTAAGATGCTAACACACATTTGCATTGATTTTATGTTTTTATTAATCGCAAAGGCTCGTGGGTGGGTTAACTGCACTGCGTGAGTTCCAGGCCAGAGAGACGGTTAGTGTAGTTAGTTGCTTCCCGGAGCTGGGAGGGTCTCCCCGTTTACCTGTGGCCAGCGCGAAAGCTGGCACGCTGTGGAAGCGCACCGGGCCGCGACTGCGGCCGCCCTCGCATTCCACGAAGGCCGCCACCAGCCCGCACGGGCAGTGGATGTTGACGCGGGCCTCGCGGGCGCCGGCCGGGGGTGCGGGTACCAGCCCGAAGTCGAGGGCGAAGCGGCCCAGCGCCAGCACTGCATGGCCGCACATGGAGCTGTAGCCCTCGTTGTGCAGGAACAGGACGCCCAGGTGCGCGTCCGGCAACTCGCTAGGCACCAACACAGCCCCGTACATGTCCCGGTGCCCCCGAGGCTCGAACATGAGCCTTCGTCGCAGGTGGTCAAGGTGCTGGCGCATGTAGCGCCGCTTGGCCAGCAGCGTGGGGCCGACCACTTCCGGACACCCAGCCAGCACGATGCGCAGGGGCTCGCCGCCCGTGTGCATGTCCACCACCGACAGCGCCGGCGTCCCCGGGTCGTGCGGGGGCAGCCGCGGCAGCGCCAGCGCCCTCTCCATCGCCTGCGTCCGGGAACGCGACCACCTCCCGGCGGTGCGCTCTTCGAGCCTCCAGCCCACCCGCCTACTCCGCGGGAGAGCTTCAGCACTTGAGGCCGCCTCCGGGGCGGGGCCTCCGAGAAGAGACCAGGAAGGGCGAGGGGGCGGGGCTTCGGGTGGTCGCCCGGGTTACCAGGAGGCGGAGCCGCCGAGGCGGATGTGGCCCGGATGTCCGGGCGCTGCCGGCGGCTGATCCCGGAGCTTCTTCCGGGAAACCTGCAAGCGGCCAATGGGTGAGTGGTCGCCGAGGTCGCGGAAGCCGTTTGTCTTAGTCCCTGCTTCTTCCCCACGCTGGCGGCTTTGGGCTGTGCTCCGGGGGGCGGCCTCCGGTTAGCGGCGCATCCTTACCCCTGGCTCGCACTGTCTCGGGCGGGCCCTCATCTCCTCCCGGGGTCGGGGTGGTCTCGGCGCCCTCGGGCTGCGGAGGAGACACGTCGTAGAGGGGAGGCGGGCTGTGTGTGCCAGGGCAAAAGGCGAGGCCTTGGTTGTGTTCAAGAGGTCACTTCAGTCCCTTTGTTTAGCATTCGTGAGGGTAGACTTCAAAATTTAAACAGCGGGAGTCAGTAAGTGCCAACAAACGGGAAAGGGGGCGGAAACTAATTGCTGAAGTCGCTGGCTTCTGCATCAGACGTTGTTTATAGGGCCCTTCACAAAGGGCAAGACCGTTGCAAAAAAAAGTCTTAAAATTTTAGCCACCCTCCAGTAAAGGGAAATGGGAGGGGAAATTGAACGGACACGGGGAGCCTTGGTTTTGTTTGGTCGGTGATGAGCTGTTGCTTTCACTTTGGTGATTTTCAGGCCTTGGGTTTTGAGAACTTTAGGTTATTTACATTCAGATGTATTTATTAAACACCTACTAGATGCAAAAACCATGTAGAAGAAGCCTCCAATTCTTTCACTTCTGTCTTCTCAAAAACTCTGAAACAGTTCATTTTTGTCTGTTAGTAGTTTAGGACATACTGATTACAATTGATTAAAAAGTATATGCCAAATAAGGTAAAGAAACCCATGGATTTTAAAAATTCAGAAATTTGGTAAAAGTGAAAATATTAACTTGAAACATTTTAGTCAGTGCTCTTTGTATTGTTTCTCAGCAGCACAAGGAGAAAGAAATCAAAAGTCTACTTGAATTTGAAAGGAGAAAGGACATTGTGGACCAAGCAGTCTCTATTGTGAATTCATGAAGAATTAGGGAAATTATTCAAGAATAGTGAAAGGAAGGAAAAATTCTCTACTTTTAGGGTCTTCCAGCTGGACTAAAAATTAAGTTCACATGAGACAGATTAACAGAAAAAAACAACAACCAAGTTTTATTATGTGTGCATGGAGGCCCAATTATGAAACTAAGACTTAAAGAAATGACCAATGCAGGCAGTTCTTTATACATTATCGACAGAGGCAATAAATTTGTGAGGAATTTATGGGAAAAGGAAAACAGGTGTTTGGGCTAAGGTTTGGGCTAAGATTAGCAAAAAAGTAACAAGGTTTATTTTTGCAGCTTTTTTGACTTTAAAGTCATTATCGCTGGTAATAAGGATATCTTTTTACTGCTTTCAGGGGGACGGAGGAGGTCTCAGTGTCCTTGCCCCTGTTGTTTCTTAAGTAACTTTTATTTCAAATAATATGCCAAAATGGTACATTTTGGGAGCCTGTCCCTTGACCCCTACAATAGTCATAAAATGCATAATTTTCCAAATTAATTCACATTTGACCACAGTTGTTTTGGATTTAGGTTCTTTGAGGGCAGGGACTCTTGTTATGTTGCTCTGTGGATCTTTAGAACTTCCTAGCCAGGGAATCTGATACTTAATGCACGTTTATTGAATAAGTGAATCAATGAACGATGGAAAATCAGATGTCTCTGATGAAAAAAACAACAACCTCCTTTAATAACTTCTTGATGAGGTCAGAGACAATCTGCAGGCACTGAGGTTTTTTTGTGAAGAAAGCTGCTTTTTATTTTGCCCAAGCTTTGAGAGCAGGGGGTTGATTCTAAGGTAGTTCCCAAATATAGGTCAGAGGCCCAGTGACAGCCTTGATGAAATTTTCCCCTGTCCTCAACAAAAATGACAAAGTTAGGACAATGTAGTAATCTTTTTCTAAAGGTGAATTTATTTACTTTAAAGGCCTGTCCTTTATTTTGAAATTATTGCTCTTCTGGTATTAAAATGTGTTCTATTATGAACGAAGGTGGTATTTTGTGTGTGTGTCTCTGTGTTGTATGTGTGCACACTTAATGTTCTGACTGGGCAAAATAGGGGTGGTGATCCTCTATTAGTTTTCTAATTAAAAAATGGAAATGCAAAAGTCTAGACCATCTAATCAAGGGGGACTAGCTGCTGGAGCCATTGGAGACATACCAGGTTAAGCTTTGAATTCTGGGGATAGATCCCACTTTGCTGGTTGATGGGTCTTAACCATAAAGAATAGAATTAACAACAAGATTTCGGTATAACTTTCTGCAGTGGCACAGTGTAAAAGGGGAAATTTAAGTTTAAAAATAAGTGCATCGAGACTTTTGTCTAATACGTATCATTTTTAACAACTGTGTTGAGATATTTCTGCCAAGTGCTTCAACTGCTTATTACATTATTTTTTATAATCACAAAAGATGTTACTTTACTGGCATTTGTTTTTAAAAAGCTGTCGATATTCAACCAGCATGCCTTGGACTTTACTGTGGGAAGACCCTATTATTTAAAAATGGCTCAACTGAAATATATGGAGAATGCGGGGTAAGTCTTAATTAACATGTGTATGCTATTTCATTGCTAAAATCTTTTTGCTTTTGAAATATTTTCACATGTAGAATATCTTTTTTCTTCAGTATACTCATTAATTTATAAAAATATGAGGCATTAATAAAATTCTTATCTGTGTTGTATTGTCTATAATATATTTTTCTTGACAGTCACAGTTTTTTTTAAATCATTTTATAATTTTATAATTTCTAATTATTAATGCTGTAGTGCAGTGACTTGGGCAGTAAGAACATTAAAACTCAGAACTTTTCTCTGTAATTATTTTTATATAGCGTTATTAACTAAGTTTATCATTTAATGTTAGTCAACTATTTGTAACTTAGCAAAAGGAATCTATTAAAAGTGTTTACAGATACACCAAATAACAATGTAGATTTATTTTACATACGCACTTTTTTATTTCTAAAAGATGCACATGTGTACATGTTTAAACTGAAATGGGATGTCTTTATAGAATGACTTTGGGATATTAATGTTCTAAAAAATATCTACATAAAATATTGTTTTTATATTGTAGGTGTGTCCAAGAGGACAGAGAACAAATGCACAGAAATACTGTCAGCCATGCACAGAGTCTCCAGAACTTTATGATTGGCTGTATCTTGGATTTATGGCTATGCTTCCTCTTGTTTTACATTGGTTCTTCATCGAATGGTACTCGGGAAAAAAGAGGTTAGCACTTTCTATGAATGTATCTGGATGGACTGATGTTGGAATAATGGTCATTTAGAAGACCTTATTAAATAATTATACTTGTAGTGAACCTGTTTTTGCTTTATATTCTGATGACTTTGACTGTGGCAAGAAAACTTAAGGATAGGGTATGCCTCAGTAATATAAAGGGAAATATCTTTTGTTTTACTCTAAATGATCTTGAAGGAATTTTTTTTCATTTCTCAATTACAGTCTTTATGGGTTTTCTACAAAGAATTGGTTATGATTACAAACTGTATTGCTGTAGAACAAATACTTCATGATTTGATTTAATACTAGTAACCTAGTATAATGTAGTTAAAATGATATAGCTGCAACCTAATTATGAAAACTGATACTAGAACATTAAGCCAACAAGCATTTATTGAGCCCTGTGTTTTATGTTTAGAAGATCAGGGGAGGAGGTACAGAAATAACTGATGTGGTTTATACTTGTAATCTTGTAGAGAAGACAAATGTGTATACAACTAATTATAAATCAGTTTTAAAAGTATATAAACAAGTGTATAAAAGTGTTATGAGGGGTGCCTGGTGGCTCAGTGGGTTAGGCGTCCGACTCTTGGTTTGGGCTCAGGTCATGATCTCAGGGTCATGGGATCCAGCCCCGTGTAGGCTCCGTGCTCAGTGGAGTGTGTTTGAGATTCTCTCTCTCCCTCCTCCCCTCCCCCAGCTTGCACTCGCTCACACTTGCTCTCTCTCTCTTTCTCAAATAAAAAATCTTTAAAAAAAGCACTATGAGCAAAATGCCCTAGAATCACAAAGAATAGAAGAGATAAATTGTGCCTGATGTGATCTGAAAGACTTCAAAAAAACATTTTAGGCAGAGGAAACAGCATGAACAGTGGCATGGAGGTATAAAATGTGTGCTGTGTTTTAGGTGGGACTGGAAGTAGTCTGGGGTGGTCAGAGTGTGGATTGCACATCAAAGAAAGGTAATAAACAGGAGAGTGGGAAAAGTAGGTTGAGGCCAAAATGTGAAGGTTGGTTTGTTTGTGAGAAAGAGAGCGCAATCATGCAAGCAGGGGGAGGAGCAGAGGGAGAGGGACAAGCAGACTCCGTACTGAGCGTAGAGCTTGATGTGGGGCTCCATCTCAGGACCCTGAGATCATGACTTGAGCTGAATACAAGTCAATCTCCTAACCGACTGAGCCACCCAGATGCCCCTGGAATGTGAAGGTTCTTGATGAGGATGTGAAGTTTATACTGGGAATGCGGAGCCACATTAGTACATTTCAGCCCTACTGGCTTTTAGTTCCTCTAACTTCTCAGCATCTTTCCAGCCTTAGGTCCTTTCCCTTTTGCCAGCTCTTCTCTGCCTCAGATGCTCTCTTGTCCCTCTGACTGCAACTTTTTACCTAGCTGTCCTTTTCCTTCAGATTTCAGTTGTTGTAGAGGCCTTCCCTGACCCAGTTTAAAGTAGGTCTGCCCCCTTTATTTTTCTTTTTTAATAACATTCTTCATTTTATTGTTTTGGGTTTGTAGTTAGCACTCAGCACAATCTATAGTTAGGTTAGTTTGCTCTGATCTCCCGACTAGAAGTCTGTGAGGGCAGTGGCCATCTCTGCTCTCCATGGACTCTCCAGAGACCAGCACGGCAGCCAGCACGCAACAGATGCTCATTTAGTATTTGCTGAGTGCATGATTTATTGGTGAAGGTTTTGGCTTAAAGAAGTAGCATCACTGGTTGTGTAATTTTAGGAAGGTAACCTCTATAGAGGGTAGGTGAGAGGTGCGGCATATTAGAAGACTGTTTCCAAGCAGGGATGGCCAGGTTCCAGTAGTGTGAATGGGAATGGAAAGGATGGGCTGATGGAAATAGAATTAGTAGTTTTCTGTCCACCTAATAAATCCAGGCTGATTATTTATATTGGAAAAGCCTTTGTTCTTTTTCAGATGGATCTGTAAAAAGGTTTTTTAAAAAGTAGCTCTCATCTTTTAATTTCTGTTATAGAATGATGAGAGATGAGGGCAAGAAAGGAGACGTGATAAACTGAAAGCTAAAGTGGAGTAATTGCTCAGCTAGTTGGTTGGAACTTCTCAGCCATAAGCAGGGAAAGATGGGGGTATAGAGATGTACCTCCCCAAATGTATTTGAATTAAAACATCAGATATGTTTTGAGGGACAGTCTTGGAGCAGAGGGTGGGGTTTGGTTTGAGGGTAGAGCAGAGGAGTGAGTAGTTCTCAGGCAGGAAAGCAGGTGGGTTTAAAAAGAAGGAGTTTGCATAACTTAGGTGTGCTTTGCCTAGGAAATTGGCAGCAAAGAACACAAGAGCTATCTCTTGAATTTTCCTGAGATGTTGCCCTTATAATCAAGGAAGTAGAGGCCTAGCTGTCTGAGGCTAGACCAGTGTTTCTCAACCTTTTATTCATTGTCACTTCCTTAAATAAGGAGCCTTTTTAGATACTTTTTTCAAATTCCACCTTCCCCCCCATGAAATTTTAATGTCATAAATATACTGCTTATTTGTTTATGTTGTGTATGCATCTATGTGCTATATATAACAAATGTAAGATTATTTTATCCCCAAGAACCAATTCTTGCCCTCTTAGGAGTGAAGTCACCTATTGAGAATGCATGGGCCAGACTCTCATCAAAACTTTCCTTTCTGGGCGCCTGGGTGGCTTGGTTGGCTAAGCGACTACCTTCGGCTCAGGTCATGATTCCGGGGTCCTGGGATCGAGTCCCACATCAGGCTCCCTGCTCAGCGGGGAGCCTGCTTCTCCCTCAGCCTCTGCCTGCCATTCCCCCTGCTTGTGCTCGCTCTCTCTGTGTCAAATAAATAAATAAAATCTTAAAAAAAAAAAAACTTTCCTTTCTGGTACTCTTGCTTTCCCCAGAGTTTAGTATTAAATTTGTTTTTCTTTAAGGTCAGGGCAAAGATAAGCAGAATTACATATTTTTATGCATTATGGTCAGAAGCTGTGCTTCTTATGTGATTTTTTTTTTTATATAATTTATAACTTTTAGAACGTACTCAGCAATCACTAGGGATGTTTGCAATGTGCCAGATGCTGTACTGGGTTGCAAGATTCAGAGATGACTGAAACGTGGATGCTCCCAGTACAGTGGATGAGATAGAAAAGCCATCACAGTATTTGTGAGGTTCTGTAATAGGCTGGCATGAAGAAGAAAGAAGTTAATTTTGCCTTCTTAGAATAGGGCACTGTCACAGAAGAAAAAACTGACTTTAAGCTGGACTTTGAAAAGTGAATAGATTTTGATAGGAATTGAAGAAAAAGTCTATCAGCAGGAAAAAGATGTGCAAAAGTATAGAGGCAAAAAGCGCACAGTGTAATCAAGAAATGAGAGCTGAGGGTCCTGTGAGAAATAGGGACTAAATGAGACAGGGTTATAAAGAGATTTGGGACTACAAGAGTCTTAGGAAAGATTCATAAGACCTGGGGATAACTCCAGAGCTGATCTTGACGGATACACAGCTTGCCAGATAGGTGAGAGAAGCATGCCCACATGTGTGGAGGCGTGAGGAGAAAAGAAATGTAGCATGGCCAGGAGGTGTGGAAAATAATGCAAGTAAGGAGTATTTTTCCTGAAACACAAGACGGGACTCTACGAAGGGGAGTTTTAGAATCCAGTTTTGTTTTGTAAAGATCATGTGGTTGGCTGCAGACAGATTGAAAGGGGGCATGATGAGAAGAGATGAATAAGGTTACTAAAGTAATAGCAAGAAATGATGAGGTTGGGATGTTGTTTCTAAAAATATGAATTCTATAAGGAAGCAAAATATTAAATTATATGAAATTGTAAATGTTCACGTATTCACCGTTTCCATCTGTGTAAAATCATGCAGGAGTTTTTCCAACAATATGAGCTAAGCAGGAGCTCCAAGTGACCCTCCTGCAAGAAATAACTGAAGTTTGGAAAAGACATACTATTTAAGACCTTGCTGGTCTCACTGGAGGCAGGGGAGATCTCCAAGAATTCATTTTTAGAAAACAGACAAGCCCACCCTAAGGTGGGGCCAGAGTGACAGAGCAGACAGTAGGAGTGGGAGCACTGCCTGTGGTTAACTGCTGACAGCAGCAGGTGCTGAATGGAGGCAGCCAGTGCGAAGCCTAGACTCTCAAGAGGCTGAAGCCCAAGGTGGTGGTGGGCATGGCTGCCGACAAAAGCAGCAGATCCTCTTTGCTGGAAAGCTTCCCCCATTCTCAGTTTAGGCCCATAAAAATCTTACTCATTAATATCTATTAACGACCTCATACTCCATGAGAACCAAATAAAATCAACACGATGACTGTGAGTGGGTAGACATAACCAACACTGTAGTTATACTTCCAAAGGACTGCAGATAAGGGACTTTCAGCTACACAGTATAAAACTGCTACCTTTGTAGTGCTTAAAGAAATAAGGGATGCAGTCCTAAAGACCTCCAAGAGTCAACAAGAGATTATTGGGAATGAACGGATTGGTTTAAAAAACAAAAGGAACTTCTAGAAATGAAATTTAAAAAATGGTAGATCAATCAGCAAATTAAACAGTTGAAGACAGAATTAGTGAATTAGGAATTACATGTATCTGAAGAAATAATGCAATGCTGAGAGAAAGGGAGATAGAAAATATGAAATATATTAAGAGCAACGGAGCATAGAATGAGAAGCTGTAATGTGTGTCTATGATTCCTGCTGGGAATGCACCTAGGTTCAATTAGACATTCAGACTTCAGAGACTACCGTAGGTCATACCGAGCACCAGTCTGCCTGGAAGAGCACAGCTTGCCTGCAGGGCAGCGTCAGCTTTTGAAGCAGTTGAGTTCAGCTGCAGGAAGGTAAAATCCATACTGAGTGGGTGTGGGAGTCCAGGCTTAAGGTCTTATGCCCTAAAGGAGCCATTCTTTCTGTAACCTCTCTGTAAGGATAGCTTCCAGAGTCCTGCAAGGGACATGCCAATTACAAGAATCGCTGAACTCAAGAAAGCCGGACCATGGTGTCCCCATCAGGTATTTATTGCTTATTTATAGTTCTCCCCAATCCAGATACAGTTTACCAATCAAGGGGTTGTTTGTATCCTAAGCAATGTTACCTGGCAATAAAGTTCGACATTTTACACTTATCAGGCTTCCAGAGGAACTAAGCTAGAGTTAACTGAAAGTCAGAATCTCATGTACGGAGGAAAAGTTTTATTAACTCTTTGTGCATAGTTTCTAATCAGAGTCTTCAGAAAAAGTAGAGAAAAGGAAGGAGAGCCAATAATTAAAGATATATTAGCTTCGGGTTCTACAGACATAGTGAAAAACAGATTTGCAGAATTGCTCCTGGGGAAGCAAAACACATTCCAAGCAGAATAAATAAGAAGAAATTCTCACCTGTTCACATTAAAATTAAACTGCAGAACACCAAAAATAAGAGACCACATGGTGCTCTGGCCAGCGGCTCCCTTTGTGCCGACAGCTAACATCTACTCCAGCCTCACGGGTTAGTCATTTTGAACACGGCAGCCCAGGCAGGCCTCCCTAGATGACTGCATCCCAGATTGGTATCACATGGAACAGATAGGGCTGATCAGGTGAGCCCAGTCAAACCGCAGACTAGTGAGAAATAATCAGTGGTGGTGGTTTCAGGCCACTAAGTTTTGGGGTGGTTTGCTATGCAGTGTTAGATAACTGAAACATTGTTCAGAAAGAAAGCTCAAAGGCATCTGTAGACTAGATAATAGAAATAATAAGAGAGTTTCCTAAAGAGGCTGGCTGGAAGATAAATATACAGGATCAGTTATCTCCCTATATTTCATATATAGTACCATGGTATTGTGAGATAGCTAAGACCAAGGTAGCTAAGCTACATTGGATTCATATTGTGGAACCTGACAAGCGAATTCTAAAATCTATATGGAAGTGCAAAGGCCCAAGACCACTGAAGAAGTAGAAGAATGTATGTAATATCAAGAATTATTGTCATATTCTTTTGTCTCAGGGATAAAAATGGACCCAGGAACAAAATACAGAACCTAACAACAGACCAGTTATCTATGAAACTTGGATGGCAGAAGTGGTGTGGCAATTTGGGCGGGGTGGGGGGTAGGAGGGACAGTAAGCTACTCAGTGCTGATGCTGGGACAGTTGGGATACCCTAGTGGGAAAATCTAGTCACACCTACCTAATCCATTCTAGGTGAGTGAAAGATTTAAATGTGAAAAGCAAAACCTTAAAACTTTTAGAAGAAAACATAGGTTAATATTTTTCTCAGAATAAGGATTCCTTGGAACATTAAAATGCTAACCAGAAATTTAAAAATTGATAAATTATATTAAAATTTAGAACATCTGTTCATAGATATCACAAGAAAGTGAAAATTCAGCCTATAAACTGAGAGGAAGACATTGGCAACATACTTAACTAAAAAAACAAATGGATAAACAATGGAATGGGCACACAGTAGAATATTATACAGCAGTGAAAATGAGTGAACTTCAGCTATAAGCAATGCCATGGATGAATCTTAGAAATGTAATTTTGAATGGGAAAAAAATCTCAAGATGAGTATCACTTTATAGTGCTTAAAAATTAGCATAACTTGGGGCACCTGGGTGGCTCAGTTGGTTAAGTGTCCAATTCTTGATTTCAGCTCAGGTCATGATCTCAGGGTCGTGAGATTGAACCCAGTGTCAGGCTCCATGCTTAGTAGGAAGTCTGCTTGAGATTCTCTTTGCCACCCTGCTCACATGTGCATGTGTGCTCTCCCTCTCTTTCAAATAAATAAATCTTTAAAAAAAAAATAAGCAAAACTAGACAGAGTGGTTTTGAAACATAATCTAATTGGAATAAAAACTTCAGAAAAAGTGATAAAGACAACTTAGTATAATGGTTACCTCTTTGGGGAGAGCCAGGAGTGGGAATGAGGAAGGAACAGAGGTAAATATAGATTGTTAATGTTCTAGTTACTGAGTTAGATGATGAGCTTATAATGTTTACTATATTGTTATACTTCATAACTAATATATATAAGCTTTTATGTGCTTTTTATATTTAAGATAATTTAAAATGATGCATAGGATAACTAAGACATTCTTAACAGTTTAGCAAGTCACTAAAGATAAAGGAAGCCCTGAATTTCTGCTCTTCTATACATTTTAGATAATCCTGGCACAGTGTTATCTGGGATGCGTATCCCTTTTTAGTCCAGAAGGTTAAACTCTTCTCAAGTGGTTTTCATGTTTGACTTTTCTTACCTATTTAGATATTTTAGTTTCAGGATTTATCAGTTAAAATTTCCTTTTAGAATCCATATTTTGAAACATACAGGTTTTCTTAAAAGCCGTTGAAATACTGAAAATTTTCTGGTAATTGTGCTTCTTTTGTTTTCCTAGTTCCAGTGCACTTTTCCAGCACATCACGGCATTATTCGAATGCAGTATGGCAGCTATCGTCACCTTACTTGTGAGTGATCCGGTTGGTGTTCTCTATATCCGTTCATGTCGAGTACTGATGCTTTCTGATTGGTACACAATGCTTTACAACCCAAGTCCCGATTATGTTACCACAGTGCATTGTACTCACGAAGCTGTTTACCCGCTGTAAGTATTTATATAGACTGAAGATCATTTAAAAAATGGTAATTATAGATTTTATTTGTTTCAACAGATTGAGTATTGAAAAATGGCTTCCAGGCACTGGGGGAGATACAGAGAAATGATTTTCTTCTCTTGAAGGATACATAGTCTAATAGAAGGGAGTAGAAATACATTTTAGTATAATACAAGTGAAAGTATTTTTGTATTGGTGTTGAAGTGTGTATAAGCATTTCTAAAAGAAGCAATATCTGTTTCTTCAAAAGGGAGTTATAAGGAAAATCTTTATGATATGCAACAGAGAAGCAGTATCTGACATAGAGGAAAGAGTATGGGCTTGAGAGGTAAAAACAGGCATGAGTTTGAATCCTGAGCTCCTGTGTTAATGTGACCATGTTAAGAGCCTCTCATAACCTCCGCTTTCCTGTTACTAAAAATGGGAATAGTGGTACCTTATAAGGTGATTGTGAGGATTAAATAAGTCTGCACATATCAGATACCATGTGCAGTGCCTTACATACAGGAAACACTTAATAAAATAGTAGCTGGCATTGTAATTAGAGTGCTTGGGTTAATGTTTTTTTTGTTTTTGTTTTTTTCCAAAACAAATGTTTATAATTTCCATGAGAATGTTTTGTTTTAAAAATACCAAATTCATAAGACTCTGTATAATACTATCCCAGACTACTTCATTTTTAGAATTTCTCCTTGTGTTCATTTTGATGTGTTTTCCTTGGTAAAGGTGTAATAGAAGAGTCTGGTATTTACATTCTCATAGTTATAGCAAGTTACCATTACATAATATGCTCAAGAAAATAACCCTTTTTATGCAGGTTCTTAAGAGTACTAAGTGTGAAAAACACTTGCACAAATGTAAAAAGGTAATTTAAAAAAAACCAAAATTTCAGATACAGAGATAGGAACTTCTTTCTGTCTACCATTAAGCCCTGTAAATTATTTATTTCTTGTATATATGCCGTCTGTCTCTATATATACATAAAATTTACATACAAGACTGTATATAAAAGACCCATAATGCATTCTTGGTTGGTGTCATAGGGCTAAAGCTCTCAGCTTCGATTATTCTCTTCTCAGATACTATCCAGGGGACTGCAGAACTTAACCTGGTCCTATTTAGAGAGCTTAAAAAGGGAATCAGATATCATATATAACTATCTTATTTAAAACAAAATCATATTCATTTACTGCTGGTGCACATATATAGGTGTTTTTTATACTATCCATAAAGCATATAGTAGGAGAGTCAACAAATACTAAGATTAGAACAGAGACGGCAAATAGGTGCTCTTGGCCCTCATTCTGCGGCCATAACAGCCTCTTCACAAAACTTCATTGATCAGGATATGTTCACCATCTTTGAATTAAGTAGATATTTTTTTTCTCAGCAGCTTTAGCAGTAGTCACTGGGCCATGGCCTGTCTGCCTTGTTTTATTAATCCTACAGAACAGTGGTTTTTGAAAATTATGAAAAAATTTTATGGTATCAACATTGGGTTTATACCTATTATTTATTTTACATAGCTATTTAAGTGTAACTATATGGCCAGACTGGGGCTAAACTTTTCAAAAAGCAACAGGACTACCCGGGGCACCTGGCTGGCTCGGTCGGAGGAGCATGTGACTCTTGATCTCGGGGTTTTGAGTTCAAGCCCCAGGTTGGGCATAGAGATTACTAAAAAAAAAAAAAAAAAAAAAACTTAAAGCTGCAGGACTACCAAAAGTTATAGAAATTTTTTTCTTTTGTGAGTCAACAAAAAGTAATGGCACAAAATTATCAGAAGCCTTTGGAACACTATTAACATTGACTAATGCAGGCTATTTTCTCCATTGGTATATATAGCCTAGTTCCTTACAAATTGAAAAATACCAAGACACTTTACTGATAATTGTAGTTTTGAGGGGAACTTGATTAGATGAGACATGGAAAAGCATGCAAATTTCTATTATTAGAAACTTACTATAAAAATATTTACATTACTAAAACCTTATGAGTTAATAGGTTGACTTAATATACTTTTTAAATCTTCTTTAGCATTTTTTATTTTAAATTGATCAGTAATAGGTATTTTGAAACATATTTTCAGTGTTACAATTCCTTGTTTTATTTTACAGATACACCATTGTATTTATCTATTATGCATTCTGCTTGGTATTGATGATGCTGCTCCGACCCCTTCTGGTAAAGAAGATTGCCTGTGGGTTAGGAAAGTCTGATCGATTTAAAAGTATTTATGCTGCACTTTACTTCTTTCCAATTTTAACTGTGCTTCAGGCAGTTGGCGGAGGCCTTTTATGTAAGTTTGATGGGTCAAGCCAATGAAATATATTTTTATGTGTGATAAACAGTATTTTCTCTAAGTATAATTTTGGATCTTTTTCTTTAAAATCGTTTTTTTAATCCTTGAAAATATATATTTTTGCTAAAACATAATCATTCTTATAAAAAAAATTAAAAATGGGCTTCTTGGAATGGAATAGATATTCTCAAACTAATCAAAGCTGATTTCTATATAAAGAATACTTTGAATCTGAAGCTTTTAATCTAAGTAGGAATATTTTAGAAACCTGAGTATAAATTAAAAAACGAACTTGTTTTTGCATATAATAAATAGAAATTACTGTTTTTTTGGGGTTTTTTAAGATTTTATTTATTTGACAGAGACAGCAAGAGCAGGAACACAAGCCGGGGGAGTGGGAGAAGGAGAAGCAGGCCTCCCGCCGAGCAGGGAGCCTGATGCGGGACTCGATCCCAGGACCCTGGGACCACGACCCGAGCCGAAGGCAGACGCTCAACGACTAAGCCACCCAGGCGCCCTAGAAATTACTGTTGATAATATATACTAACATATATTATCATTAAGTTATGTCTTCAGTTTTTGAGTTCCTTTATTAAAGCTTTTTAGGTACAGTAAAAGAATCCTCAGTATATTCTTTATTTTAATATAGCCATTCATTTATTCAGCAACTATTTAGACTGAATTTTGACTCAAAAGATGATTAAGAAAAAGTTGTTAAAGGACTGACATACTAGTAGGAAAGCTATAAGTAGCTGAGAGAATGTAGTATAGTACTTACTTGAATATGTGACATTGAATATTGCAGGGATGTTAGATGCCATCTTTTATGTGAAGCCTACCGGGGTACAGAGGGCAAGGCTTCTGGCCTAAAGGAACTAGGAAAGATTGGCATCATTATGTAGTGTGGTAATGAATTTGGTTCTGGAGGAGGATGGCGCTGGGAAGGTGAGCCAAGGGAAGAGGAAATTGGAGACTAGTCAGAGGTCTGTTATCCCTCATATTCTAGTTTATAGATGTATTGTTGCAGTTGGCCTGCATAATATTTGAAAATGTGTAGTTCCTTCTAGCTCCTACCATTCCCTGTTTTCTTGGATTTGGCCCACTTCCATTATTTACCTGCCTGGCTGGCCTCTGTAGGTGTTTGAGGTTGCTATTCTTGCTCTAGGGAATAGAGACCTACTCTTTAAGGATTTTAGGCAGAAGAGTGACATGCCTAGGTTTGCATTTTGGAGAGAGAACTTGATAGCAGTGTGGAAGATGGATTGGTGGGGGAAGAGGACCTGGGGAATCAGTTAAGAGGTTATTGCTGCTAGCCAAGTCTGACTGTCTGGCCGAAAGCAGAGAAACACTGAGAATGGAGAGTATTTTGAAGATAGAGTTAACTAAACTAGGTAACTGATTAAACATAGGGGTGAGGGAATAGGACGAAAATATGATAGAGTAGCTTTCTGACTTAGTAACTGGTGAATAGAGCCACAGAAGCAGATATTAGAAGAAGCAAATAAAAGAGGTTGATGAGAAGTGAATCCAGTTTTAGCTGTTCATGGAATATTCACAAAAGTACAGGTAATTATTTATACTAGTCTGGCGCTTAGGAGAGCTGTCTAGGCTGGAAAGATTAGGAATTGTCAGCCCGCACCCTGTGTCCTAGACTGCAGGTGGTGCTCTTGTGTAGAACCTCTCGAGGGGAAAAAGCTGTGGAAAGTGGGCCAGGGTTTGGGACATTAGCCCAGGGAGACTGCCAGATCCCGTTGCTTCATATACTGGAGCTGCCTGTATTGAAAAATCCTTTTTCCCACACTGAACATCAGATCAGGCTTTGTCAACAAGCCTCTGCTCAAAACACATTCGTTGTGAGGATCAAGGAGTTAGTGTTCATTTGCACTAAATATAAATTTATGCAGCCTGCTGAGATTAGTCACAGAGGATATCATACCAACTTGTAATTTTATATTGGAAAAAAAAACACATAATTTTGGTTTGTAGGGGTGTCTTAGTCACTTCAGACTGCTATAACAGGACCATAGACGAGGTGGCTTGCAAACAACAGAAATTTTTTTCTCACAGTCCTGGAAAATGGGAAGTCCAAGAGCAGGGCACCAGCAGATGTGTCTGGATAAGAGCCCACTGTGTCCTCATGTGGCAGAAGTTGGGGGGGGCTCTCTTATGTAAGGGCACCAATTTCATTCACGAGGGCTCTACCCTCATGTCCTGATCACCTCCCAAAGGCCCCACCTCCAAATACCATCACATTGCGAGTTAGGATTTCAGCAGGAGAATTTTGGGGGACACAAACATTCTGTACATAACAAGGAACTGTAAGTATCTGAGCAAGTAGAGCAGCAAGCGGCTTCGGGTAGCTTAAGCTACCTGGGTCTAGGGAGACAGACACTGGAGTTATTAGGAAGAGGTTGGTGACAAATTTTACCTGCTTGGAATTATTGAAGCCAGTTTTTAAGTGTGATCTGCATTCGAACCACTAGGGGAGCTAAAATGCAGATTCTCAGGCCTTACCCCAAGGCCTAGTTCCTCAAAATCTCAAACTGTTTTACACTCTAGAGTAAGAACCATGCCTGAGCCCAAGACCACCGTGTACTACCCACAAGTTTGGGCCTTGTTAGAAACTTCCTTTCCCCCTTTTTTTTTTTTTTTTTAACTTAGATGGCTTTTTACTACTCAGTCTTAAATTTGTATCATTAGCAACATTGTTTATAAATTAAATGGGATTTTTTTTTTTGAATGGTTGGCTGAGGACCTAATAGCTGTCTATGAAGTAAAATGTTCTAAATGTCAAATAAGGCATTCAGTTATTTAGTAAGTTGGAATTGGGCCCGTATAGATAAGTCAGAGTTTCTGGCTTCTGCTTTCTGAATTAATATTTGAAATTGTTCCAGATGGGTTCCACTGCAATGTAGAATGATTAGTGGTTTCATAAATTGAAGTTGTTTTCAAATAATTATATGAAAAATAATTCAAGATTTTATTCTCAATTTGTTCATTTGTTTTAGTGTGCTATAAATTGAAAACCTTTTGGGGCACCTGGGTGGCTCAGTGGGTTAAGCGTCTGCTTTCGGCTCAGGTCATGATCCCAGCGTCCTGGGATTGGGCCCTGCATGGGGCTCCCTGCTCAGCGGGGAGTCTGCTGCTCCCTCTCCCTCTGCCTGCCTGTCTGCCTACTTGTGATCTCTCTCTCTCTCTCTGTGTCAAATAAATAAATGAATCTTTAAAAAAAAAATTGAAAACATTTTAAGAGAAAGATAGTATTTTATAAGGAAAACTTTGAAGTAGAAATATCTAGAATTTTGACATAACACTGAATGATCCATTTGTCCTTTGAGGTTTATTGATACATGAACTTTTCTAAAGAGTAATTAAAGCTGTATAGCTTTTCTAACCAATGTCCTCCATCTGGACCACAAAACAAAATTGAGTAATTACTTTCTCAATCCTCCCAAGTTTGGTGCATACTAGTATTCTAGATGCAGACAGAAGTTAATTCTTTACATTCAATGGATGCCTTAAGGTAGGATCTTCAAAGCTGGGCCAAGGATAGTTTTACATTTTTAAACAATAAAAAAAAAAGAAGAGTAGTAATTCTTAACATGTGAAAATTATGTGAAATTTGGATTTTATTATCCCTAAAGTTTTATTGGGACATAGCCACACCCATTCATTTATGTATTGTCTGGCTGTATTCCATTACAATGGGGACTTGAGTGATTGAGACAGTGAGTGTATGGCCCGCAAAGCCAAAAATATTTACTATCTGGCCCTTTACAGAAAGCTTGCTGACCCCTGCCTTAGGGCATTAGGACTTAAGTCTCTCATAGGACTGGTTGAGAAAGTTTTCACCTATGGGGAGAATTATACTGTTTGAATTTTTTTGATGGTTTATTCAGGAAATTTAATTTTCATTATTATACCAATGTTTGTTTTTCAGATTATGCCTTCCCATACATTATATTAGTATTATCTTTGGTTACCCTGGCTGTGTACATGTCAGCTTCTGAAATAGAGGTAGGAAATCTTTTTTTCCTTTGTTAAAGGTTTTTCTTTTTAATAGATTTTAATAACTGAATAGGAGAATAGTACATATGATATGATATGGTACAACTGATTGATTTAGTAATGGCTAATTGGTTGGCTAATTGATGGCACTCAGTAGCTTTTAGCTTAAGTTTATGAAAGGTTGTATATTGGACTGTATTTGCTTGGGAAATTATGCAGTAGTAGGCTCAACTATCCAGCATGTTGGAGAAAAAACAATCATTTCACATAATTTACCCACATAGAAAATGTTTATTATTGAAATGTTGAAAGTTATTAATACTATTTTGAAGGAAACGTGAAATGCTTAATTGTATATAGAACTAATTTTACACTTTATTTTACAATGGCAACACTGACAGTCATCAGTAATTATATACATTTTGTACTCTTCTATACTTTGTTCCCAATTTTATTTTCTTGATTATGGATGTTTCTACTTTTGCACTCTAATGTTTTGGTGATTTGGAAATAATGTCATAGTCACATTAGTTTTGATACTGTTCCTATTTTGAGCTCTCCATTTTGTGCCTCTTTTTAGTATTTTAGTGAAAGGCCACTGTTAGAACTCTTTGAGTTATTCCTTTAACTTAAAAGGAATAAAAGTGTTGCTTGCTAATCTAGTGCCTCGGCACAGTCTTCAGGTGCATACTACTGTTGATAAGATACGTGCTGTCTCATAATTCTTTCATAAAAAAGTTCAACCCAGAGAAAGTTAAGTTACATTAGTGAAAGAATGAGAGGGACTGACTTTCAGGTAGAATAATAGTAGAGGAACTAGACAATATTTATATGGTGATTCAGATCTTTTCATTTGTATACTATCTCCATTTCTCCTTTGTAATCTTTAATCAACAATACAGCGTGTTTAAAGAAGATAAGCAAATTCATTTTGTCACTTTTATCCACTCTAAGGAAAGACTTGAGGGAGGAAATGATTGGATATTTCAATAAAATGAAGTTTTTGAATTTTTATTTATTATCTATACTATGGATAGTTAAATTAGCTTGAAACTTATCTCTCTGCTTCAGGAATCTCTCCTTTATAAAATGTTCATGTACTTCAGTTAGCACTCTATAATGAATCAGAAATAGGGACCTGAATCAGGATAAGAAAATCTAGTTCTAGGTGAGTTGATGAGTCATTTAATAAGAGAAGGTTGGTAACCTACTGAAGATTATATTTTAGTGTGTTTATTAGCACTTTTAGATATTACTTTTATAATAACTTGTTCCCTCCAATTTCTACATATTAGAGAGCTGTTTAAAGATTAAAGGAAATCAGACTGTTCACATGTCATTTCTGCTCCCTCTAATTATCCAGGCAGCAGACTTCCAAGAATACTAGAGATTGAGGAAGTTGGGTGTATATACCTCCTACTTCCTGCCTATAAGACTCAGCTACAGTGGATCAGGGCAGGAAGAAGGCACATCATGTGGAGTTCCCTTCTAGTTCATATCTCTCAGAAGAAACCATAGTGTTTCCAGGGTTGAATGGTGATGTGGACTAGAATTGAGAGACATGGGCTCCTGTTTTGGTGCTGCCCCTGAATGTTTATTATGGCTGTCGGGAGCCTCGGTTTCCTCATCTGTAAAGTGTAGTGGCTAGACTGAGTAATTTCTTGAGTCCTTTTTAGGTCAAACATTGTGTGATTCTGAGGTTATTGTGTGGAAACAGTACATTTATTTTTATTGGAAGTATTAACATACAGTGTTATATTAGTTTGTGTACAATATAATCATTCAACAGTTCGATGTATTACTCAGTGCTCATCACGACATGTGTACTCTTAATCCCCTTTTTTCACCCACTTCCCCCTGGTAACCACCAGTTCGTTCTCTGTGTTTGAGTCTTTTTTCTTTTGTTTTTGTCCTTTTTATCCTTTGTTTCTTAAATCCCACATATGAGTGAAATCACATATGAGTGAAATCATAATGTCTTTCTCTGACTGACTGACTTCACATAGCATTATACCCTCTAGGTCTATCCATGTTGTTGCAAATGGCAAGATCTCATCCTTTTTTATGGCTAAGTAATATCCCATTGTTTATATGTACCACACCTTTATCCATTCATCTATCCATGGACACTTGGGTTGCTTCCATATCTTGGCTATGTAAATAATGCTGTAATAAACGTGGGAGTGCACATATCTTTTCAGATTAGTGTTTTCATTTTCTTTGGGTAAATACCCAGTAGCGGAATTTGGTAATTCTATTTTTAGTTTTTTGAGGAGCCTCCATACTGTTTTCCACAGTGGCTGTGCCAGTTGGCATTCCCAGTGCACGAGGGTCCTTTTTCTCCACATCTTCACCAACGTGTGTTTCTTGTGTTCTTAATTTTAGCTACTCTGACAAGTGTAAGGTGATATCTCATTGTAGCTTTGATTTGCATTTCCCTGATTAGTGATGTTGGCCATCTGTATGTCTTTTTTGGGAAAACTGTCCAAGTCCTCTGCCCATTTTTTTAATCAGATTGTTTCTTGGGTGTTCAGTTGTAGAAGTTATAGGAGATATATGTATCCACATCCATATTAATATATATGCCCATATATATTAATATATATATATATCCATACCCATATTAATCCCTTATCAGATATATCACTTGCAAATATCTTCTCCCCTTCATTAGGTTGCCTTTTTGTTTTGTTGATGGTTTCCTTTACTGTGTAATAGCTTTTTATTTTGGTGTAGTCCCAATACTTTGCTTTTGCTTCTGTTTCCCTTGCCTGAGGAGACCTATGTAGCCAATGTCAAATCACTGCCTATTTCGTTCTAGGAACTTTACAGTTTCACGTCTCACATTTAGGCCTTTAATCCATTTTGAGTTTATTTTTGTGTATGGGGTAAGAAAGTGGTCCAGTTTCATTCCTTTGCATGTAGGTGTGCAGTTTTCACAGCACTATTTATTGAAGAGACTGTCTTTTCCCCATTGTATATACTCTTGCCTCCTTTGTCCTAGATTAATTTACCATATATGCATGGGTTTATCTCAGGGTTTTCTATTCTGTTCCACTGATCTGTGTGTCTCTTTCTTTGCCAGTAGCTTACTGCTTTGATTACTACGGCTTTGTAGTGTATCTTGAAATCTGGGATTGTCATAACTCCAGCTGTTTTTCTTTCTCAAGATTGCTTTGGCTATTTAGGATTTTTTGTGGTTTCAAACAAATTTTACGATTATTCTAGTTCTGTAAAAAAATGTTGCTATTTTGATGGGAATTGCATTATGTAGATTTCTTTGGGTGGTATAAACATTTTAACACTTGGGTCTTCCAATTCGTGAGCATGGAATTTCCATTTGTTTGTGTCACCTTCAGTTTCTTTCATCAGTGTTTTATAATTTTCAGAGTACAGGTTTTTTGCTTCCTTGGTTAAGTTTATTCCTAGATGTTTTATTATTTTTGTACAATGTAAATAGGATTGTTTAATTTCTCATTCCGCTACTTCGTTATTAGTGTATAGAAATTCAACAGATTTCTGCTCATTAATTTTGTATCTGCAACTTCATTGAATTCATTTATCAGTTCTAGTAGTTTTTTGGTGGCGTCTTTAGGGTTTTCTGTATATAGTATCATGTCGTCTGCAAATAGTGGAAGTTTTACTTCTTCCTTACCAATTTGAATGTCTTTTATTTCTTTTTTTGTTTCTGTGGCTAGAACTTCTAGTACTGTTGAATTAAAGTGGTAAGAGTGGATCTCCTTGTCCTGTTCCTGATCTTGGAGGAAAAGCCCTTGGTTTTTCACCATTTAGTAAGATGTTAGCTGTGGGATTTTCATATACGGCCTTTACTATGTTGAGGTACCTTCCCTCTAGACGAACTTGGTTGAGAGGTTTTTATCACAAACGGATGTTGTGCCTTGTCAGATGCCTTTTCTGCATCTGTTTAGATGATGCTATGGTTTTTATCCTCTCATTAATGTGATGTATCATGTTGATTGATTCGCAAATATTGAACCACCCTTGCCACCTGGAATAAAACCCACTTGATTGTGGAGAATAATTTCTTTATTGTTCCATTTGGTTTACCAATATTTTGTTGAGGATTTTTGCATCTATGTTCATAAGAGATATTGGCCTGTAGTTTCCCCTTTTTGTGGTGTCTTTATCTGGTTTTGTTATCAGGGTAATGCTGGCCTCATAGACTATATTTGGAAGCTTTCCTTCTCTTATTTTTTGAAGTAGTTTGAGAAGAATGGGTTTTAATTCTTCTTTAAATGTTTGGTAGAATTCACCTGTGATGCCATCTGGTCTTGGACTTTATTTTGTTGGGAGTGTTTTGATTACGGAATCCATTCCATTGATAGTAATTGATCTGTTCAAGTTTTTTATTTCTTCCTGGTTCACTTTTGAGAGGTTATATGCTTCTAGGAATGTATCCATTTCTTTAAAGTTGTCCAATTTATTGGCATGTAATTTTTCATAATATTCTCTTAACATCCTTTGTATTTCTGTGGTGTCGGTTATTTCTCCTCCTTTTCTAGTTTTGAGACCTTTTTTTCTTGCTGAGTCTGGCTAAAGGTTTATCAGTTTTGTTGATCTTCAAAGAGCCAGCTCCTGGTTTAACTGATCTGTTCAATTTTTTTTTTTTTTAAATCTCTATTTCATTTATGTCTGCTCTAATCTTTATTATTTTCTTCCTTCTACTGGCTTTGGGCTTTGTTCTTTTTCTAGCTCCTTTAGGGGTAAGGTTACATTGTTTGAGATGTTGCTTATTTCTTGAGGTAGGCCTCTATTGCTATAATCTTCCCTCTTAGAACAGTGTTTGCTACATCCCAAAGATTTTGAACCATCGTAATTTTCATTTGTCTCATGTATTTTTGATTTCCTCTTTAGTGTCTTGGTTGACCTATTAATCATTTAGTAACATGTTGTTTAGCCTCCATGTATTTGTGTTCTTTCTAGACTTTTTATTGTCATTTCTAGTTTCATACCTTTGTGGTTGGAAAGATGCATGATATGATTTTGACCTTTTTAAGTTTATTGAGACTTGTTTTGGGGCCTAACATGTGATCCATTATGGAAAAGATCCCATGCACGCTTTGAAAAGAATGTGTAATTCACTGTTTTTGGATGGAATGTTTGAATATATCTTTTAGGTCCATCTGGTCTGATGTGTCATTCAGAGCCATTGTTTCCTTGTTGATTTGTCTGGATAATGTATCCATTGATGTAAGTGGAGTATTGAAGTGCCCAACAATTACTGTATTACTGTCAGTTTCTTCCTGTCTGTTAATAGTTGCTTTATGTATTAGGTGCTCCTTTTTTGGGTGCATATTTATAATTGTTCTATCCTCTTGTTGGATTGTTCCCTTTATAATTATGTAGTATCCAGTATCCTTTTTGTCTCTTGGTACGGTCCTTGTTTTAAAGTCTTTTTTGTCCAATATAAATATTGCTAACCCAGCTTTCTTCTAACTTCTATTTGCATGATGTGTTTTTCGTTCCCTTCACTTTCAATCTTGCATGTGTTTAGGTCTGAAGTCTGTTAAAGGCAGCACTTAGATGGGTTGTTTTTTTATCCATTCAGCACCCTATGTCTTTTGATTGTAGCATTTAGTCCATTTATACTCAGATTATTGATAGGTATATACTAATTGCCATTGTTACTTGTTTTACTGTTATTTTTGTAGTTCTCTGCTCCTCTTCTTTCTCTTTCTCCTGTGGTTTGATGCCTTTAGTGTTATGCTTGGATTCCTTTCTATTTGTATATGTATTATATAGGTTTTTGATTTGTGGTTACCATTACATTCATATATAACTTCTCATGTGTATAGTAGTCTTACTAAGTTGTGGGTCACTTTAGTTTGAACCCATTCTAAAAGCGCTAAATTTTTACCCCCCACCCCCGCCATGTTTTATGTATATGATGTCCTACTCTACTTCCTTTTGTGAGTCCCTTGACTGATTTTTATAGATATATTTGATTTTACTGTTTTTGCATTTTACTCTCCATACTGGTTTTATATGTGGTTAATCTTTAATTACATGTTTGCATTTACCTGTGACATTTTTTCCTTTCATAGTTTCCTTACTCATTATGGGTTTTTTTCCACTCAAAAGAATTCCCTTTAACATTTCTTGTAAGACTGGTTTAGTGGTTGGGGAAACTCTCTCTCCTTCAATTCTGCGTAACAGCCTTGCTGGATAGAGTATTCTTGGTAACAGGTTTTTTTTCTTTAGGCATTTTGAATATATTGTGCCACTCCCTTCAGGCCTGCAGAGTTTTTGCTGAAAAATCACCTGATAGGCTTACGGGGTTTCCTTTATGTGTAATTGCTTTCTTTTCTCTTGCTGCTTGTAAAATCTCTATCACTACTTTTGCCATTTTAATTATTATGTGTCTTGGGTTTTGTTAGGTGCTGTCTGTGCTGCCTGCATCTGGATGTCTGTTTTCTTCCCCAGATTAGGGAAGTTTCAGCTTTTATTGCTTCAAATAAATTTTCTGTCCCTTTTCTCTCTTCTTCTGGGATCCCTATTATGTGAATATTATTATGCTTGATGGTGTCACTGAGTTCCCTTAACCTAGTCTCATTTTTTATTACATTTTTTTCTGTTTGCTGTTCAGCTTGGCTGCTTTCCATTACACCAGTCTTCCAGATCACTGATCTGTTCTTCTCCTTCCTCTATTGATTCCCTCTAGTGTAATTTCCATTTCAGTTATTAGTTCTTCATCTCCAAGTGGTTCTGTTTTATATTTTTTATCTCTTTATTGAAGGTCTCACTGAGATACTCCGTTCAATTATGATCATTATTTGAGTTATCAGACATGTTGCTTAGCACTCTTTCATTTGGGACTTATTCCTCAGTCTCCTCCTTTTGTCTTTTTCTTTGAATTAGAAAAGTCAGCTACAGCTCCTGATTTTGAAAGTAGTGGCCTTATGAAGAAGAGGTCCTGTGGTGCAGTGCCCCCTGTTCACCAGAACCAGGTGCTTCAGGGGTGTCTCCTCTGTGGGGTACATGGGCCCTGCTGTTGGGGCTGAGCTGTGTTTGCCTTCAGTCCAGTCAGTTGCAATGGCCTCCTTCACCTGCTCAGGGCACACCAGGCAGGGTTTGGTCGCTGTGCTGTTCAGCTGTCAGTCTGGGGCCACCGAGGGCCTGTAGCTGGGCAGGATTGGCAGTCAGACCTGATGCCTGCCCCCCTTCCGTCTGTTGGGGCTGCAGTTACATCACTCTCCAGGGCACTGCTCTCCCTTCCCTGTCCCTTGAGAGGTTTTTGCTGGTTGGTGGGGCTGACAGTCACACCAGATGCTTGTCCCCAGTCTGTTGCAGCGACCATGGCAATTTCCTCTGCATTTTCGGTTATAAGGTTTGGCTCTTGGGATTTTGGGCACACTGGCGTATGTGATTGTCTTCCCCTCTCCCCAGGGCAGGAGCCACTTTGGAGTGGTGCCATCTCTCCCGAGGTTGCTTGCAGAGTGTGTGGGGGCAGGAGCTACTTTGGAAGGTACCTGCTGAGTGAATCTGCAAGAGAACACGGGTTGGGTGTGGTGCTAGCAAAGCTAGGTGGAGAGTGTGCTGCTGGTTCCTGCAAGTGTCTGGGTCAAGGTTGGGATATGTGCTAGTTCTTTTGTTCTTGGAGAAGTTTCCTAAAGATCCCTACCGTGCACATTCTGAGATTAGTAAATCTCCTTCACATATACCCCTGGTGCTCTTCAAACTGCTGCTTCTGTGCTGTGTCTCGGCTGGCTCTTTTTTGTTTTCTTCAAATTTTTATTTAAATTCTAGTTAGTTAACCTATAGTGTAATATTGGTTTCAGGAGTAGAATTTAGTGATTCATCACTTACCTGTTATGCTGGCTCTTTAATGGCTGGGAGTACTCAGTTTCTCTGTTATCTTCTGGCTCTCCTGGAGCTAAGTGCCCCTGATTGTAAAAAACTCTTAAGGCCCGCTGGGGAACTCATGCTCCCAGTGCTGGACCCCTGTGCCTAGGGTTGCTGGTGTGGGGTCTGATCATGTGGTTTCTTCTGGTTAGTCTCTCTCAGGGCTGAGTTCTTAACCATGTCCCCACCCTTCTTACCCTTTTCGATGTGGCCTCCTCTCTATAATTAACTGTGGAAGGTCTGCTGCTGCCAGTCTTTGGGTCATTTTCAGAGTTAGTTGCACTGATGTGTGTTATCTCAGTGAATCCATGGGATGAGGAGAGCTCAGGATCTTCCTGTTCTGCATCTTCCCAACAAATAATGCATTTTAAATTATGATGTAATAAATTATCTAGCTTATTCAGCCCAATAATTTGTTTTCTTTTATAAAATTATATAGAACTGCTATGATCTTCTGGTGAGAAAGAAAAGACTTATTGTTCTCTTCAGCCACTGGTTACTTCATGCCTATGGAATAATATCCATTTCCAGAGTGGATAAACTCGAGCAGGATTTACCCCTTTTGGCTTTGGTACCCACACCAGCTCTTTTTTACTTGTTCACGGCAAAATTTACCGAGCCTTCACGGATACTCTCCGAAGGAGCCAATGGACACTGAATGTGTAAAATGCATTAATACTCTTCTGTTGTACATGGAGGTAAGATTGGGTTTTGTTTTTCTGTTTTTGACTTAACAGACTTTATGGTTAGACTTGGAAAATACAAACTGCTGTAGTAGTGTGTTACGTAGTATAATACACTGTATACTTTAGCACTCTGTGACACTATAAGCATGTTAGGAAGCACTCGCCTCCAGCAACAATTTAGTTATTCTTTAAAGCAAAATCGTGTTTCTCTATACTTTGACAAGTATAATCTGAAATCCTTAGCATTGGCCTAATTGTGCATGTCTGTTGTATTTCAGTTTGTTTTTCAAGTATAATGAATTATAAGGACAAACATACCTTGTGGGTCTGATAGCAAACATGGAAATGAAGTATGTTGTTATTTATTTTTACCAATACAGTATTTTGATAAAAAGAGTATAATTTATATAACGGGTTTTCTGTTTATAAGTAGTTTGGTTGAAGACATCTGATTGTTTCTGTTAAGAAAAACAATAAAATGCTTAACTACAAAAAATCTCAGATGTTGACATTTAATTGTATTTTGTCATACTAATTGTTGAAATACTTCAGACTATTAAGTAGTAAGAGGAGTAGTTCTTTCCCAAATGAATAAATTCCTCTTTGGTCTCATTTTTGAAGGATATATACACAGTGCCATATTTTATTGATCCTGAAACTTTTTTCACATTGTGACATCTCTGAATTAGGATGCATCTTACAACTGATGCCTTCTTAAACTAAATACAGAATATATACAATATATAGTTTTCCTGTGGTTAGTTATTGATAGGTGTGCACTGCGATTTTTATGCCCGGAAGCCTTTGAGAGATTCATATGGGAGCAAAATAAAGTTTTAGGCACTTAACCTAATAGTCTGACCATTTTATCCATCTGTATTGTTTAGAAGGTTATTTACCGATTCTGTTTAGTGGGGATTATGCAGGTTTGTTAATCAACTTAAGACATCCATGGACCATTGCAAAATATGAAAGTGCACTCACTTGTTTTGTAGTTTTGTTTTTGCCTTTTAAATTCACAGCAGGTGTAGCCTTGAAGTTATTTTGTTAGTTTTTCTTTGTTAATGTTTTTCATAGTACATTCAAACCCCGGGGGATGGACTTTTTTGATAGGAATGTGTTTCTTCTTTTCTGTAGGAGTAAAAATGTGAAAATTCTGTGTATGTCACACAAGTTTGGGTTGTTATCAGTTACATTAAAATTCTAAATTTCCCAAAGAATCCTCAATTGGACAGTTGTATAATCTGGGACTTGGTATGGGGAAGGGAAGCGTAGGGAGCCATGTATCTGATTACCGGGACCATATCTGTCCCTCTACATTTGGAGCCATTTTAACAGTTATCTTCTCTGATCTCCTATTCTAGCAGAAAAATGCATATGCAAGAGGAAAAATCATGCAAGTAATTATAATTCTTCAAATGCAAACAGTTTCAGGAATACCTAAATATGTATCTGCATTTGCTTTAAGAACAAGACCAGAACAATTCATAGCAACTATGGTTGCCAGTGTTACTGAATGATCTGTTAAATCGTGATCATTAAAAATACAAACAAATCGCCCTACTCAGCTTTGTTCAGTTTTTATTTAGATCCTTATAGGGCATTACAACTCTCACTGCTATAGTGCATGGTAATTATTTGCTAACCAGTGCTGGATAGGTAACTTAAAGGTCAAATATTTTGATTAATTTGGGTCAATTGATAAATTTAACAATTACATGGTTATATATTTGTCTAAAACTGTTGGTTTGCAAGATTTGGCTGCCCATTGGAGCCCACTGGAGAGAGGCCTAAAATATGCCTGGGTCCTGCCCTGAGAGATTCAGAATTGGTCTAGGGTACAGGCTGAGCAGAAGGATTTTTTAAACCTCTTCTAGGTGATTCTAATACTTGAGTATGGCCTAAACTCTTCCTAGTTCAGATCTTAATTTTTCCAGGAGACCTTTTGAAAATTTTTCAGCAAATGATTTTTAAAATTATTTCTTACTGAAATTTTGATTCTGCTTTAATGTTTCTTTTCCAGAATTAAATGATCAAACTATATCAAGTCCTTTTTATCACCATAACAAAAAGATAAGTGACAGTGTATACAAATTTGGTATTTCTTTTAAAATATCCCTTGGCCTAAAAAAAAGTCTTCTGTAGCGCACATATCAAGTGAAAATATTTGGTTAACACACAAATTTATCTAACTGTAACTTAAGTTATATAAGACTTGGGGACTTTTAGAATTTTAAAATTTATTTTTAATACTTCTTAAAAAATAATCTATACTATTTGATTTAGGAATACACCCTAAGAATTAACTTGTTTACCTTTTATTTGCTTGCAAGAAGGAATGTTAACGCAAAAAGTAACGATCTTTGTTTTCAAGATGAAGTCTGGCATTTTAAGTTGTGACAAGCCTGTCCTCCACACGTGCCATTCGGAACCCCCAGCAGATACCCACTCAGCCATGCAATCGCAGTCCTCCGCCAGGGCACGTCTACTGCCCTTTCAGGAAGACATCCCTGTGTATTCCCAACACCTAAAAAAAGACTTAGAGGTGCCTCTTTTTACGCTCTCATAGCCACTCACTAGAAGGAGTCCCTTGTATTTGAATCCGCTATTTCTTTGTTTGTTCTCACAGTGTATGCACTTCGAGGTTCAGGGACAAGGTCTTATTCAACTTAGTAACTGCAGCATTTGCTCTAGTGTCAGGCTCAAAGGTGCTCCACGTGTTTCTGGAGCTGGTGCAGTGTTCCTGAAGGAGAGGGCCAGGACCTGCATGGCTGCAGTGACAGATGATGTCCAGAAGAGGACAGGCAAGGGCTGTTGAGCTGGAAGAGATCAAAGGCTTCTCTAGAAGTCCCATCCCTGAGAGCAGCCATTCAATAGGCAAAACCCAAAAGCTAGATTACAGGTGGCTCAGAGATGGTCAAGTAATCCAAGGAGCCATGGTTGACTATCACCTCCCACAGGAGGGCGCTAGATTTCAAGCAATCTGAGGAGTGCCTAATTTGGGTCTGATGCTTTGTAACTTGCTGTTAACTATCCATATTTTACAACCAGGGAAACTGGGGAGTAGAGGTTAAATAACACGTAAGACACAGAACCAAGATCTGAGCCCAGGTCCACTTACCTTCAAAGCCCACATAGTGCCAATGTTCCAGAAGCAGAAATAAGTGGAGTTAGAGAAGCCAGAAACCTTCCTTGTGATCTCAGCTCCATTTCTGGTCCTTCAGAGACCTCTTCCCCATTCCTTAACTAGGGTCAAGTCTCTTTCCTGGTTAGTTTCTCTCATAGTTCTTTTGGTCCACCTGTAAAATCCCTTGTTACAGGGATTTTTACATACATTTGTATGATAATTGATTTTCCCACTATACCAGGAGCAGGAAAACTACAGCCTGAGGAGTTCTCTGACCCACAAACTCTGCAAATGGCCCAGAATTCATAACATCATCAATGACCACTATCTTCCCTACTTTTTGAGCCTTCTAACCTTGGAGCCACCAGAGAAAGCCAAATATGCTTACTAATCACATAGGATGTCCTGCTCCTAGTTAGCTATCCCCAGGCTCCCCATGCCAACAACCTCCAATCAGAGCATAGCTGACACCTTCCCTTTTCTTTCACAGTAAACCTTTCCCATCCCCTGCCTGCCTTTGGATCTCTGCCCAAAGCAAGTGATGGTGACTCGCACTCCCTTGCTGTACCAGGCTTTATGCCTCAGCTTGTTTGCATGTAGTTGGTCTTTATTTCCACACTACAGTTCTCTACTTTCCATATAGTTATCAATAAGACCATCCTCAAAATATGTAAAAAAAAAAAAAAAAAAAGGGGGGGGATATGGTAAGTTACTCAGTGGGCTTAGCTTTTCAATATCGTCTATTTAAATCTGTTCCAACATAAAAGATTCCATCAGGTTTCAGACAAAAAGGGAGGACTCGCTCATGTGAAAAAAAGTGCAATTGACACTTTGAAGTGATTTAGCTCTTAAAATTCTGCTTGATCTACAGTTGCTGGGGATGGCCTGACTTACCAAAGACAATTTTGCCAAGTGACCAGGGCCCACCAGGGACCTGCTATGCACTTACACATGATAACTATCACCAGGCTTGAGTGGCACCACAAAAACAGCTTTTTGGCTTATAAGAAAGTTTATCCACAAGCGTCTTCATTGGTCACGGAAACATTATTTCTTTTGTCAAGCAATACCCTCAGAACATTGGTTTCACCAAATACTTCAATCCTATCACTTTCTATCTCATTTCACTTTCTACAACTCACCTTTAAAATTGTTTATCTAATGGTGACATTCATTAAAATGAAAACTCAATAACCTTACTAGGTGATATTTTCATTTCACCACTCTCTCCTACACTCCATTCTCCTCCCTTTCCCCAGTCCTTTCTGCTGCCACCAGCCCGCCTTCCCCAGGGATTCCACCCCTGGCTTCTCTGGGTTGTACCTGTGCAAGAATTGACCTCCTCTTCCCACCACAGCCAGAATCTGGACAGAGTTCTGTGACCCCCATGTCTCACATGACATATCTTCTGTTTACGAAGATAAGGAAGTGTATAAAAGGATTTAAAAAGACTTCTTTGGAAAATGTTTAAAATAAGCTTCAAAAAATCAGAAAAATTAAGATTCGGTTATTTAGAAAACTCATGTAGGTGGAAGGGAGATTTGTCCAACACTGTTGCATTACCACGTTTGACCCCACAAATGAGAAGCAATATTTAGGTGAATGTGACATAAATTGGGGATGGATTATTAGGGATAATTATGTTATTTGGTTAGTTTTTAAATGCCTGTTTGATATTACTGGTTACAGTAAAATAACAAGAAGTTCTTTGTAACTCAAAACTTTTGAGATGTTACTTACTATGGAGGTCTATTTCTGATTCCTGTTCCATAAGAAAATGCAGCTCTTCAAGATTCCCTTGTAGCCAAATGCTGATACGCTCAATGTTTTCATCTCTTTCCTTTAGCTTCTCTATCAGGTTTTTTATTTCTTGCAAAATCTCATCACCACTGTTTACCAGTTCCTTTAAAAAATAATATTTTGGGGTGTGTGAATATAAATTCCAGATAAATAAAAACATTCTGAGTGAATCATATCCAAGACAGAAATATTTATGCAAAATTGATATTATTCATGCAAAATAAATGTCCACAGCACATTTCACAAAGTTCTGTAGAAGATCTCAGAAAAATGGATTAGCAAATGAGAATTTAATGGAATGCTCACTGAACTCTAACTTTGAATTGGGTAGGATGGTGGCGGTGGCGTTGAGGGCATAAGAAGCCAGCTCACCTTCAGAGCCGCATGGAACTGCACAGCATATTCAGCATGGCTTACAGCTGAAGAGAAAAAACTTTGGAACCAAGCTGGATCTGAGGTTTAAATCCCCATAAGTTCATTAACTGTTTGGTCTTGGGCAAAGTTACTTAAACTCTGAACCTCAGTAGCTTCATCTGAAAAAGGTTAAAGGCTGAGAGCCAGGATCATATGTAAACTTTAAATACTCCAAGTGGCAAAGCCAGGATTTAAACTCCAGCCTGTCAGACTTTATAGTACGGAGCGGTGGAGAAGGAGCAGGGCTGGTAAAACATGGAGGACAGATGGACTTCAGATCTGACAACTTTGTCCTAAAATAGTATGTGTTCAGTTTGTGTTTGCAGGTGGGGGTGAGATGTCATTCTCTTTAAGCAAATTGGTAGAGTAGGAAGACAGTCTCCCAAAGGGTTAAGATTTCATAGTGACATTTGACACCGCTAAAAATAAGACAGCAGTTGCAAATGGAGTCACTGAGGCTAAGCCTCACATCACCAAACAGAATTGATTTAATTAGTTTTGGCGCTCTTAGAAATGGAATTTTACACCAGTCAGTCAGGAATCACCTAATCAGCACTAGTTAGGTCATCTGCCTAATAATCCCTGCCATCCCCTAAAGGAACGTAATCTTGCAATAACCAACCTGCTTTTTGTACTTAGTATAACTTCCGGGTTCCTGCTCCCTTCTGCCTATAAAAGTCCTCTGTTTTGTATAGCTCTTCAGAACATCTTTTAATCTGCTAGCTTGGATGCTGCCTGATTCATGAATCATTGAATAAAGCCAATAAGATATTTAAAATTTACTCAGTTGAACTTTGGTTTTTTAATAATACAAAGCACACGTGTTAAGATATGATGGTTGTACTAACACTGTCACTCCCCCTCAATCCTGACCTCCTACCTTAATGCAGGCACACGTGTACACACACACACGCTTATTAGGTAGGTGAATATTTTTAGGAATATTATATTTATGGAGGCAAAATAAAAAAAGCTCACCTTAACTGTAGTCTGAAATTCAGCCCACAAATCCAAATACTGTGCTAAAATAAAGATTTTTAAAATGCAAAGGTTACAGAAATAATGTGAAAATTTTTACGAAAGTAATGCTATTTGTTTTTCAAAAGTTGTGTTTATCTAAAACTTTCTACTTCAAAATGACAGAATAACTGGATCAGACTTGCCCTTCCACTGTAAACAAGGAGGAAATATATTAAATATTTTTTTATTATTTTTTTTTTTTAGTAGGCTTCATGCCCAATATGGGGCTTGAACTCACATCCCTGAGATCAAGAGTCACATGCTCTTCCGACTGAGCCAAGCAGGCACCCCAAATACATCTGTTTTAATATCCAGTTTGCAGGTACTGGAGAACAGGCAGCACAGAATGGGATACCTGAAGGAAGGGTGACAAATGAGGCAAACCTTATGATCACTCGGCTTTCTGCAGGGGGCAATTTCCAGACCCAAGTGCAAGCAGAACAAGGCAGGTTTGCAGACAGACACAAAAATCTGTACAAAGATTAGCAAATTGAATCCAGCAATATATAAAAACAATAATAGCTTTTGAACAAGCAGGTTTTATCTCAGCAGATTGGTTTAACATTCAAAAATGAATTGGTGCAATTTACCATCCTAACAGCATAAAAGAGAAACCCCACAGGCACTGCACATCTTCATGACCAACAGCCTCCAATAAGTACCTCGGATGCCCAAGCCCGGGTGCCCCTGCTTGGCACCACTCTGCAGGTGTGGTCACGCATCATTCCTAGGGAAATTAAGTGCATCTGTGCAACTACACTGGGTTTGCATCTGGTTTCCTCCACACTTGCCCCATGAACCTTTTCCCTTTGCTGATTTTACTCCGTATCCTTCAGTGTAATGGACACTAAGCATAACAACTTGAGCCTGGTAAATCCTAGCTGATCAGTGAGCCTAAGGATGGTCTTGAGGACCCCTAATACAGCACCTAAAAGCTGCAAAATCTTGCTAAGAAAAATAAGTTCTAAATAAATGGAGAAGTATACTGTGTTCTTGGATTGGAAGACTTAATTTTGTTAAGATGTCAATTCTCCTCAAATTGATTTACAGATTCAACACAAACCCAATTAAGATCCCAGCAGGTATGCAATTATAGATTAATAAGCTGACTTTAAAACTTATATGAAAATCAAGGGACCTATAATAGCCAAAATCATTCTAAGGGAGAAGCACAATCGTGGAGAACTTACGCTACCTGATTTCCAGGCTGAACGTGAAACTACAGTAATCAGGACAGTGTGGTATTTGTATAAAGTCAGAATAAGGAACAGACTTATAAAATTGATTTTTGAAAAAGTTCGGGTAGTACAATGCTAAAAAGATAGGCTTTTCAAAAATGATGCTAGAACAACTGGATATACATAAGAGAAAACATGAAATTCAACTCTTCACACCGTACAAAAACGTGAGCTTGAAATGAATTGGAGAACTAGACACAAAAGCTAAAACTAAAAACTTATAAAGAAAACAGAAAATCTTTGAGAACTTGGCTTAGGCAAAAACGTCTTAGGACACAAAAAGTACTACCCTTAAAAGATGAAATCAATAAAGTGACTTTTCCACAGGAAAAACTTTTGCTCTTTTCAAGACAATATTAAGAAAATGAGAAGTCAAGCCTCATACTGAAAAAGGACTCATTTCCAGAATACGCGAAGATTTTAACTCAACAACACAAACAACACAAAGTAATGAGCCAAAGATTCGGACAGAAATGTGGCAGACTGTATTTTCCAGAGATGGCCCCACGATATACTCCATCCCACATGCTCTTCCCACAACGTGATGCCGACAGCCCTCCCATTAGCGGTGGCATCCATGTCGCCTCCCCTTGGACCTGGGATGTTAGCTTTTGGCACACAGCAGGCCAAGCAACTACATGGAGACTCTGGCTGTGAGCCAACAGCAACACCAGTCACACTGAGTGAGTGGATGTGTCTTCAGATGACTCCAGTCCTCAGCTGCTGAGTTACTTACCCCCAGCCACCAAGTTGCCCCAGCTGATATCATGTGGAGCAGACATGAGTGGTATCCACCAGGCTCCGACCAAATGACCAGTTTAGGAGCAAAGGAAATGATCTGTAATATTTGTTATGCTGCAATAGATAATTGGTTCAAGACACTTCACAAAGGATGAGATACAAGCAGCCAAAAAGCACATGAAAAAATACTCAGCAGCATCAGTTATCAGAGAAATGCAAATAAAAATCACAATGAAATACCATTATAAAATGGGTTAAATGTTAACAATTTTAAGTATTTTGACAATTTTAAATGTTGGTGAGGATGTGGAGTATCCCATTGCTAGTAGGATGAGGAATTTGCACGCCTACTCTGGCAAACTGTTTTGGCTGTTTCTTATAAAGTTAAACATACACTAACCATACACCCCAGCAATTCCACTCCTCAGTATTTACCCAAGAGAAATGAAAACAAATATTCACAAAAATACATGTAAGCATATAGTAACCAAAAACTGGAAACAATCCAAATGTCCTTCAAATGGTGAATGGATAAACAAAATACAGTATAGCTACATAATGGGATACTACTATACAGCTATAAAAAGCAGCAAAGCAATGGCACATACAACAACATGAATGGATCTAAAAAAAAGTTTCCTGAGTGCAAGAATCCGGGTACAAAAGTGTGAGTATTCCATCATTCCATTTGTATCTAATCCTTAGTGACAGAAAGCAGATCAGGGGCACCTGGGTAGCTCAGCTGGTTAAGCTTCGACTCTTGGTTTTGGCTCAGGTCATGATGTCAGGGTGTGAGATTGAGCCCCTACATCAGGCTCCATTCTCAGCATGGAGTCTGCTTGAGATTCTTTCCCCCTTCCTCTCCTTCCCTCTCTGCTCCTCCCCCTGCTCTTGTGCTCTCTCTCACTCTCAATCTCTCTAAAATAAAAAAATAAAATCTTAGAAAGAAAGCAGATCAATGGTTTCCAGGCACTGGAGGTAGAGTGGGAAACCAACTACCAAGGGACATAAGAGAATTTTTCAGGGATAAAATGTTCTCTATCTTGCTTGAAGTGACAGTGGTTACAGTGGTATGTACATTTATCAAAACTCGTTGAACTTTAGATGGGTTCATTTTATTGTATGCAAGTCAGTAAAATGTATTTAAATAAACAAAAAAATTATTTTTTATATGTTCAGATCACCCCTAACACATTACTTACTCTGATGAGCCGTCAGTTGACAAGACAGGTCACTTGACATGGACTTGAGGTCTTTTCCTCCTTTTCTGTATTGCTCTATCTTGTTCTTCATGTATGCAATATACTGGAAATGAAAGACATGTGATTGCTTTAAGCAGTTTAGTTACTGTAAATTAATTATCCATGCAGTCATTTGGCACACATCTATTGATTCTTCTCCATGCCACTGACTGTTCTCAGAACAAGGGTTATAGTGGTGACCAGAGCCCTTGTCAAGCCTACATTCTGGTGAGGGAGATAAAGGATCCAGCTTCCCAGTAAACATTTAAGCATCCAAATAAACATGGCATTCTGAATATAATTTGCCACAAAAAGAAATTAAAAGGTATTCTGCCTAAATGCATTGTGCCCACAAACAAAAAAGTGTTCTGTATGCAAAATGTGTGTGCAGGAAATGTACCAAGGCAGCCGTGCTTCCAGACTGGAGGAGATCGTGTAAGACTTCAGAGAGAGGATTTCTCAAGTCTGGAGACCCCCCAGAATTGCTCACTCCATTCAGATGTGTCACTGGGCTGGGTGATGGTGGTAGTAATGGTTTGGTAAGTATTAAAGTCGTCGCTTTCTTTTCTGACCACCCAATGCTCAGGCAATGCTAAACTCTAAAGTCTCTGGGAACTCTGAAAGCATGGGCTTTGGATATAAACATGGCACTGGCTCAGTTTCAAGAGGGAAATAGTCAAATACTACAAATCACTGATACAAAAAAAAATCTTAGAAATCACATCTAGTACCACAGGAGACACAGAACTGTTTATAAGCAGGTTATAGGGTCTACTCATGGGGCCTTGATCTTGTGTCAGCCTGCATGGCTTCTTGACTGGTTTTGTAGTAAACCAGAGTAAAAACCCCTGTAGGCCAAGTCAAAGTCGTCATTCCTGCCCCTCTTTGAATGTGGACCACAGTTTGTAAGACTTGCCTAGTTCGGCTGGTTTCCCATAACTCTCAAATGTGTAAACATATTGAATTCTAATTTATCCATTTATTTTCTCATTTCCTCAGCTAGGTGATGAGCTTCCTAAGAACTTGGGGTGGTGTCTTATTGATCTCTCTATTCACTGAGCCTTCCCCAAGGACTCAGTGGGTTGCTTAAAATGTCTGCTGAGAGAAGCAATGTAACCAGCAGAACAGAGTAGGGAGTGAATAAGATAACAGCATAGCATCATTCAGGACCTAGTAGATGGACAATAAATTAGAAAACAGAACTTTTAGAAGTAATTTTTCACACAGTCATCCATTTGCTTATCCATTACCAAAGTAGCAAAAAAAAATTCCAAGTATTTTAATAAATAATCTATGTCATCTTGATAGGAAGACAATCTTGTGGAATATTTCCATGGGCAAAAGAAATGCCTTATAAGACTGTTTCAAGGACTAGAAGAATGAAGATGTATTGCACATGTGCAGGTTAGTGATGCTGGTACCTGGGCTCTGGAGCACATTTACCTTTTCAAAGTACATTAGTACCTCTTATGCCATATTAACTCTGCCAAAAGCACATAATACTGGTGGATAACTGCTGCCATTTACCTGATGAAAAAGAGTACCCAGACAGGTAAAAGATTTTTCCCTTACTTAGAGTCTTACTGCCATTGGACTGTTTTTATTTTTCTAGCTATTAAAAATTATTAAAAATGTAGAGTCTCGGTTTCCTCATCTATAAAAGGGACATAATATATTATCCACATTAATGGGTTATTGTGAGCATAACGTGGGACTGAATCCCTTTTCCATGTGAGCCATTGTGCAAAACACTTGGGATACATGGATATAGATCCTCACCTTGAGGTCATTGTGGTTTACTGAAAAAAATGATACAATCAATACAAAACTGACAGACAACCTAGTTTTTAAATGGGCAAAACACTTGAACAGGTACTTCACAAAGAGGTATACAAAATGGCCACCAACATATAAATAGATGCTTCATCGATCAGCAGGAAAATGCAAACTAAAACCACAAAGGATACCACTACACACTCTCCAGAATGGTTAAGTGGAAAAAAAAAAATAACCAAAGTTTGGTGAGAATGTGGAACCAGTGGTGTTCTCACATACCCAGCTGGGAGTGGTGATTTCTGCAACTTCTTTGGGAGATGGCACTGTGCATGAGAGTGGATGGTCCACATCCCTATGGCTCTGCGATTCCACTTGAGGGGTATACCCAACAGAAATATGTACATATGTTCCTGAAAACACATGTACTAGAATGTTCATAGCAACTATATTTGTAATAGCCCCAGCTAGAAATTCTCTAAACCCCCAGCAAGAGAGTATATAAATTGTAGTATAGTTATACACTTGAATACTATATATGGCACTAAGGTCAAACAAACCATAACTGCATTCAGTATAATAAAGATGTACCTTGCAAACAAAATATTAAGCAAGAGTGCATATTGTATCATTCCATACATATAATGTTCAGAAACAGACAAAACTAGTCTTTGGTCTTAGAAGCCAATATACTGTTACTTTACCTTGTGAGGAGGTTAGTGACAGGAAAGGACATAGAAGATATCTGGATACTGTTAATGCTTTGTTTCTTGATCTGGGTGGTGGTTGCCCATGTGTATTCATTACGTGTTTCACTTATGATTTGTGCACTGTTTCATATATAGTCTTTATTTCAAAAGTTTTAAGAGATATAATCTCCTTTTCTCTTGTAACTATTATAGGTCTAGGCAATTAACCAAAACTATCATGCAAAGTGAAGTGCCCTTGAACTTACTTTTCTTAATTTTTCATTTTCCAGGAGCAAAACATCTACTTTTAAGTCATGCACATAGATTTCATTTTCTAAGTTCTTTAGAGTTTCAAAATGATTTTTAATCTTACGGCTTTCTTGATCTCGTAAGTATTTGAGTTCTTGCTTCACTTTTTCCTGCTCAAACATAAAACCCACAATTATCTCAGAGTTAAATAAACAGGGCACCAGTGTATTAGATTGCCTGAACCACATTCAGAGAGGGGTTATAATTAATTCCTGAATCATCAGCAGAGGCTATGTATATCTTCCCTTAGAAAAACTTGATATTTAAAACTCCAGAGTTGATTCGATTCTGGGAAGATGGTGTAGTAAGAGGATCCTGAGCTCATCTCAAGCCATGGACACACTGAACTAACAGCCATATCTGTGCAACTATCTTTGAAAGTGACTCAAAGACTAGCAGAACCAACTTTCATAGAGAGGGGGCCACACTGAAAAGGGTAGGAGTGGCAGAGACATGGTTGGGAACCCAAACCCCAGCAAAACCAACCACAACAGGAGAGATACCACAAGAAGCCAGAAGATCAGACCTCATGCCAGGCACCCCAGGCATGAGGGACCCACACTGGAAAGACAAGTCTCCATAACATTTAACTTTGAAAACCAGTGGGGCTTAAATTCATGAGTCTTTACAATCAACAGGGCTTAACTCTGGTACTTTAAAAATCAGTAGGCTTAACTCTGGGAGAGCTGGAGTGCTAGAGGACAGTAGGAAACCGGGTCTCCACCCTTCAGGAGCCACCATAACAAACAATCCTGCTGAGACACAGCATAGAAGCAGCTGTTTGAAAGCACCTGGGGTATACAGGAAGATTTATTTACTAATCTCAGAACATATGTTGGAGGGTCAGGGATCTTTAGGAGACCATTATAGAACAAAAGTGGTGGTGGGTGCCATTTCTCTTCCTCCCTGCTTACCCCCAACCTTGTTCGCCAGACACTTGCAGGAAGCAGCATGAATGCTCTCCACCTATCTTGTTGACTAGAGCCCTGCCCCTGTATTCCCCTGCAGACAGGCCCAATCCAACCTGCCATAACTCCGAAGACATCCCTCCAAAGTGACTCCTGCCCTGGGGAGACAGGAAGATATCCACAAAACATGCCAGTGTACCCACAGTCCCAGCAGCTGAACCTTATGGCTGGCAGCACAGTGAGAGTGCCCTGCTGATCAGTGAGCTGGCAGCCCCAGCAGACTGACTGGGGGCAGGCATCTGATCTGAGTGCAAGCCCCGCCCACCAATGAAGCCTCTCAGGGGACAAGGAAAGGAGAGTGACCTACGGCTCTGTGCAATGACAGCCCCAGCAGATGGGCTGCGAGGGGGCATCTGGTTTGAATGCTGACATCACCTAACTACAAGCCCTCAGCAGCCCCAGTCTGTCCCTTTAACAGCACAGAGACCAAACCCTGCCTGGTGCACATAAAACAGGCAAAGAGGGCCATTGCAATGGACTTGACTATAGGGAAACGTGGTTCAGCCACAACAGTGGGGCGAACACAACCCACAAAGGTTAGATGCCATTGAAGTGCCCAGCTCTGGTGAACAGGGAGCACTGCACCATTGGGTACCACAGGACCTTTTCTTCATAAGGCCACTACTTACTTTCAAGATCAGGAGATGTAGCTGACTTTTATAATACATAGAAAAACAACAACAACAGAGTTAGACAAAATGAGGAGGCAGAGGAATAAGTGCCAAATGAAAAAAACAGGGATAAAACCACAGCAAAAGAGCCAAATGAAACAGAGATAAGCAATATCCCTGAAAAACAACTCAAATTAATGGTCATAAGGTTACTCACCAGACTTGAGAAATGAGTGGAGGATCTCAGACCTTCAATAAGGAGATACAAAATATAAAACAGAACCAGAGATGAAGAACTCAATAACTGCAATGAAAAGCCCACTAGAGGAAATCAAGAGCAGATTAGAGGAGGCAGAAGAACAGATCAGTGATCTGGATGTATTGGATGTATTGGAAAGCAACCAAGCTGAAAAGCAAACAAAAAATATAATAGAAAATGAGAAGAGGTTAAGGGCACTCAGTGATGTCATCAAGCATAATAACATATGCATTGTAAGGATTCCAGAAGAGAGAGAGAAGGAGGCAGAAAATTTATTTGAAAAAAATAATAGCTGAAAACTTCCCTAATCTGAGAAAGGAAAGAGACATCCAGATCCAGGAGGCAGAGAGAGCACCCAACAAAATTAATGCCAGGAGGTCCACACATAGTAATTAAAATGGCATAACATAGTGATAAAGAGAGAATTTTAAAAGGAGTAAAAGAAAACAGTATATACAAGGGAAATCCCATAAACCTATCAGCTGATTTTTCAGTAGAAACTTTACAGGCCAGAAGAGAGTGGCATAACATAGTCAAAGTGCTGAAAGAAAAAAGAACCTGCAACCAAAAATACTCTACTCAGCAAAGCTGTTACTCAGAATTGAAGGAGAGAGAGAGTTTCCCAAAGTTAAAAGAATTCATGACCACTAAACCTGCCTTATAAGAAATGTTAAAGGGATTTCTTTAAGTGGGAAAAAATGGCATAATCAGGAGTAAGAAAACTATGAAAGGAAAAAAATTTCACAAGTAAATTCAAACGTATAGTAAAAGTATATTAATCACTTATAAAACCAGTATGGAGGTAACGCACAAAAGGAGTAAAATCAATTATATCTATAAAAATCAGCCCAAGGATACACAATTTTTCTTTAAATGTAAAGTATGACATCATATACATAAAATGTGAGCGGGGTTAGTAAAAACTTAGTGCTTTTAGGGGCACCTGGGTGGCTCTGTCAGTTAAGCATTGACTCTTGATTTCAGAGCTCAGGTCATGATCTCAGGGCTGTGGGATTGAGCCCCAAGTTGGGCTCCATGCTGGGCATGGAGTCTGCTTGAGATTCTCTCTCTCCCTCTTCTTCTAACCCTCCTCCCCCCTTAAAAAATAAAAATAAATGGTGCTGGGAAAACTGCACACCTACATGCAAAAGAATGAAACTGGACTATTTTACTACCTTATACACAGAAATAAACTCAAAATGGATTAAAGTCCTAAATGTGAGACTGGAAACCATAAAATTCTTAATGAAAACATAGGCAGTAATTTCTTTGACATCAGCCATAAAAATATTTTCCTAGATATATCTCCTTGAGCAAGGGAAACAAAAGCAACAATAAACTACTGGGACTACATCAAAATAAAAAGTTTTGCACAGTGATGGAAACCATTAACAAAACAAAAGGCAACCTACTGAATGGGAGAAGATATTTGCAAATGATATATCTGATAAAGTGTTAATATAAAAAAATATATAAAGAACTTATACAACTCAACACCAAAAAACCCAAACAATCCAGTTAAAAAATGCACAGAGGACAGGAAAAGATATTTTTCCAAAGAAGACATACAGATGACCAACACACACATGAAAAAATCCTCAACATCACTCATCATCAGGGAAATGCAAATCAAAACCACAATGAGAGATGGCAGAATAGGAGAATCCTAAGCACACTTTGTCCCACAGATACACATAGATAGCACCCATATCAGGGCAAATAACCCAGTAAACAACCTGAAAACTGGCAGAACACACTCTCCACAGCTAAATGTAGAGAAGAGGCCACATTGAAAAGGATAGCAAGGGCAGAGACATGGTCAGGAGCCAAACTGATCCATAGGAGGGAGGGACTATAGGCATAGAGAGGGGAAAGGAAAAGACCCCTCACCAGGCACCCCAGACATGGGGGGGCCCGCATTGGGAAGATGAATCCCCACAACATTGGCTTTAAAAACCAGATGGGCTTAACTTTGTGAGTTCTTACAGTTAGTGGGGCTTAACACCTAGAACTTTAAAAATCAGTGGGATGGGTGGAGAGCAATAGAAAACTTGAGTTCCCACCCTTAAAGATAAATCACAACAAACAGCTCCACTGAGATGCAGCATGGAAGTGGCAGTTTGAAAAATGCCTGGGGTACACAGGAAGGAGATTTATTTACCAATCTCAGAGCATGTACTGGAGGGGCAGGGATCTTTGGGAGACTTCTCCAAGAACAAAGGGATTGGCAGGCACCATTTCCCTTCCCAGACCCCCATACTAGATACATAGACACCTTCAGGAACCAGTGCAGCCTGAACACTCCTGCCTAGCTTGCTAACAGCATGCCCTGCCCTTATGCTGTTCCTCACATCCCCCCCCCCCCAATCTGGTAAGGCAGTTTTCTAACGTGGCTCCAGGTCCCTCCCACAGCAGACCAGCAGTGACCTTGCTGGCACCTCATGCCCCACCTCTGCATTCTTCTACAGACCTGCCCTTGGCAGTTCTCCAGGCCACAGGTCCCCTCCTGCAGCAGACCAGCACACAATTTTCTAACAACATGCCCTCACCCGTATTCTCTTGTAGACCCACCCTTAGCAGGAGTGCATCCAAAGCAGTGCCCCAAGCCTGGCAATGTGCAAGCATCCCTGACTGAGGCCAGCACCATTCCAAAGTGACTCCTGTCCCAGGGAGAGGGGAAGATAACCATACACATTTGTCTGATTTAGACCCCAGCAGTGGGCTGGGGGCAGACATCTGGTCTGACTGCAGGCCCCACCCACCAATGAAAGCTTCTCAAGAGGACAACACTGCAAAGCACCTTACAGTTCAGTGCTACCACAGCTCTGGCAAATGCCTAGTCTGACTCAGCTCAAGCCCAAGGTGACCCCAGACTGGTTCACTAACAGCACAGGGACAAAGTCCTGCCCACAATAGTCAGAGAGAACCATTGCAGACAGCTGGACTGAAGGCAAACATGGTTCCACCACAGAAGTAGGGTGCATGCAACACACATAGAAGACCGCTTGAGGCACCAATTTCTGGTGAACAGGGAACACTGCACTGCAGGGCATTACAGGACGTCTTCTTCATAAGGCCACCACTTTCAAGAGCAGGAGACACAGTTGATATTCCTGACACATGGGAACAGACACAGAGAGTTAGTGAAAATGAGGAGACAGAAGAATATGTCCCAAACGAAAGAATAGGATAAAATCACAGCAAGAGAGACAAATGAAATGGAAATAAGTAATAGGTATGATAATATAAAGTAATGGTCATAAAGATACTCACTGGACTTGAGAAAAGAGTGGAGGACCTCAGTGAGACTCTCAACAAAGAGATAGAAAACATAAAAGAGAATCAATTAGAGATGAAGGACTCAATAACTGGAATAAAAAATACACTAGAGGGAATAAACAGTAAACTAGAGAAAGCAGAAGAATGTATCAGTGACCTGGAGGATAAAGTAATAGAAAACAAGCTGAGCAGGAGAGAGGAAAAAAGACTAATAAAAATGAAAATAAATTAAGGGAACTCAACAATATCATCAAGTGTTATAACTTTCACATTATAGGGATCCCAGGAGAAGGGAGAGAAAAGGGGGCAGAAAATTTATTTGAAGACAGAATAGCTGAAAACATCCCTAATCTGGGGAAGGAAATAGACATCCAGATTTAGGATGCACAGAGAACCCCCAACAAAATCAACCCACGGAGGTCCACACCAAGATATGTGGTAATTAAAATGGCAAAATGTAGTGATAAAGAGAGGATTCTTAAAGCAGCAAGAGAAAAGAAAGTTACATACAAGGAAAACCCCATGAGCCTATCAGATGATTTTTTTCAGCAGAAACATCACAGACAGATGGGAGTGTCATGATATATTTAAAGTCTAAAAGGAAAAAATCCTGCACCCAAGAATACTTTATTCAGCAAGGCTATCATTCAGAATAGGAGAGATAGTTTCCCAGACAATCAAAAGTTAAAGGAGGTCATGACCACTACATCAGCCTTACAAGAAATGTTAAGGGGGGTTCTTTTTTTTTTTTTTTAAGATTTTATTTATTTGCGAGAGAGACAATGAGAGAGAGCATGAGAGGGAGGAGGGTCAGAAGGAGAAGCAGACTCCCTGCTGAGCAGGGAACCCGACGCGGAACTCGATCCCGGGACTCTAGGATCATGACCTGAGCCGAAGGCAGTTGCTTAACCAACTGAGCCACCCAGGCGCCCAAGGGGGATTCTTTGAGTGGAAAGGAAAGACCATAAGCAGTACTAGGAAAGTAGGAAGCATAAAAGTATATCTATAAAAATCAGTCAAGGGATTCACAAAGTACAAGAATGTGAAATATGATACCATATCCCTAAAATGTTGGGGGTGGGAGAGAGTAAAAATTCAGTGCTTTTAGCATAGGTTCAAACTTAAGTGACCATCAATATAAACTTCTATATGTATAAGAAGTTATATAAATCTAATGGAAACCACAAATAAAAAACCAGTAATAGATATGCAAAAAATAAAGAGAAAGGAATCTGAGTATGTCACTAAAAAAGCCAGCAAAATGTGAAAGAAGCAAGCAGGAGGAAAAAAAGAACAGAGAAGAACTACTAAAACAACAATACAACAAGTAACAAAATGGCACTAAGTATATACCTATCAGTAATTACTTTGAATGTAAATGGACTAAACACTCCAAACAAAAGACATATGGTAATGGAATGGATTAAAAAAAACAAGACCCATCTATATGCTACCTACAAGAGACTCATTTCAGTCCTAAAGACACATGCAGATTGAAAGTGAAGGGATGGAAAAGCATTTACCATGCAAATGGAAGTGAAAATAAAGTCAGGATAGTAATATTTATATCAGACAAAATACACTTTAAAATACTGTAATAAGAGAAAAAGAATCATAAAGGGAATCATAATCATAAAGGGAACAATCCAACATGAAGATATTTGTAAATATTTATGCCCCCAACATGGGAGCACCCAAATACATAGCAAACAACATCAAAAAAGAAACCATAGTAATACAATAATAATAGGAGACTTTAACACCCCACTTACATCAATGGATAGATCATCCATACAGAAAATCAACTAGGAAACAGTGGTTTTGAAGGACATATTGGACCAAATGGATTTAACAGATATATTCAGAATATTCCATCCTGAAACAGTGGAATACATATTCTTTTCAAGTACACATGGAACATTCTCCAGAATAGATCACATATTAGGCCACAAAACAAATCTCAGCAAACTCAAAAAGACAAATCATACCATGCATCCTTTCCAACCACAATGCTCTGAAACTAGAAATCAACCACAAGAAAAATCTGGAAAGAACATATATATGTAACTTAAATATGCTACTAAACAATGAATGGGTCAACTAAGAAATCAAAGAGGAAATAAAAAAATACATGGAGACAAATGAAAATGAAAACATAACAGTCCAAAATCTTTGGGGGTGCAATAAAAGCTGTTCTGAGAGGGAAGTTTATAGCAACACAGGCCTACCCCAAGAAGATTGAAAAATCTCAAATAAACAACCTAACCTTATACCTAAAGGAGCTAGAAAAAAAGAACAAAGCCCAAAGCCAGTAGAATGAAGGAAATAATAAAGATTAGAGCAGAAATAAATGAAATAAAAATTAAGAAAAAAAAACAATAAAACAGATGGATAAAGTCGGGAGCTGGTTCTTTGAAAATGTAAACAAAATTGATAAACCGTTAGCCAGACTTATCATAAAAGAGAGAGAGAGAGAGAACTCAAACAAAATCAGAAATGAGAGAGGAGAAATCACAACCAACACCACAGAAAACAAAACAGAAAAGGATTGTAAAATAATATCATGAAAAATTATATGCCAACAAATTAGACAACATAGAAGAAATGGAAACATTCCTAGAAACATATCCCCCAAAACTAAATCAGGAAGAAATAGAAAATTTGAACAGACTGATTACCAGCAATGAAATTGAATCAGCAATCATAAAACTCCCAACAAACAAAAGTCCAGGATGAGATGGCTTTGCAGGTATATTCTACCAAACATTTAAAGAAGAGTTCATACCTATTCTTCTCAAACTATTCCAAAAAAATAGAAGATGAAGGAAAGCCTCCCAATTCATTCTATGAAGCCAGCATTACCCTGATACCACAACCATGTAAAGACACTACAAAAAAGGGAAATTACAGGCCAATATCTCTGATGAACACAGATGCAAAAATCCTCAACAAAATACTAGCAAACTGGACCCAACAGTACATTAAAAAAATTATTCATCCGGATTCAAGTGGGATATTCCTTGGATGCAAGTATGGTTGAATATTTGCAAATCAATCAACATAATACATCATGTCAACAAAGGAATGGAGACAAACCATATGATCATTTCAATAGATGCAGAAAAAGCATTTGACAAAGTATGACATTTTTCATGATAAAAACCCTCAACAGAGTAGGTTTAGAGTGACCATACCTCAACATAATAAAGGTCTTATATGAAAACCCCACAGCTAACAGCATACTCAATGGTGAAAAACTGATAGCTTTCTCCCTAAGATCAGGAAAAAGACAAGAACGTCCACTCTCACAAGATCCCCCCCCCCAACATAGTACTGGAAGTCTGAGCCACAGCAATTAGACAAGAAAAAGAAATAAAAGGTATCCAGATTGGTAAGTAAAAATTTCATTGTTTGCAGATGACATGATACTCTATATAGAAAACCCTGAAGACTCCACCAGAAAACCACTAGAACTGATAAATGGATTCATTAAGTTAGCAGGATACAAAATCAATATATAGAAACCTGTTGCATTTCTATACACCAATAATGAAGTAGCAGAAAGAGAAATTAATGAAACAGTCCCACTTACAATTGCACCAAAAATAATAAAATACCTAGGAGTAAGCTTAACAAAGGAGGTGAAAGACTTGTACTCTGACTATAAAACATTGATGAAAGAAATAGAAGATGACACAAACAAATGGAAAGATAACCCATACTCACAGACTGGGAGAACAAATATTGTTTAAACATTCATACCACCCAAAGCAATCTACGGATTTAATGCAATCCTTATCAAAATACTAATAGTATTTCTCATAGAACTAGAACAAATAATACTAAAATTTGTATGGAACATCACAAGACCCTGAATAGCCAAAGCAAGCTTAAAAAGAACAAAACTGGAGGTATTACAATCCCAGACTTCATGATATTCTACAAAGCCATAGTAATGAAAACAGTATGGTACTGGCACAAAAACAGACATATAAACCAATGGTACAGAATAGAGAACCCAGAAATAAGCCCACAATTATATGGTCAATTAATCTTCAACCAAGGAGGCAAGAATATGCAATAAAGACAGTCTCTTCAACAAACAGTGATGGGAAAAGTGTACATCTACATGCAAAAGAATGAAGCTAAACCACCTTCTTACACCATACACAGAAATAAACTCAAAATGGATTAAAGACCTAAATGGGGAACCTGATACCATAAAAATTCTGAAAGAGATCACAGGTAGTAATTTCTCTGACATCAGCCATAGCAACATTTTTCTAGGTATGTCTCCTGAGGGAAGGGAAACAAAAGCAAAAATAAACTATTGGGACTACATCAAAACAAAAAGCTTCTGCACAGCAAAGGAAGCAATCAACAAAACTAAAAAACAACCTGATGAAGGGGAGAAGATATTTGCAAATGACATATCTGACATACACTTTTAGTATCCAAAAATATAAAGAACTTATACAACTCAACACTAAAAAACCAAGTAGTCCAATTTAAAAATGAGCAAAAGACATGAACAGACATTTCTCCAAAGAAGACATTCAGATGGCCAACGGACACATGAAAAGATGCTCAACATCACCCATCAGCAGGACAATGCAAACCAAAATCACAATGAGATATCACCTCACACCTGTCAGAATGGCTAAACAAAAAACTCAAGAAACAACAAGTGTTGGTGAGAATGTGGAGAAAAAGGAACCCTTGGGCACTTTTGGTGGGAATGCAAATTGGTACAGCCACTGTGGAAAACAGTATGGAGTTTCCTTGAAAAATTAAAAATAAAAATACCCTACAATCCAGGAATCGTACTACCTGGGTATTTACCCAAATAATATGAAAAGCTAATTTAAAGGGATATATCGACCCCTTGGTTTATTGTAGCATTATTTACAATAGCCAAGATATGGAAGCAACCTAAGTGTCCATGGATAAATGAATGGATAAAGGAGATGTGGTATATATATATACAGAATGGAATATTCCTCAGTCAAAAAAACAAATGAGATCTTGCCATTTGCAATAACATGGATGGACCTCGAGTGTATAATGCTTAGTGAAATAAGTCAGCCAGGGAAAGACAAATACCATATTGATTTCACTCTTACATGGCATTTAGAAACAAAACAAACAGAAAAAAGTACACAAACAAAAAAACAGACTCTTAAATACAGAGAACAAACTGGTGGTTGCCAGAGGGGTGGTGGGTGCCAGGATGGGTATAGTAAGTAAAGAGGATTAAGAGTACACTTATTGTGATGAGCACTGCGTACTGTATAGCATTGTTGAAAGATCATATTGTACACCTGAAATTAATATAACACTATATGTTAATTATACCTGAATAAAAAATAAAACTCCAAAGCTGATTTATGGAAATTTTTTCATAAACTCTGGGAAGCAAGTTAAGACAAGTTGTTGAAACAATTTCATAAAATAGAATATATTTGATATATGAACAACTGTATGGCAAAAATGGGGGAGAAAGAAGTGGACTTTATTGAGCCTTTTTCAGGGAAAATTTCATATTTCTTGAGGAGAAAAGAATATTACTTTATGGATTTTTCAGAATTTTCTACTGAATTCTGTATTTGGTTCTTAGTCATTATACTGTTATAAATCACATAATCTTTAGTCATTGTATAATCATCATTAGCAGAATCTTACTAAGAAAATACAATTGCATATATAATATACTTACTAGTACTCTTCCCCTTCATCTTTCTCTATATCCACAACATGTTAAAAGTTACTTTTGATATCAGTGCATCTCAAAAAATAGAATGTTTCTATTTTTAACTGGCCAACTCTACACACATATGTTTATCATTAACTACTGATTATACATTTTAAAAAGGTAGTAAACGTCTCTTTACCTTCTCTCATTTCATATAGACCACTCCCTCCCCACCTCTGCAACCTCTGTGCACTTATCCTGGTCTTCACAGGAAATTACAGAATAACAGATCTGAAAAGAACCTTAGAAAGCATCTTCCAATCTCTAACTTAAATAAGAAAACTGAGCCCCCCCCAATGATTTTCCCATGATTACATGTTAGTTGCGTCTAGAGTCTCTATGTTTACATACATACATACACACACACACAATTACAGTTTGTATATATCAGTATTCTAATAAATGAAAGAAGGAATGCATTGACTCTTTACCGTGTTGCTAAAATATCTCGAAAAGTCTTTTGCCATTTGAGAAATGTAATCATTTAGTAAATTCTGCTCCTGCTTTTGTGCTATAAGAGAAAAAATAAATACCCACAATGTTTAGCTTTAAAAAATGAAAATAAGGCATGTGCCTAATTTTAAAAGTCATATACTATTATAAGGCTTATAACAAAAAACAGACGTCAGGTGCTTTCCAATGTAGTACCCACCCTTATGTTTGACTCCTCTGAATTAACCATTTTTAAGCTCATTTTGACTTTTTCTTTCATTTTTTTAATAAATGCTTATATGGCTATTTCTTGATTTGTCATTTTAAGACATTTTCTACTTTCTTCCTAATATAGAAGAGAACATAGAATGCTTACTCCCATTCCCATGTCCCCCTCCCACACTTACAACCTACCTCTATGTTTCCCCCTTCTAACCTCCCCATAAATTCATGTTTTTTAAAATGAATTTTAACTATTTAGATTATGACAATGTAAATATTATTCACAGATGAGACAAATGGTGTTGTATAATTATACCTCCTCTCTGGTATAATTTTTTGTTTTTCTAGGAGTTAAAAATAGCCTCACTTTTTTTTACTTGCTTAGTTTTCCATGTACACATTAATTCATTAAAATCTGTAATAGAATTGTAAAATCTTCCAAATATTACTTCTCATGCGGTCAAACACCTTAGGTGATCTATCAGCTCCATTCACCTTCCCTTCCCCACTGCTTTCTGTGTTTGTTTTTCTTTAGGCCTCCTGCACAGCTGAACACCTGGGACTTTCCTTTGCATCCCCCTTATGCTGGACTCCGGTTTCCTGAATTTCACATCGTCCTCTTTTTCTTGATTTATTCCCTCTTTGCTGAAGCAAGTTTTGTACTAACTTCTTGAGACAGAGTAAATGAAACATTTTGAGGTCTTATATATCTGAATGCAGCTCTATTCTATATTTGTACTTGACTAATAGTTTGGATGGGCAGCTAATGTTGGAAAGTATTTTCTCTCAGAATTTTGAAGGCAATGTCTTCTAACGTTTAGTATAATATTACAGTTAAGAAGTCTAAAACCATTCTGATTACTAATATTTTGTGTAAGATCTGCTTTTTCTCTCTAGAAGCCTTTGGGATATTTTTTTTCCTCCTGAAATTCCAAAGTGATGTACTTAGTGTCTTTTCTTTCAAAAATTGCACTGGGGATTTGATGGGCCTTTTCAAATAGAAAAATCATATTCTCCAATTCTGAGAAATATTTTTGTATTATTTCTTGGATAACTTTATCCTTTGCATTTTTTTCTATCTTCTTTTTTCTGGCCTTCCTGTTAGTCAACATCTCAGAATAGTCTTCTAATTTTCTTACTCTTTTATCCTGTTCCTCACCTCCTTATTTTTTGTTCTATTTTTGGAGAGATTTCCTCAACTTTTCTTAGAATCCTCCTATGGAATTTTAAAATTTTGGTTGTTATATTTTTCATTTCTAAGAACTCTTTCTTGTTTTCTGTTCTTTCTTTAAGCATCTTGTTCTTTTTTCATAAATGCAGTATCTTTTTCCTCTACAAATATAACTCTTATATCCTCCATAACATATAGAATGTATACTTTGTATAATATGTAGAAACTATAAATACACATTATATATAATATAGAGAGAATATATATTCTCTGAGAATGTATCTTTAAAAGTATTCTCAGATTCTTTGTGTCATCTATGTTTCCATCAACTTCTGTTTTTCTGTCTGCTTTAGTTTCTACCTTTCATTTTGGAATTTTTCCTGAGGTGTCTGGTGATCTTTGATTGTCTAATCCTATTTAAGCATGAGGCACTAAAATTTCAGTTCCTGGGTGGGCTTCACTACACAGTAATCAGGAAGGGACAAGGCATTTTGTTGGGGGGATCCTCAAATGTTAGATTATGTAGGGCTTTTCTCTGAGATGGTTTGGTTTCCTTAGAGAAGAATCCAACCACCTCCTTCTTCAGAGTGGGGAAGGGATTACAGAAGAGTCACACACAACTGGCTGGCAGCCTTCATCAAGCTGAGCAGTGGAAGGGGTCTCTGTACAGCATCTGTCTTCTACCCTCAGTCATATTTGCTATCCTGCAGTTTAGAATCTGTTGGAAGGAATAGTCACTCAGCTGCACAGAAGAGGGCATCTGACCTGCAGGTCTCATTGCTTGTTATAAAGATTTTCAACCAATCTTCAGCCCCGTGACTCATCTCAGCTTCAAGGTATCAGGGTCCTCCAATGCCCAAGACTTGCCCTGGCATTGTCTCTCCTGTGAAGAGAACATCTTGCTTTCATGGTATGCTTTTTTGCAGGCACTTGCTATTCATATTTCCCTTCCTGTTAACAAATCTATCCAATTACACCTTCTAAAAATTTGTTGATGCTTATTATCTGTGGATATCTTCTCTGCCAGTCTCTGTACTTGTGAGTTTATAACTTTTTTCCCTAAAAAAACATCTTTTACATATATTTTTTATGAAGTTTCATTAGGGAGAAAAGATAGATGCATGTTTTACCCATCATATTTAACCAAAAGTCATTGCATTGTTTTTTATATGTACTGAGCCGATTCTATCCTCTGTAAGTCTCACTGCTGGCAGGTGAAGCATATTTTCCTACTCTCTGGAACACATTGCTCTTATGGTCCCTTTACTACCTTTCTCTTGCCTTCCCATCTTTTCTCTACTTTCTTTTTTTTTTAGAAGATTTTATTTATTTATTTGACAGAGAGAGAGACAGCGAGAGTAGGAACACAAGCAGGGGGAGTGGGAGAGGGAGAAGCAGGCTTCCTGCAGAGCAGGGAGCCCGATGTGGGGCTCGATCCCAGGACCCTGGGATCATGACCTGAGCCGAAGGCAGACGCTTAACGACTGAGCCACCCAGGTGCCCCTTTTCTCTACTTTCTTTAGTAGTTCTCTCTTTTCTTTGCCTCAAGAGAATCAGAACTTGCAATATATGGCAATACATTGCTTATTTTCATACTCATCCTGTTTCTTACATCCTCCACCTAGCACAAGAAGGGACGGGAGGAAAGATTGGGGATGGACTGCATGTGTATCATGACTCTTTGTAGAAGTAGCAAACAAACAAACAAACAAACAAAAATCTACCTGAGTTAACTAAATGAAAATCTGGCAATAATTGGAAAATCAATGGAGGAATGGCAACCAGACCAATTATCCAAAGTACTTATTCTTATAACCTTATATATTTTTTATTTTTATTTAAATTAAATTTAATTAACATATACTATATTATTAGTTTCAGAGGTAGAATTTAGTGATTCATCAGTTGCAGACAATAGCCAGTGCTCATTACTTCAAGTGCCCTCCTTAATGCCCATCACCCTATTACCTCATCCGCCATCCACCTCCCCTCCTGCAACCCTGTTTGTTTCCTGTAGTTAAGAGTCTCTTATGGCTTGTCTCCCTCTCGATTTTCCTCTTATTTTATTTTCCCTTCCCTTCCCCTACATTCATCTGTTTTATTTCTTAAATTCCACATATGAGTGAAATCATATGGTATTTGTCCTTCTCTGACTTATTTTGCTTAGCATAATAGCCTCTAGTTCCATCTACATCATTGAAAATGGCAAGATTTCATCTTTTTGATGGCTGAGTAATATTCCATTGTATATATATACCACATCTTCTTTATCCATTCATCTGTTGATGGACATCTGGGCTCTTTCTGTAGTTTGGTTATTGTGGATATTGCTACTACAAACATTGGGGTGCAGGTGCCCCTTCAGATCACTAAGTTTCTATTCTTTGGATAAATACTTAGTAGTGCAATTGTTGGTTATAGGGTAGTTCTATTTTTAATGTCTTGAAGAACCTCCATACTGTTTTCCAGAATGGCTGCACCAGCTTGCATTCTCACCAACAGTGTAGGAGGGTTCCCCTTTCTCTGCATCCTCACCAACATCTGTTGTTTCCTGACTTGTTAATTTTAGCCATTCTGACTGGTGTGAGGTGGTATCTCATTGAGGTTTTGATTTGTATTTCCCTGATGCCGAGTGATGTTGACCACTTTTTCATATGTCTATTGGCCATCTGAATGTCTTCGTTGCAGAAATGTCTGTTCATATCTTCTGCCCATTTCTTGACTAGATTTTTTCGTTTTTTGGGTGTTGAGTTTGATAAGTTCTTTATAGATTTTGGATACTAGCCCTTTATCAGATAAGACATTTGCAAATATCTTCTCCCATTCCATAGGTTGCCTTTTAGTTTTGTTGACTGTTTCCTTTCCTGTGAAGCTTTTTATCTTGATAAAGTCCCAATCATTTTTGCTTTTGCTTCCTTGTCTTTGAAGACATGTCTAGCAAGAAGTTGCTACTGCTGAGGTCAGAGAGGTTGCTGCCTGTGCTGTCCTCTAGGATTTTGATGGATTCCTATCTCACATTTAGGTCTTTTATCCATTTTGAGTTTATTTTTGTGTATGGTGTAAGAAAGTGGTCCAGTTTTATTCCTCTGCATGTTGCTGTCCAATTTTCCCAACACCATTTGTTGAAGAGACTGTCTTTTTCCATTGGATATTTTTTTTTAAAAGATTTTATTTATTTATTTGAGAGCGAGAATGAGAGAGAGAGAGAGAGCATGAGAGGGGGAGGGTCAGAGGGAGAAGCAGACTCCCTGCTGAGCAGGGAGCCCGATGCGGGACTCGATCCCGGGACTCCAGGATCATGACCTGAGCCAAAGGCAGTCGCTTAACCAACTGAGCCACCCAGGCGCCCCTCCATTGGATATTCTTCCCTGCTTTGTCAAAGATTAGTTGACCATAGAGTTGAGGGTCCATTTCTGGGCTCTCTATTCTGTTCCACTGATCTATGTGGCTGTTTTTGCGTCAGTACCATGCTGTCTTGATGATTACAGCTTTGTAATACAGCTTGATGTCCAGAATTGTGATGCCTCCAGCTTTGGTTTTCTTTTTCAATATTACTTTGGTTATTTGGGGCTTATAATCTTATATTCTTAAAATTCACTTTCCTTGGCAATTACCACTATTCACTTTAAAATATTTGTTTTACATTTCAATATACTGGGTTTCTATAGGATTGTATCTTTTTGACACAGACAGTTTTGATTTCTATCCCCGTGCTCAGTGGGGAGTCTACTTAAGATTCTCTACCTCTCCCTATACCCCTCTCCCTGATTGTTTGCTCTCTCTCTAAAATAAATAAATCTTTAAAAAAAGAAACAAAAAACACTCCACATGGTAGCAGTTAAAGGAGTGTTTTCTACCTTTACAAAGTACAGAGAGAAACCACATAATACAGTTGCTACTAATTCTTAAAGTCTTTAAAAGAGAAAAGGAAAAATTTAACAAGAGCAACAGTAAGACTGTGATGTAAAGGAGAAGAAATTAGTAGATGAGGCAAAAAGTAGAGAAGAGGGAATTAAAGGTGATAGGAAAAGTTTGGAGAATCAGCTTGTGACTGATGACCCCCCTCGTGTTAGAAGACAACATGAAATCCTTACCTGGGCTTAAGGTCAATTCCTAAGAGCCTCATACATACCTGTAATAATATTACTGAGCTCTTCAAATTTTCCACTTTTGCTTTTGTACTCTTCTTCTGCCACTTGAAGTTGTGGAAGACACTCGACTAGCTCCTCTTCCTTTACTTTATTACTTTGCGTTTCCTCAACAAATCTTTTCTTTAAAGAAAAAAAAAAGCTAATTGTGAGCACAATTTTGGAGAATGTACACAATTTACACTCCAAAGTAGAATGTAAGTTCTTCAAGAGGGAGAGTTCTGCCTTAGTGTCCTCTTACCCTGAGATGCACAGAAAGGTATCTGCCACACACTAGGTATTTGAAAAGTATTTGTTGGCTGATTGACTCTCTGGCAATCTATAAGGTAAGGAGATTAGATTCAATGGGCTCTCCAAAGATCTATTCAGTTCTCTGGCTCTACTGCTAAGATCCCATTAATGCTACCCTAAACACCTGTTTGAGAAAATCTTAGTTGATCATATTTTACGGGGAAAAAAAAAACAGGGAGCAAAACAGAATACACACAAGTCCTAAGAAGTGTGGATGTAAGTAAGAAATGGGGAGGGGATAGAAATAATTACATATATTACTACACTAAATGGGCAGAAATTGCCCCAAACCAAACATGAAGATGCTCGCTTAATTATTCAGGCTTTATTTAGTTTCAAAGGGAATAATAGTTGGACCTCTCTTAGAAAGTCAGGATGGGTTTATAATGGTGACTACAGCAGAGACAGCCAGCTGACATTTACGAGCTCTTCTCCTGTCCTTCAATATCAGGACTTCTTGCCTCTAGTTCAGCACATGGCTGCCAGCTACAGCGATTTCTCAGCTTTCTTTGCAAGTGGGTGTGACTAACGAGTTTGTGAGCTGAAGTGATGTGTGCCACTTCTGGATCCTCCCCCTTCAACAGGAAGCAGCATGTGTCCCCTTGGTCCTTCCCTCCCTCGCCTGGCTGGAAAAGAACGAGAAGGTAAGCTGCTACTTGGATCCACCAATGTTAGCCTCATGCTGAGGATGGCGGAGCTGCCCTGCCAACCTTGGACCCCTTCCCTTCGGCCTGTAATGGGAAAGAGAAGTAAACATTTCTCTTCTGTAATGATCACATCAGGGGATCTTCTCAACTAGATACTCAGACTCTTAAGATTTGAATAGGTCATACTTGACCCATTTTATTCGTAAAAAATTTTTTTTTTACTTTTTATTTTTATCCAAGTTGCATACACACATAATCCAAAGGAACCCCCGGGTACCAGGAGGGCAATGCTTGGCATGCTTCCCCAGGGAGGTACCCTCAAACACAGCTGACCAGAGGCTAGTGTCCTTTGACCCCCACCAAAGTGATAACTCAGATGGAAGAGGAAGACACCCACATAGGTGGATGGGATAACCTCCCTGGCTTTAAAGTCTCATGCTCAAATAGGAACAACACCTTTTGGGTATACCTTCTAGGTCCCCGGAAGGGACATGCCCACTTAGAAGAGGCACCAAGCCCAGGGAAACCCAATGCTCTAGTTTCCCACCAGTTATTCTCCCCATCAAGATGCAGCATACCAATCATGGGTCATTTTATACAAACAATGTTGCCTGATAATACAATTTTAGTTGTCTAATTTTACCAGGCTCTAGGGAATGACCCAGAAAGTTAAGCCAAGGTCAATTTCCCAATAAAGGAGAGAGGGTTGCTAACCCTTAACTACACGTGTCTTGCTTTTGTTCACTGTATTTTGGCATCTCTTTGATAAAACAGATTGTCTGTGCCCTAATTAATACAGTGAAGTGCCAGCCTAATATGTCCCCTCCCAAACTGCCATTAAGTCCTTAGGAATAAATACAGAAAGACAAAAAGATACATAAAAACACCGTAATTTAACAGGGCACCTGGGTGGCTCAGTCAATTAAGTGGCCGACTCTTGGTTTCAGCTCAGGTCATGATCTTGGGGTTGTGGGACTGAGCCCCACACCAGGCTCTATACTGTGCAGAGTCTGCTTGTCCTTTTCCCTCCCCCTCTGCCCCTCCTCCTGCTCACGTGCTCTCTTTCTAAAATAAATAAAATCTTTAAACAAAACACCACCATAATTTAAACCTATTAAAATGCAGAATCGGGAGTAAATTTTTCCATGCTGCAGTGTTACGAAACTCAACTGTGTATTAGCTATACTACGTTCTCTAAGAGAATAGCTTGGGGGTCTCGGGAGGTATGTGAATGCACGAATTCATCCCCATCGCCTACACAGACTTAGCTGCTAGCAATGCCCTGACAAGAAACCACGCTCTTGTTTCATGCTTTCGGGGAGGGTTTGGGTACCGGGTGCTGCTGCATCTCAGGCACGTTAGCCTGAGTTGTCTACTGGCTCAGTCAGTCAGAACCACAGCTTCTTCAGCTCCTTCAAGCTTCCCCCAGTCCTGAGCTACATGCACACTTAGTTCAGTGATGATGGGCTCTGGCTTTTGCCACAACCTCTTGGAATTGGAGCCTTGGAAAAGAGAGAGACTGATGCAGGTCCCTGTCCCTGCTCATAGGGATGAGTTCCAGCTCATCCTGTGACTTCCTGTCCACCTTCCCTTCCCACCTGCCTGCCCTGCAGCCTTCAGCCCCCAGCTCCAGATGGGAAGCTGACAGCCTCACTAGACTGTGTAACCAGCTCCCCCCGCTGCAGAAGGTCCAATCCTCTAACGGACCCCTTTCCTGGTGGCTCTGCTGCTCAGACTGAACCCTGCCAGACACGGGGCTGTAGGGCGCAGCAGATCCACTCGTGCTCACTGCGTCAGCACTGGATCAGACTAAGGTAGAAGCCCGTGGCTCCTCATGCCACGGCACCGAAGGCAGAAATGGGACTCCAATTTCCAATTTGCTCTGGGTTATTGATGAGGATTACCAAGGGGAAAGGGGGGTGTTGCTTCATAAAAGTGGCACACAAGCTGCCATCTGTCCATGCCTTTGTGTGAATTAGACACAGGTGGGCACAGCCCTGCAGCGGGCGCACAGCCTGGCAAGCAGGGAGGACGGTCTACTGATCTCGCCTAATTGCACTGTTTGAGCTCAAATGCAATGTTACCCAGCGTCCTTACCTTACTGCTGACTTGAAGGGGCTTGCCTCCATTGGTTTACCATTAAGGATGATGGTAAACCCTGTCAGCTCTATCTCAAGAAATACCTGACATGCGGACTACCTACTTTCGATCACTTCCTCAGTCACCACTCTGGTTCGAGCTACTTGAACCACTTGGAATATTGCCCTAGCTTCCTCATTGGTCTTCCTGCATCCACCATTGCTTTCCTAAATTTTACTCAACATAGCAGCTAGAGAGATCCTACTTAAAAGAAAATCAGATTATTTCAGCCCTTCACTCCAAACCCTCTTCCGGCTTGCCAGCCCAGGTAGAGAAAAGACAAAGTCCTCCCCATGGTCTATAAGGCGGTAGACCTGGGAACGCCCCTCCCTCTTGGATAGCCCCTCAAGGGATGACTCACTGCCTTGTGGCAAGGAGTGTGGCCAGCTGCCAGCCTCCAGGGGTCGGCTCCTTCGGAGTCTCCTTGGTCATCTAGTGAAGGTCATGCTCTTCGGGGGGTGGCCCCCCCGATCGACTGAGCAAGGAGGTGGTGCAAGGGTGGGACCATTTCTGCCCCAGGCAGGGCTCTGCTAATGGACAGTCCTTGCTTAGAAGCCCCCCACAGAGAGCTTGAGGGTTCCATCATGTCCGCCACTTGTTTATCTTGTTTATTTTCAATCTCCCTCCACTGGGATGTAAGCACCATAAGGGCAGAGTTTTGCTGTCTTTGTGTGTGTGTGTTTTTCAGCATCTAGAATACTAGGCACCCAGACAGACGGCAACCGACAGAGAACTGCTTCCCGCCCTGACTCCTCTCCCTTCTGTTTCTTCTAAGTTGTCTGAATTTGTGCAGTGCTTTCTCTCCCTTCTTTGTTCCCTGAGTTGTGCCAGTTTCCAACTCACCTCTTCTTATTTCTCGCCATCCCCTTCAGACACCGCTTCCCTGAGTTCCTAGATTTCTATGTTGCTGATCTTCCTTGGCACTTCTACGGAATTCCAATTTTTTTTAAAATTTATGGAGGAGCATTTGATCACAGATGTCATGCGTTCCAGCACCATCTTTCTGAGCGGTCTTCAGTTGTTGGAAACTTCTGTTGCCCCTTTCAGTTGTTTCTCTCTTAGTGTTTTTGTGTGGAGGATATAGCTGCTCCTTTTCTGTCATTCCTATTAGAAAGCACTGGCTTTTCTTGGACCAGTTAACTGCGGACGGTTTCTGCAGGATTTGGTGAGGGTTGTGCAGGGAGGAGTGGGCTTGGCAAGATCTAAACTTTGAAACGTCAGGACTCCCTGCTTGCCCCGCTCCGGCAAGGGACTGTTGTCTTCAAAGAAAGCCCCTCTTTCATGCAGCCAGGCCTCTTCCTCTTCAAAACGAATCAAGTTCAGGAGGGCTTCTCCCACCATCCCTTTTCTCCTCATTCCAATGTACCAAGTTAGGTCTCCGAGGAACAGCCCCTTACCTTTCAAGGTAAAACCATCACCTTGAAAATGGGTGTCTTCTGTTGTGTTTCCAGAGACCGGCCACCTCTGGGCCCCCTGGGTACTCTCCGTGCCTTTTCTCTCGACCTCACCCAGCATCCATGCTCATCCCATGCGGACTGCCTGGTAGCTCCAACTCAGTGGGATGCCCTCTCTTTAATGAGGATTTCTGAGTTTGGCCTGATTGGCCTCCCTCACCCTTTGCTGCTTTCCCCAGCCAGTCCCATGCCAGCTTGCCATGGCTTCCTGCTGTCCTCCACCTGTCCCATGGACCTTGCCAGCACTTCTACCTAATGGGGAGTGTCTGATTTTCTTTTCTAACTGAAAAAAAAAAAAAAAGTTTTTGTTGCTCTTTTTTAAGGAAAAAAAAAAAAAAAAAGGAAGGATCATAATGAAATTGTAGCCTTGCTCACACTGGAAGATTTTACACTGAACTGAGTAGAATAGCATGAACTATACCCCCTCCCCCCATAGATTCATCTAAAATTATTCTTAGATGTAAAACAAAACTTACCTCATACTTGCTCAACTCTTGAATTAACTTGTTTTCTTTGACAATAAATTCCTCCTTCTCTTGTTTTAATTCCAATGTAACTTTTTCAATCTCTGCCAAAAATTCACTGATCTCTTTTTCTCGTACAGTGGTCTAATTAGAAAAGAAAAAAAAAACAAAACAAAACACCAAAACCTGAAGAGTAGCCGTTTGCCTTTGTAGCTGTCAGCCTTACATTTTCAAACAGCCAAGAGTGAATATCTCTTTGCATGAGACTTGGTTCCAGTGTTAGGTTATATTATTTCATAGTAACCACTGAGAGGAACACTTCATTTTCCCTGCAGAGGTTAATTTAGTCACCAAACAATATCTATAAACTGCATGAGGAAATGGGGAATGGGAGTGGTGGGGGCCGGAGGGTGGGCAGAGGGCCACTACTGGAGCTGAATTAGTGATGTTTGGTCTCTCTCTCTCTTTTTTTTTTTTTAGAGAGAGTTTCCCCAAAAGTTAACATCAAATAAGTTTCTGGTTGCCTGTTTCCAAAGCATCTTCTAGAGAGAAGTGCTACTTTGTTTGCCAAATCCCTACAGTCAATACACAACAAATAGATACATTTCTTAAGAAAGTTAAATAATTCACTCTAAACATCACCAGAAATGAAAACATCTTTTAATAAGGTAAGGTTTAAGTAGGCATTGAAGGAGAATCACTGATACGCAGTAATAATTCTAAGTCCATACTAATATGGAGTAATACTATTAATTCCCCTGAGTTCCTTTACCTCTTGTAATAATTCAGTGCGTCTGAATTCCGAAGTCTGAATTTTATCTAAAATTTCTCCTATTTCAATGTTTAGCCTCTTTATCCAACGTGCATGTTTTTTTCGCAAACAAGCTACTTTCCACTGAGTTATAATACTAGAAATTAAAACACAAAGAATCATCATTAAATTGACATAACTGTTTCCTGAAAAGATGAAGGAATTCAAAGCAAAACAAATCTTACTATGATTATACAAAACTGTGCTCTTGGTGATGCGGACCATGCACATCAGCTGAAAAAATAAGCCGAAGTGCTAACTGTGTCAACGTGGTCCGTCTTCACCAGCTGCTACATCTCACGGGCCGTGTTGGTACGTCCAGCAGGACAGTGGACAAACCACACGTGGCAGCTCCCCTCCTTTAGGTAAAGGATAGAAATGGGGAAGGTTCAGGGGCGGATGGCGGAGAGAAGAGATCCAGGCAGAAATAGTACGGAAATTCCCTAAATTACCCAGAAGGCTAATTAGAGATTTCAACCTTCTGGGTTCTCAAATTTTTCTCTCCACTGCAACATAAAAAAGCTACATTGGAGAAGGGTCAAAATGTGCAATTGGAGTCTTATACATGATATTAATAGCAATGACAACAACAATAAAATACAACTAAGCTTTTGTGAATACTTCCTAGGTGCCAGGGAGTCATCTCGATACTTGATATAGACCATCCCCTCTACCATTCATGGTGACCTCGGGGGGTGGGTGCTACCCTCATCGGCCACTTGATAGGAACTGGAGCAGAGAGACTGCTCAATAATGCAGCCTCGGTCACAGAACTAGCGGGAGACAAAGCAGCCAAAGTAGCCCGTCTCCAGAGCCCGTCTGTTTATCCGCGCTCCTCTGTCCCCTCCCCTACTGGTCCCCACAGAAGCCTGGTGAGCAAGAGGCACTGCACAAATCTTGGCAATTTCACTCTTTGGTGAGTTTACTTGATTGAAATGGAAAACTCTGGGTCTGTTCAATGCCCCAACATCAAACTAACAAACACATCTAGACCTGAGAAAACTCACACAATTCAATTTAGGAAACTAATTTCCTTGGATCCTAGCAAGCAACAAGTACCCTGATTTCCTCCCTACTTTGGGGCACTGTTCATTAAGATAAACATATACTACTCATAACACAAATGATTTTTTTTTTTTTACCATCTCTGATTTTCTCTTTCCAGGTTATCATTCAGGATTTTTATTTGTTTCCGATAAACTGCTTTTGTTGCTCTGAAAACAAGAAAACGTACATTGGGTTTTTGCACTCATGGAAGCTAGCAGAATCTATAAAAGACTTTATACAACCTTCTTGTGCACAAGAAGACTACCATCTAATCGGGAGACAAACCAAACCTAGTGAAACAACTAAAGGTAGTGGTAGACTCAGAGAAAGATAATTATGATTTCGTACAAGTGCAAACTGATTTTGCAAGTATCATGGCGGATACCCAAGGGAAAGGAAGAACAGATTCTGGGGAGGTAACTGAGGAAGGGTTATTGGAGGTTAATGTTTAACAGAGGGAAGAAGACAGATTCCCAGAATGGAGGTGGAATCCCACCATGGAAAGGGCGTCATCATTTGCAAAGACACGGAAAAGAAGAAGTGAAGACTCTTCTGACCAACAGAGACTTGCTGCAGACAGAGGACATCAAGGGAAGTAATAATGGTGACACAGGATGGGTAAAGGTCAAAAAACTGGTGAGGAACTTTGGATTCTAGACTGAGTCTTGATTTGATGCAATGTGTAATTCAGAAAGCCTATATTGATTTTTGTACCAGGGTTAAGTAGCAATTGAGGATGGAAGATTTTCTTGTGAATCTAGGATGGCTAGAAACATGAAGTCTAACACAGGTCTTAGAAGCCTTGATTATTTTTATTCCCTTTTTCCTATTAGTGCTTCATATGTAGAAAAGTAAAATGTGACTTTATGTCTTTTGGAAAATAGAAATATTTATAACTGAAACAATGTGTAATGTTGTGAAACTAGAAATATAACCATGTTCCTGCTTTTCTTCTCTGAATCATAGTGTGGGCTCTTGATTTCCCATCTCAATAAATCTATTACCCTCCCCTGGAACTGCAAGGTTCTTCACAATGTGCCCCAACCTCATTGATTTTATTTACTTATGTATTTGGTTTAATCCACCGAGGAGTTGAACTGGTTTAAAATAACGGAACAGTAATATAAAAAGTCCTAAGTGGAAACTGATATTGGGTCACACATTTAGCTCTGAGCTTCCTGGTGCTCAGAGCAATGATGGCGTAACAATTGGTTACGGAATCTGCATTATTCGTGTGGAAAATAGGACCCCTACTCAACCCAATTCTGTTTTCCTGCTCTTTCACAGGGAAGAGTTCATAGTTTCTCTTCTGAAACCAACATGAGAAATGTCTAAATATGCTGTTTAACAGCCTAAGGACAAGCAAACCACACGTCCTGCCGTGTTCTAGATTTCTGTTGGTACAGGTCAAATTCGATCACCACTATCTTAGTTCTATAAGCTAGTTCCTCCACTGCCCTATATTCAAATAATAAAATACATTCAAATTATAAAAACGAAAAATACGCAATCCCTTTTGATCCAGTAATTCAACTTTTAGGACCTTATTATAAAGAAATAGTTGTATAGGTGGACAGAGATATACATGTTAAAGTATACCTTTATGTGATGTGAACTTTGAAAAGTGCTTGTATATAGAAAACACAAAAACAAAGTCCACCAGTAGGGTACTAGTTGAATAAAACATAGCATAATCTGTAAAAGAAATATTATACAGTTAAAGAGAGGAATGAGGTCCCATATACATGAATTTTGTCTTCTTCTGAAATCATTTTAAAATCAGTTAAGTGTTTCCATATCCCTTTCACCAATTTCTCCAAATGTTACCATTTCCTGTATTTGTTTTATCATTTTCCCAGACATATTTTTTCCAGCTTCTTGAGATATAACTGAAACATAATATTGTGTAAGTTACCAGATGTAAGGGCAATCCAATTTTTGGATGTACAAACACACTCCTATATGGAAAGCATGCATAGCAAACTGCTAACAGTGAGATCTCTGGGGGGATGGAGATTAAGGTAACTTTTAGTCTTCTAAGTTACTCATTTCCATATGTGAATTTTAAAATCAGGTGCAAGCATTACTTTTTTAACCAGAAAAATTAAAGTGATTTAGAATGGCAGAAATGAACACCATAGGGGGTCGGTGTCGTGATAATGTTCAGGCACGTTCTTGTTACTAAACTGCTGATGACTGGTCCATTCTCATGTCTAGCAGCTTGTATGGAACTTCGGACCTGCCTATCCTGTCAACAACAGATTCAATGATAATAACTCTTCTAGACTCTAAAACAGAGACAGTGAATTATATGCCTCCTTTTCTATATATAGGACATCAGAGGTTATCAGTTGTATTGTTATCATATATTAAAAAATAAAAGCAGAGAAGAGGAAGATGAAAAGTTTCCAAGGCAACAAACCTACCGATGAAGATCATGGAGCGTGACAAGTCCTTCTTCCATATTTTTGATGTCTACTTTTCTTTGTGATAGGAAGTTTTCTTTCTGAGTAATAAATGCCAGTTGTTTCTGATTTCTACCAGGAAAAACACAGAGTTATCATATGTTGAAGGGTGAAATCATCATTTTTCACTCCTCACCAAGAGGATATAGAATCACAAATAAGAATGTAGAAAGTAGGCTGGAAAGTTCAGCTCATAAACTACTTACCAAACAAATTAGTAAAAATAGAAACAAAACCTTTTTGCTAGTGGTGGCTGAATCTAAACTTATGAAAATCCCCAAGCCATGGAAAGAGCATTAATTGCAATAGTAATCATAAAACCACAAGAATTCTGTAGACTCCATCCCTCCGGGTGGGGACATCTCTTGTAATGCATTTATCAATTCTACCATGTTCTTTTGTGAAAAGTGAAGGAGTCCATCAGACCAACTTTAAATACTGGCTTTATCTCCTTCTAGCAGTGTGACCTCAAAAAGAAAATCTGCCTGTGGATGAGCCTCAGGTTCTCCATTCATAAAATAGCGCCCATAATGCCTATCTCACCAGGTATCAGGATTAAATGAGCTGTCAATTGCTCGAGCCAGTGTGTGGCGTGGCACCCACGAGGCATTTTATAAAAAGTGGTTATATTTTGCCTCCAATTTGCAGAGAGAATAATGGGAAGTGTACAAGTTTTGTTCAACATCAGTTTTTTCCAGACATTGAGAGGGACATTCCTGTAACAGAAAGTGCTCTGTTTGTAAGTGTCTCATCTTCTTCAAAATGTAAGTGTCCCATCTTCTTCAAAACTGCTATGGACTGAATTGTGTCCCCCACAAATTCGTACGTTGAGGCCCTAATACCCAGTTTGATGGTATTTGAAGATGGGGCTTTTGCAAAGTGATCAGGTCACCTGATTAGATGAGGTCATGATGGGGTGGGGGCCCTCGTACCAAGAGACACCAGAGAGCCTGTCCTCTCCCTCTCTCTACCATGTAAAAACGTAGTGAGAAGGCAGCCATGTGCAAGCCAGGAAAAAGGACTCTTAATGAGAACCTGACCATGCAGGCACCCTGATCCTGGACACCCAGCCTCTGGACCTGAGAAATCAGTTTCTGCTGTTGAAACCACCCGGTGTATGGTGTTTAGTTATGGAAGCCCCAGCTCTAGACAAAAACCAGTAACAACAGTTAAATGTTTTAGTGTTACAATTATTTCTCATCAGCACATCTTATGATTAAAACTGATAACTTAGTATTGATCTGGGGAAAAGTTTTGCCTAAAGAACTACTAACAACAGATTCTCAGTAGGCAACTCAACTGGGTTTGATACAATGATCGCAACAACTCTCTGCACCTCAAATACTGCACGGACCACAAACTCAGTTTCACAGAAGTGCGCCTGGACGCTGTAATTACTCTTCCCTGTGATCTAACTTCACCTGTAGTGATGGATTATTACTTAGATAATTCACGCTTGCAAGATATTATTCTGTATTCATTAAGAATCTATTGGTGAGGGCGCCTGGGTGGCTCAGTTGGTTAAGTGACTGCCTTCGGCTCAGGTCATGATCCTGGAGTCCCAGGATCAAGTCCCGCATCGGGCTCCCTGCTCAGCAGGGAGTCTGCTTCTCCCTCTGGCCCTCCCCCCTCTCATGCTCTATCTCATTCTCTCTCAAATAAATAAATAAAATCTTTAAAAAAAAAAAATCTATTGGTGAATGCCCACTATTTTCTAAGCCGTGTCCAAGGGGATATAGCAGTGAGTAAGGCGGGACAACTACCCTGATCTGGTCAGAGTTCAGCGGGACAGAGAGATCAGTACCCCACGGATTACAATGCAGTGACTGATGAAAAGGAATGGCATCAGAAGGATGTTTCAGAAGGATCATTCTGGTGGAAGGGAGGGCAACAAGTGAAGGGGGGTAAAGCTGACAGTGGGAAGAACTTTTGAGGGACAAGCCAGAGCAAAGAAGTTGAAAGAGGTGACAAGAATGGAGTTGGAGAGGAAAATGGGATATATTTGAGAAATAGCGGGGAGGTAGAATCTACAAGCCTTGGTGTTTGAACGGAGTCCAATAGAGAGTAAAAGATAGGAATTTCCTTGAATAATTTCCCAGTCTCTGGGTTAGGGGATTGTGTCAATGACCAAAGCCTTCTCTGAGATAGGGAATAGAGGTGCAAAGCCAGTTTCTGACAAAGGTGCCTCTCACAGTTTCTCTAGACAGTCTCATGGGGTAAAAGCAGGATTATTATTTTTTTTTCAAGAATCTGATTTAGAAGTAAATGTAACACACACGGTGTTTATGGATTTGATCTGACCCGTAGGAGGAAAGCATTACCCAGTATATATAGAGGCAGATTAGGAGTGTGTTTATTTATTTTGGGGAAATAATATTTCACTGTTGTCAACAGATTTGAAAACTAGGATAAGTTGAAGTGGGGAGTCACCATTTTGTGGCCAGGGAAAGCACCCCATAAGTATGGCATGTCAATTCATATACGGATCGTGGATAGAAACATACTCATTGTAAATTTTCTGTTTCTGCATAAAAAGTTTATCCTCCTCACTTAAGACAATCTTATATTGCCTGGTAAGAGTATGCAATTTCTCCCGTAGGTCTTTGTTCTCTAAACGATTTTTGTGTAGTTTCTCAGCCATCTAGGAAAAAAAAACAAAGCAATTGAAGTAAAGAGGACTTGCTTCACATTTCCTTTGAGGGGTGTCAGTCACATGGGTATATTACCCAGAGCACTGGGTATATTACCTAGCACACAATGACTATGCCATAAATATTGAGTGATGTAATTCTATATTAACTATGCAATTATACATCTTGGGGCCTCTCCTATAAATTATGACAGAAGTGTAGAAAGGTAGTAAACACTGATGGAAAAACCACCGAGTAATAATTCATATTGAAATAAGAACTGGGATTAATAAACTGAGATCATTCAGCAGGATCTGTATGACATCAACAGAAGCTCTGGCTCAAAACCTCTTTGATGAGATACTATGGCTGCCTCTTGTTAAATATTTCTATTCAAGGACAAAAATAGTACTCATTAGTGAACTTTGTACTTAAGAACTTTGTACTTAAGATGTCTCTATTGAATTGCTTCAAGTGAGGTAAGAAAGTCAGGTTTAGTACGAGTGATGGGCTGAGTAGTTCAAAATAACTTCCTGGCTGAGGATTGCTAAAATAGCTGGATGAAAAAAAAATCTTAGAAGTGCTGAAGAACTAACAAGATAATGAGGAATTCTATAAGAAACTGAGAATCCAGAGTAGTAAATCACTCTGAGGACATTTACTGATATGGAAGAAACCACTTGGAAATGGGAATTTATTTCTCTTACTTGACAAGAGGGGCAAAAATCAACACTTAGAGCTCATCCAGGTGTTGAGTCTGAGAAACCTTCTACCACTTTAGTCTGGGATCCCAAAAAGCTTCACACTCTGGAGAAGGGTAAGTTGGAAGTTAATAAGCCATGGTCCAGCCTGATTTTGATCACCAGGGAACCTCAAGGTGCATTAAAGTGGTTTGGGATGGGTAATACCCCAGCCCTCGGATGGAAATGAATGAAAGTCTGTTTCTGAGGAAGATACAATCATCCTAAGCTTCAAACTGTTTCTACATTTGTTTTTCGAATACAATGTCTATGTATAGTTTTCTACTAGGAACAGAAGGAAACAAGACAGCATGAACAAAAACTGGCAGAAACAACAGACTGCAGGAACAAATTCTATAAAAACATCTGATAGTGAATGGAATTAGACACTGGATATATAAATACTCTGCTTACTATAATCGAAGAAATATTAGAAATACTTGAAAATTACAGCAAGGAATTAGAAACAGTGAAGAATGACAAAGTAGATTTGAAAATTACCAGTTAAAAAATGCAATAGCCAAAATTAAGGGTGGAAATAAGGCCACTCTGCCCAGAATACAGCAGGGGGAGACAAAAGGTAGAAAACACAGGAGAGAGGGTAAACTACATAGAGGAAATATATATTAGTACAAATAATTGTACAAACACACACACACAATGTACATACATATAATCAGAGTCTCAGAAGAAGAGGAAAGAGAATGAAATATGTGAACAGATAATGACTAAGAATTTTGCAGAACTTATAAAATGCAGCAATTCATGAATTTAAGAAGCCCAGTGAATCCCACACAGGAGAAATAAAAAAGAAAACATGGACATATCATAGTGAAACCGAACAACTAAGTCAAAGGGAACAAAGAAGACCTAAGGTAAATGAGGTACACCATGTTCATGGATTGGAAGCTTCCATATTGTAAGAATGTAACATTCTCCCCAAACTGATCTATAGATATAATGCAACCCCAATCAAAATGCAAACAGGTTCTTTGGCAGAATTTGACACACTGATAGAAATTCAAAGGGCCAAGAATAGTAGAAGACATCTTGAAAAACAAAGTTGGATTTATACTACTAATTATAAAGGCTTATGTTAAAGCTGCTAATTAAGAAAATCTGGTTTTAATGTGAGGAGAGACAAGTCCAAAGGAACATAAGAGAGTCCACAGATCTACACACATATTTATGATGTATTTATGATCTACATTTGATTTATGACAAACATGCCATTACAATATAGGAACAGGCAAAGACTGTCTTTTCATTAAATGGTGCTAATTAACTGGACAACCTTACTGAAAAATATGAATCTTGACCACCCTCTCACAGTGTACACACACACACACACACACAGATCCCAGATCGCTTACAGTCCTAAATGTGAAATGTCAAACAATAAAGCTCCTAGAAGATCATGAAAAGAGAATATCTTCATGACATAGGACATAAAAAACAAGAAGGAAAAGATTGACAAACTGGACTTCATTATAATTAATAAATTACATCCATCAAAAGATAGATATGTACATAAAGACTGTACATTTACAGTGTATGTGCTGTTCTGTATCTGTATAATATTCTACAATAAAAAATTAAAATAAAGTTAAAATAGAATTTCATGTCATCATTGAACTTGCCTCTTACACCTCATGAGAATTAAGATTGGCTGCCACCAAGAGTCCAGTGGAAGTAATAAATAGGTCAGAGCCCCAATCCCTTTGAAGCAGTCACTGACTTGTACTCAGGGAATTTGGCTGAGGGCTATGTATTACGGGGAAACCCCTCTGCATTTGTCCCTACAAGCAAGTAAGCCATGACAGGGTAGGGGTCCTGGGTTTTCCAGACAGTTGGGGGGCTACAAACTATGGAGCTGTCATCTGAACCCTGCCTAGCAGCTCCTCCAATAGGAAATAAATAGAAAGAAAAAGAAATCCTTTGCCCAGAGAATGAAAATCAACTTTAAAAACCAACTAGCCAACCAACCAACCTTGTCTGTCTTTCAATATCTTCACAACTAAAAGAATTAGAGTAGGTCTAAACTGCAGAGAAGCCATCCTTAATGCTATTAACTCATAACCAAAAATGGAAAGAATTTAATTGGCTCAAATCATTCTTCTGGAAGAGATCTGCCTATAATGTTTTATATTCTATTTGTCATGCAATAATATATTATGAGCTGTTGCTTATTTAGCCAAGACCCTTTTGTTGGACTTCAATTGTATCTTCCCTACAATTTTTCAACTATCATAATGAATGCTTTACTGAATACCTTGTGGATAAATTTTAGTTTACACCCATGATTATGTATTTATGATATTTCTTTTAACCTAAGATTTAAAGTGTCTAGAGATTTCTCTCAGGGCCTAAATCTGACTCAAATATTTCATGACATTATTAAGTGTGGTATGGGTTGTTAGACTTTACAGGTACCACAAAACAGCAAGGAGGTTCCATTTAAAAAAAAAAAAATTCACATGAAAAATATCCATTAGTCTGGGTATTTCTAATGTAAAATAATCACAAACACATGACAAGTTACCAAACAAATAATTCATCTTTACATAGACAACATTCGTTCTTTCATATATTTAAAATACTTTGGGAGGTGATCAAAATCTTTAAATCAATTATTGTGAATGATCATGATTATTATTAATTCATGAAAAATCTACTTTGGGAAAATTTCACATTTCTCAAATATATTTAAAATATTAACTAAAAATGAATTATAATCTAAAAGTCATAATTTCCATCTTCCTACCTGCTTTATCTTCTGCAAGAATTCATCTTTTTCAATACCAGATGAATCTTCCAGTTTTTCTTTTGTATTTACAAAAAATTGTCTATGATCAAAGGAAGCCAAACAGATTCATATTAGGGCATGTTTTCCAGCAAAGCCACATTTATTTATGACACCAGAAACTTCCAGTCCCCATCTTCCTATGTAACATATTGATATGTTCATTAAAATAAATAAAAAATTTTACTCTTTGGATGAATTAATACTTCCTGTATATATTCATTAAGAAACAATTATCCAACATTTGTACTCTGCAGGTGTTATAGGTACTAGAGATATAGTGCAAAGTCCCTACCCTCATGGAAGTTACACTCTAAGAAGTAGTCAGAATAGAAGTTATCAAAATAATAATAATAATAAAAAATTTCAGGTAGTGCTAAGTGCTTTAAAGAACACAAAGTAGGGTGAAGGACAGAGAAATCGTGAGAGTGATGATGCTACCTCAGACAGGTGGTAAGGGAAGGCCTCTTGAGATGACTTGTGAAGAACCTGAATGATGAGAAGAGGCCAGATAGGTGAAGATCTGAAGAAGTCTTTCATGTACAAGGTACAGCCAGTGATAAAAATTCTGGGGCCGGAACAAGTTTTGTGTATTTGATGAGGAGAGGATTATGAGAAGGCTGGAGAGGTAGACGGAGACTAGATCATGTAGGGGCTAAGGACAAAGTGGAAGTTCAGAGAGAACCAGGGGAGGATTTTTTTTTTAAGCAGAGGAGAGAGATGAACTGAGTTACATCTTATAAAGATGACTCTTGCTACTTTGTGGAGAAAGACAAGAGTACAGGAAGACAGACTATGCAGAAGACTAGGGCAGTGGTCCAGAAGAGAGAATCGTGGCTCAGACTAACGTTGTAGTGGAGGAGGTAGTAAGAAATAGTTGGATTCAGGATATATTCTGAAGATAAAGGCAACAAGACACACCTTGGGATTTGGCTGGCATTTGAGTTGAGTTAGGGCTAGTTAGTTGGTTAGTTGGGTTAGGGTTAGGAAGTGAGGAAAACAGGAATGGTAGATGACTCCTAGGTTTTCAGCTGGAGTAACTAGGTAAATAGTGAGATGGAAGACTGAGGGAAGAGCTGTTTCAATGAGGTGGGAAATTAAGAGTTCTGTTCAGGACACATCGTATTTGAGATATCTAACAGATATCCTCCAAATGGAGAGGTCAAATAAACTGTAGAGTCTATGTATTTGCTACTCAGTGCTGGATATATAAATTTGGGAGTCACTGGGGTACAGAAGATATAGAAAGCCATAAGAATGGATGAAGTCATGTATGGAGGATGTGAATAGAGAAGGGCCAAGAACTCCAAAATTCAGACTCAGAAAGAAGAATAAGAACAAATAAAGGGTCCTGAGAAAGAGCAGTGTAGTGAGTGATATAAAGGAATATGATGTTTAGGAGGCCATGAGAAGAAAGTATTTCAAGAAGGTGGAAGTGTGGGGCACCTGGGTGGCTCAGTCGGTTAAGCGTCTGCCTTTGGCTCAGGTTGTGATCTCAGGGTCCTGGGATGGAGCCCCACATCGGGCTTTCTGCTCAGTGGAGAGTCTGCTTCTCCCTCTCCCTCTGTACTCTCTCTTTCACTCTCAAGTAAATAAATAAAATCTTAAAAAGAGAAGGTGGAAGTGAGTCAAATTCCATGAGGAATTCAAGAAATTGAAGGAATAGACTAGATCATTAAAGTTTGGCAGGATGGAATCATTGGCAATCACGACAGTTCTGAAATCAATTCAACCCTTATAAAAAAAAGGCATCTATATTTTTCATAGTCTCCTGCACTGCAATGGCAAGTATATACTCTGGGTCACAGACTGCATGTCATTTATATACAATACTTAGCTTCCAGTCCCCCACTTCGTATGTGCTGAAAACCAGCTGACTGGCAAAGAAAGACCATACCCATTTAGAAAGGTAGGCACTGAATTTGCCTTTATTATGCAAACACATCATGTTGGACATCAATAATAATAATGAACGAGGTTTAGACTATCAATGCCTCCTATGGACTTATGGAGCATTTGAGGTACTCCTAACTGCCCACATTCAGATGGCTGAGTGACTTTTTGGTTTTCCTTAATATTTGGACCTCAAAATATGTAACAAGCTTGCAAATTAAAGATTTCATGGGGGGAAAAATTAAAGCTTATAGATTAATAGGAAGATGAATTTATGCAAATTATTTTAGTTTCTTGTATAATTTATTCTTAAAAGAATCTTATAGACTATTATAAAACAACACTGTTTGACTCTTCAAATCTACCAACCAAAATTTAGGTGCCTTTTCCCACCTCCATAGATAGAGAAATGAACTAAAGGAGAAATATAAAATGAATGTAAGAATTTTCTTTTAATTTGCTTGGTAGTAAAGAGGAAAAAGTACAGTTTTATTACTAACAAGGGGGGTAACCTAAAACTTCAATCACCAAATTAATCAAGTGTACTTCTCCTCAGGGAGATTCCATATGAATGAAAACTCTTGAAAAGCTGGGATTGAAAAAAAAAATGATGTGCCATTAAAAATAGATCAGTGAGGGGTGGCTGGGTGGCTCAGTCAGTTGAGTGTCTGCCTTTGGCTCGGGTCATGATCAGGTCATGAGTCCTGGGATCAAGCCCCATGTCGGGCTCCCTGCTGAGCGGGGAGTCTGCTTCTCCCTCTCCTTCTGCCGCTCCCCCTGCCTGTGCCCCCTCCCTCCCTCCCTCTCTCTCAAATAAATGAAATCTTAAAAAATATAGATCAATGAATCCCTATTTCTTTCTTGAATATATTTAAAGCAAATTAGCTAACAAGAAGACTGCTTATAAATAAAATTTCAAGCAAGGTTTTTAATCATAACTCCTAGAAATAAGTTAAGAGCTAATCTGTATCTTCCTCCATGATTATTTGCTAGTTTTTCTTTAAAATATGTATGAACTAAAACTAGTGAATCACTTTCAAAGAAAGATATTTTTTTTATTCTGAGTTTTGATTGTAGTATTACTTGAGCTTTTATACTTATAAATTTGGTACTGAGTATAAAGATTATTGTTTATTTTATGGCCAGATGTAGGTAGAACAGCACCGTATTGTGCAACTGCTGTTTTAGAAGATATAATTTTAATTACAATACATTTGATCCTATGCAGGAATAAGCCATGTTATAATAAGATTCCACATGTGAAGTTACTTGCCTTTTGGGGAATCTACTCAAGTCCAAAATTTGTCTTTTAAACTGTCAGCAAAACCTGGGGATAGGCCTGGAAGCCATATTTTGTACTATAAGACCCCACCTTCCTTGTCAGAGCTGGGCCAAACACCTTCTGATGAGAAATCTGGGAATTCTCCTGGGAGAAGTCTGTGGGTCAATCTCCAAAGATAGATGGACCTGCAACAGGTAAACTCAGAGGGTTTGGAATGGCCACGCTCAGCCATGGGCTTACCAACAACAGAACACTGTATGTGGGTAAAGACAGAATGAAACATGGACCTGAAAAGGAAGCAGAGACTGTTTGCCTTGGGGTGGACAGATTTCCTCAAGTTTATGGTTCCAGTCCCATGGGTAAAATTTTTGCCCTGAAACTTCCTTGTATTTTCTAAGTTCTGTAGGTTGACTAAGAACAACTGTCATAGCAAGGGTAGGTGAGCCTTATAGGAGGTCCCACTAATGCCTTCCCCTGGGGGCATATTTGTCTGTAGGGAATCAGGAACAGAAGTGAGAATAATTCATTCCAGAGAGTCCCTCCCTTTCCCTTAAATGACTATATCATCCTCAATTTTTTTCTCTTGTTTATCTGAAAAACTGGTTAATTTCCAAATGAAGAGGTGGTTTTATAAAGCTATCACAAATTTTAGCAAATTAAGAGAATATAGTTTTCATCTAATATTAAAGATTTTTTTTTAAAAAAAGAAAGAGACAAAACATCTAGAAATGCTTCAGTAAAAATAAATATCAAACTTACAATTTATCCTCCAGTATCTTACAGGATTTCTTCATTTCTTCGAGCTCTTGTTCCCAATGTCTTATTGATTCTTGTAGTCGTGATATCTCTAAATTGTGATCACTAAGAACCTATTGAAAATTCAATAAAATGATGGTATTCAATTGTCACCAAATGATTCATGACAGTGTTTGATTCACTAAATATTCATGTATTATCCACTCAACTTTTACATTGGGGTTATCCTTTAGCAAAAATAAAAAGCAATCATTAAAACGGTTTCTTCATAAAACAAACCTGGGCAGAAATAATCCTGAAATCATCGGGAAAAAAACCAACATTTTGGAGAGAGCCCAACCAAATATAGCAGCGAGAATGCGAAAACTGTAAAAACAACTTTCAAGATATGAATTCATTTTGACTACCTTTAAAAAAAAAATCCAAACAAATCTATATCTTCATAATCATCTTCAAAATACTCTAGGATATTAGAATGAGTATTACCAAAAAAGTAAAAACAAATTACCTTGAGAAATATGCTTCTATTGAAGAGAATTTTTCTTATTTAATCAGTATTTCAGAAATGCAATAGTTGGGTACTGTGATAAAATGTCAGCATGATTTAAAAGAATGAAGTATGATTGGAGAAAATTCATAATAAATCATATTTTTTTTTCAAAGATTTTATTTATTTATTTGAGAGGGAGAGAATGAGAGACAGAGAGCACGAGAGGGAAGAGGGTCAGAGGGAGAAGCAGACTCCCTGCCGAGCAGGGAGCCCGATGCGGGACTCGATCCCGGGACTCCAGGATCATGACCTGAGCCGAAGGCAGTCGCTTAACCAACTGAGCCACCCAGGCGCCCCAATAAAACATATTTTTACAATGCAGTTTTGGAATAAAGAAAAGGGAAGGCACGGGTGCCTGGGTGTCAGTTAAGTGTCTGACTCTTGATCTCAGCTCAGGTCTTGATCTCAGGGTTGTGAGTTCAAGCCCTGTGTTGGGCTCCATGCCCAGCATGGAGCCTACTTAAAAAAAAAAAGAAAAGAAAAGGGGAGGCAAACATTTATAGAGCCTTGGGTCTGCATTTCAGCTGTGGGGAAGAATGGAGGGGAGAGAGAGGTGATCAGACAAGTTCTTCTGCTCCCCGGCATGGAGTGATCACAGGCAGACTGTGTAATGCCATCTAACCATGCACATCAATGTGGACTCAGAGAAACACCTGCGGGGAGCACAGAGGGGCTCCCATTCTTACCAGGTGAGACAGGTGGCCAAAAGCTCCCCCCCAAGCTATTCCTTCCTTGAAAGCACCCACATGCCTCCACTTCTGGGTCATAACTAGTTTCAGAGTCAACAAGGGTCTGAAATCCTAGAACTGCCAGCAACATGAGCACAACGTCTAAAGGATCTCCTAAACATCAAACACATCGTTTATTCTTTCTTACCACTGTGCTGGTCATAACTGTTTCTTTCATTTTTGACACTTTAAGTTTTAATGTATCCAATTCTTTCTTCTTTTTATAAGTCTCTGTTCTCTTAAATTCACAGAAGTTTTTATATCTCTCAATCTGTAATGATAAACATGATAAACCAATCCAAAAACTTATGAGAACAACAAAGTTTAGGAAATCTTTTTATTTTGTTAATCTAATTCATACTAAGTATACCATGGTCGGTCTATCAACAACAACAACACACCCCCCGCCAACAGGGTTTGCTTGTTTTGCAACACCACAAGAAAAATAGTGAACTACGAGGAATAAATTGTAATTATAAATGTTGAAAGAGTAAATTTATAAGAGCAATAAAACAATGATCATTAATAGCAAATTCTAAAAGCAACTGCCATTGTAGCAATTTACTAGTAAAACACCATAGCAACGGCCACCAGATTTATAGTGTGCTAATAATAATAAGATCAGGAAAGTCAAAGAAAAAAATGACGAATGATCTGGAAATCTAAATTCACATTTTTTGGATGGGAAAGAAAGCAGACTAAAAACAGGGTAAAAAATCACTGAAGACTGGGCAGCTCACAATCTTGGACAACTTCTTACCATCCTACCAAGATCAAACATATTTTGATTACTTGTCAGACCCAATGGAGTAAGTCATCCTCTTATCAAAATCAAACACATCAATGCATTTGGCTGGCAAAAGGAATGATCAAGAACAAGCTAACTAACGGAGTAATAAGGCCTGAGAAAGCATATTCAATTCTGTACTAAAGAGTTATGAAAACATACACTTGGGTGGCTTTCTGTCAAAGCCAGTGCACCCGAAGTGTCTTATGAATGAACATGATCATGGTCAATGATCTCAGCACCAGAGCACCGTTGCGTAGGAATGGAACTTTGGGATTAATCCATTTCATTGAAAATCAGAATTCTGTGTTCATTCTTCAGCCAAAGACTTCTCCCAAGGTCTTGTGGTCATAGACATAATATTAGCAAAAAATATTTTGTTTGGTGTTAGGGGAGAGCTTACAATTTGAAGACTCTGACAGCTGTAATGGTTTTTCCTTTCTCATAGGAAGTAAAGGAAATTAACAGGCTGTTACTCCAGCCTATCATGTGCGTTCAGTGAACCTTGGTGGGGGCTACACAGGTTGCGAGCCCCAACCAATTTTCTGCATGACAGTCATGCCCGTGCCCACCACAGGGAGGGCAGCGGCAGGGACCCGACAGCAATTCTCATCATGAGCCAGGCTGCCACACATGGGGGAGAAGGAAGACTGCTGGGAACACCTCCCCTGGAGAGAGCCCTGCCTCTCCTGGGGTAACAGAAGCACAGCAAAGAGGAACCGTCACGAGCCACTCTGATGGTGAATTTTAATTAATATGGCCCAGCAGACACCAAGATGCGGTAGTCATTCCCATCTACTCTCCCAAAATCGCTAGTCTCAAGATACTCTTTTCTGCTGCAGCCTGTGGCTACACCTAGCCCTTCTGCAGGCTGCTCTGCTCGGATGTGTTCAGCAGGAGCTGAAGGCTCTGGCAACGTGGATCTCCCTGGTCTTGTCCACGGTCAGAATGGTCAGAGGCAACGAGATGCCACGAAAACAAGATCCTTGTCCCCGTAGGGCTGCCTATGAGCCAGGGGCCACCCTAGTGTGACAAATCCCGTCACTCATATTCTTTCCCATGACCTCAGATGCTATGACACAATCAGTGTCTACCCCAAGGGTCCCCGGTGTGCTTGCATCTCTGCATCACTGTTCACAGGGGATCCCGCACGGGACGCTTGCTAGCCTTGCGAATTTCCTGCCTGAGATTCCACACGATTCTGTAATTTTTAAAAAAGTAAATCATGCCGCTTACCTCTTCATCCAGTTTTTGTTTTCTTTTCAAATATTCCTCTTTTTCTTTTTCCAAATGTTCCTCTATTTCTTCGAGATGTCGTTTTTGCAATTCTATTTCTTTTCTCTCCGAGTTGATTTTGGTGTAAGTCTCATTGATGTAAACAGTGGTGGCGGCCTTTTCTCCCATCGTGTGGTTGAGTGCCATCACTAACTTTTCATGCTCCCTCGCCAGCTTCTCTTGCTCTTCACTAGGAGAAAAGAATGGTTCATGGAATGAAAAGTATGGTTTTTAGGAAAGGAACTTAAAGTCTGTTTGCCAAGATGAACACCATACAGAGGGAAACTGTAAGGAATACTTAAGTTGTATTTGTGATCACTTAAACTTGGCTGAGATGAGGACAGAAGGAAACACAAGACAAATGTCAATCTTGCACCTGTTTACTGCTGCACAAATGTCATGGGGTCCTGCCTCACCCCACCCATCCCGTTCCTGGTAGTAACTATGGGATGTTCTGGTTTAAGGTATGCAAGGATTCAAAAACAGTTTTGAGATGAATGGAATCTGACCAGACAAATGGTTTGATAGGTAGCATTGCCACAACTATCTTATCCTGAGACATGCAATCAAGCCAAAGGAAGGTAAATATCTCACCATCCCCCCAGCCACCTTCTGATGCCAGTGACCTGCAGGGAGGGCCCAGGAGAAAGCAAGCCTTCCTCTGATGGACGAGAGTCAGGGAGGAGAGAGCAGAGTCTGTCTTCACTGTTCAGAAGATGCTTGAAACCTAACTTGAACTCTCTTACCCCCTCCTACCTGCCGCCAAATCTGAGTTCAGGAGGAGACATTAACTTCACCTATCCATGGCTAGCCACATCCATCTGAAGAAGACCTTAAGACAGTGAGAAATATCTACCCCAGGGCCAACAATGCCAAGACTGGAAAGAGGGACAATTGGCGCCATTTCTAGATTTTCCTTTTTTAAAAGCTTCTACACTGTTAAGACCTTTTTCCTTTCTCTAATCCCCAGGGCTAAAGACTTCAGTTGTTCAAGGGGATTGTGTGCAAAGGCTCAGGAAAATGGTAACAGGTTGTTGGTAAGTTTATTTTCCAGAAGTCAACTCTACCACGGAAATGCAATTAAAAGCCCAGGCTAGAGAGGGTCCGATAATGGGTGCTTTGTGGGTCTAGTAGAGGAAGCCTTCTAAGAATGAGTCAACCTAAGGATGGAGTAGCCTTAGTAGAACTAAGCTAAACAAGTCAAATAAAAAAAAAAACAAAAAAAACACCAAAAACTAATTAGGTGTATTGAGGTGGGTTGAGAAGAGAGAACTCAGCAACCAAACACAGGACCTAAGAAAAACCCACCCAAAGAGCTTGCCATTTTGGGGGACTGTCCAGGAGAGGACCACCTGTCAGAGAGTGTTGGCATCTTGATGTGCATCTTTCTTTGAAAAATGGATGCAGTGAGATTGTAGCTTGGTGATGCTAGCTCATCAAGCAACCCACCTTATGTTTGTCATTTGCCTTTCCATAAAGATTTCTCTAGAGCAGGGATTCTGAACATGTGGTCAGGACCAGCCCCATTAGCATCACCTGGCAACTCGTTAGAAATGCAAATTCTCACTCCCATCCCCCACACCTACTAAATCAGAAATTTGGGGTGCTGCGGAGCTTTCTAGTAATTTGTGTTTTAATAAGCACTCCAAGTGATTCTGATGCATCCTCAAGTTTGAAAATCACTGGTCTGTAGAGGTGTGATGGTGCTGGCCAATTGACCTGAGTACTCCAGCCTGGATATTATCTTCCTTGTTATTCGTTTAGGAATCGATAATATAGTTCACACAGCAGTCTCTGGCTAGCAAATCCACATTGTGAATCCCTAAGAGGGGTTAGAATTCTCAAGCTTATGTGATCATGAACTTTCTTTTTCATGGAGCATCCCCCAGAACAGGTGTTCTGAGGGCCTAATTGGGGAAAGTCGTCCCTGGGCCTCGAGGTCTCCACATAATTCCTTTTTTTTTTTTTTTTT
>NC_138377.1:36223794-36264491 GCF_054177405.1 Leptonychotes weddellii | reverse complement strand
ATTCAAGTATCTTGAACAGAGTTGGTACTAAATTAAAAGTTGATGAAGAAATAAGTGGAAGATTGAAAAATAAAACAGTTCTTGGGCGCCTGGGTGGCTCAGTTGGTTAAGCGACTGCCTTCGGCTCAGGTCATGATCCTGGAGTCCCGGGATCGAGTTCCGCATCGGGCTCCCTGCTCGGCAGGGAGTCTGCTTCTCCCTCTGACCCTCCCACCTCTCATGTGCTCTCTCTCATTCTCTCTCAAATAAATAAAATAAAATAAATCTTTAAAAAAAAAGAAAAAGAAAACAGTTCTTATAGATAATACAATACCAATTTCTTAACAGCGATAGCAATGTCCTTAAGAAAGGTCTTAGCTTCTTCGTTGCATTTAAAGTAGTCACTTTGTAGTGATTGTTCTAAAAAAAAAAAAAAAAAGAAAGAAAATGAAGATCTCTTATTTTTTTGTCCAAATCCCATTTAACCCTTTAGATCTAGCTCAAATGCCTGCACAGCTGAAAATTATATCTTCTATCTCTGAATTCTTATAGAACTTAATATGAATCTCTTTTGACCGTATTTCCTAATTCATAGTATTCTCACTTAGGTACATATTTAATGCTTCTTGAGGACAAACTCCTCTTGATATTCCATCTTTGCCTCTCTCATGGGAGAAAGAAGGAATCTATATAGAATAGGACAAAAAATTCAATAAATATTTATGAAAGGAATAAATATAACATGCCTATAATATAGGTTTGAGAATGTTTTCATAGTATATATATTTATATTTGTATACATGTAAATATAATATTTTGCAAAAAACCCACTCATTTATTTAACTGTTTCAAAGTCCCTTATGTCATTTTTACTTCTGTGCCAATATTTAAATCCTGGGATGAGAGTAAAGATCTGTAAAACTGGTAGGCGTGAGGTAGACAGAGCTCCTAAGGCCTTTTCATTCATTGACATATGAAGGGTCTCTCCTTTCCCTCATACACTGTAAGTAGGAAGCACATGAGAAGAGAGGCTTATGAAATGTTAGCAATGGTAATGAAGACTGGATACGTACCAAATGGAAAGAAGGAAGGGGAAAAATGGACAAAAGGAGGAGAGAGAACAGAGGAAGCTCTACTTACCTTGGCTCTGGCGCCCCTGAGTTACCCGGACTTTGTCCACATGAATTCCAGGCCTGCATCTTCATGTGTGGGATAAGTTTGATGGGATTAATGCTTTACATGCATTATCTAAGTTGATTACTATAATCTTGTGATGACTCCCATTTCACAGCTGAGAAATCTGACTTTTGAGGTTATGTCATATGTTCAAGGTCACAGAGCCCATCACTGAGAGAGTCTAGATGCAAACACAGGTGTGACTCCAGAGTCCTTGGCCTTCATGGCCATACTCACCCCTCAGAAGCGTAAAGAACAATTTCTGCCCTCAGTTCCAGGGAACTCAGATGCTCTTAATGAACTAAGCTCTCAAACCAAGTGAAAGTCAGTTACTGAGTTTGCAAGCAAGCAGGTGTTTGGAAGGGACAGGCCTTGCCTGTTATCACCTTCCCCTTCTTCTAATGGAGTCAATGAGCACAAGCTGTTCCCACTTGCAAATGGGCTGGAGAGCTGCATATTTTCTAACTCCCACAAGAGGCTTAATGAAGTTTCTTCCTACAAAAAACTTCCTGAGAGTCCAGAAATTATTAGCAGAAAAATATTTGCACAGAAGTACTGGGATGAAATGCACATGCTGATCAAGTATGAAGAAAGTTCAAGACCCTAGCTCTACCATGGCCAATGATAGTGACTCATTTAGGTCTCTTTGGTGGTTAACATTCTCCATGATGGTACTCATGCAAGCCTATCTCACAGGAATTGTGAAGTTAAATTAGTACATCTAAGAAGAAAAAAGAAACGACCCCAAACTAACAGTAACATTATAATAGAAATCAATATGATTACCTTGAAGCCATGAGATGCTGATAGTAAAGCAAGGAGAGGCTTTGTTGTTTGGCCTAAATGGTTTATGAGCTAAACAAGAAATGCCCTTTCCTGGACCATATCTTACCTTAAACTTAGGTGTCTTAATTACAGGTTCAGCTTTCTAACTGAAGAAGCATTTTAACCTGGCCCCATCCAAGGTTATTATGTTTGCATCTCCTCAACATCCTTGTCTAATTTTCCTTGTTTAATACAAGAGGAGCTTCTTAAACACTCCCTTTCTTGTTTGCCTGTTAAATTCTCCACTTTATCATGACAAAATGTTGGAGGAAGTTAACTTGCAAAGAAAAGAAGGGAGAAGCTGAAATTAAATGCATAATCTAAATGCAGGTGGGCATCCCAGTCGCAGGCAAATGGCAGTGGCCCGAGAGTCCAAGCTTTGCCTGGAGTTTGTCACCAGTTGCTAGTGTGAGCCGGGCCAAGTCACTCCATTGGCACTAGAGCAGGAGAGCTGAGCCCTGGGTCCCCCCGCGCTGCCTCTCTCTCTCTCTCCCCCCAAGGAGCCTGAGAGGGCCCTGCCGTAGCGTGGACACCCCGGGTTCCCGCAGGAAGGTCCCGGCTGAGGGCCCCCCCCTCCCGGTGCCGGCTAGGTGCCACCTCCGAGGCGCCGTCCCTCCCGGCGCCCGCAGGCGTCTCACCCACAACCAAGAGCTGCTCCAGCGCCGCGGTCGCCACCGACGAGCCCAGGGAGGAGGGGAAGGTGCACAGCTCCAGGGAGGGGCCGGCGGAGACGGCTGCCTCCCGCAGCGCCTTCTCGCCGAACCCCAGCTCTGGGGACCAGGAGCTCAGGGCCATCTTGCTGCTCCTGCGCGGTGCCTCTCAGGCCTGACGCCAGGACGGCCGGTTGCCACGGGCGACAGAGACGCCGAGGCCCCGTGCGCCCCCGGGGGTGGGTGCCTCCCAGGTTCTGTTAACTTCAGCCGCTGTAATTACGCGATCCTGGGGGGCGGGGCCGCTCTCCCGCCGGCCCTTCCGCCTGCCGTTTGCATGTCTGTTCGGGTCCTGGACGTTTGTCTGGAGCACTGGAGTCGTAGTAATGCTCACTTGTGAACGCATCTCTGTGCCAGCGCCTACAGGAGGGGCTCTGATTTCCACGGCGGCTTTGGGAGGCAGGTCCTACTAGCTCCGCTTTTACGGACTGGGGAGCAGGCGGGGATGACTAAGTGATCTGCCCACGGTCACCGAACATGATTTTGGATTTAAAGTGGAGTCCGTATAGATCTTCCCACTCTGCTGCCAAACCCATCTCTGTACTCTTCTAGAACTTTCCTTGGATCTAGTCTGTCACTGAGCGCGTTTTACCTTGAATCAGTGGTTTTCCTCTGTCCTCTCATGAAACGGTGAGCTCTTGGAGGCAGGGATACTGTTCATTTTTTCTCTGCATCTCCAAATTTCAGCCCCGTGCCAGGCTCAGATTGAGGGCAACCATTAGTTTCCCTTTCCTCTGGCTGGCGCCAAATCAGCAAAGATGACTTAACTCTCTTCTTAAAACTTTACAGACGGCAAACTAAAATCAGATAGTGACAGTGACAATAGCTATCATTTGTTGAATGCTTACTACTTTGCAGGCACCTTCTTAGTCCTTTACAGTAACCCATTTAACGTTTACAAAATCTTCTGAAGTGGTGATGATTTACCACTTTCCAATGAGGACACTGAGCCCTATGCGCCGAATCACTCTGCTATACTGCCTTGGAGGAGACCAGCACATCAGTAACAAAACTAGTTCTAGAATCCAGGCCTCCCTCCAGGGAGAGCCGTATCCTGGCGGGGGACACTCTCCTGGGTCCCCTCTTTTGCTAGGTTGGGTCTATTGGCATTCCGATCCCCCTCTCCCCCCTGCTTTTCTGTGCGCTCCTGTGTGTGGCAGAGGCAGGAAGCCCGGAAACTGCACTTCTCAAATGCTCTTGCCAGATGGTTTCCGAAGTCCCACCAGGAGGAGACACTGGTGGGACATTAGCCGGCCAAGAAGCCATTTCTGGGCCAGTCTCCAGGAGAGGCCACAGTGGAGTGCAAGTCCCCGTAGTTTTGGTGGCTCCAGAGACAGCAGCAGCGGGAGCCGGTGCCGCTCGCTCTCGGCAACCGCTCAGCAGTCGGTGTGCGCACGTGGGCGCAGCCCAGGGTTGTGGCAGCTTTCTCGTCTCTCCGGCGCCTTCCCGCCGTCCGCTTTCGTTTCTATAGCCCTTGTAGCACTTTCCCCGTGGGAAGTTCCTCTCTTCTTGAGCTACCCACACTGGTCCCCGCAAGCCAACATGTATGCTGTAACCAGAATGTTCTTCCTGCTCATCACCTCATTTGGACCACATTGCTCTCCATTGTCTATGAATGAGGCCAATCTCTAAGGGGGCCTTACTGGATTTGTTTTAGATTTTATGACTTTTTTTTTTTTAAGATTTTAATTATTTATTTGACGGGGAGAGAGAGAGAGAGAGAAAGCACAAGCAGGGGGAGCGGCAGGAAGAGGGAGAAGCAGAGTCCCCGCTGAGCAGGGAGCCTGATGTGGGGCTCGATCCCAGGACCCCGGGATCATGACCTGAGCCAAAGGCAGATGCTTAACCGACTGAGCCACCCAGGTGTCCTTAGATTTTGACTTTTTATGTCTATTTTCATTCTTTTTCCTGAACATGTTTTCTGAGCTGTTTTCAGCTTCTACTTTGCCTCATCGTTCCTTCTATGTGGGATGACCTTTACAAAATCCAAACCATCCTTTAAAAGGAACTTTATTAATTCCCAAATAGAAACCTGGGCAAACAACATGAACAGGCACTTCATAAAAGAAAAAAAATTCTCAAGAAATATATTGAAAGAACATTTAAAGAAATTAGCAAAGAAAAAATAATACATCCATTTGCCTCATTATATTATTAAGATTAAAAAGAATAATAATTCAAAGTGTTGACACTGAGAGTGTGAATTACTGTACCTTGTCTGAGGGACATTTTGGAAATACATATAAAGAGTCTTAGCGTAAAAAAAAAAGAAGAGTCTTAGCATATAGTAATAGTTCAAAGAATTGTTCTTAAATCATCACAAGTGTGTCCAAGGACATGGGTATGATCTTGTTTATTTCAGTTCTATTTTCAATAGTAAAAAATTACAAACAGCCAAAATGGTTTATAGTAGGACACTAGGTTTAAATAACCTAAGGGACGTCTGTGTGGCATATCCGAGGAAGCAGGTCACCATGTGGTGAAGAGCATGGTTATAGGGTAGTTAAAATGAGTACTACCACTAACCACTAACGGTGTCTCTTGAGCAAGTTAATCTCTCTATGAACGCCCTCCAGTGTCCTTGCTCTGAAGGGATGGTGGTGGTGATAATAGCTCTTAGTTCGTAGGAATGTTGTAAGGACTAAATTAAGTGAGCACTTAATGCTGTGTTCAACACATGGTATTTACTCAAAAAATATTATTCAATGGTAAAGTGATAATGTGGTAGCTATTAAAAATAATGGGTAGAAATCTACACACATTTCCCATGAGGTTAAGTGGAAAAAGCAAGTAGCAAAAGATAAGTGTAATATTCAATTTTTATATATCTATATACATAAATAAGTATATAGGTAGATCTCTATATGCATATGCATGCAGAGTGGTCTGGAAGGAATTGTTCACTAAAATATTCACTGTGGTTAATCCTGGTTAGTAAAATAGTGGGTGTGGTAGGTAAAATAATGCCTCCCCAAAATGTCCTAATCCCTGAAACCTGTGACTATGTTGTATTACGTGGTAAGGGATAATTAAGGTTGCAGATGGAATTAGGGGTAAAAATCAGTAGACCTTGAGATAGGGAAAGTATTCTAGATTATCCAGATGGGTCCAATGTAATCACAAGAGTCCCTGGAAGTGAAGGAGCGAGACAAGAGAATCAGTATCAGAGTTAGAGACTTAAAGACACTACCTTGCTGCCTTTAAAGATGGAGGAAGGGCCATGAGCCAAGGAATGCAGATGGCTTCTAGAAAGTGGAAAAGGCAAGGAAAGAGATTCTCCCCCAAAATTTTCAGAGGAACCCTAGCCTTGCTGACCCCTTGATTTTAGCCCACTGAGACTTCTGACCTCCAGAAGGGTAAGATAATAAATCTCTGTAGTTTTAGGCCGTTAAAAGTGTGATAATTTGCTATAGCAGCAATAGGAAACTAATATAATGAGTAATGTGAACTTATTTCTGTATTTAAGTATTTCTCCATAAGGATGTATACCTTTGTAATTAGAAACAAAGTAAAGCTTTTTTAAATTAAAAAATAAAGAAAATATACAAACTTAATATAGTTGAGTATGTAAAAAAGCTTTCTGACCCTTCATTGGCTATAGATGCTGTTCAATGAGTCAAAAGCCACATCTCACTTCTCTTGTGCATCTTTTTAACTTCAGTAATACAGATACATTCATGTTCCAGTTAATTTTTTTAGGTTTATTTATTTAGTAATCTCTACACTCAGTGTGGGGCTCCAACTCATGACCTAGAGATCAAGAGTCACATGATCTTCCAACTGAGCCAGCCAGGCGCCCCTGATCCAGTTAATATTTTTAAGGCAGACTTTTGCTTAGTAGCCGGGATAACATATTAGAATTCCCCAGTCCCATACTGCGATTGATTTTTTGGTTGAGTTGTGGTTAGCAAGTTGTTTCTGTTTACCTTCTGCTGCTGAGGGGGCCAGGAGAACCCAACTACTGCCTGGAGTTTGACCCCTAACTTGTATAGGAATATATATACCCCTGTATTTAGGCTCATTGCAATTTCTGCAGTATCTGAGGTCTACATGGGCTTTGAGGATGATTTTGCTCTTTTTGTTGCTTCTTTCCATAAATCTAGTACCTCCAGGGAAAACCTCAACCTCTTAGTTCTCTTTCTAGACCCTGGGTTAGACCTGGCCAAGGTACTATTCTTGATAGATGTGTCAAACATCTCCCATATGGAAAGTGGTTGCATGTTGCAGTGCTTTGTGTTCAGTATACCAGGATCCATGATGATTCAGTACTGGACCCTGCTCAAATCCTCGAGAAGTGAGAATTCTAGCAAGCTGAGTCTGTGTCTTCCTCACTCTTGACGCTACCAGTGTCAAGTACAGGGCCTAATGTCTGGCATATGACCTTGCCTCCCCATCAGTGGTTGGCCAATAAGACCTTTTGGTCTAATGCCCTGCCATCTTGAGCATGTTGTGTTTCATCCTCTGGCTTGTTCCTTCATGGTCACAGATGACTATCGTAACCCTAGACATCATGTCCTTGTACAAATTGGGAAGAAGTAGAAAGGGGAGTCATGTAGAAACCCCATTTTCCCTTTCATCAGGGAAGGAAATCTGCCCAGAGTCCTTTTTACACCTTATTTCTCAATAGTTGGGTCACAAGACCACCCATGAAAGGGAGGTTTAGGACAGTGAGTGTCTGGATTTCCAGCTTCTGTAGAGTTGGCAGGAGAGAAGAAGCTTCAAAATAGCTAGAGGATTACCAATGGAATCTCAGCCATACATATGTTATCCAGACTAATATTGATTAGCTGCAACATCAGGCCCAAACCAGCTGGCTGGGTGGGCCTTTCCTAAGGATTACAAAGAAATCAGTGCAGCTTCTACCATTGAATAGAAAGGGTGTCTTGGTCCTCTCCTATATTGGTAGGATCTCTCCCATTTAAGCCTTTGCATTGACTTTATAACTAGGTCTACAAGATCATTATATATTAGAGAAAGATTCCCTACTCCTTGGACTTCTCACAGCTTCTGAAGTGCCTCATAGTTAGGCTATACTTCTCAGCAGTCATTTGTGGCAAATGTGAGTCACTGTGTGATTCATCACACAGTCATTTGTGGCAAAATGGCAAGAAGAGCAAGTCCCCTAGGTAATGGCAGATCATTAGAGAAGCAAATAGATGGATTAGTGTCCCTGATGGAGCTATGCCATGGGCAGACCACATTGGTGTTTGGAACAACACCTGATTAAGAGTTCTCCTTTTCAACTTTGTCTCTTGACTACTTGTTTTCATCCATCACCAGCAATTGCTTGGGGCTAGAGAGATTTGGATCAAATACCGATTGCACCATTTGCTAATGGTTTTAGATTGGCTTAGGTGGTTTCACCTCGTCATCTCCATTCTTCATTTGTAAAGTGGAATTTTACATACTGGAATTATGAAGCTTCAGCAGAATAATGATGTCCTTACCAAAGACCCCATGCTTTTTCCTATCTTTTCCTTCTACTAAATGGAAAATACAAAGCATTTCTTCTGAAATACAAATACTAATGTCCTTTCTGTATCCCTCACCTTCCTTAAACCTCTTGGCCATAAACCCTCAGTGAAAATTATTGTAATGAAATCAAGAGTTGCTGTCCCAGAGGTGGGAAACTGGATTTGTTTCCATGTCCTTTCTATTGGACAGCAGTGACTGCCTGGAGCACTCAGGTAAAGTTCTGAGGCCAAATGCTGGCACAGAGGGAAAGAAACCTGCCAGGCACCAGGGAAGGCCACGGTCGCACGTGTGCCAGCACCAGACTCGTTGGTTCGTGTGTTGGTTGCATGCCTGTTGTGTGCTGGACATGGTGCTGAGCGCTGAGTGCATACAACAGAGATTTATGGGGGGGACCAGGAAGGGTCTCTCTGAAGAATGGAGAGTTGAGCCATGAGAAGGGGTCAGCCTTCTCTGTTACTCTCTCAGTGAAGGGGAAATAGAGTTCAGAGAGAGACAAGACAAAAAGAGGAAAGTGAAAGGAGGCGGAAAGTGAGAGAATAGGGATAGGAATCTGGCGATGCCAGCGCCCAATCTCACAAGACCCTCTTTCCCTTGCGTTGTCCCTGAAAGCCGACTCTCTCTGGTCAGTCCAGATCAGTTAGGCTTTGTCACATACCAGCTCTCTAATCAGGGCTTTGATGGAACACATGGATAAGATCTGGCCCCTGTCCTCAAGAAAATAGCCTTGAAGTTGGGGGAAAAGGGTAGGTTTTGAAGCACATTTCATAACCAGGTGTAATTCCTGTATGGTGTAGTGTGATACCACACTTCCAAAGCATTTTGTGCTTTTACAGAATGTACATTTTAGAACTGCTTCCATGAGTTAAGTAGTCTTTATTGTAACTCTCCAGGGCAATTTTTTTTTTTTTTTTAAGATTTTATTTATTTGACAGAGAGAGACACAGCGAGAGAGGGAACACAAGTAGGGGGCGTGGGAGAGGGAGAAGCAGGCTTCCTACGGAGCAGGGAGCCCGATGCGGGCTCAATCCCAGGACCCTGGCATCGTGACCTGAGCCGAAGGCAGACGCTTAACGACTGAGCCACCCAGATGCCCCGCCAGGGTGATTTTTATGATGAACCTATTTTTCAGAAAATCACACAGAGATGAGAGAGTCGATCATCTTGGGGGTAACCTGGCACCATGACAGAACAATCCTTCCGACTCCAGGTCTGAGGCACAGCCAGCTCTGCCAGAGCTGCCTCGTGACTACACCACCAGGGCAGGGAGCTGGGGCTGGGGTGTGGATGTCAGCAGAGTCACGGAGGTGTGACCGATGAGCATGGGGTGCATGGAAAGGAAAAGCAGGTGCGAGCCAGAAATTTGGGTTGTGATTTCACTGCAAAGGGCCTTGGATTCCAAACTCAGGAGTTTGGATTTTATGCTGCAAGCAATGCTGCTGTGAAAATGTTGATGGAGAACAGATTAAGCTGCTCCCTGCTGGCCGCTGCTTGGTGGTTCAGTTTATTTCTGCCTAAGGTAACACTTTATGGTAGGACAGAATATCATACTCAATTACAGGCATTGTGATTTTTCTCAAGTGAGCATCTGCAGAGTAATCAGAAATGAAAGTGGGCCTGAAACAACAAGGCCATATTTAGCGAGAATGTCTTTATTATTATCTTACGTCACTGATGCTTCAGGTGGCATCTTCAGTTAGAAAGGTAGCAATGACGATTGTTAATGTTCATTTAGCATTTTTTGTAGATATTTCCAACACTCAAGACCTTGAAGTAGCAGTATTCTTATTTTCCTTATTTTAATCAATTTAATTATTTTTAAAAAGTGTTTTAGATATGATGATTCATCTGAAGATGATTCAGTAAAGATCACGGGAGTAGGTAAGCTCCTCAGTTTGATTTAAAAATCTGTCTTCTCTCTCTTTTTTGGTCTTTAGCAAATTTAGAAAATGTCAGATAACACTGGCTGACTGTTCTTTCCATATATGGCTGCAGTTGAGACTTTCCAGATTCATTTGGAAAATAAAAATATAAGTAAGTCATTGCAGCTCTCAATCCCATTCCTTCCCACCCCCTCAAGGACCTTTCTCAATCAGCTCCCCCTCACCTCATGTGTTCCTCAGAACTCTTGCCCGAGCATCTTCTTGAACCCCTCTGCCATCCTCCTTCTCTGCTTCCCTTCATTACCAAACTTCTTAAAAGTGTGGTCTACCCCTGGGTGGTCATGCACCCCTTCACCCTGAATTCTGAATTGCCTCTTCCTCATCTTCTAACAGCATTTTCTCAAGCCCAATTCCCACCCATCTTCTCTCATGAAGGATTGGACGCCATTACCCAGTTTCCCCAACCCTTCCCTAGAAACTCACTTCCTAATTGGTTCTGGCCGTTCTGTCTTCACTTCCTTCGCTGGCTCCTCGTCTCCTTCCTCCTGTTTGCTACAGGTGGACATTCTGCCTGGGCGCCAACCTTGGTCTTCTCTTCATGCTCTCTAAACTCCTCCCTCGACAGAGCTGAATCCACGTGAATAACTCTCAGCGTGTATCTCTTGCCCAACCTCCCCTCTAAGTATTAATTAATTTTGTGGACTAAACATCCTCATCCGACTGAGCTGCAGCATGTCAAATTCAACCTGTTCAAAATCAAAGTCTGCATTGCAGGTGGTTTCTCTGCCTACTGAAGTCACACTAATGTTGCCAGCCCACCTCAAAAGCAGTCTCATCCATAAGTTCTTCCTTGATCCCAATAATCTCAGAGCCTCCAAAGTTTGTTTAAACTCTTCATGGGTGGAAACTATCCTATAGCCTTATAGTTTTCTGAATAATATCTTATTACTAAATAGCTTTGTAACCTTTCTGCCACAATGTTCTCATCTGTAAAATCGGGCCTTCATTGTAAGGTACTCATGAGAATTAAATACATTAATATAAAGTGTTTAAAACAATGCCTGGAACAAGACGAGCCACTCCATAAATTTAGTTGTTGCTATTATCCCTATACTATGAACTCTTTAAAAGTAGGGACTGTGAATCTCTTATAGCACCCAGCACAGCAATTTGCACATAACAGATGCTTAAGATGTTGTTGAAATGGGTAATAGGAAAGATTCATGTATTCAAAATTTTTAAAAATGTAGAATTCAAAAGTCTTCTGTAGTTCAGGATTTATTAGAAAACAAAGGCTAGAGGAAAAAGGCAACTTCCTGAGGGTCTCACACCACTTTTATATATAGGCCCATATAGCAAGAACTGACATTCATGATGGCCTTAATGATCATTACTATTACAAGACCTTGAAGGACACTTTGAATGACAGATTAAATTGTACATAGTTAAAAGTTTGGTTCTAAGTGAATTTTGTTATACCAGAATTATCACTCAATTATTATTTTAAAAATGGTAACTCTTACTTAACCATGATTTCAAAGTTAATGAGAACTCTGAATTCTCAGTTCTGCCAGATGAATTAGCTTCCGGAGTTGAAGAATGAATTGTCACCATGGCTCCAACTGTGACGATTTCTTTTTTCTGTTGCAGTGTGGATGTGTGTTCTGGTTCAGGATGAATGGGTATGTAAAATTAAGCCATGGTACAGAGCTCTTTAAGATTTGTGCACTTTCTTTTTTGCCTCTATTGATGGCAGGGTTGTTAGGTAATGCCTGAATTTAAGTACTTCCATCTTCAACCACCAAGGTCAAAGTTGCAAAACTGTGTGTTTGGGAAAATAATCCTCTGCAGTTACGCCCTTGGACTCCCTATGTTCTTCCAATAAATGCCTATGTATGGTTCATATACGTCAGTGGTTTTTTACTTTACTAGCAACCAAATAGTCTTGCTGAGGCAGCACTGCTCCCAAGCTAGAGACTATAGGGAGGGGGCAGGGAGACACAGGAAAAGCAGTAGGACTCAGTGGTAAGAGCTGAGGACTCGAAATCAGACAAAAAAAGTTTCAAGTCCTTGTTTTATCACTTACTAGTTGTGTAAACTTGTGCCAGTTATTTAAAAATTTTGGTTTTAGTTTCTTCACTTGGACAATAAGTATAAAAATATTAATCATGTAGGATTTTGAAATTCTGGGAATTAGAAAAAATTTTGTAAAGAGCCTAGCATAGGGTCTGGCTCATACTATATTATTGCTAAAAGGTTTCATTTTAATAGCCTTAAAATAATTGGTTTAAAATAATCTATTAACTGGGGCGCCTGGGTGGCTCAGTTGGTTAAGCGACTGCCTTCGGCTCAGGTCATGATCCTGGAGTACCGGGATCGAGTCCCGCATCGGGCTCCCTGCTCGGCGGGGAGTCTGCTTCTCCCTCTGACCCTCCCCACTCTCATGTGCTCTTTCTCTCTCTCTCTCATTCTCTCTCTCAAATAAATAAATAAATAATCTTTAAAAAAAAAAAAAATAAATAAATAAAATAAAATAATCTATTAACTAATAAATCAGATAGCTAAAATTATATATATCAATTGGCTAAATACATTTAATATGATAACCAATTTAGAAATTAAAGAAAATTAAAAATAAGGTAAATGTTTGTAAAAATGAAAAAAAGTAAATGCATTTACCTAAGAAACCCTATAAGACTAGGAGGAAATGCTCTTAATTTAGCACTGTTCTTCCCAATGAAGATTAAAGATCCTACCATAAACTAGGCACCCACATGGATTCACACAGATAACCTAACAGAATATAATAGAGTCCCTGAAGAAAGCTCCATTTATTCTGTTGGGAATATATTTTGTGGTAGCCAGCATCTGGGTGTTCTCTCCCACTTAGGGGAAATAAAAAACCCATGGGCTACACTCTATTAATCAAAAAGAAAGGCAGGATCAATTTGCCACCAAGAGATTATAGTGGGGTAGGTTCCCTTGTAATCAGAGCACTTTAAAAAAAATGTATTGAACTGAGCAAGTCCTGCAGAATTCCTGGGTAGTTTGATGGGTGCCATATGAGAAGTCATATACTGCCTATTTCAATTTATAGTTATCTCAGACTAGATGCATCATACTCATTGGGCAATTTGTCCATATAAAAATTTACACGCCAAAGGGCTATTTTGCACTGAACCATTAATATGTGAGTATCAGAAAGAAAATACAGATAACTAGAAGTTTATGACAAGTGTACATGCCCTGGTGTGTGTGTGTGTGTGTGTGTGTTTGTGTGTGTGTGTGTTGGGGAAGGCCTTATTAAACTCACTGGAAACATTTAATTTTTAATTTTCAAAGTTGCCTTTTGAGCATAGAGCCTAGAATACTTTTCTATGATAGTTAAAAGAACAGCAAAAAATTTCTTCATTACCTGGGCTTTCTCCCTGACAGTCTTGGAGGGCTGGCTGCCTCCTTCCTCTGAAAGCCTCAGTCCCATCAGAAGGCCCTCTCTACACGATGCTACTTTCTCTGTTCCAGTGATAATGGAGAGGGGACTGAGAAGGCCTAGCCTAGGCCCTCTCTCTCTGTCAGCCTGGCCTGCCCCTCAGACTCACGCCTGCTCTGCTTCCATCTGTTGAGAGCTCTACCCAGTGCAGGAGTAAGGTGAGCTCGCCCTTCAAACATATTTTTTCCCCAGTCCATAGGGTTGCCTTTTCATTCTGTGGATTGTTTCCTTTGCTGGGCAGAAGCGTTTTAGTTTGATGTAGTCCCACTTGTTTATTTTTGCTTTTGTTGCCTGAGCTTTTGATGTCATATCCAAAAAGTCATTGCCAAGGCCAATGTCAAGGAGCTTTTCCCCTATGTTTTCTTTTATGAGTTTTATGGTTTCAGGTCTTATGTTTAAGTCTTTAGGCCATTTTGAATTGATTTTTGTATATGGTGTAAGATAAGGGTCTGATTTCATTGTTTTCCATGTGGATATCGTTTTCCCAGCACCATTTATTGAAGAGACTCTCCTTTCCCCACTGTGTATTCTTGGTGCCCTTGTTGATAATTAGTTAACAATATGCTTGGGTTTACTTCTGAGCTCTCTATTCTGTTCCATTGGTCTATGTGTCTATTTTTATGCCAGTACTATCCTATTTGGATTACCATAGCTTTGTAATATAATTTGAAATCAGGAAGTATAATTCCTTCAACTCTGTTGTTCTTTCTCAAGATTGCTTTTGCTAATCAGAGTCTTTCGTGGTTCCATATGAATTTTAGAATTGCTTTTTCTATTTCTGTGAAAAATGCCATTGGAACTTTCAGGATTGCAATGAATTTGTATATCATTTTGGACATTTAAAAATATTAATTCTTCCAATCCATGAACATAGAATATCTTTCCATTTGTGTCTTCTTCAATTTCTTTCATCAGTGTCTTATAGTTTTCAGTGTATAGATCTATTACCTCTTTGGTTTAATTTATTCCTAGGTATTTTATTCCTTTCGATGCTATCATAAGTGGGATTTTTTTTAATTTCTTTTTTGGATAGATGAATATTGGTGCAAAGAAATGCAACTGATTTTTGTATGTTGGTTTTGTATCCTGCAACTTTACTGTTCTAACAGTTTTTTATGTGTGTGGCATCTTCAGGGTTTTCTACATGTAGGATCATGTCATCTGCAAATAGAGATAATTTTACTTCTTCCTTTCTGATTTGGATGCCTTTCATATCTTTTTCTTGTCTGATTGCTCTTGCTAGTACTTCCAGTATTATGTGGAGTAGAAGTGGTTAGAAATGGCATCCTTTCCTTGTATCATATCTTAGAGGAAAAGTTTTCACTTTTCTCCATTGATCATAATGTTAGCTGTGGGCTTTTCATATTATGTTGAGAAAATGTCCTTTTATACCTATTTTTTGATCATATTTATCATGAATGGATGTTGATCTTTATCAAATGCTTTTTCTGCCTCTGAGAGGATCATATGATTTTTTACGTTTCATTCTATTAATATGGTATATCACATTGATTGATTTGTGTATGTTAAACCAAACTTGTATCCCAGGAATAAATCCCATTTGGCCATGCAATATGATCTTTTTTTTTTTTTTTTTTTTAAAGATTTCTTTATTTGAGAGACAGTGAGGTGGGGGAGGAGCAGAGGGAAAGAATTTAAGTAGACTCTGTGCTGAGCACAGAGCCCAACACAGAGCTCGATCTCACAACCCTGAGATCATGGCCTGAGCTGAAACCAAGAGACTGATGTTTAACTGAGCCACTCAGCCACCCCAGAATATAATCTTTTTGATGCTGTTGTTGAATTCAGTTTGCTAGTATTCTAAATAAAGGATTTTTGCATCTACGTTCATCGGAGACATTAGTCTATAGTTTTCTTGTGGTGTCTGTCTGGCTGTGGTATTGGTAATGCTGGCCTCATAAAATGAATTTGAAAGTATTCTCATTTCTTGGAAGAATTTCAGAATTAATAATTCTTTGAATGTTTGGTAGAATTCACTGTGAAGCCACATGGTCCTGGGCTTTTCTTTGTTAGGAGGTTTTGGTTACTACTTTAGTCTCCTTATTTGTTATTGGTCTGTTCAGGCTTTTTATTTCTTCTTGATTCAGTGTTGGTAGGTTGTATGTTTCTAGGAATTTATCCATTTCTTCTGGGTTATCCAATTTGTTTGCTTATAATCATTCATAATAGTCCTTTATGATCCTGGGGCACCTGGGTGGCTCAGTCGGTTAAGAGACTCTTGATTTCGGCTCAGGTCGTGATCTCAGGGTCCTGGGATCCAGCCCAGTGTTGGGCTCCATGCTCAGCGGGGAGTCTGCTTGAGGATTCTCTCTCTCCCTCTCCCTTTGCCTCTCTCCCTGCTCATGCTCTCTTTCTCTCTCTCAAATAAATAAATCTTAAAAAAATAGTCCTTTATGATCCTTTTTATTTCTGGAACATCTGTTATAATGTATCTTCTTTCATTTCTGATTTTTGAGTTTTCTTTTTTTCTTAGTCTAGGTAAGAGTTTGTCAATTTTGTGTAATTTTTCAAATAACAAACTCATAGTTTCATTGTTTTTTTCTATTGCTTTTCTCTTTTCTATTTGATTTCTTTCTGCCCTGATCTTTATTATTTCCTTCCCTCTGCTAACATTAGGTTTAGTTTAATTCTTCTTTTCTAGTTCTTCAAGGTATAAAGTTAGGTTGTTTATTTGAGATCTTTCTTCTTTTTTAATGAAGGCATCTATCTCTATAAACTTCCCTTAATACTGCTTTTGCTATATTTGGTAATTTGTGGTTTTGTTTTCATTTGTCTCAAATATCTTTTAAATTCACTTTTGATTTCCTTTTGACTCAGTGATTGTTCAAGAGTGTATTATTTAGTTTCCACATATTTGTGAATTTTCCTGTTTTCTTGCTTTTATTGATTTCTAGTTTTATTCCACTATGGTCAGAAATAATACATGGTATAACTTTTATCTTCTTAAATTTGTTAAGACTTGTTTTGTCCGCTAACATGTGATCTATCATGGAGAATGTTCTGTGTGCACTTGAGAAGATTGTTCATTCTTCTGCTCTTGGGTGAAAAGTTCTGAGTATGTCTGTTAGGTCTATTTGGTCTATAGTGTTGTTTCTTTCGATCTTTCTGTCTGGATGTTCTGTCCATTGCTGAATGTCAGGTGTTGAAGTCTCCTACTATTATTGTTTGCTGTCAGTTTCTACTTTCAGATCTGTCAATATTTGTCTTACATACTTAGGTATTCTGATGTTGGATGCATATATTTTTACAATTGATATATGTCCCATTGAATTGACCCTTTTGTCATTATATAATGACCTTCTTTGTCTCTAAATACAGTTTTTGACTTTGACTTAAAATCTAGTTTATCAACGAGTTTCATACTTTAGCCTCTTGTGTTGCTGTGTACTGTCCTTTAATTTCTACTTGAAAAACCCTGGTTAACAACCAGGAAGAGCTCATTCCAGCAGAATTCCTTTAGAAGGAATCCTGTGGCCCAGGATACAAAAGAATTCATTTCAATGTATTCATTAAAGAAAAAGTGGCCAGCCAAACTAATTCTGTAATATTGAATGTATTGAACTAAAGAAAAATCAAAAAGAAAAAAATCATTTTTAGGAGCTTCAAGATGGTGCCAATATAAACCAGTAGAGAGGCAGGTTGGAGTCTGAAAGCAAATGGCCCTTTTGCCTAGATCAGCAGAGCACTAAACCACTACTACATTGGCTGACACCCAAACATCAATGGTGGCTCTTTTGTGTCCCCTACCTGCTTCTCCATACTCTGATGAGAATGCTAAAGTTGGGGTGTTGGGAGCTGCTGTATTCAAGGACAGTGTGGTGATTGTAGTAGTAAAGAGAGGCCCAGCACTCGGCCATACTCAAGTACCTTTGAGTAAGGGAGGAGCCATTCCACTTCTCAGCAGCAATTCCATAGTGGAGAACAACCGGAGAGACAGGCCTGGGCTCTGCATAGGGGGGAAAGTCCACACAATGGCGTAAAGGCCAGTGTGAGGCCTGGGATGGTGTTATGGGTTGAATTGTGTCCTGCCAAAAAGATATGCTGAAGTCCCAAACCCCAGTACCTCAGAATGTGACCTTATTTGGAAATAGGGTCTTTTACAGAGACCATCAAATTAAAGTGAGGTCATGAGGGTGGGCCTAATCCAATATGACCGCTATCCTTATAAAAAGAGGAAATCTGGATACAGAGGGAAGGCCATGTGAAAACACACAGGGAGGAGATGGCCATGTGCCTGGAGTAAGGCATCTACTAGCCAAGGAGCACCATGCATTGCTGGCAACTACCAGAAGCCAGAAGAGGTACGGAAGCATTCACCCCCTATAGCCATCAGAGAGAACATGGCCCTGACAACACCTTCATTTCAGGCTTCTAGGCTCCAGAACTGGGAAAGAGTAAATTTCTGTTGTGTTAAGTCATCTGGTTTTTGGCATTTTGCTAGGGCAACCTGAGGAAACTAACATAGGTGGAGAAAGAGCAGAGGATGTATGAACTATTCTACTTCTTTTATTCCTAAAATGATCCATAAAGTGTATCACAGCTTTTGTATCTACCTACCCTCTGGTAGGTTAGCTCATCCATGGGCTATACAAATTTTGTACTATTCACAGTTTTCAGGATAACCTCACTCACTCTGGGTCCCTGGGAGATTCTGTTCTCGGTCCTCTTCTTACCTGTTCATTGGTTCCTCATGTTGTATCCATCACCTCGAATATCATCTTGACCCATATTCTGTGCCCCATGTTCCATTTGGTTAAATTCTATGTCCACACCTATCATTTTGTAAAGGCAGGAGTCCCTTCGGGAAACGTTCTCCACCACTGCCAGCAAGTGGAATGCCTCCTTAGATCCTCCTAATGAGCAGCTGCTTTTGAAAGGAATTCTGGGCCAACAGGAGGGAGGAAAACACTGCAAATGCAGATAGGGAGGAAGGTTAATTTGACACAATGAAGCTATTTATAAGAAGCGTGATCCCAAAGGTTGGAGATTGGAAAGCACACATGGAAAAAAGGATCCTCTTCTGTATCTAGTAACCATAAAAAATGGCAGGCACACCCAACCCAGCTTATTATCTTCTTTCCCCACGCCAGGTCTTCTGGGCTTTCTCTCCTCAAAAATGGCATTGCATTCTCCGGGACAGCTAGTCTTAGACAGAGCTGGGGCTAGGGTGAGGCAAGCAAGCTGCCTGGGTGTGAAAATTGAGGAGGTACCAACTCAGGGTCAGCTTTAGTCTTGAAACCCTACATCTAGTCAATCACCAACTCCAGTCCCATCTCCCTCCACATCATCTTCTAGCGACTCCTCTGGGCATGGTGGGTCTTGGCATGTTGGACTAAGAGAAAGGATGAAGGACAGATGAATATTTACCTTATATTCTCCCTGTAGCTGCTTTAGCAAAAGCCTATTCATTTGTCACCCATTTGGTGTTAGTTATGCTACAGTTTTTTTCTACTCTCCAGTATCCTGCACCCTCAGTGTGTTTATGTGACTCTCTTAAGATCTAAAAAACAAAGCTCAAACCCCTTAGCATTCAAGTTTCTTCCTAGTTGTCTCGACTCAGCTTTTCAGCCTCACCTGGCACTACAACCTCACCCCAAGCACCTCACACCCCAGTTCAGCTTGTCACACACCGTTCCCTGCATATGCCATGCGCTTCCATGCCTCAGCATATTAGGTCACGTTCTTTCTCCAAACTGGGATGAACCACCTTCTCCATCTGGAAAAAGCCATTATCAGGACCCAGCTGCAAAGTTCACCTCCTCTGAGAATCCTTCTCTGTTGCTCTAATCTTGGAAGACAGCTCTTATTTCATGCTGCCTTTTATTTAGTTCGCATTTCCACATAGCCCCCTCCCACCTGCCCCCATCTTGGCTGTTGGCACAGCATCCAGTTGCCCCTGTGGTCGTCATACCACTTGGCATGGAAGGGGACCTCCATGAGTGCTTACTGAGCCCAAGTGTGAAACAGGTCAAAGGCCACTTTTTGTAAGTTACTGTCCCTTTTTACTCCTGCTACTGTTATTCCACTTCAACTTCAATCTTCGACTTTTGACCCTAACAGTGAAATGAAATAGGCAATTGGATTTTTATGAAGAGCAGCAAGCAATCCTTAGAAGATTTGTCTCAGTGATGGCAGGAAGTGTCATCTCTCTTATTCCTAGCCCTATTCGCAGTGCTTGGCACACAGTAGGTGCTCAAGAAATAATTATTTGAAATCTTGCCATTTGCAACGACATGGATGGGACTAGAGGGTATTATGCTAAACGAAATAAGTCAATCAGAGAAAGACAATTATCATATGATCTCACTGATATGCAGAATTTAAGAAACAAGGCAGAGGATCATAGGGGAAGAGGGGAAAAAATGAAACAAGATGAAATCAGAGGAGACAAACCATAAGAGACTCTTAATATTAGGGAATAAACTGAGGGCTGCTGGAGGGGAGGGGGGTGGGGAGACGGGGTGGCTGGGTGATGGACATTGGGGAGGGTACGTGTTGTGGTGAGTGCTGGGTGTTGTATAAGACTGATGAATCACAGGCCCATACCCCTGAAACAAATAGTACATTATATTTTAATTGAAAAAATAAAAAATAATAAAAAAATATAAATAAAATAAAATATACAAAAATTTAAAAAGAAGTTTATGGAAGGATTTATATCACTTTCAAGTTTTTAAAAAACTACTTAAAATATCTGCATCAACCCCGCAGAGTACAACATGAAGTGTGCTTTCCAGTTTTACTACTTTTCAGTGACTTCCATCAATAACCCAAAGGAACATATACCAAGTTGGGATTGGACCCTATGGTCCTGGAGACAGGAACAAAGTGAACTCTTGGTCTCAGGCTTCCCAGCCTGTCTTTGGAAGACTGTCTCTTAGAAATTTTGCATTTTCTGGCCATCCCACAAGAAGAGAGGGAGAAGGTTTTACATTTAGTAACATTTATTTATGCATTCAGTATCAAGTACGTAAGTGCAAATATCCAGAGTCCATAATTAGGTCCATTAGGAACTACAGAGAAAGTAATACAAATTGTAATAAAGTTAACATGCTGGTACTTTTTACCATACATGTAAATCAGCCTGTCAGTCCCACACAACAAAAGTACTGCATGTTTTTTTTGGGGGGGAGGGGTTATTCATTTATTTATTTTAAGTTATACAAAACTGATTACCAGAAGTACGGTCGACTGTTTTTATTTTTATGTTGTGTGTTGGAAAAACACTAAAACATCAGTCTACAATTCTATATATTGTTATTAAAGATGAATCCAACCAGCAACCCAAGGACATATAAGCGGTTCCCACTACTGCATCGGGGCACTGGGCAGGAAAGGCCTAGCCACAGGGGACATTAGAAGCTACAGAAGCATTGCAGAGAGGAGGAAGAGAACACCGAAGAAGAAAAAATAAGTTGGGCTCTCACCATCATGCACTTTTTTTTTTTTTAGCAACACAAAATTAAAACCACATCTAATACACTTTTCTCTATACTTTAGTGCTTGACACAAGTGACTCAAATATCCTAAGAGCACAGCTGTTTTCTAGGAACAGCCTGAAAACAGCTGTTGGAAGTTTGTCTCTAAGATGATGGTAGTGGGGGGAGAAACAATCAATTTGCAGTGACATGTAAGAACAGAGCTGTTACCACTCCAGACATTCTGGTTCGTGTCCAGTCCCCGGGGGGATATCGATTTACTCAGCATGCCTTTTAGCGCCTGGGATTTTAGCCTGAATCCTGAAAAAAGACAATATCAAAAAACGGTAAGTCATAAGTGTCATTAATGAAATCATTCTGTGACTTCATTGTGTGTTGTTGCTTTAACTGGCTAGCTGACCAAATAGCTTAATATTCCAAAAGATACAATAGCAAAGTAGGAGTGTCTACAAACACATTTCTAGGCAGCAATAGAGACACATTTCTGTGCGTCAAACTGAGACCCAGAAATGACTGGGACAGGCTCCATCTATCTACTCTGCATAGAGAAGGTAGTGGTACTGAGCTCTTCCTGTCCTGGTCTAGGACTGTCCTCTACATTCCTCTTCAACCGATCTCTAGGCAGTAAGAGCACGATGATGAGGATGATGATGATGATGTCTAATATTTACTGAGAGTGTCTTATGTCCCAGTCAGAGTACTTGACAGACATTATCTCATTTAATCCCCAACAACCTTAAGAGTTAAGTATTAACATTCCCAGTGTGCAGATAAGGAAACAGGTTCACAGAGTCAAGTAACATTTATGATGAACTCATATAGGTGAAAATGCCAGAAATGGACTCAAACTAGCCTGATTCTAAAGATCATGTTCTTAAGTGTTTCACTAAAATGATGTGAGTTCCCGTGCTGGGAATTATTCTAACATGGAGTCAGAATTTCAGAGGCGAAGGAGCCTTTAGAGGTAAGATCCCACCAAGAAATTTCCTTCAAAATTTAGTGTCAGGCAAAACAGGTTCTCTTGAAGAACTTCTGTTTCCTCCTTTCTGATAATGAGACCTATGTAATTTACCTAGTTTCTCTTTTTGCTCTAGCTACTGAGAAGCTCAGAGCCAAATCTGAATAAAGCTCAATTACAGAAACCGTGGTAGTTCTCATGGATAATGTTCTCTTTCTTTTCCTTTTCACAGCCCTGATTGCCAATTTTAATTTAACAATTGCATTGTACATGTATGTTCATACACTGTGTGTTCGTTGTCTTCTCTCCTTTCTCTCCATTTTAACAGGCCTAGACCCTTATCACTTTCTGTGAATTATGATCGCCTCCCAGCCAATCTGATCGCCATGTCTCCACTCCCCAGTTCAACTCCCCTCCCATTAGACTGTCATCATGATCTGTGCAAAACACAGCTCTGATTACATCACCCTGGCATAAAAACAGTAGGGGCTGGCCATTTCCCGTTGGGGCAGAGTCACTCCTTAGAACATTCGACACTTGACCTCAGCCTCTTTTTCTAGACTCTTTCCAGTTGATCTTTCTACTCATGTAAGCTTTAGACACAATGGTTGACTCACTGTTTCCTACATGACCTACATTTTCTTTCTTCTTCCTGCAATGTCTTTCCCCTCATCACCCACCTGATGAATGTTCAGCCATCCTTCAGGGTCGCTATAGACGGAATGTTTGTGTCCTCCTGTCTCAAACTCATATGTTGAAACTTAACCCCCAATGTTTTGGTATTAGGAGGTGAGGCCTTTTGGAGGTGATTAGGTCATGAGGGTGCAGCCTTCATGAATAGGATTAATGTCCAGTAAAAGAGACCCCAGAGAGCTCCCTTCCACTTCTACCATGTGAGGACACAGCAAGAAGTCTGTAAGCTGGGAAGAAGGCCCTGGCCAGAGCCTGACCATGTGGGCACTCTGATCTTGGCCCTCCAGCCTCCAGAACTGTGAGAAATAAACTGGTGTTGCTTATAAGCCACCCAGTCTATGGTACTGTGTGATAGCGGCTGAGCTAAGCCAAAGGCTTTCATTTTAGTGAGGATTTAGTGTCATTTCCATTATCCCCTCAGGCAGGAACAGTTATTTCCCTACCTCCCTGACACTCACATTTTATACAACTCCACTGCAGTTCTTTTATCGGCTTATACTTATTTCTTTAGAGTTTTGTCCGCACCGAGAGGCTGAGAGCTGCACTAGGATGGGGATCATCTCATTCATCTTTATACCCTCCGTGCCTGTTACATGCAGTACCTGGGACATCACAGCTATGGCTCTTTTTGGAACCAACTGATCAATCAGTGAAAGAAAAAATTAATGGATGTGATTTGCACAAGATTCCCAAACTTAAGTATTGGACAACTTAGGACTAGAATTTTTATCTTCTAGTTTCTAAGCTCCTATTCCGGTGTTTTGCTGTGCCCTTGTTCTGGTATTGCTCTCGGTCCCCCAAAACACAGCTCTAATTGCCAAAAAGTCACCTGGGGAGTTCATTAAAGTATAGCTTCCGGGTCCCCAATCCTAGAAATTCTAATTCTATTGGTCTGTTTTAGCAATCTGGGAACTGGGGTCTTTACCAGTTTCCCCAGGTTCTGGCACCACCAACTTCCATACTAACCACGCTGCCGTTTCTTAATACAAAATAACCAATACTTTAGCTTCAATTTGTTGATTTTCATTAGGTCTTAGTTGCATTTGGGTCCAAGGTGATAATTTCAGGCATTTTTAAATGTGCTGTAGATCTGATCTAGGTCCAAGTTCACCATGAATTTAAGAGGAAGAATATGAAGAGTACACAGTAAAAACCAAAAACCTTTATATACTTTAGGAGAGAACCATAACTGATGATATGCAAATCAAATACCGGAAGAACTTTAAAGTGGTTGTTTTGTTTTTATTTTGTTTTACACATCTTTGGCTGTCTAAAATACTTCCTTCTAATTCTGACCACCGCCCAGGTCCAGCCATGTGATTCTAAGATTATGAGAGGGAGTTTGTGTCAACAAAGTCTAGCCCTTTGATGGCATGTATTTCCAGTGGGAGCCTAGGTCAGCTTTTGGTGAAAATAAAGTTGTTAATAAAATAACATAAAAACTATCATTTTAGATGGATTTACAAACACTAATTTACAAACACATTTAATTTAGATTTACAATGTAATACAATTTACTAATTTAATTTAGATTTACAAACGCTAATTTAAGCGTTATGGAAAACTAAGATTAATGTCCGCGTTAGCTGTGGCTACTTACAACTGGAATTTTTATCTCCTGATACATAAAGTGACCATAAAATGGAGTCTATTCAAGACTCAAGTTTAAAAAGCAATGGTGTTAATTAAAGAAAAAAATAAACACACACACTTGTAGAGTCAAAACGATGTAATGGAAAATATAACAGCTGTTACAGATTTTTAAAATTTCTCAAGTTCTATAAACAATTTCAATGGTTCATAAAATCAGTGGTATTTATTGTTGAAAATATTTGTTAACTTGATTGTTTTTATTTCAATTAAACTGTTAGAAATTAATTTTAGTTTTCTGAATCAGGCTTCCTTCTTTCCTCCAACCCATCTTGTTCTTGGACATGAGCCAGTTCCCAGACAGAACTTAACGTCATTCACTTATTAAAATTCATTCATCATGATACCTAAAGTAAACCACTGAAGGCTTTATTTAATTGAGAGTTTTAAAATGTATACTTATTTTCTGAAGTAATATGATTGGGAAAGATGTGAATACATGACTCAAATAAGTGAATGATCATAAATCAACTTACTACTTTATTATCCCTTTATTACCTCTCTCTAATCCCCACAAACGTCTGCCTAAAGCAGTCTCTCCTTTTTAGGAATCGCTCGATGTAACTTACTTTGCCACAACAGCATTTATGTGAGTCCTCACAAGTCCCAGATATTGGTCAATCTGTGCCTACAAAGAGGAAGAAATCATGAGCACATCCAAAGGTCACAAGGTCAAAATTTAAGGTGAATATTTGACATCACACAGGACTTACCTGGTGCTTAACATACACTACAGGTAGAGTAAACATTGAAACCACAGCTGGGATGAAAAACAAATACAGTATTAAAATTCTGAGAGTTATCAGTGAGAATAAGCTTTTAGATGCATTTTTATATAATTATGTGATCTTATAGCATTATTTTATAGCAGCTAGCATTTTAGCTAAAAGATGGCAGGGCGGTCCATAAGGAAAATAAAGGGACGCTGAGCCTTTTACAGATATTAAGCCATTATTCCTGGAATGAGGGTGGACTGAACCCTCCCACGATACAAATGAATTTCTGTCCATAACTATCTATTGCAAACAGATATTGATTGGAAACCAAATAAAACTGTTGTGCTTGAAGAGGAAAAAAAAAATACTTCAGACTAAGGAATTCATTATTAATGTGTAATATATATTATACTCTCTAACTAACTATGATGGTCAGAGAAATGCCCTGTGCTATGTGGCGTTTGTTCCTAGGAACCTATGACAACACGCTCACAGCTAATGGCCTAGGAAGCTCCATGCTGACGGAGCGTGTGAAGGAAGACATAACGTGCTCATCTGTCCTTACCCATGAGCAGCAGGGTGAGCCCATTGAAGAGAGCGCCAACGTAAGTCAGGAGCCACATCAGAACTGCAAACTGAAGGACAAAATGTTTATCAGAGCTTCTAAAACCGTTTGTGACAGATGAGAGTCTTATTTCATTGACTTTTTTTAGATTAAAATCGGGGGGAAAATACACCATGGTTTCAATAGGAAATGTAAGCATTAAATTCTCATCGCAGAATTACTGAAAGAGGATCTAGTCTTCACTCCTCTCAGAACCCTTCGGATCTCTTTGTTAGAAGATTTGAAGGACTCAGTGAAATAATAAGACGGGGGGTCAGCAAACTATTGGCCCTTGGCCTGTTTTTTTTGGGCCTGTGAGTTAAGAATGAATTTTATATTTTTAAATGGCTGAATAAAATCAAAGCAAGCATAACATTTTGTGATATGTAAAAATGATATGAAATGCAATTTTCGGTGTTCATAAATAAAGTTTTATTGGCACACAGCCACAGTCATTCATTTATGCGTTGTGTTTGGCTGCTTTCCTGCTATGATGGCAAAGCTGAGTAGCTGGAACAGAGATTCAGGCATGCAAAGCCTGAAGTATTAAGTATACGGCCCTTTACAAATAAGGATTGCTGACCTCTGCTCTAGCCCATTCTTTTTACATTACACATACAAATAGAAACATCACTTGAAAAGCCCTAGAATAAGTAATTACAATCTCTCTCGTATCTCTCTCTAGTCATTACTTGGAAAGATGTTCTTCCAGGAAAGCATCTTCTGGGGCCAGGCCACGTTACTCACTTTTCCTTCTGCCCTTCCTTCAACAGTCGCTGGGCAGCCCTGCTACAAGACCCCGCCCAGTGTGTACAAAGCGTTCTGGGAGCATGGGGAACCCATAACAACCTCGCTCGGGCCCAGCTGCCTCATGACTCGCTGACTTCAGGTTTCTACATATACTGCAGGGTGGGAAAAGCAGTGTGTTCGAAGAACCCTGGTAAGTTCAGTGAGAGTGCCAGGAGTAATGCCAGGTGTCTGAGGTCCTCCGCTTCAGAGGCTCCGTCTCACAGCCCACACTATGTAAGGACTCTCACACGTCTCAACTGGCAGAGTCCAGAGTTTCTTTCAATGAAAAAATCACAAATGTTTTTCACATTCCCCCAAACTAGATTTTTTTTTTAAATTAATTCTAGGAAATTGGCTGAGGAATTGAAAATGGTAAGGACGGACACCCTGGTGTGTTGTAAAAAGTACAGAATTAAAAGCTGTGTGGCCCTCGGTTTGATCCCGGCTCTGCCAGTGACTCACTGGGCAACCTCGGGCAAGTCTCTCAGGCTCTCTGAGCCACAGTTTGGGCATCTGTAAAATGAGGGGATTGGACTGGATGAGCTCCACGGGACTGCAGAGCTAGAGGTTTTCTCACTCTAGAATGCAACTAGCACTTGCTTCTTATTCTCTAATCTGTGGTGGTTTACAGTATACCTTTAGGGAGAACGAAACTCAAGACCGCCAAGTGAATGACATAAGCAACCGTACTTTTAGGGAATCCACCAGGTCCTGGACAAGGAAGAGCCTCCTCAGTTCTTTAAGCGTGTTGTTCACATAGAATTGCAGGCAGTCTGTGTACTTCTGGATCTGCTCCTGAGAAAGGGTGATCTCGAGCTCCAAGTAGGTCCTGTCAAGAAACCATCCCCGCAGAGAGCTCCATCAGAGGTAATCTCCGAAGAGCTGAGTTTTCCTTCTCCCACTCTGAACACAGCCAGGTCACCTCTGGGGGCTGCAGGGCACCCCACACACCCACCCCCAGCACCCGGGGGAACCTGGGAATCATGGCTGTTAGTGGTGCGCTCTATTTCTATGTCCCTGAGACAGCATGACAGTAGGAGCTGATAATTCAGAGCAACTGGCTGGAAGCAGAGAAAAGTCAGCCCCAAATCAGCTCATCTGCTGAATTCTCCAGACATCCCTGGCCCACTAGGTAGCTGTGAAAGTCCTCATTTCTTCTTGGCTGCATGGAGAGGGATTATCTTTTTAAATAATTGAGGTATCTGAAAATCCTAGCTGCCAATTATTGTTCACTATCAAAACTTTAATATTCCATGTTTAAATTTTGGAAAATACTTCCAGGTTTTAGGTAGAGAGCTCTGAAAACTCAAGTGACCTGGGCCATATTCAAAAGCTCACTCTTTCTACTAAGAGCAATATTTTTAGTGACCACATTTTTCAATTTTTCAAACGATGACATGTGATTATTCCATCCTCCTGTTTGGCCATGCTCCCCACAGAGGGTCCATCTTCCCTTCCCCAATTCTAAGACAGCACCACATCATCTACCTAGAAGTTATTTCTAGAGTTCTTACAGTGCTTACCTAACTCTGTAAATTCAGATGAAAAAAAGTAAAGTAGCATTTTGGTTTGAATTTTAGAGAGTCTACCCTGAAATCTTACGGGTTTCATACTCTTTAGGAAAAAAACAGAAAAATGCTGATTTGTCTAGATAGTAAGTTTTGATCCAAAATGTACTAAGTCAGATATTCTTTTTACTGATAAAAACAACTCAACCAAAAGAAAGTTTTTTATTGTGTCTCCTAAAGGAAGATAAAGTAGTTGAGCTAACTGGACGTGATGGTCTTGGGGGCCAAGAATGTGAAAGAAACTAGCCTTCCTTAGATGGCAGAGGGCAGAGGCTGGGGCAGAGGAGGACTCTGAAGATGGAAACCCTGGTCACTGGCTGGGACCACTGAAGGAGGCATGATATAACCCTGGAATGAAGACACTTCACTTCGCTTCTCTCACCTTCCTGGGTGGGAACTTGGATAGCCAAGTTACAGCCCAGAAGACCCATTAACTCTGCATTAGAAGAAGGCCTAATGCATCCCAAGGGCTTAGACTGTAACTGTTTAACACCGAGGCCCAGGAACCAGAGGCTGGGAAGGGAGATACACAGCCTTTTCCATTTCTGTCAGTAGGTCCCCGTGACACAGGAATCTTTCCCCCTTTTAAGAGCCTCGGGCCCTAAGGCCTTCATTCCGCTGACCGGTGAGGGTGAGCCAGGGAGGATTCAGAGGCCCCCTGGTGAGTGACTGGCTCTGGCCCAGAACCATCTGCCGCAGCATCTGCAAGGCTCAGAACTGTCCCTCCGTTCCAGGAGTGGAAGCCACCCGTAGGGCAGCCCGCACTCTGGGGCCAGCAGCGGGGGGCCAGGCGGACCTGCCAGTCAGGGCTGCCATGCCCCGGGCTCCCAAGCCAGAGTCGGGACATAACTTGGGGTGGAGTGGGTGCCGTGCAGCTGACAGCTCTGCCCCGTTTCATTCGTCCTCTTCGTATATTGCCTTAAAAAAAATCCTCCCTCGCAACTGATGAATCACTAAACTCCACCTCTGAAACTAATAATACAGTCTATGTTAATTGATTGAATTTAAACAAAATGAAAAAAAAGAGAAACAAAACAAAACAAAAAATTCCTCCTTTTCAATGTTCATTCCAGATTTCCCCAGTATAAAAATGCAGAGAAGGGTACATTATAAGACTGTTCATGAACCTTGCACCCCTCAGAAAGTTGGCCCTGTGGTATTAAGCTTCCAGAGACCATAGAAATAAAAATCCAAACACCCTAGTCCTGACTCTACGCTAGTTACTGGCCATGTGATTTTGGGCAAGTCACTTTGCTTCTTAGAATCTGTTTTCCCACCTGTAAATAGAGATTACACTGCCCTGCCTTCTTCACAGGGTTGGGAGGATTCACTGTTGACCACTCCTTAAATTATAAAACGCTGTACCCATACAATGGATTATGATTGCTATTAATAATAATTAAGTATGAAAATATTCATATCATATGTAAACTTATGTTAAACATGCTTATTAATTCATTCACAATCATGAAAATAGAAAAACTCAATATACAGCAATAAGTGTCACAATAGGGATAACTGAGGGCGTTTTGGAAATTCACCAGAAATATTAGCTATTAAAAGTCAGGGCATTCAAGGGACTCTGAGACTCTGAGAGGTCTGTCGGTTCCCAGCGACACATCACCCAAACGCCCGGGAGCTGAAACAGAGTCAGGGGGCAGGGGTCCCGTGAGAGGCTGGGCAAGGGCTGGTCTGGCGGGGACACTCACTTGAAAGGGTGGCCCTCGTCGGTTTTCTGCACAGCTTGTAAGACAGACTTGTAGATGCGGAAACTGATGGTGGCGGAGAGCGCGGCAAGGGCCAGGTAGGCCACGACGCTCACAACGCTGAACTGGGTCAGGGAGAAGAGCAACAGCAGAAAGCTCCCGAACACGATCCCGGTCTGCTTGATGTCCCGCCAGTAGAGCAGGTCAATAGCTGTGGAGAGAAGACAACCCCCCCAGCCCACAGACACACTTAACGCCCGCAGTGCCGCTGGGGGGCTGCTGCGGGCCTCATTCCTCAAAGCTGTGGTCGCTGCACGTCTCACCTGGCCTTTGGGTTCTCAAACACAAGTGAGTAGACACAGGGCTTTGGTCAGCGCACTCACTGCCATTGTATTTGGCTTTGGAGGACTCTTTTCCATCCCTGAATATGGTTCATAAATTCACAGAGAAGAAAAGGCAGTTGAATCTCCTGCGACCATACCTCTATGAGTGTGTCTCACTGGGCTACACCATCTGTGACTTTGAAACAAAACGGCAAGTACAGAGGACTCAGAGCACCTGTTCTGTTCCTGTGGATGGCACTGATTGTGTGCATCTTGGTGCCCTACTGGCAAATTTCATGCCTCAGTGGTGGCCTAGAGGTGTGTATCTCAGGCCATACACATGTCCCCCTGCTGAGAAGGGGCAGCAATGATGGAAACGGAGGTCCTGGAGAAGTGGTACTTTCAGAAGCATGGCAGTGGGTCCAGAGACCCAGCCAATGCCAAAGGTTTTAAAGACATGGCCCTCCTCCAAAACAAGCAACACTGAAAAGTTAGTAGCTGTCTCATGAGTCCCTGGAGGTGACATTTGGATTAAACCATTTTGTACAGCATAATCTATTCGCTCACCTTTTGTGACTTAAAAATCTGGAATATAGCTTTAAAATCTGCAGCACATTTCTCATGTAGTTATTTTCCTCTTTCACTTAGAAACAAAAAAAAATTAAGTTCAAAAGAACAAAGCCACGGTGCTTCAAATATGATACATAATGTAAGTATTTTCAATATTCCAGTCACCAGATTATGAAAAAGGCATAGAAGCCTTGCTGAAGAATTTATTCTCCAATTAGGCAAGTCACAAATGTTTGTTTTTTGTTTTTTTTTTTTAAAGATTTTATTTATTTATTTGACAGAGACAGAGACAGCGAGAGCAGGAACACAAGCAGGGGGAGTGGGAGAGGGAGAAGCAGGCCTCCCGCCAAGCAGGGAGCCCGATGTGGGACTCGATCCCAGGACCCTGGGATCATGACCTGAGCCGAAGGCAGTCGCTTCACTAACTGAGCCACCCAGGCGCCCACAAATGTTTTTTTGAATTAAGATATAATCGACATTTAACATGGTACAAGTCTAAGGTGTATGACATGTTGATTGGATATATTTATATATTGTAATATGATTGCCACCAGAGCACTAAACTAACACCTCTGTCATAGCACATAATTATCATTTCTTTTGTGGTGAGAACATTTAGGATCAAGTCTCTTAGCAACTTGGAAGTTTATAATATAGTACTGTTGGCCATAATCACTATGCTGTACATTAGGTCTCCAGTCTCCAGAATTTATTTGCCTTCTAGTTGCAAGTTCATACCCTTTGACCAACAACATCTCCCCAAGTCCCCCCCCCCCCCCGCCATCTAAGCCTGGTAACCACCATTCTCCTGTTTCTATGAATTCAGCTATTTTAGATTCTACCTATAAACGAGATCATACCATATTTGTTTTTCTCTGTCTTTTTTTCACTTAGTAATGACCTCAAGGTCGTCCATCCATGTTGTTGCAACAAATGGTCTTTATAGAATGTTACATCAATAAGTTTTCAGAAAGAGAAGACACAAAATTCCCACCTCACAACCGAATGAAAATGGCAGCTGCTTACGCCGCCAGCTTCCTGTGCAGGGCACAGAGACCCAGCTGGTTTACAGAATTGGACACCAGTCATTTGCTCAAGGAGAACAAAGGTGACCAGGTTGAAGATAGCAGGGGGCTGCTCCCGTCGTACTCAGGTATGTAACTAACTGAAGGAGCAGTATCAAAAAGGTCACAGAGCCCGTGACAACCCTCTGACGCTGTGGAGGGGATGTAAGGAGTGTGGCAGAGCACAGTATGAACCCTTGGCTTCAGTCTTCCCCCAGGCTGGCTGGAGAGTAAATCAGGGACTGAAGGGGTGGGGTGGGGGCTCTTTTAAACCCGGCTGAGGATCCCTCAGCAAGCTGAAGCTAGAGAGAGAATTTACTTTTGAGCTGATCTGTCATCCATCCCCACCTACTCCTCACCTACCTGGTCCACCAATGACATGAATGCACAACACTGCAGTAGTCTGCCATTTGGCTGGGGGGCAAAAATTTGTTCTTTTTCTCTAACAACACTTTTGCATAGGAAGTAGAGGAGAGAATCACAAACATGTTTTGGTGTGAAACAAAGATTTTTTTTTCTCTTTTGAGTGGGGCTGGTTCTACAAGTAGGCTTCTAGGAGCAAAGGAAAAGCAAGGCTGCTCTAAAGCCTCTCTCTTCTCCTCGCCCCAATCACCAGTCACAATGTCACACTGACTGACATTCTACTATTAGAAATTCAGTCCTTTAGATTAACCCTTTTTATCTTTATATTTATCCTTTTTATCTTTTTTTTTTTTTTATTGCAAAGATCCCAGAAGGGGTAATGCAATAAAGATTGGCTTGTCATTAACAGCAAAGTACAAAGGTGTTCCCCAAACGATTTTTGTTTTAGAAGAGTTGGTTGAGAACAGAGCACTAAGGTAATAATCCTTCCAGGTGGAGAAGAAGGATCTTTTAGAAGACATGACACAAGACACCCCTGGGCCTCTGAGGGTAGGCGACAGAAGAAGGAGGAGAAGGGGTCTCCACAGAAGCCTAGTGCTCCCTGTGGTTGAGTGGATTTGGAGCAACAAATGGAAGTAAGCCTAGGCCTATGTCCAGACCAGCAGGGCTAAAGGGCCTGGGGAACTGGAACCTCCTAGCATTTATTCTGTTTCATGTAGGGGAGGGTGGGGTGGAGAATAAAAAGACAAAAACACCACCATTATTTGCAATGTTGCCTCTTCCCCATTTTGTTCATTTATTCAGTATTTATTGAGCAAGAACTTTTTTTTAAGGGCCAGGCTTTGTGCCAGGTGGTGCCAGGGATATCAAAATCAATGAATTATTTAAAAAAAGAAACCCCCCCACACAAATAAGTTGTAATCTTCTGTTTTATGACACCCACAGATTCACATGGCAGAAACGTTTAGAAACAAATACATTATAAGACACCATGATTTGTGCTAAAGGGGGCACTCCCTAGTGCTAGAGAAAGTAGGCTTACCCACCTCTGAGATGATGTGAAGGGGCACGGGAGACTCTACAGGAGGTTTTCAGGCAAAGAAAACATAAAGTCTGCTACTACCAAGTGAACCCCCACTTAAATTGCTTAACACTTGTTAAAAATGGTGTACCTGTCTAGAAAAGCCTTCTGAATCTCTGGATACCTATTCAAACAGCCTGAGAATGGCAGGTACCAGGCAGGAGCTTTATGAGAATAAACTATGGGCAGAGAGTGTGGACTATCGGCTAAACAACAGTGGTTTGGTGTAGTCATTACCCAACAGGTGTTTCGATCAACATGTTAAGATTGCTGGAGGTTTCTAATGAGGAGGTTAACAAAAGATTCATCTTACAACATCAACGGGATGTTTATTCTGGGTACTTTGTGACACGGTAATCTATTTACGTAGATTCTGGGAAATGTTCAAAGCACTTTTAGACATTATTACCACATTTAAACTTCATAATCAACTCCACTGGGTAGCTATATAACAGTATAACAGATGAAGAAGCTAAAAGTTAAGAAATCTGTCTTATGGGAGTGAGTTAATGGGAGTTAATGGGAGAAGATCAAACCCTAAGTTTGATGCTTCCTCCAAAACGATAAAAGTTGCCTCTCTCACATTATGTGGTTATAGGTTGAATGTTCCCCGAAGCATGCAAAATTAATTTGGGTAACCTGATTTATTCAAATCTCCTTCCAGAGCTTGATATTTAAAGTGAAAGTTTGTAAGAAACGTTACTGAGAAAACGAGCCATTATCAACAGTAAACAGTTATTGGTCATCTATTCATCTAGTAAAACCAGGAATGAAGAGATCATAAAATTCTGTTCCTGCTTTTAAGGAAGTTAAGATCTAGCTGGGAAGACTGACATTCATTTTACAAATGCTGAATGATTGCCAATATATTTTGTGTTGTTAGACATGGCAAAAGTTGAGTTCAAGGAAGGGATAGTGCTGGAATTGATGAAAGAGGCCGTGGGATGGTTTGTGAATGTAGCGAACAATTTGCTAAGGAGATGGAGTGGATAAAGGGAAATATTATGAAGGATTAGTCAACAAGAATCGTTGACTAATTAGCCGTGGGAGAAAAGAGGAAGAGCAAATTGAGGGTGAAGGCAACATTTCAAAGCTGGATGACTGAGTGATTAGTATCACTGACAAAAACAGGAAATCTGAGGGTGAGTTGGTTGGGGATAGAGCAGACACTTGCTTTTAAACCTCCAGGTTCTGACATGATGACATCAAAGCAGGGCATTTTGACACAGTCTAGGGCAGAGATGAGATAGGGATTATGGGTGAGATGAAGCTGACAATTACAATGCTTCCTAAATTTTTTAAAGCTTAGGCATCAAATGATTTGTTTTTTTAGTCATTTAGGAAAGAGGGCTGACTATTTACATTTGGGTATATTCTGAGTAGAAAGGATGACTGAGGCCATGAGAGTGGAGGAAACCTCCAAGACAGGAGAGACTAAGAAATGCAACTGAGGATGAAACCATAGTGTAAGATTCAAAGGGGTAAGTGGAGCTTATCAAGAGTCCCGTCTGAGTGTCAGAATGGGGACCCCAACAGTGTAGGTTACAGCAGTCAAGAAGAAGGAAACCTCCCAGGACAATGGGGTAGACTACAGTGAGAGGTGCTGAAGACATAACAAGGGAAATGATAACTGAGAAAGGAACCTGGATTTGGAGACTAGAAGGTCACTCATAACTCGGCAGAGAGTGTAACCGGTAGTGAGGATGGAAGCCATGTTGTAAAGGGTTGGGTAAATGATGGGAAATTCAAAGTAATAAAAAAGATGGCAAATACAATGGTAGTTTGGGCAAGCAGCAGCAAAAGCAAATCTCTAGGTTGAGCAAAGCCTGGGTATATTAATGGAAAGCGAGCAGTGAGGATTCCGGAAAGAGATTTGATTGAGCAAAGTCTCAGAGAAGGGGAGAACGGATGGGATTAGTCATTGCTCTTTCTTTTCAAAGAAGGGAGAAGGATGAAAAGAATGGGTAAAGAGGGGGGCGCCTGGGTGGCTCAGTTGGTTAAGCAACTGCCTTCGGCTCAGGTCATGATCCTGGAGTCCCGGGATCGAGTCCCACATCGGGCTCCCTGCTCGACAGGAAGTCTGCTCCTCCCTCTGCTCCTCCCCCTCTCATGCTCTCTGTCTCCCATTCTCTCTCTCAGATAAATAAATAAAAAAAAAATCTTTAAAAAAAAAAAAGAATGGGTAAAGAGGGAGAGACATTTTGGGAATGTATGGGTGTGGCTACAGATACACATTGAGGTGGGAAAGGAACAAGGTAAAGTGGCTGAAAGTCGCTTGAGGGAGATTTACTCAAATCCTGGAAAATGAGTTAGGAGGTCTTCCTGAGACTGAGGACGGTAAGGGTAGGGTTTGAAGAGATTAGGAGAGGTCCGAGCCTGTCTCATTCAGTACAGTAGTGATGAGTCACATGTGGCTACTGAGCACTAGCCCCAAATGAGACATGCTGACGTATAAGCTACCTATCTGAGTTCAGACTTAGTCCAAAAAAAGGATGCAGAGTACCTACCTCATTAATACTTTTTATATTGATTTCTGTTGTTGAAAGGCTAATACTCTGCATATGTTGGATTAAATATATTATCAAAATTATTTTTACTTGTTTCTTACTTTTTAATGAGGAAGCTACTAGGAAATTTAAAATTTCTAGTTAGGGGCTCACATTATATTTCTATTGGACAGGGTCGATCTAGAAAAATACAGCATGTCAAAAAGGAATCAATAAAAGGACTGCCAGAAAGTAAAGAGGGTTTGGTTAAAGTCAGGGATCTCTAGTGGATCCAGTCAACAGGGTTGGAGGCTGGGTGTTCCCAGCGGTAGACGGTAGAGCTGAGTGAGCCAGGGCCGTGAACTTGCACAAGCAGCATGGTTAGAGGAGTCGAAGATCCAAGAGGACAGAATTGAAATGAGCAGCTCGGGCTCAGGCTGGGAATGACAGGCGGCCAGGATTGTTGGAACTCATGGGCTGGGAGAATGGCAATGGCTGTGTGGTCAGAGTGACAGCAAGTGGCCCGTGATGATTCAGTGGGAAGGGTAGGAAGTGGTGAAGTGTGATCAGAGAAGAGACTTTCTGTGTTCCAATCTGCTGTGTAAATGATGACTTTTCACATTTTAATTTTGCTCAGAGTGATGTAAACTTGTGTAGGAAGCTTTATAGTAGTGGATCCAGAAAGTGGATATTTGAGTTTCCTTAAAACTCAAGAAAATAAAAGTAACTCTGTAACTGCGACAAATTACCCCCAGGAGTTTTTGGGTACAACAAAGTATAGACAGCTTTCCCTTCCTTTAATATCCTCCTAATGCAGAAAGGTCAGATGAGAGTTTAAACACCTGAGTCACATTCACTAAGCATACTCACAAAGGCAGGTAAATTATCATATTGCTTTGCCACGTATAAAAACTAGAGTTACTTTGCTAAAAACCAAGGAGAAATGCACTGTCTTTGGAAATGAGAGATCAGTGTGTCCCATCCATTGAGAATGGACTGGGCTTGGTGATCTCATCAGAGTCCCCAAAGCACAGGTGGGAGCCCCCGCTACAGCCTGCCTGGGGCTCACCTGGAACTCATTCGGTCAAGGCTGACCTGGCATATTTGGCAGATTTGAAGAATCCTGATTTCAAATGCAGAAATCAGTGCAACCCTTTTATTTCCATAATCCAATCAAGGGCAGTAAAGAGAAACAGAAGTGATCCAAGGTTTGAATGAATAGCTGACTGGAAATAAAATGCTCTCTCAAATTTCTAGAAAGAAAGCCCTTTGCTTTCTTTCAAAATTTTTTGGTTTAGGAAACCATTTTAAATGTATTCAATTATATGATCCAATAGTGGTGCAGTATTCAGAAAAATGTATGAACTGAAAGACAGTGGTGCCGCTATTTGTATTTTATTTTTAAGGCAAAATGTGGCATAAGTGGAGAGCATGAATGGCAATAAACTGTGCACGATGATTTGCATTACTGCACCATATTCCTAAGTGAATTTATTTATATTCCATTTTGGTCCAGTAAAGATTTCGGGCAGCATTGCACCACTTGCTATGTGACAAGTGAAAGCTATTTCATAAAAGACCAAGTGAGAAAACCCTACTTATATATAATATCAGCATTTCATCAAAAGGATTGTTGAAAAATGATATGCTGTTGACTCTAATTTACTTTTCAGCAAGCTTCCAATAACTGACTACAATACTTGAGTACCTTCTGAAAAGAATCAGAGGCTCGAAAAACCTCAGTTCTTTACAACCCAGGGTCCAAAGCAGTGATAGCTAGTTTCTCCGATTTTCGTGAGGCCAACAAAATATCACCACAGAAAGTTAACAAGGGGAAACAGTAGTAACTTTCCCTCCTTTTGCCATCAAACTGGAGAAACGTAATGGGAATCGATGTAATAAAAAAATTTTAAACATGCACGGAGACATTCAAAGATGACATTTAGTCAACGACTCCATGAGTTTCCCTTGCCATGAAACAGTCTCATACGTAAGTTTGAACTTTAAATGGTAACCCAGGGGCCCTGAGCCCGGGGGGAAGCTGCTGGGAGGGACTTGTGCTGATAAGACATCTGCGGTAATTCCATTTTCCAGGCCTTTCCTTCTCACCACTTAAATACAGCCAGTATGACTGTCAAAAGAAAAATGCCAACACTCTTATTTCTAGATGTTTAAATAATTCTGTGGATATTTTGAAAGAGGAGATACATTACACCTGGCATTCTGTGTGGACAGTAAAAGAGCACAGCATTGAATCCACATGCTAGTTCCAACCACTGGGACCACATTCTCCCTGTCCTATGAAATTAACGCAATGATGCTTAGACCCGTGGTCACCTTGATGGGGTGGACCTGGCCAGGAAATGAAACAGCAGGGCCCGGTACTGAAGACAGTGTGCTAAATCTTTTAGTAAATGGGCTCATTTGGAGGGGTCTCCACAGGGCAACTCCACAGGTCTCCTTTGGCATCAAAGGAAGAGATGGCCATATGGAGAGAGAGACAGGCTTTGGGCACATGGTAGCTGAGGGCAGCACACAGGAAGATTTGCAAGGTATTAAATAATGGATGTCCTCATGTGATTTTTCTTGTTTAAGCTTTCTGACTTGATCAAAATACAAAACTGTCCACTTGGTTGGTGGTAATCAGTCATAATTAGCCACAAAATCTTGTCTGGGTCACACCTTAAAATCCATCATTGTATTGGAATAGAAAAGAACCATGGAGATAGACAGCTATTGCTTCTTTATAAAAACTGAATATATTTAACATTTTTGACCAAGACCATAATGGCAAGATGTTTCTTGAACTAAAAGGATAAGGAAAGGTAATGATCTCTCATTGTACCTCTGTTCCATTCAGTAAATTATTATGTCCTTCTTGATCCCTATTACCACTATATTGGATCTGCAGTTTGGTAAAATGTTTCTGAAAGCAAGACATGCTCATTGCTTAATGGGTAGAACTGCAATAAATTCTAAAAATTAAAACCTGTTACATTTTCTTTTCTTTTTTTTTTTTTTTTAAGATTTTATTTATTTGACAGAGACAGCGAGAGAGGGAACACAAGCAGGGGGAGTGGGAGAGGGAGAAGCAGGCTCCTGGCTGAGCAGGGAGCCCGATGCGGGACTCGATCCCAGGACCCTGGGATCATGACCTGAGCCGAAGGCAGACGCTTAACCGACTGAGCCACCCAGGCGCCCTAAAACCTGTTACATTTTCAAAATCAACATCGGTTTGGGCAAAGAGCTTGTAAGTAATGCTTGAATTATAAGACAACTTTACTCAGATTTAACTCAAAAATACAGTTTAACATATGTGGAGGACACAGAACTGTATACTTCAAAGTTCTAAAACTTCTAACAAATTTTTTTATTTTATATAGATTTTATTTATATATTTATTTTGGGGGGGGAAGAGAGAGGGAGCCTGCATGAACAGGGGGAGGGGCAAAGGGAGAAGGCGAGAAAAAATCTCAAGCAGACTCCACACCAACTGTGGAGCCCTACACAGGGCTCGATCTCGAGATCCTGAGATCATGACCTGAGCTGAAATCAAGAGTCAGATGCTCAGTCAACTGAGCCACCCAGGTGCCCCACTAATTTCTTATCTTATTTGAAATATATGCTACAAATTTGGAATACATTTACAATGACCAGGCTTTTAATGTAATTATTGTCATCTAGGCAGAAGATGGATTTTAAAGAATTATTAATGTCAAATTCTTAGCTGTCAAACTGTGAGCTTAATTATAAGGCAATCATGTTTCTTTGAATGGTTGTGTATACTTTCGTAAGAACTGGAAAGGTGACAATATGTAAATATTAATGCATGGCCAAATGTGTACACAACTTACGAGATCAGGTTGAGAAGGATGGGAAATTTTGTGGTGATGTACATTTAATTATTTCCCAAAAGAGAGGTGATATTCTGGAAGTTATCCACCCACATTAGCTTTTGTTTGCTGGATTCAGTGAATTTTAACATTTAATTCTACTATAAGGTAATTTAAAATATATCAATTACTTCACAGATTCTATTCCCAAATGTAGTAACTAGTCTAAAGATGAAAGAGAATTGAATAAAGAATTTCAAATATAAGGAGGAAATGGGAGAGAAGGCAGGGAGAGGGAGAGAAAGAGAGGGATAGAGGGGCAGATGGGGAGAAGGCGAGAGAAACCTTTTCAAAATAATGGAGAGTCCTGCTCATTATGATGGAATAGGGATCTGTAATCATAATCCTAATGCTTTAGTCATACAGTATCAGGAATATTATTGGGTTTTTTTTTCCTTTTCAAGATTTTATTTATTCATTTGACAGAGAGAGAGAGAGAGAGACAGCGAGAGAGGGAACACAAGCAGGGGGAGTGGGAGAGGGAGAAGCAGGCTTCCCGCCGAGCAGGGAGCCCGATGTGGGGCTGGATCCCAGGACCCTGGGATCATGACCTGAGCCGAAGGCAGACACTTAATGACTGAGCCACCCAGGTGCCCCTATTATTGGGTTTTTAAATGAAATAAATCCTAATTCATGGAAATCTGAGAAAAATCATAGATTTGAAGATGTGAATTTAGATCAGCATTTTTATCAACCTTTCTCACCCTTGATGGATCTTCCTTTAAAAAAAATTTAGACCCTGCAGAGAGTCCATTTGTACAGTCTAAAACCAAAACATGAAACTAAAAAATTATTCTAATCTTATCGATGTTTATCATACTTTTTCTTAATTTTAGGAAGGAATAGCACATAAAGAAACATATACGTGAAGTTCAGCAATTCTCTCAGTTTCATGTCAGTTTTTTCCATTAAATTACTTCAAATATTTTTTGGGACATACACAATCTTGTTTTATAAAAGCTGTTTTTGTTGCCAAGTCCTCTAGCTTCATGTTACACGGTATGGAGATACTGGACAATATTCAGCAAATACTAACCCTCATTAACTCTAGGTGTAGGACTTTGGGCGATTTGTGGCTTTCATTTGAACCTCTCTTTGAACAAAAGGAAATTTTCATAATGCGTATGTATCACTTTTAGAAAAAGAACAAAGCCGGGGCGCCTGGGTGGCTCAGTTGGTTAAGCGACTGCCTTCGGCTCAGGTCATGATCCCAGGGTCCTGGGATCGAGTCCCACATC
>NC_138377.1:36154865-36223294 GCF_054177405.1 Leptonychotes weddellii | reverse complement strand
TCTCTCTCAACCTCTGTCCCTTCTATCTCCCAACCCCCCCACTCCTACTTGTACACTCGCACACTCTCCAAAAAAAAAAAAAAAAAAAATCCCCAGATCCCCAGCTAAGCCAGTTCCCCCACTGGATCTCATTAGAATCTGCAGAGAGGGAGTTTGCAAGTGTAATTACTTATGTTGTAATATTTGTACAGTATTCTAATGAGACTGAGTCCAAACAAAAGGTGTTGGATAAAAGGTTGTATTGGTCTGCCTTTAAGTATTATCTTGACCAAATGCCATTTTCTTTTTTAAAGATTTTATTTATTTATTTGACAGAGAGAGACACAGCGAGAGAGGGGACACCAGCAGGGGGAGTGGGAGAGGGAGAAGCAGGCTTCCCGCGGAGCAGGGAGCCCGATGTGGGGCTGGATCCCAGGACCCTGAGCTGAAGGCAGGCGCCCCAACCAAATGCCATTTTCAAAATACAAGCATTTCTTTCAATTTCTGTTGCCAAAACAGACATTTTTTTTCTGTGTATTCTGGGATGCTTGGCTGTTTTCAACTAGCACCTTTCAGAATGGACCACCATGAACAGTTTTTCCACAGAGCACTGTAGACCAGCGTATAGTATTTTATTTTGTAAAAAACCAGAAATACTTTTAAGTTATATTCCCTGGAAAGTGTTTCACCCTTCATTACTATTTTACACGCTGGGAAAGCTGTAATTACAGAACGGTGCAACACAGGGTCAAGTGGGAGTTGACCAGTAGCCCCAAACAGGTGACAAGTATCAACCCAGTGTACTACCAAGCATACTGCCAGGTATATTGTCGAGTACAGTGATATCTGGAAAAAACCATCTTTGAGCACAAATAGAATGATACGGATGAATGATTTTGTTCAAACTTTATTCCCTGCCCCAGTATTATTTGGATTTAAGCAGTATGAGAAGGTCATTAAAAGCATAGGTTTCAGAATCAGCCTGCCTTATATTCGGGACCCAGTTAAGTCCTAGGGCAAATTCCTGGCCCTCTCTGCCTCAAAACCCTCAGTTTCCTCCTCTGTAAAGTGAGAGTAAGATAATCATCTCATGAAGGCTTAATTAAAGACATGTAGCAGGAGTTTAGAATAGCTACCGGAGCATAGCTGGTATTGACAGAGAATTTGGGATGATGAATTGATGATGGTAGTGAGGATGACAACAATGGCATAAATTGATCAAGATCACCGACTTGCTGATTAATTCTGCGGTCTGTAAGGGGAGAAACTATGTGAGAAACATCTTGGCAGAGGGCAGGGGAAGTTCGCTCTATAACTCAGCATGAGTAAAGGACGTGGAGTGCTGTTGTGGGGAGAGTTCTGGATTTGAAGCAGGCACCTCCTCACTACGCAGTTCACCACTTACCAAAAACCTTGGATAAGTCACTTAACCTCTTTGAGCTTCATGATGTCCAAGAGTAAACTAAGAAGCTCCAATGAGAAGACATTTGGCAAAATGAAAACTGTGTAAATGTGAGGGATTATTAAGCCCACACAATCACCATTACCTACATAATTCATATTCTTAGAAACACCATTGAGGAAAAAGTTCTCTACCGTTGAGGCAGATGGCAGAGCAGTGAGAAGTGAGCGGTTCTGTGGTCAGCCAGCCTAGGCTTGAATCTAGCCTCTTCTGGCATTACGAGCCATGTGCCTTGGTGGAGGCCTCAGCTTATCACTTATAAAATAATAATAAAATGTACACACCACAGGATTTGTGAGGATTAAATGCAATGATGCAAGTAAAGCATTCAGTAAAAGTGCCCCTAACATATTAGTATTATTGTGATCTGTCACATTACTATCTATACAGGTGTTTTATTAGGTTATGGTTTTACTCTGCTTCCATTTTCACTGAGTTGGGTGGGCTTTGGTTTATTAACCAATATTGGTAGTGGTATCACTTTTTTATACTGGAAGCAGAATCTTTGTAATGTATACATTAATGTATTACTATACTGTAATGTAATGTATTACAGAATCTTTGTACTAGCATAATGTGGACTTTAGACTCTCTTTAAATGCTCCTGTCTGTAGCTGAAATCTTATATATTAATAAAGTAGATATAAGGTTCCTTCTGCATGGCTACTACAGTTCTTACGACAATTATATTAGTTCTAGTCGAGTCTTCATGAAATAGTCAATGGGCTGCAATTTCTCCATGGAATGTTTACTAATATGGAGAAAACCTGAAGCTCACTTTCTTTATTCCCTTTTACAAGCAAAACATTCACCTGTAATACTTCTGGAGGACATTCTCAACAATGTTACACTGCATCCTGCAACCACATTCACAGGTGCTCCTAGATCACACCCATTTCATCATTTGTACACCCGACCCTGCTCTGCTGGGCTACAGACTGGGCTAAGAATCATTACATACCACCCGTGGCTTCAACCCCAATTATGTATTAAACTCACTTGAGGATCTTTTAAAAAAATATTGATATTTGACCCAGTTGAATCAGAGCCTCTAGGGGTGGGGCCCAGGCATCCTTTGTGGTCTTAAAAGCTCCCCAGGTGATACTAATGTATAGCCAGGGTTAAGAACAGCTGTTTTTGATAATGAGGGAACTAACATGAAGATAACATTGAAAATGCTAAACAAAAATTTTATTATAGATTTAGTTTAAATGAAAAGTTCTCTTAGTGGAAAGAAAAAGGAATAGTTTACTTCTTACTATTTCTCTTTCATGCCTATAAACCCACCCACCCAGTTATTAGTCAATTTTCAAGATAATGGCTTTGTTCTATCTGACAAAAGGAAATCAATGGTACTGAAGACGACCAAAGGTCACGGAGTGTAAAAGACCTTCAACGATCTGGCATTAATCTTCACAAGGAGCTGTATATTGAAAATGAAAATGATTGTTTTCAATAGACAAATGATGACATTTGTGTTATTTTCTGATTATAAACAGCCATGCATTTTTTAACCCCTGTAGTGAGACGGCTGACTGAGGCAAAACACATAGGAGCATAACGAAATAGTGTCTTATATCTTATACAAATAAAACAGAAAATCTGCCATGTTTGGGCATCTACTTTTGGTAAGAATAGAAGAAACCCATGATCATAGTCTAAAAACCAACTTTTTTTTAATGTCTTTGTGTCCAACTAAACTTGATATTGTATCATGCCATAGTTGTCTGTGAAGTGTGTGTATCACAATAAACTGGATGAGTCTAATACGTAAGAATGAAACGTCACCAAGCATTTTCACAACTGCCTTCTGTATAAAATATGCGATTTCATGTCGCTGTCATCATTCTCTAAAATTATGCCCCTGAATTGCCATACATTTCTTATTTCCTAGCTTTTAAATGTATTAGGACCATTTATTTGACAGTTGTATTTCCAGTAGACCCACATAATTTGAACTCGACTGTTATATTTTATGTCACCGCCACCCAAACCAACGAATAAGAGACAGAGCTAATGTGTTCTTAATTCTGAGGTTCACGTTTACTTTTTCTTTGCTTAAAAAATTTACTGAAGAAAAACCCTACAGGGGCACTAAAGATGAAAAGCCATTCTATTCTTTCTGTGATATAAAATGACAAGGGGAAAATGCCAGATTTAAAAAAAAAAAATCAGCTTCTGCTCCAGAGTATTTTTGGTCCCCTGAGGAACACTGCAACCCTTCAGGTTAAGTCAAATGTGCCTTCTTCAGAACCTTATTTGTTAAAGATTAAAAGGCCCTTCATCTTACAAACACCCGAGTTTACCACACATAATTCATTCTTCCAAAATTCTCTCTTTCTCCTCATAATCTCAAACTCAGCAAGGTGAAGGAGAGAATCTTAATATAACAAAGGAGAGATGGATGTGTGAAGTATGAGGCTGAATAAAAATGGCTGAAAAGCAATCCAAGCGAGGCTGGAGGGTGGCCACACCCAGTGCTAATATGGACTGTTTCAAAATACATCTGTTATACTGGAGGGCACTCCGCACTGCTTTTTATTTCCCCTCTATTTGTCCCACAAATACTCATTTTTAATAAATAGTAGTTACAGGTTACCCCAATGACAGACAAAAACCCTGAAATATTTCAAAGTGAACCATCCTAAAATGTGGCTACGCCATCATATTTTCAGGATTTCGAGACCTAGTCTGCATTTCCAATCTCCTTTGTGCGACCACAAATAACAACCCTGAAATGGGTGTGTCCCTCTTAAAAGGATGCACTAGAGCCCTCTCACTTAATGGTTCTACCAGGACATTTCAGCCTTTCGGCGGAAATTAAATGGCCTGGGATGCATGGAACAATAAGAAAGCATTTTAACTCCGGGCATGAGAAGAGATTAAACAAGTACTGAACAATCAACGGATCCCAAAAGAGCTCCCGGAGGAGGCAACTGATGCATTATTTAAATTTCTAGCATTACAACAAGAAAACAAAGGGATGGGGGTGGGGGGTTTAAAAAAAAAAAAGGAAAAGAATCCAAACACCATCCGTTTTGATTTTTGACATGACAAGTTTACTCCCCCCCAACAGAAAGCTCTCGGGGGTGAAGCATGCATAGGTCCCACAGGTGAAATGATGCACAATGGCCGAGTCCGGGTCCCGGGGTTCCCGTGCACCGCAGGCATGCACTACCGAAATAAAGAGAATACCCTGACTTTTCCAGTTGCTCCACACACAGTCCATCTTGGTGGAATCGGCAGTGGCCTGCATCGTGCGGGCTTTGGGGGGTCGCCGTTGCCGTCCTCGGGGGCGCGGAGCTGGCACTCAGGGTCGGCGCCCCGGCTGCGGCGGCAGGGTTCGCGGTGGCCGCGCGGCTGCGGACTGACTGAGGCTGCACCAGCCGGCGCGCGGCGAGGGGCGGGCGCGTCGCGGGCGCCGCAGTCTCCGCGGCAGCGAATCAGCGCGGCGCGGCCCCGGGGCTGCCTGCGCGCACGGGGATGCGGCCGCCGCTCGACGCGAGAGCGCTGCCTCGGCCGGCTGGCCTGGTCAGAGGCTGCCCCGGAGTCGGCTGAGCCGATTCTAACCGGGGAGGCACAAAAGCGGGCAAGGGGTGTGTGTGGGGGGGGCGGGGGGGTATGGGAGAAGAGGAGGGGAAAAGGGTGGGGATCAGAGTGCGGCACTTGGACTGTTCCTGGGAGTTCTTGACCCAGGGTGCATATTCTAGAAATTTCTTAGACCCCTAAGAAACTTGTTGGGTAAGACGCAGGTGATGGCAGTACAGATAGCCGGCTTTCAGCAGAATGCCCCCCCTTTCCCCAATTGTTCCCATTGCTCACTCACCTCTCTTCCCCATTTCTTTACATTCTGGCCACGATTTAATTGCCTGGCATCTTCCAAGCAACTGCCAGATCTCTTCCTCTTTCTGGAATATTCTATGGCTATCCAAAACCTTGTTGGCAAGCCACAGTCACTGTAAAGAAATCCTGCTGCTCAGTAGGTCTTATGTGTTTTTCCTGCTGCCCCTATTCTCCAGCTCAGTCTGTGGTTCGAATGAATAAATACCTATCAGAATGTGGTGCCTGTAGGCTCCCTTTCAAAGCCCCTGGACTCTCGCACGCAGAGTTATTGGTCACTGCACTGACACTCCAGGAGGTCAGTTGTGGGGACATCCAAACAACTCAGGGAAGCAAAGGGTATTCTGCCTCAAAAGCATCATCTTTGGGATTGAGTGTTGGGGGCACATGGAGGTGGGCTGTGTGTATCATTTGGGAGATATAAAGTAGGTTTCCAAACCCAGTGAGTGAGTCAAGAGATTCAAGTCCCCAGTTACAATGCAGATGTCAATGGGAGGAGGAGAACAGTGGGTGGTGACCTACTATTTAAATCTCACCATGAAATACTTTATCAGATCATACACCAAGAACTTTAGAGAATGGACAGGGGATAGGTACATTCTGATGAGGAAAAGGTAGAAATAGCACAGAGAAAGGACTCGAATTTGGGCATTGTCTGGGGAAGGCAGTCCTGGTGGCAGGACCCTTGGGGAGACAAAATATAACATGGGGCCAGAGGACACCTTTGGAACTACAGGAGCATACAGAAGGAAGAGTTCCCATTTTACTTGTTGTGGCTTGACATCATCGTTTACACAGTATTTCTCTCTCTCCCTCGAAGAGAAATGGAGCCTTCACGATTCTTCCACAGTTCCCAGAGAGGTTCCTTGCCAGACCCAAATCTGCATTTGCACATCCTGCACCGGCAAGGACTTAAAGACAGTAGTCTCAAGGTTATGCTTGTAGCTATGATTTATCTTTCAGTTTATGAAGAGTATACACTTTAAAATGTGATCTTTGGGATCATGCATATTTTTCTTTCTTAGGATGTGAGCTTCCAGAGAAACCAAGCTTCTCTCCACAGGTCTGTAACATAACTGAAATTACTGAGGAAGCTTAGTAAAAATGAGATCAGGAGGATGATCTGGCACTTCTGGGCAGCGGAAGTCTCCTCCAAGAGGAAGGGGTGTCAGAGCTACCATGGGCTGACGGGAGGGAAAAGAGTTATTACAAAGCACTTTTCAAACTGACCTGCTCCAGTGATGGTAGTGACCTTTTCATATTTATATTTCCAAACCCATTCCAATTTTTTTTCATCATCATGGTCCTGTTTGGGAATTCAGTCAGAAAATACTGAAAAGACAGGTATTTGATGATCTGACCGGCACTGAATTCTCACTGTATGAAGTAGGGCTGGATAAACCAGAAACAGGTGGGAACAAGACTCAAAGAAGGGGTTGGCGTGTGGACTGCCTAGACTGGCTCCTTTTCAGTTGAAAACCTTTGGAGCCTTGGCCACTAGGAGGCACTGCCAGCCCAATGACAGCCCCAGTCACCAGCCCGAAGTCCAGCCGGGGCCCCCCAGCTACCTTCATTCGTGAGTATTAAGTGTCCACCACGTGGGCAGAGCCACCGGTCACGGCTAATCTGACGGGCAGTACTGTGCAGCAAGCTGGGACAGCACATCCCTGGCTGCGGAGACCAGGCAGGGGCTAACTCTCCCTCAAGTGGAGGGGAGCTGTGTCAGCCTTCTTGGGCCATGCATTTTCACGGGCCACCAAGTTGACCTTGGAATGTAAGCTCAGCTGAAAGACCACATTCTTTTTAGGCATGCTGAATCTGAAGACAGAAGCTTGATGACGCCCAAAAAGTCAAGATAGCAGTCTGATAGTTGAAGGTTGAGGTAAGGCGTCTGATGCCACAGAGATACACACCAGTGAAATACGAACTGAAGGGCTTTAGGTTAAGGTGTAGGTGGTAGGAGAAACAAATGAATTTATTAAAGAACAATCAGGCAGAAAAGTGTGAAGAGCTTGACTGAGAATTGGGGGATGTGGGCGTGAGACCCACTTACATGGCAGTAGTTATGTGGCCTTCAGCAAGTATTTATCACCTTTGGACCTTTCTCTCATAATGCGAAATGAATTATACAAAATGAATCACAGTTTTAGATGTTTGTGTCTATGAAATAAGAATTTATTTCTTGTAGACATTGTAAGCGGGTACTTTCTTCGCACAAGTACCCACAGAGTATTAACTGAAAGCTCTTGCCAAGATTAAATGATAAAATGGGTAGAAAAGATATGTAAATTGTCCTTGAGTGGTGAAAGAAAACAGAAAGCAAAACAAAGCTTGCTAAAAGAGGGCAGGAACTGCCACTGTCTTTAAACCAGGAGAGAACAGACGGGCTTTGTACACAGCCAGCTCAGAATTTGGTTTAGGTGCCTGCCAGGAGAGGAAGTGATGTCTTTAGTTTTCAGGATGAAATCATGCTGTAGGCATTCGGTTCAAGGAAAAACAAAATTGTCAAGTTTTGAAATCTCATCTGAGATCAAGAGAAATGTTGAAGACTACCATGCCCAGAATGGCTGTATGGCGTCTGTTTTTTTTGTAGCCCCAGGATTTTACTGATGAGAATCAGTGGCGCCTATACTGACACATTTAGTCAATAAGTATTTACTGAGCACCTACTGTATTCTAGATACTGTTCTAGGCCTAAAGTAAAATTGCTACTTTTAAGAAGTTTATATGTTAGTGGGGCGCCTGGGTGGCTCAGTCGTTAAGCGTCTGCCTTCGGCTCAGGTCATGATCCCAGGGTCCTGGGATCGAGCCCCGCATCGGGCTCCCTGCTTAGCAGGAAGCCTGTTTCTCCTTCTCCCACTCCCCCTGCTTGTGTTCCTGCTTTCACTCTCTCTCTCTCTGTCAAATAAATAAATAAAATCTTTAAAAAAAAAAAAAGTTTATATGTTAGTGAGATGGGCAGATAATAATAGAAGAGGTAAATGTCTATTTCACTTGTGGACAGGTGGACAGGGGGGAACAGCACAGGTAAAGGGGACAGAGGATGGAAGTGGGGTGGAAGTTTTCTATTTTATGAGGAGGGTCAGCAAAGGCCTATCTCATAAGGTAAAATTAAAGCAGACACCAAACAAAAGAGAAGGAGAAAGCTATTAAACTATATGGGAGAAGAGCACTTACAAATGCACTGAGTTTCAGGACAGAATGTAATAGCTGGTAAACTATATCCAGTTCAGAGAACTCCATGTTTGGGTGGGTGTGTGTGTGTGTGTGTGTGTGTGTGTGTTTAATGCTCTGAGAAGTATAGCAATTGGAAGAAAAGGCACAAAACCAAAAAAAGTACTTCATTATGATCAAAGAACACTCAGAACTCTGCTTTATGCCATATGGAATAAGGAAATTTAAAGTAACAACCAATTTGGCACATAACCCACTGCATCAAAATAATGCATGAATTGCCTTTATTTCGAACGACAGATTAGCACTTGTTATTTGCCAGGTGCTTTCTCATATGGTATATATTTAGTTGTTACAGATCCCTATGAGGTAGATAGTGTTTACCTTCATTTTCTTGATTCATTCATCCATTCAATCTGCAAACATTTGTAGAGCCCAAACAAAGTGCCTGATTCTGTAAATACAAAAGGAACTGCCCACTGGAAACATGAGTTTAGTGGGGGAGATTTACACATAAATACATAAATGCAATCAACTGATAGGTGTATGAATAGGAAAGAGTGGATACACAGTGATTAAGGGGAAGAAGAGGTTTCAGGAAAGCCTTCATAGAATAGATGATAATAAAGCTGAGTTATGAACAAAAAAATAGGATCACCAGTTTGAGTGACAGGGATTTCCTGGCATACAGATAGGGCACCTTAACCACAGAGAGGTGCAGGGGACAGTGAGACAGATCCAAGTAATAATACTGTCAGTAAATGAAGGAAACACTGCAGAGTTTCAAGGGGAGGAATAACATCTTGAGAAGTTGAATAATTTATCCAGATTTGGTTTGGGATTTTCCAGAGTTGTTAAAGACATACATTATAACCCTGAGCAAGACAAGAGGAAATCAGTACCCTAACTCACATCATAGTGAAACTGCAAGGCATCAAAGACAAGAGGAAATCTTAAAAGTAGGCATAAGTGAATGACACATTGCCCCCAGAAACTGTTGGACCAGCCACAGTCTTTTCATTAACTGAACCCAGAAGACAATGGAATAATGTTTTCAAAGTAGTGAGGGAAAATAACTGTCATCTAGAATTCTGTACCCAGCAAGACTAATATAGGTATTTTCAAATGTAAGAAATGAGAGAATTTCCTAACTATGAACCCTGCAGAAAAAGTGACCAAGGTTGGTACTTCTGGCAGAAGAAAACTGAACTTAGAAGGAAGAAGGGAAATGCATGAAAAAATGCTAAGTGTAAAAATTGGTAATGACTAATTTGGGGGGTTGTAAGAAAGGTGAAATTAAAGTAGTAGACAAAAATAGAACATAAGGTAGGAAGGAGTGATAAAAGTAAAAGCATCCTAACGTCCTAGTACTATTCCGGAGAACAGTAGAGATTTTAATTTAATTTTTTTTGAGATCTTAATTTTAGACTATGAAAAGTCAAATTTGTAAGTTAAACATTAAGGGTCACCACCAGAAACAACTAGAACATAAAACTTCTAAATGAATAAAATGTATAAACAAAGTAATTACTAAATCAAATTGAAGTCAGGAAAGGAAAAATATGAGAAGCAAAGTAAAGAACTAGTAAATAGAAAGGATAAACTAAAGTAGTAGAAAACATCTAAATATATCCAAATAATGCCAACCAAGAAGATGGAAACTCTCAGACTGAATGAAAAAAATCTAGCTAAAGGATGTTTATAAAAGAAAATCCTAAGGCATACTGACACAGTAAAGTTAAAAGTAGAGATGTAAAAAACTATACCAGATTAATAGATTTTTGGATAGTGATCTTGCTAACAAACTCACTTATTAATTCTAATTGTGGATTATTTTGAAATTTTTATGTAAATTATCATATCTTCTCTGAATAAATATGGTGTTATTTCTTCCCTTCTAATCTTTATACTTTTATTTCTTTACTTTGGCTAGTACTTCCACATATAATGTTGAGTAGAAGTGGTAAAGGGTATATATTCTTTGTCTTACTCCTGGATCCAGGGGAAAAATGTGCTCAAAATTTTACCATTAAATATGATGTTGGCCGTGAATATTTTAGCTGTCTTTTATCAGATTAAGGCAAGTTCCTTCTATCCCTAGTTTTTTGAGAGTTTTTGTCATGAACAGATATTGAATTCTATCAAATGCTTCTACTGAAACTATTGAAATGATCACAGGGATTTTATCCTCAATTCAGTTAATACATAAATTACATGGATTGAATTTTGAATGTTAAATCAACCTTGCACTCCTCGGATATACCCCAAATGGCTCCAATGTGACATTCTGATTTTTAACTTCTCTTTATGTCAATTTTAGCAAGTTTTATTTTCCTCAAATCAATTCATCCATTTTAAATAAGTTGTCAAATTTATTGGTGTAAATTATTCAAAACATCATAATTTTATGTTTTTAATAATCTGAAGGAGCTGTAGCCATGTCTACTTTTTCATTTGCGATATTGGTAAGTTTTATTTTTCTCTCTTCATTTCTTGATCATCTTATTGGAGGTTGATCAATATTATGAATTAATTTCAAAGAATAAAATTTTTCTTTTGTTTTTTTTCTCTTTTGTATATCTTTGTATATGCTCTCTATTTCCTTCTATTACTATTATTATTATTTCCTTCTTTTACTTTTGTTTTTCTTTCATTAGCTCCACAAAATAGAAGCTTAGATTAATTTCAGCCTTTCTTCTTTTCTAATATATTCATATTCATTTAAAAGTATAATATTCCCTCTAAGCACTGTTTTAGTGGCAACCTACAAGTTTTGATACATTATGTTCATGTTATTGTCCAGTTCAAAATATTTTCTAACAGTCATTGAAATTTTTTTTCTTTGGTCCATTGACTATATAGAATTACAAACTTCTGAGCATTGTTCTAACTATCCTATTGTTTATTTTCAGTTTAATTCACCTGTAGTTAGACAACAAACTCTATACAATTTTAATCCATTGAAACTTGCTTTAGAGTCTGGAATATGATCTATTTCTTTTTAAAACATTTATTTATTTGAGAGAGAGAGCAGGGGGAGGGGCAGAGGGAGAGGGAAAGAAGCAGACTCAGCACTGAGTATGGAGCCCAACATGAGACTCGATCTTATGACCCTGAGAGATCCTGACCTGAGCTGAAATCAAGAGTCGGAGGCTTAGATGGCTGAGCCACCCAGCCATCCCAAATATGATCTATTTTGATACATGTGTCAATTGGACATGAATGTATATTCTAAAGTTTTAAGGGTGTTCTATAAATCTCCATTTGGTCACATTGGTTAACAGCATTATTCAAACAATTTATCTCCCTAATAATTTTTTGGCTGTATGTCTGCCAGATCTTGAAATAAGTACATCACAACATCTAACTTTCATGTTGATTGATCTATTTTCCTTTCAATTCTGTCAATTTATATAACTTTATGTATATTGGGCTCTTATAAATTTAGAATTATCATGTCTTACTGTTGAGTTAACCCTTTTATCTTTATGAAATGTTCCTCCTTATCTCTAGTAACACTCCTTGACTTAGAGTTTAGTTTGGCTGATAGGGATATATATACAACAGCTTTATTTTGGTTGGTGTTTGCATGATACGTCTTTTCCCATCCTTTACTTTCAAACTATTTGTATCTTTTTATGTTCTTAAAGATAGTACATTATTGGGTCTTGTTTTTAATTCAGGCTAATAATTTTTATTTTTTTAAGGTGGGTGTTAAGTCAATTTACATTTAATGTAATCATCAATATAACTGGATTTAAGTCCATCATCCTGCTATTTATTTCTTATTTATCACATATCTTTGCTCCTTTGTTCTGCCTTTCTTGCCTTCTTTCAAAATAATCAAGCATTTTTTTTTTTTTAAGATTTTATTTATTTATTCATAAGAGACAGATTGAGAGAGAGAGAGAAGCAGAGGGAGAAGCAGGCTCCCTGCTGAGCAGGGAACCTGATGCGGGACTCGATCCCAGGACCCTGAGATCATGACCTGAGCCGAAGGCAGACGCTTAACCATCTGAGCCACCCAGGCGCCCTCAATCATGTTTTTTATTAACCCATTTATTTCCCAAAGTAATTTTCTAGTTACACCTTTTTAAATACTTTGGTGATTAGCTTACAATGATAATGTTCATTCTTAACTTACTGGAGTCTATTGTATATAGTACTTTTACAATTTCCAATGCAATAAAAGAATCTTAAAACTGTAAATTCCACTTACTCTGTACTGATGTGACATTCTTTTTATATACTGCTACTCAGTTTTCAGTCAATTTGCTAATGATTTGTGTAGACTTTTTCTATCTATATTCATGAGATCTGTCCTCTTCCTTTCTTTTCTTATAATACTCTTCTTAAGTTTTTGTATTAGGGTTTTTAAGCTAGGCTTGTTATAAGATTTTTTGGTTTGATTTTATGGAGTTTGATTACAATAAGGTTTTTTTTCCTTTGGTGTTTATTGAGCTTCTCAAATCTGTATATTGACTGATGCCTTTTACCAATTTTGAAAAAAAAATCTCTGCCATATTTCTTCAAATATTCCTTCTTCCCCATTTTCTCTCTCTTTTCCTATAAATCCAATTATTCATAGGTCTGACCTTCTGACAAGTTTTTTATACTCTGTTCTTTTCATATTTTTATTCAGTTTTTTCACCACCTTGGATATTTCCTATTGAGCTATCTCTGAATTCACTAATTTTATCTTCTTCTGTGTCCAAAGAGCTATTACATGTAGCTAAGTAAATTTTAATTTCAGAAATTTTATCTTTTAGTTCTAGAATGTTCACTTGACTTTATTTTCATAAATATCCTTTCTCTGCTGAAATTCTCCATCTTTTTATCCACTTTCTTTCACATATTCATAGTAGTTTTTTAAAAGACTTTATCTAACTTCAATATCCAGCTCATCTATGGGTCAGCTTCTATTGTCTCTGTCTTTCTAAATTCCAGCATAGTTATCATACAGTGTTACACTAGCTTCAGGTGTACAATTAGTGATTCAACAATTCTATATGTTGCTCAGTGCTCATCATGATTAAGTGTATTCTTTTTTTTTTTTTAAAGATTTTATTTATTTATTTGAGACAGAGAGAATGAGAGAGAGAGAGCACATGAGAGGGGGGAGGGTCAGAGGGAGAAGCAGGCTCCCTGCCGAGCAGGGAGCCCGATGCGGGACTCGATCCAGGGACTCCAGGATCATGACCTGAGCCAAAAGCAGTCGCTTAACCAACTGAGCCACCCAGGCGCCCGATTAAGTGTATTCTTAATCCTCTTTACCTATATCAGCCATCTGCCTGCCCACCTCCCTTCTGGTCATCATCAGTTTGTTCTCTATGGTCAAGAGTCTGTTTTTTGGTTTGTCTCTTTTGTTTTGTTTTGTTTTGTTTTTTATATGCCACATATGGGTGAAATCACATGGTATTTGTCTTTCTCTGATAGACTTATTTCACATAGCATTATACCCTCTAGATCCATTCCTATTGTCTTCTTTGTTGTTTATCAGCCACATATTCTTGCCTCTCTTACATGTCTAGTAATGTTTTATAGTAGGATAGATATTGTGTATTCAAGAACCATACAGATAGGCAGTTGATGCTATTTTCCCACAAAAAGGGTTCACCTCTTCCTCTGTTAAGCAGATACGGTGAGGGGTTGATCACATCACTTCAATTATATGATAGACTACAAAACAAGACTCAATACATTTTAACAGGATGGAAATCATACAAAATGTATTCTCCAACCACTTGGAATAAAATTAGAAATTGATAACAAGGAAATTTATAAATTCACAAATATGTGAAACTTAATCAATACACTTCTAAATAAGCAATGGGTCAAAGAAGAAATCACAAGGGACATTTAAAAATATTTCAAAATGAATGAAACTGAAACAAATATTCAGAAGGTACAGCCAAAGTAATACTTAGAGGGAAATGTATAGCTGTAAACACCTAAGATAGCAAAAAATTAATCAATAACCTAAACTTCTGCCTTAAGAGACTAGAAAAGGAGCACACCCTAAACCCAAAGCAAGCAGATGAATGAAGTAATAGAGATTAGAATGGAAATTAATGAAATAGGAAAAACAATATAGAAAATCAATGAAACCAAAAGTTGGTTCTTTTTTAAAAGGATCAACAAAGTTAACAAACCTTTAGCTAGAATTACTGAGAAGAAACAGATAAAGACTCAAATTACTAAAATCAGTGATGAAAGAGGGGACATTGCTACCAACCTTACAGAATTGGAAGGATTATAGGGAAATACTATGAACAACTATAAACAAATTTGATAACCTAGCTGAAAATGAACAAATCTTTAGAAAGATATAAACTACCAAGGGGAGATAGAAAATATGAATAGATTGAGATGAATAGACATTGAATTAGTAATTTTAAACTTCCCACTAAGAAAAGCCCAGGTCGAGATGGTTTCACTAGTGAATTCTACCAAACATTCAAAGAATACTTAACACCAATCCTTCGCAACTCTTCCAAAAAGAAGAGGAAGTGGGAAAACTTTCCATCACACTCTATGAGGTTATTGATAACCCTGATAAAAACCAGACTGGCATTATGAAAAAAGAGAATTACAGATCAATATTCCTATGAATATAGATGCAAAATTTCTCAAAAAATACTGCCAAACTGAATCCAGCAACACATAAAAAGGATACACCATGACTAAGTGGGATTTATGCCAGTGATAAAACAGCCAGTGTAATACACCATCTTAATAGAATAAAGGACAAGACCCACATAATCATCTCAATGCAGAAAAAACCATTTGAGAAATTGATCACCCTTTCACAATAAAAAATGCTCAACGAACTAGGAACAGAAGGAAACTTCCTTAACCTGAACATAGAAATCTCAAAAAAATCTCACAGCTAACATGAAACTTAATGGCAAAAGATTGAAAGCTTTCCCCATAAGATCTGGAGTAAGACGAGGATGTTTGTGCTGGCAATTTCTATTCAGATCGCACTAGAGATTCTAGCCAGGGCAATGTAACAAGAAAAAGAAATAAAACTGATCCAGATTGGAAACGAAGAAGTAAAACTACCTCAGACAAAATGAGCTTGTATATAGAAAATTATAAGGAATCAAAAAAAATATTTAGAGGCAATAAACAAGTCTAGCAGTTTGCAGGATGTAAGATCAGTGTACAAAAACCAATTGTATTTCTACACACTAGCAGTGAACAATCCAAAAATGAAGTTAATAAAAACAGTTACATTTATACTAGCATAAAAAATAAAATAGGGGTGCCTGGGGGGCTCAGTTAAGCATCTGCCTTCAGCTCAGGTCATGATCCCCAAGTCCTGTGATGGAGCCCCACATCAGGCTCCCTGTTCAGTGGGGAGTCTGCTTCTCCCTCTCCCTCTTCTCTGCTCATGCTCTCTCTCTCTCTGAAATAAATGAAGTATTAAAAAAGAATAAAATATTTAGGAATAAATTTAACAGAGAAAGTGTAAAACTTATACTTTGAAAACTATAAAACATGGTTGAATGAAATTAAAGAAGACCTAATTAAATGGAAAGACATTTTTGTTCATAGATCAAAAGGTTTAATATTGCCAAGATGGCAATATTCCCCAAATTAATCTACAGATTCAACACAATCCCTGTCAAAATCCAAGCTAAGTTTTTTTTTCTTTCAGAAATCAACAGATTAATCCTAAAATTCATATGGAAATGCAAGGGACCCATAACAGACAAGACAATCTTGAAATAGAACAAAGCTGTAGGTCTCACACTTCCTGATTTCAAAACCTACTACAAAGCTACACTAATCAAGACAGTGCAGTACTGGCATAAGGCTAGACACATAGGTCAGTGGAATAAAATTGAAAGTCCCAAAATAAACCATAATATATATGGTCAACTGATTATCAATCAACAAGGGTACTAAGACCATTCAATGGGGATAAGAACAATATTTTCAACAATGGTGCTGGGTCAACTTGCTATGCAAAAGAACAAAGTTGGACCCCCTACCTTACACCATATGCAAAAATTAACTCATAATAGATCAAAGACTTAATGTAAGAGATAAAATTAGAAATCTCTTAGAAGGAAACAGGCATAAATCATCACGACCTTGGATTAGGCAGAGGCTTCTTAGTTATGACACTGAAAGCACATGGAACAAAAGAAAACACAGATAAATTGGACTTCAATTTTGACTTTTTGACTTCCAAAAGAAACCAAAGCACTTTTGTACATCAAAGGATACTATCAAGAAAGTAAAACTACTGAGACATCACCTCATACCTGTCAGAATGGTTAATATCAAAAACACAAGAAACCAGGGTGCCTGGCTGGCTTTGTCAGAAGAACATGTGACTCTTGATCTCACGGTTGTGAGTCTGAGCCCCACGTTGAGTGTAGAGATTACTTAAAAATAAATAAATAAAACAACACCACACAAGAAACTAGTGTTGGCAAGGGTGTGGAGAAAAAGGACTACTCATGCAGTGCTGGTGGGAATGCAGACTTTTGCAGCCACTGTGGAAAACAGTATGGAGGTTCCTCAAAAAATTGAAAATAGAATTACCATATGATATAGTAATTTCAGTCCTGGGTATTTGCCCAAAGAATATGAAAACAGTAATTCAAAAAGATATATGCATCCCTATGTTTACTGCAGCATTATTTACAATAGCCAAGATATGGAAGCAGCCCAAGTGTCCGCTGATAGATGAATGGATAGAGAAGATGTGGCATATATATACAACGGAATATTACTCAGCCATAAAAAAGAATGAAACTTGCCATTTGCAATGATATGATGGATCTAGAGAGTAAAATGCTAAGTGAAATAAGTCAGAGAAGGACAAATACCATATGATTTCACACATTTGTGGAATTTAAGAAACAAAACAAATGAGCAAAGAAAAAAGAGACAAACCAAAACACGGACTCTTAACTATAGAGAACAAATTGATAGTGACCAGAGGGGAGGTGGGTGGGGGGACTGGTGAAATAGATGATGGGGATTAAGAGTACAGTTATCGGGCGCCTGGGTGGCTCAGTTGGTTAAGTGACTGCCTTCGGCTCAGGTCATGATCCTGGAGTCCCTGGATCGAGTCCCGCATCGGGCTCCCTGCTCGGCAGGGAGCCTGCTTCTGCCTCTGACCCTCCCCCCTCTCATGTGCTCTCTCTCTCTCATTCTCTCTGTCTCAAATAAATAAATAAAAAAAAATCTTAAAAAAAAAAAAGAGTACAGTTATCATGATGAGCACTGAGTAATGTATAGAATTGTTGAATCACTATATTGTACACCGGAAACTAATATAACACTGCATGTTAACCATACTGGAATTAAAAAAAAATTATATGCAGTTAAAAAAAAAAAGATTCCTCCTCCAGATGGCTGCAATGCTGCATCTCGGTGTGAGGCTTGGTGAAAAGAGTGCGAGCGGGAATTAAGCCTCATTTGCCATGTTGGCCAGGCATGCATGCTTACAAAGGGCACAACCTGGCAACTTTGCACGGCAGCTTGGATTGCTACTTAGCCCACCCTCCGAGCCAGCCTTGTTCTCTGTCTCAGCCTCTACTGACAGCACAACTCTGGTTCCAGCCAAAATTGCTCTCAGGAGCTCCTTGACAACCTGCGTTTATTGCCGTCCCTTTCCTGTACCTCCTTTCCCATCACATTTCTCAGAATTTCTATTGCTGGACGTAACTTGAATTGGTTTCTGCAGTCTGTACATTTCCACTAGACCAAGGGCATGACTCTATTTGCAGACTTTTTCTCTTCCCAGGGATTCAGTTCTTCAGACTTGCCTTTTATATACCCCTACCCTCTAACTCTGGGTGGCTCCAGATTTTCTGTTTCTTTTGTTACTACCTGTTGCTCAATGACTAACTGTATATATAATAATGTTATCACGTGCGCACGCACACACACTAACTTTTCCAGAATGCCTTGCACAGAGCAATGGCAATAAAGCCAGGTCTTAGCCAATAAGATATAAAGGAAAATCTGCTGGAGGGCTTCTGGAAAAGATTGTTTTCCTGATTAAAAAGCAAGAAGAACTCATTTCTCACCCTCGCTGCCCCCAGCTTTCTTTGAGGACATGATGCTTGGACTGCTGCAGCCATGTTGTGACCATGAGGAGAAGGCCATGATAACTGTGAAGAGTATAGTGCCCTAATATTGTGTCTGTGTTGGGCCATCAGTGTCTCTGGTATCTCCTACTTCTAAACTTCTTCCTTTTTTTTTTTTTTTTAAGATTTTATTTATTTATTTGAGAGAGAGAGAGAGAGAGGGAGCACACGAGTCGGGGGAGGGACAGAGAGAGTGGGAGAAGCACGCTCCCCGCCGAGCAGGACCCTGGGATCATGACCTGAGCTGAAGGGAAACACTTAACCGACTGAACCCACAGGCGCCCCCCTCTCCTACTTCTAAACTTCTTATTAAGTGCACACTCAATGTCCTCTTGGTTCATACTGATACTAGTTTGGATTTTTCTGTCACTTGGCGCCAGAAGCATTCCTACTGCCAAGTCACTGACTGAACTTCTATATGTAGCAGGGTTAACACTGGTGTATTTTTTTTCTGATCCCTCAATTATTATATAGACTCTTTGTTCCAGTGAAGAGCAACAACACCTTCTGTCTCCACTTCTTGCATATGCCTCTCACCATGAATGAGTTAGACATTTTCTTTCTTCTTTTTTTTTTTTTAAGATTTTATTTATTTATTTGACAGAGAGAGATAGCAAGAAAGAGAGAGAGCACAAGCAGAGGGAGCTGCAGGCAGAGGGAGAGGGAGAAGCAGGCTCTCCGCTGAGCAAGGAGCCAGAAGCAGGGCTCCATTCCAGGACCCTGGGATCATGACCTGAGCCAAAGGCAGACGCTTAACCGACTGAGCCACCCAGGCGCCCCAAGTTAGACATTTTCAACCATTTTCTTCCAGGGTCATCATTGACCACTTTGACAGAAAGCTACAGCAAATGGAACAACTAAAGAAATGGGTTGCTACTGTGAAAATGTGCCTTGTGTATCAATGTAAAAGAAACAGTGTCAATAAATCATACATCATACAAGGGAGATACTGATGATTTCGCAATAGCACCTTATTAGTACAAAGTCACCACAAAAAAAAAAAAAGTTTCCTCCGCTGAACATGCACTAATGAACAAGGACCAGGAACTGGATTAAAAATAATGACCTCATTAAACATTTACAGCATAGCAGTAAAATTTGCAAAGAGTTACAATTTTGCAAACCACCCCTAACAGATGTATAAGGAAATTTTTTTTAAAAATGTGAATCTGAGAGCCCAGGAAGCTGCTGAAGCAGCACTGAAATGTTTTCTCAGCAAGAGGCAACCTGAATCCACGAAACCAGAGTCTCACTATTTAAGGTTTGGAATTTCAGAGGCGGGCTTTGTGTTAGGAAAAAAAAATAGATAAGGGACAAGAATAGTCAATTATTGTAGGGAATAGGTACTAGAAAAAAACCCTGCAAAGTTCAGTAGCACACAGCCATACTGGAATAAAGGAATAAGAGGAATACAAACACAAAGGAATAAAAACAAGGAGTAAAACACTAAGATTGAATCACTACGCTTCCTAAATTATGAACATCTCTTCACTCGTAGCTAACCTAAAATCATGGAACCTCTCTTTTTATTTTAATGTGTTGGGTGGTATCTGTGTTATAGTGAGTCTAGAAGTTTCAGGGACCAGAGAGGTATTCTTTCTTTCAGAATAATGGCCATAGTCAGTCCCAGGCAAAAAACTCATATGACGCGAATTTTAAAAGATGCTTATAATGACTCTGTTCTTGTCCAGGGACCTTGCAGGAATGCTTTTGAAGTTGGCTAACTGAAGATCTACACAAATGAGTCTCCTCACAGGGCTACTGCTCTCAGAAATACACTTAGGGCCACTTCTTGCCTCAGCTTCAGTGTTTTTAGCATAGACTTACTTTTGTGGTATAAAATAAAGAGCTGTGCTCCAATTATATTCTTATTTTTCCTTTAACCTAAGTGATGATGGTTTTTAAGAATCTTGAAGGTTAGAGACACTGACTTAAAAGTAATTTAGCAAAACTGACATCCGATGTTATACTTGAAGTTAAAAGAGATCAGGAGTGTTTTGACCAATCTCCTTCAACCACATGTTTGAGCAGCTCCATGGGAGTACAGCAGTCTCTCAGCCCATTCATGTGCTCGAAAATGAAACATATGTGCAGGTATAAGCTGAATAAGTGTGTGTATACTAAATCAGTATGCTCAGAGAAGGTAAATGACATCCAATGATCATAAATAATGTCTATTTTTTGCAGTGTATTTTGGGCCATGTCAGAAGGTGTTTACTATAATCAAGAAGTAGTCTCCTTGGAATGCTCCTAAATATCAATATGATTATTAATCAAGTCTTCTTAAAAATTTTTTTTCATTTATTTATTTATTTTAGAGACAGAGAGAGAGCGAGCAAGCGTGGGGGCCGAGGAGGGGGAGAGGGAGAGAGAGAATCCCAAGCAGGCGCCACGCTCAGGGCAGAGCCCAACATGGGGCTCAATCTCACAACTCTGAGATCATGATCTGAGTTGAAATCAAGAGTCGGATGCTTAACTGACTGAGCCACCCAGGTGCCCCAACCAAGCCTTCTTAAGTAATTCCCATTAAAATACAAGCCAACTGGGCAAGTTATACTTGCACAATATTCTTTGAGGACTTTGCCACCTAAGCCAGCGCACAAAGCCAACCGCAGTGCCGTCACAGTGAGCATCCAGCCCTCCATCTTACCACACTCAAAGTAGCAGACTCTGCAGTAGTACATACTGGCTCAGCCTGTGTTTGGTATGTACGGAAGTGTGCGTGGGGAGGAGAAAAGGCTGTTATTTTTCAAAGAGATATTTGTCTTGCAAAGATACATGTCAAAGAGTCAAATTTGTGAAAGGGGAAAATGTCCAGTGTCAAAGTTGTCCCTCTTTAAACCTCCTTCTTTATACAGTCTTACCAGATGTGTGGAGGATTCTTACTTCCTATTTTTAACCTCCGTTAAAGACAAACCACCAGGAGTTTGTGGGGGGAAAAAAGCCCTTCTTATTCCTCCTTTTCCAACTGTCAGATAACATGGAATGAAGATTATATGTAACTCATACATAAATCAAAGAGCAGAGAAAAACATTCCACTCTCAAAAGAATAAGCGTGCTACCAATAATAACACACAATCATTAATATATACCAAGCGACAGACACTGGGCTAAGTATTTCACGTGGATTCTCTCCTTTATTACAACAAACTTATAAGGAAGGGCTGTAAATACTCCCATTTTACGGGGGTGGGGGTACAGAGGAGAGGGGAACTTGAGGCTCAGATTAGATAACTTGACCCCACCCCCAAAGCCCCTTAGGGCAGAGTCAGGTTCAGACCCAAGTTTCCCAGGCTTCAGAACTCCGGCTGTGATCCAAGATACTTTACTGCCTCCTGACATTTCCTAACAACCACCCTCTGTCTGTACCAGAGAACCCAGGGGCTGCGCAAACAAAGGATCTAAAGCTTCTGAACCTGAAAAGGCCAGTCCCGAGATAGGGGACAGCTCCAAGCCTCTATGGAGCTGGCCTTGGGCTCAGAATTCAATGAAGGGAGAGGATATGGTGTGTTCAGTGTTTTGTTTTGTTTAGTCATTGGCTAATGCCCACAAAATGAAAACAAGACAGCTCAGCTATTACATTTCTGACTTCTAGTTCCTGCCTTTCTCTTTCTCGAAATGGACACCATATGACTTGATGCCACAGTGATTAGGAAGTGATCCGTTGGACACACAAATGCTGGGAGTCTCTGAAGTCAGCCTTGCTTTCTCTCTGGACTTTGGGATGTGAATCTAGTCTGCTTAAGATGCAGCAATGGCAGAAGAAAGAGTTCTGGCTCAGCCATGTACTGGTCTCACTCCTTCACATAGTTTGACTTCCCTGCATTCAGGGTCATCAGCAGGAGAAAGAAGATAAGGCTTACCACACACAGGTAAATAGGCCAGGTGTTCAGTTCATAGCAGCTGCTGCCAGTTCAGAAGGGGGTAAAATTAGACAGTGCACCTCAACATAAAACCATTCCACAGTAGTGAGTAAAGCACTATTAAGTTACCTCAGGACCTTGAAGGATGTTACTTTAAAACACTGTTATGTTCCAAGGAGAATCACTATTTTTTCTACCATGGTGTTTTGAGTTTCATATAATCCACACAAAGGATCCACCATGTGGCAAATTATTTTCCAAATTAATATCAAGGGAGGTATTACCTTTATTAAAATAAATTATGTTTTATTAGATAATGACAGCTATCTAACAAATAACTTGGTGTTGAATAAATGAATGAATACAAAGCATTCTTTTTTTACCTTGATTTTTTGTTGTTGTTCAACCAGGAAACTCAAAGCCAAATGTAATATAAAATCAGAGGAACTATACTAAGATTTATCATAGCACAATTACTTCACTCATTTTTCTTTATGGACTTGGTTTCCTATTTCTTTTTTTAACTTTCATTTTAAAGCTTTTTAAATTTCTATTTATTTATTTTTAAGTAAGCTCTACATCCCATGTGGGACTTGAAATCACAATCTGAGATCAAGAGTTGTGTACTCTACTGACTGATCCAGCCAGGAGCCCCAACTTTCATTTATTTATTTATTTATTTATTTATTTATTTATTTATTTAAAGATTTTATTTATTTATTTGAGACAGAGAGAATGAGATACAGAGAGCATGAGAGGGAGGAGGGTCAGAGGGAGAAGCAGACTCCCTGCCGAGCAGGGAGCCGATGCGGGACTCGATCCTGGGACTCCAGGATCATGACCTGAGCCGAAGGCAGTCGCTTAACCAACTGAGCCACCCAGGCGCCCCTCATTTTTTTTTAAATTGAAATTTTTATTAACATACTTGTAGATTCACTTGCATTTTTAAGAAATAATACACAGAGGGGGCGCCTGGGTGGCTCAGTCGTTAAGTGTCTGCCTTCGGCTCAGATTATGATCCCGGGGTCCTGGGATAGAGCCCCGCATCGGGCTCCCTGCTCAGCGGGGAGCCTGCTTCTCCCTCTCCCACTCCCCCTGCTTGTGTTCCCTCTCTCGCTGTGTCTCTGTCAAATAAATAAATAAAATTAAAAAAAAATAATACACAGAGATCCTTGTACACTTTGTGTAGTTTCCTCCAATGGTAACATTTTGAAAAACTGTAATACAGTAGCATAATCAGGGTGTGGACATTGATTCAATTCCCGCAACCTTCTTCAGACTTCTCCTACTTGTACTGTGTGTGTGTGTGTGTGTGTGTGTTAAGCTCGCTACAATGTTATCACTTGTTCAGGTTTGTATATCCATCATCACAGTAAAGACACTGAACAGTTCCAACACCACAAAGCTCTCTCCTTGCCCTTTTTTAACCACACTCCCCTCGCACAATCCTCCCACATTTAATTCTATTTTTAACAGGCCTATTTCCTACATGTCTTGGAAGTCCACAGGAGATAAGTAGGAATGAATAAATATTTTTAAAACAAGGTTAAGCCTCATCACAGCCTTGTTGGCAATGTCGGCTAACCTGGCCAGGAAGCAAGCTGAGGGTGTCTCTACACGTTACCAGTATAGCATCTTTCCCAGCCCTGAGGAAACATACTTGCTACAGGCACTTTGCCACATTTTAATTCAACAAGTAGTTGTTGAGTGCCCAGGGTTTCAGGCATGTGCTAGGTGCTGGAATAAAGATGAATGAAAGTACAAGTGTTCATCAATAATTGGGAGGCAGAAATGTAAAGCAGTAATTGCAATGCAGGTGATAATCACAATTTCTTCCAAGTATTTGGTTTCCAGTACAGATTAAGGAGCAGAGAGTTGGAGAAATAGAGCTGTTTTAACGATTGCTAAAAATTACCAATTACTAAAAATGTTTTGGACAATGACTTTACTTAAAGCTAGAGGGGTTACTACCAAAAGGAATTATTTAACAAATGCCATTCCAAAAAAAAATCCAGACATAAAGAGGGTGTGTGTGTGTGTGTGTGTGTGTGTGTGTGTGTAGTATTCAACATACTGAAAGATCTTCATCTTTTATACTGGAAGTTCTTTTCATACTGAGAGAAGTTCAGAGCTTCATACTTGAAAAGGAAGCAAGTGAACAGGAATAATTCTAAATTGAAGGGTGCAAACAATAGAGCACACCTGGGCAAGAAAGGGGGAAGCAGCAGAAGAGGTAAATAAGTACTTTAAAAATTGCAAATGGCAAAGAGCAAAAAGACAAGTGATTTGTAAAAAATTACAATGAGAAGCCAAATAATACTATTGAATATGAACTAAATACCTTCTTCACCTAAAATTACAGGGAAAGTGATACATTTATTCATTCATTCATCCAGAAATACTTACTGTAAACCTATCAAAGGCCAGGCTTCCTTTTAGGTGCTGGACAGAAAAAGGAGAGCAAGTCACAATGAGGCCCCACACAGGAGGCGAGGTATGCAGCCGAGCACACACAATTATCATAGAGCATGAGAGGCCCGTCAAGGGGAAGGACAGTGAGTTACAGTGCTCCTGAGAGGGGTGGTTAATCAAGATGTGGTGAAGAGGGGTCAGGAAGGGTTTTCAGGAGGAAGTGGTGTCTAAGCAGAGTATTGAAGGAGGAATACACTAAGTCACACAAAGAATGTGTGACTATGGGGCAAGAGGTGGGGAAGAGAGGAAAGGGAAAATGGGAGTGCCCACGCAAAGTCCTCGAGGACAGGGAATCTGGAGGCAAAAGTCAGAGTGCTCAGCAGGAAGCCAGCATGTTAATTTGGGGGTCAAGAGACTAATTAAGGTACAAAATGTAATTACTTGAGAATGACAGCTGTTGGGGAGAGAACATTAAAATTTACTGAGCATTTACTATGTTCCAGACACTGCACTGGATGCTCTTCATGTGTCACCTCATGTTAATTCTCACAACAACCCTGTGATTTAGGGGTGATTAATTTTGCTTTATAGATGAGGAGCCCAAGATTTAGACAGATTAAATAACTTATTCAAAGTCACATCATGTATAAGTGATAGAGCTTGGATTTAAACTCAGAGGGGTCCAATTCCAACACCTAGGGTCCTCGGTTAACTGGGTTATTTTCTATTACCTGATTTCTAGTGCAATTTCATAATTAATATAAAAATCACAAGAAAACAAATTCTGGAATTTTGTTTTAGATGAAACCAATCATCAAGGACATGGTCTAGGGTCAACATATTCAGCCCCCATTCAGACCTTTAGTCCTACTTAACCTTCAGTCTTCCAAGACACCTCCCTGACAGTCCCGCCCCCTCTCGTACTGGGTTAGGTGCCACCAGGGATGTGCTCATAATTCCCCTTGGCTTCTTGTCTGCTCCCCAAATAGACTGTAAGCTTTTATGAGGGCAAGTTCATCACTGTGTCATTAGCACATAGTACAGTGCCTGACATATGGCAGTTAGTTTTAAAATACCCAGTAGACGAATTTTCTAAATCAAGATTAACAGGAAAAAGTTAACACTGGAATGTACACTTACGACAACTATCTTCAACTTGCAAGTGGAAAAAGTGATGTGAGCTAGTTTTGGCACAGAGACTGTACAGGTTAATGAGTCAATGTCTTCTGTACACGGTATCTCTCTCTGAAAGTTTGCTTTATGCCCCATTGCTTTTATGAAAGACCTACACCAGTACCTGTTTTTGCTAACCGAAAGAAATCCAAAGAGAATGTTCACTTGTATGAAACGGTAATTGTTTCTTCACTTTGCGCCATATCAGCTCACGAAAGGTTTCATAAGAATGCTCTACTTTCAGATAGTGGGGGACACTTGTACACCAGGTCCTTAGAAGGTTCTGTGTATATAACAAATGCTGTTTATTTTCTATAGCATATAAATGACCTTGAGAATAGCATCATCATTTATAAACTGCAGTGGTAGCAATTGGCGAACAGGTTCGATTAATTACCAGAAGTTTTACGGCCTGAGAGAGAAGTCAGAGTTTGATGCAAAGAAAAAATTAATGAAATTCTGTGAGAGGCCCAAGAGATAGGCTGAAGCTTAAGTGGGTACCCAGCTGACTGAACTCTGGAAAAGACTTCTGAGGGCAAAGGGCACAAACACAAACATGGTGTGTGTTGGAAGAATGCCAAAAAGGAGGCAAGACAGTATGAAAGATGGAGGAAAAAGGAAGCAAAGAGCAGGGCAGTGTTCTGTTAACTATCAGCTTTAAAAATCACTTGGTATATTCATTAAAAATGATAATTTCTGTATCCATCCTTGATTAACCAAATCAGAACTACTGGGGATGAAGCCCTAGAACTTGCATTTTAACAGGTGTTTTGGGGTTATTATTAAGAACTGAAAAAATAGTGGCCCACTAGTTCTTAAACCCATGAAATGTGGTAAATAACAAGAGCACTGAGAGTGATAAGGTTCAGATTTGCTTATTCTCTAAGAGGTAAGACTCACAGCCCAGAAAGATTTTTCGGAAAGGCATTATGAATTAAGATGATGAGAACAGATTCATCATATTCTCCACACCCTATCTAAGAAGCAGACCTCACCACAAATCTACTTTTGCACCTGCTCCACAGCCCTCTCTTCATGTCTCCCGAAATGAGGGGCACTGGCTTTCACCTCAAGAGTTGTCTGTAGGCCCTGCTCCTTCTTCCTTCTGATGTGCCTTCTGAACCCCTTCCTCCAGAACCCCACTCTTTGAGTCCTTCTATAAGGAGCATACCCGTAGGTGTCGGTTTTAAGTTGGTTGATTTGATATATTCACACATTCTGAATTTAAAAAGCAACACCAGTTTGATTTTTCTCAGATTTTGAGCTTCTAACAGACAAAGGTTCTCCATTTGATTTTCATTATAGGTTATTCAGGACATCTTTTTCCAGGGATGTTGGGACCTCATGGCTCTGGTCAATGAGGAAACAGTGGTTAGTATATGAAGATAAAAACAATACATAAAGAAACAGGAAAAGTCCTTATTTTTTTAGGAGGCATGAGGAGAGATTTACAATTTGATACATAGCTCAAGAGGTCAAATACTGCATTAAACGGGTAGAATATGATGTAGAAGGAAATGAAACAAGAGACTGATATGAATACTGGAGATATTTATTTATTTATTATCTATTTGAGAGCGACAGAGGGGGGAGGGGCAAAGGGAGAGGGAGAGAGAGAATCTTAAGCAGGCTCCATGCTCAGTGAGGAGCCCAATGCAGGGCTTGATCTCACATCCCTGAGATCATGACCTGAGATGAAATCAAGAGTGAGACACTTAGCCAACTGAGCCACCCAGATGCCCCAATACTGGGGATTTTTAATCAACAAAAGTATAGAACAAAACAAAATCTGGCCCTGGGGAGGGAGATGATACAGGTGGTCATAATTGCTCTGGCAAAGGAAGATAAGGGCCTGGCTTCCACAGGTGGATGGAAATCTAAGAAGCCTCCGCTGGCTTTCTCTTAAGTCAATTCAAAGCACTTGACCAGACTCAGGTATTCTTCTAGCTTTGAGAGGTGGCCATAACTCAGGAATCATGACCTCATTTAAGAGCCAGTGGGAAAGTGACTAGCCGCCCCACTCACGTAAGGGCAGTAACATGGATTTTAGTTTTGCAAGCAAATGTCTTAGCAAACCATTTGGCCCATTTCTGTCTTTTAATGTTAGAACAATCCCCTAAAATAGTATTTCTTACAAAAATAACATTCTTTTCCCACTCCAAGTATCTTGGTATCTAAATGCTATTCTAAGTATTTCAGAAAGATAAATTAGTCAAAGCTATTTACAACAATGACTACCACTGCCGTGGCCAGAGAGAGAGAGCTCCACTCGGATTGCCAAGAAGGGAACAAGGGCGCCATATAAGCCCTGGAAAACAAGCCAAGGGGAAAAGTCCTGCTTGGGGTTCTGAGAGGGTTTGGAAGGCTGACAAAACTTCGGCGAGGGGCGGGGCGGGGGGGGGGGTGCATGTGGGGAAGGAGAAAAGGGCCTTTCTCCAAAGTTTTATCTAAGGACTGCATGGTAACACTTAAGTGGCCCAGCTCAATTATGGTAGCTATTCTGGCCAGCCCTTTCTATCAGCAAGTTTGAGGCCACCAATGAGTCACAAAACCTTCCATTTCTCTAAAAGGCTGGGGCCCGGTCTTTGTTTCATGTGTGTTCCGGCTTCCACTATCTGGGTGGGAGAAATGGACTTAAACACTGACGTCATTACAGATGACTCTCGCCGACTCAGATTGCGGATCGCTGCTTTCCTGTTTCTGTTTTACCTCGTGCCTCTTTCTTTGCAAATACTGAAGGCTTGCTGTTTTTTCACGCTTACACAGGTCCGGTCTGGATCACAGCACGTGCTGGGACCTCAGGGCAGAAGGCCCCTTGCCGGGCTCCACGTCCAGAGGCACAGGCCTCCCTTCTCACTGATGCCACCTCCTCAAACTCTCCACTGTCCCCAGTAAGCTCAGGACCACAGGCATGGATGAGGCTCTAACAGACTGACAAGCTACTTCTCAGGTTCTTGAAAGTGAGACACACAGACCACCTGCTTCAGAAGCATCACAAGAGCTTGTTAAAATGCAGCTTCCTGGACCTGCCCCAGGCCTCCTGAGTCAGAACAGGGAGCGGGGAATCTGCATTTTTAACATGTTCCCCAGGTAATTCTTTTTTGTTTGTTTGTTTTAGAGATGGAGGAGGGGTTGGGGGCAGAGGGAGAGAGAGAATCCCAAGCAAGCTCTATGCCCAGTGTGGAGCCTGCTGCAGGGCTCTACCTCATGACCCTGAGATCATGACCTGAGCCAAAATCAGTGTTGGATGCTCAACTGATTGAGCCACCCAGGTAATTCTTACACACAGATCGGTTTAAGAATCATGACCAAAGGTGCAAAGTCTTAGTCTCTAATATACTTTGTTCTTGAGTTCAAGAGTGAATTCAAAAGCAAGGGACGGCATCTGGGTCTTGTTTGTTCCTGGGATTTGGGAAGTGAGAGATTGGATCATGAGGGATAATGGTATTTGGGAAGAACTGGGCACAGATCGGAATCAAATAAAAAAGACCAGCATAATCCCTGACTTATTAACTATCATGTGTTAGTTATAACTGTCAGAGTGGCTTGGGTATGAATTGGGGAAGTATTCTGCATTTCCCTCTTCAGTGTTGATAGTCGTGCAGGTGCTCCCAAATTAAACAACAGCATTACCTGCTAAACTGCATTATCTATTCATCAGAGCCACAGATGATAACCCCATACATCCTTTGACTTAGGTTTTGTCTCTGCCACTGTATCAATATTCATAAAATAAGGCTGGGGCCTGGGGCTCTCACTTTTATCAATTCAAACTCCACCCATCTCAACTGAGACTGTGAGGTCTTTACTTCTTCTCTATACCGTAATTTTCCCCATTATGGAATGGCCATGCTTCTAGTACCAGTCATATGTACCTGTTAGGGTTGTTAAAGAAGGCTGGCCAGCAAAAAAAGCAGTGCACAAAATAGGTATTAATACCAGTAACCACTGCTGATAATTTCACATTGTCACTATAAAAATTAACAATGAGGAGAAGCTGAACTGCTTAGCTGAAGTCTGGGATTATTTATGGATTTCAATTATTTACATTCTGCCTATCACCTACTGCAAGAGGCACTTCAAAGTTCACAGTTCTTTGGAATACCATATAATTTCCTGCAGCTTCCACACAGATCTGCTTATTCTCTTAAAAGATGGCTGTGAGCCTTGCAAATTGCTTTCATTTCATTTTAGGTCTCAGAGGTTAAATTTGTTTTTGTTATTTTTTTTTTTAAGAACCTTTCTTTTTAATCTAGGTCAGACCTATCAAGAGAATCTAAATAAGCTCTGGTATGTTGTACAACCTCTACAATACAGCAATAATAAAATGTTTGCAGCAATTGCTGCCCTCACGCTGAAAAGCATTTACAACACATCTGACAAAATGTGTCTATTTCCATGGTACCTATCACCATGGCAGCTGGGCAGTACTCCTGCAGCAACCAGTTAGGAAGAGAGCCCTTAGCTACTGCCTCCTAAAAGCTTTGCTCTTGGATAAATAAATGGGACACTGTCTGTCTGTTTTTAAGAAGCCACAAAACCCCTCCAAAATTGTTGCTAAATACTGCTTAATTTTACTAAAAACAAAATAACAAACCCTCTTCCCCAGCATACCAGTTAGAGAAACATTTCTTCTTTCGTTCATTTAGAGAAACATTTCCAAGCTTCTTGACTGCACAAAATGTATAGAATGTATTGTGCTTTGAATTTTTTAAAGACTGTTTTGCATGAAGATTGGCCAAGAAGAGATAATAGTGATTGTTTAAAATAAGACCGCCTTTACATTAATTTGGACTGATCAGTGTATTTGTTAAATCAATAAAGTGCAAGGATAGTGCCAATTCCCCATTTCCCAGTGATCCCAAATACAGGCTTCATAGTAGGCTTCGTGGCATTGCCATATAAAACTGACAGAAGTGTAAACTGATACTATCTTTTTAAAAAACAATTTGGCACTAAGAACATGAAAATGTTCATATCTTGTAGCTTAGTCCTTTTGGGCTGCTGTTACAAAATACCAGAGCCTGGGTAGCTTATAAACAACAGACATTTATTTCTCATAGTCTGGAGGCCAGAAATCCAAGATCAAGGTGTCAGCATGGTCATGTTCTGGTGAGGGCCCTCTTCTGGCTCATAGCCTGTGCATTCTTGCTGTGTCCTCACATGGTGAAAGGGGTGAAGATCTCTATGCACTCTCTTGTATGAGAACATTAATCCCCGCTCACGAGGGCTCTACCCCCATGACTAAGCACCTCCTAAGGTTCCCCCTTCATAATATCACATCCAGCAATAGGATTTCAATATATGAAGGGGGGCGGGACACAAAATTTCAGACCATAACACCTTTTAATATGGTAATTCTGTTTTGAGGAACCTATGCAAAGAAAATTATTTTAAATAGACACAATGCTTTATAACAAAGAAGCTCATTGGAGTATTTAAAATAGAAAAAACAAAAACCTAAATGCTGAACAATAAAGAACATGCAAGCAAATAATTAGAAGGTGATGGGCATCTTATGCTGTCACTAAAAATCATGTTTAAGAAAAGTTCTTAATAATTTAGGAAAATGATTATCATATAAGTTAAAAAAGAAGCACACAAAATTATATATATATAGCATGATATATATATAAAGTATATAAAATATGTAAAAAAAATACTGGAAAATGTTGAAATTGGTGATGATTGCCCTATGTGGTTGCATTGTGAATGAGAACTATTTTTGTCCTCCATATATTTCTGAGCTAATAGTATTGGTGTGTCTATCACTGTCTTCCTCATTCTTCTTTTCTCTGCCTCTTTCCTTTCATTCTATCTATAAAATAAAACTAAAATTATTTTATTATCTGCATATTTACTGTATACAATTTAGAATTCTACAAGCACCCATCCATCAAATACGTACTAAGCATTATTATAGAAACAATTATTAGTTTGGACATATGAACAGATATTTTCTCTAATAAAAAAATCAGTTACTTTGCTTTTAAATTATTTGATTCTCAATTGATTTTTTCCCCCTACAATTCACTATCCTTCAGTAGAAAAAAACTCTAAACCCAAAAAATGGTAACTTGATAATACCAAAATTTTCACCATCTTCCTTGCTTCCAACTCTTTTTTCTAGCTCCAGTGATGATTATTGACAATGAAAGTCCTATCAATTCCATCTCTAAAGGATGAACATACACAGCAGTAGGCACTGGGAAATAATGAATCCGGATCATTCATTCTCTATTTTCCCCCTGGACTGTCTCAGTCATGCTCATGGTTAACACCAGACACAGGTACCACCATGGCTGTATCTCTAGCCTGGATCTTGTTTGAGTTCCAGACTCAGGTCACTAACTGCTCACTAAACAGATCTCCCTAAGTGTCTCATCAGCATCTATGAACTCATCCCACCTGCACTGCCTTCTCCTCAGACTGTGTTCTGGTAACTAGTACTCCTGTTCACACTCAATCAAATAGAACACAAGTCATCAAATATTTTGTGTCATTAGGCTTTTAAAATATTAATCAAGAACCAAAATGTCACAACCTACTGAATGCGAGAAGATTTTTGCAAATGACATATCTGATGAAGGGTTAGTATCCAAAATATATAAAGAACTGATACAACTCAACACCAAAAACCCCAAGTAATCCAATTTAAAAACAGGCAGAAGACATGAACACATATTTCTCCAAAGACATAAAGATGGCCAACAGACACTTGAAAAGATGCTCAACATCACTCATCGTCAGGTAAATACAAATCAAAACCACAATGAGATATCACCTCACAACTGTCAGAATGGCTAGAATCAAAAAGATAAGAAATAACCAGTATTGGTGAGGATGTAGAGAAAAAGGAACCCTCGTGCACTGTTGGTGGGAATGCAAACTGGTGCAGCCACTGTGGAAAACAGTATGGAGGTTCCTTGAAAAGTTAAAAATAGAACTACCCTACAATTCACTAATGACTACTGATATTTACCCCCCCGAAATACAAAAAAAACAAAACACTAATTCAAAGGCCCCTGTGTTTATGGCAGCATTATTTATAATAGCCAAATTACGGAAGCAGCCCAAGTGTCTGTTGACAGATGAATGGATAAAGAAGTGGTGTATATATATATATATGGCCTATTATTCAGCTATAAAAAAGAATAAAATCTTGCTTTTTGCAACAACATGGAAGGAGCTACAGAATATAATGCTAAGTAAAATAAGTCAGTCAGAAAAAGACAAATACCATGATTTCACTCACATGTGGAATTTAAGAAACAAAATAAATGAACAAATGGAAAAAAGATAGACAAGAAACAGACTCAACTACAGAGAACAAACTGATGGTTACCACAGGGGAGGTGGGTGGGGGACTGGGTGAAATAGGTGATGGGGATTAAAGAGTATACTTACTGTGATGAACACTGAGTAATGTTTAAAGAAATAAATGTAACTCAGTGAAACACCCCCCCAATAAAAATCTACCAAGGTGGTATTAATTTTCAGGAATTAACACCACAACTTATTTATCTAAATATTTCCAAACATCCAAGGATCAGGGAAGTGAAAACTGCACATTTGCAATATGGTTGAGATGGAAAATATATTTTGCATATTTAAAATGATATGCATTCAAAATATTTTTTAAATTTTTAAAAATGATTTTATTTATTTATTTGACAGAGAGAGACATAGCGAGAGAGGGAATACAAGCAGGGGTTGTAGGAGAGGGAGAAGCACGCTTCCCGTGGAGCAGGGAGCCCGATGTGGGGCTCGATCCCAGGACCCTGGGATCACGACCTGAGCCGAAGGCAGATGCTCAACGACTGAGCCACCCAGGTGCCCCGATATGCATTCAATATTAATCTTTATCAACTTATTAAGCATTTTAAGAATAGGATTTCTTTTTCTTTTTTTAAAATTTTCTTTTAGAAAATTAAAAGAATCTTAGTTAGAGTACATCTTTGGTCCCAGAACACTTTACGGTACTTTTCTAAGATCCATTCATCGTAGAATTGAATGTCACAAATGATGGGTTTTGCCACAACTTCTGAAAACTTTCTTTGTTCCTCAAACCAGGTGAGCCAAGTTACAAATCTGTTTATTCATTCCATTTCCTGAAAGACTAGATACTCTAGCTCAATAGCAGGTCCCTTGAAGGGCTCCTTTCTTTTGCTTTAGAATTACTCTTTATTTCCTCTTTGGTTTCAGGTAGTTGACCTTATTAGTCAGAAAAGTGTTTTTGGCTTTTGTCTGCCATGAAAGAAAACTGATGATCCATCTAATTTGCTCTTCTTTGGTTTTCTATTCTTGTCAAAGCCAACTCCTTTCACTATGAATAGTACCCTAGTGTTTTGATTAAGTCTTTGTGTCATTCTTCTTTCAAGGACTGTGCTTTGAATCAGTTTCTTAAAAGTAATTTTAGTGACTGACTTTCATAGGCTCAGAAAGCTTCTGCATTTAAAGTTTTGTAATGAATCAAGCAAAATATATGGAGTGCATATTTAGTTTGTGATCACGTAATAATATAACTGTGAATTTTAGTTAGAATAGGCTTTTTTTTAAGTCTTCCTCGTTCTACCCCATTCTTCTTACTTAGTTTCTATTTTTTATGTATGATAGTTACTATGATTTATTTAAATGAATCTATTTTGCAACCATTTCTTGATTTACTAATTTTAGGCAGTATCTGTTTTATAGGAATTAAAAAAAAAAACTTAGTACACCTTCATTATCATTCATTTCCTTTCCTGTTACTGATTTTTCACTTTATTTTTAGTGCCAAGATTTATAAAATTTACATTCTTTAAAAAAAGATTTAATTTATTTATTTGAAAGAGAGAGAGAGCATGAGTGAGGGGAGGGGCAGAGGGAGAAGCAGACTCCCCACTGAGCAAGGAGCCCAACGCGGGACTCAAGCCCCGGACCCTGAGATCAGGACCTGAGCCAAAGTCAGATGCTTAACCAACAGCCACCCAGGCGCCCCTAAAATTTACATTCTCTTAAGGAGCTGTAATTAGGACTTTGCTTTGTCCATGGAGGTGATTCTAAAATTTATGGTATTTATAGTTATATTTAAATACTATTTACTACAAAAATAAGTAGTGAGTTTAGACTCAAAAAAGGGGGAAATAATAATCTACCACTAAAGCTGCCTCTGCTCAACAGAAAAAAGCCTTAAACATTAAGATCCAATATGGGGCGTACCTGGGTGGCTCAGTCCATTAAGCATCCAGCTCTTTGTTTGGGCTCAAGTCATGATCTCAGGGTCATGAGGTGGGGCTCTGTGCTCAGTGGGGAGTCTGCTTGAGATTCTCCCCCTACCCCGCCCCGTGTGCAGAGGCCCAAGCTCGCTCTCTCTCAAATAAATAAATAAATCTTTAAAATAAAAAAAATCCGGGTGCCTGGGTGGCTCAGTCGGTTAAGCATCTGCCTTCAGCTCAGGTCATGATCCCGGAGTCCCGGGATGGAGCCCCGCATCAAGCTCCCTGCTCAGTGGGGAGCGTGCTTCTCCCTCTGCCCTTCATCCAGCTCATGCTCTCTCTCGCTCTATCTCTCTCAAATAAATAAAATCTAAAAATAATAATAATAAAAGTAATTTTAAAAATCCAATACACTTTCTACTAATTTCTTTTCAACTGTCTTTGCTCTTATAAGTCATATTCAGCTACTATACTTTCTTATATTTTACTCCATCCTTTCCTTGAATTTACTTTTTGTTTTGTTAAGCTTATCTCCTTGAGAATTTTTTTTTCATATGGGGTAGTGAGTGGAGAACCTTTCAGGGTCTGCAAGGCAGAAAATATCTTGATTTTGCTCTTTTATATGGATAAGAGTTTGAGTGAGTATAGAAGTCTAGGTTCAAAATCATTTCTCTGCATAAATCTGAAATCATTGCTCCTCTGCCTTCTCATGTGCTGTTCAGAAATATGACACCTGACTGTTTTATTCTAAGAGCACTGGGAAGACAATCAATGGTTTTTAACTAGTAGTTGACATCCTCTGAGTCAAGCTTCTGGCATTGCCGTGTGGAGAACAGCCTGTAGGGGGCCAGGGTGGAAGCAGAGGACCAATAAGAAATAATGAGCAACCTTGAAGATCAATTTTTGCACAATTCATCTTTTGCAGCATTTACCAGAATATTAATGAACATCTGTATGTTCATCTCGTTGAACATGGCTCCTGGTTTTGGCTGTTCTGCAGAGTTCGGTTTAATTCTAGTGGCCCAAATCAATACGGATACTACTGTCCAAAGTTGTTTTTCTCTTTGTGCCTTACTTTTGCCTAAAACGTACTCAGACAGTGTGCGTGCAATAAATGAGACCCGGAGAATCCACACAAAGGCTAGTCTATACCACAACAGGTTCGTGAGTTCAGCCAAAAAAAGAAGTGGGCTTGCTCCGTGGCAACACATCTAAAGATGATTTCTGCCAGACTCAACGTGTTCAGAACAAGACCGACTTTTCCAGTTCCCTTCACCTTTGTCCACACCTCAATCTGGTTTAAAGGAGAATGCATCTCGAAGCAAATGACCCACTTGCGTTCTGAAACCTTATTTTAATTCTAAATAGCACCTTTCAGCATAGGGTCTTCATTGTGTTCGCCTTCTTCAGTCCGGTGTTTTGTTATCCAGCTCTTATTCCTCAGTTGCAATCACGATTTTGTTTTTTAAATCAGGATTTTTTAACTTCAATAGAACATTGATCATAGTCAATTCTCAATAAAAGTAATGCCAGCATGACAATTAATTGCAGCAGATTATCTATATAGAAACAAGGAGGGCCACAGTTCAGGATAGGGGGGAGAGAGGGAGAGGAAAACAACTCCCAATGGGCAGAAATGATTGACAAACACTGCAAGAATGGAAGGAAGAAATAGCATATGTGAATGTGTGTACACTCTTCTTTTGAAAGTCAGAATCTCATCAAAATATATTTCATGTGACAAGGATAATTAAATATCTTTTTCAAGAAACATTAATTACAAGTTTCTGAAAATAATTCTGAAAATTTGCACAGTGCAAAAACATTAAGGTACATCAATTACAAAACTGAGAAAATGCCATATGGTATCTTAGAACCTCAAAGAGTCAGGCTGAAAAGAGAATTTCTGTTGTATTCTTATACCTAATATGATATTCAAAATTGATTGCCAACCTCCCAACATTATGGATCAATTTATAGTTAGGAAATGCAAATTACTGGTTACACAACACAAAGTAGCCTGATAAGACTGTGAACGTATACTAGTTGCTTCTTCCTTCCCTCAACTTAACCCTGGAGATGCCACAGAAAGGAAAAGGAGGCTGACAGATCTCAGAAACTCATATATAAACAGGGAAACTCTCAGGGGAGAGTGGTGGCTGGGTTCCCTTGTAGACAGCAGACAGCAGTCCAGAGTGGGAGAAGGGGGCATTCACAGAGTTAAGACTGGAGCTTCTTAGGTTTTTTTTTCCCTTTTATTACTCTGGCATAGGTCACCAGAGGCAGAAAAACAGCAATACCAGCTTCTCAGAGTGGCAGAGCATTCCCTCCTCCTCCAGGGGGAAGATACAGAGAGGTTCCAGAAAGACAAGGTCTCTTGGTGGTGTTACAGTTGAGTGATGTGGTGGGGGTAGTAGGTAGTGAGGAGGTAGGGCAGGAGGGAAAGTCAAACCCAGATCATAACAGGAGAGGCTTTCTACTCTGAAGAACATTTCCTTTGCCACTCCCTAGGCTTATCATGAGGGGCCCAGCTAGAATCTCAAAATATATGAAGCATAATTGACCAAACTATGGGGTGAAATAGATTCATCACAAATTGAAATTGGAAAGTTTAACAAACCCTGCATAGAAACTCACAGATCAAGAACACAGAAAATAGTAAAGATATGTAAGATTTAAATATCATAATTAATAAACTCAAATTAATAAAGAACTTTATATCCAACAGAAAATATACATTTTGCCTTTTTTATGAATACAAGAAATATTCACAAAAATCAACTACCTGCTAGGAAATGATCAAAACTTTAGTAAATCCTAGAAAATCAACATTGTAGACATTCAAAACTAACCAAAATGTAATAAAATTAAAAATCATAGGGGGAAATTACCAAAACTTAGATTGGAAAGCCAGTGAAAACTCATGTCAAAATTTATAAGAGTTTTAAATATATTAGTCAGAAAGTAAGAAGGTAAAAAGCAAATAAGCTATATTTTTGTCTCAAGTGTTAGAAGAGCAACAGACTAAATCCAAAGACACAAGAAAGAAGGAAATATATCAGTATGAAAAGAAATCAGTGAAATAGACAAGAAAACAACAAAAATGGAGATTAAAAAGATAAAGCTTCTTCTTTGAAAAGATGAATGATGGACAGGACTGATCAAGAAAAGGAGAAAAAAGCAGCAAACGAAATGCAACATGACCAAGAAGAAATAGCTACAGACACACCAGAGATCACAAAATAATATTGTGGATAACTATACATCAATAATTTGAAAACTGGGGGGGCGACTGAGTGGCTCAGTCGTTAAGCGTCCACCTTCGGCTCAGGTCGTGATCCCGGGGTCCTGGGATCGAGCCCCGCAATGGGCTCCCTGCTCAGCGGGAAGCCTGCTTCTCCCTCTCCCACTTCCCCTGCTTGTGTTCCCTCTCTCGCTGTGTCTCTCTCTGTCAAATAAATAAATAAAATCTTTAAAAAAAAATTAATTTGAAAACTGGAATAAAATGGATGCGTTTTGGGAAAATTTTGTACAAATTAGTACAAAGAAGCATAGAAATCTACACTAAACAACAATACTCAAAGAAACTGAAATGGTAATCAAAGACTTCCTCCTTAAAAGAAACCCACAGATTCCAGATGATTCTACATTTCAATTCTACCACACTTTCAAAGACTCAATGGTGCCTATTTTATACAAGTTGTTCTAGAAAGAGACAAAGAGGGAAAGCTATCCACATAATTTTATGTTGCAAGTATAATCTTGATTCCAAAATGGGATGAGGGCAGTAAAAGCAACAATGATTACAGGCTCCATTCATTGATGAGAGGTGGTAAAGCACAGCACGTAGGAACACAGATGCCAGACCCAGACTCTCTAGGTTGAAATGGCAGCTCCACCATCGACTAGCTGTACAATCTTGGGTATGTGACTTCTTCGTGCCTCAGTTTCCTCATCAGTAAAACGAGATTGGCAAATATTAATACATGTGTCATAGATTGTTAGGACGATTAAATGAGTTGATATATGTAGAGTCCTGGGCCAGTGTCTGGTATGGAGTAAATGTTCTGTAAGTGTTAGTAATTATTAATACTGATATGAATATCAATGTTCTAAATAAATATTAGCTAACTAACAGATATTAAAATGCTACATAAAATAGCAGCTAATCAAACCAGAGTTTATTTTAGGAATGGAAGATAGTCTAGCTTTAGAAAATCTATCAGTTTAATTCGCTACATTAATGACCAAAAGAGAAAAATCACATGGTTATCATAATAGATAGAGATAAAGTGTTTAAAATTAAATTCCTATTTTGTGACTGAAAAATATTAGAGAATTAGGAATATAAGGAAACTTCCTTCATAAAGGTTATATGTCAAAATCAAATTATAGACATCATACTTAGTGCATTCCTTTATGATCAGGCATAAGGCAAGTATGATCATCTATATAGAAACCCCAAAGTGGTCAGCGGACATGATATGGAACTAATACACAAGTTTGGCAACCTTGTCAGATATAGAATATATATGTATATATGCGTACACCCCCACACACAGAGTATTCCTCTCTATGACTAACAACCAACAAAAATATGTTGCCTTTACAATAGCAACAGAAACTACTGGAATTAACCTAAAAACGTAGAAGACCGTTATGTAGAAAAAGTTCAAATTCTATTGAATCATCACACAAATAAATAAATAACTGACTCCAGTAACTGGAGATGTACACTGCCTGCATGAATGAAAATGTTAACATGATAAAAATGCTGATTTTCTCCTAGTTAAATATACAAATGCAATGCAATTCTAACAAAAATTTCAGTATGATTTTTTGAGAATATGAAAAATGTTTTCTAAAACTTACATGGAACAATAAGGAACCAGGCAAAATAAGTCAATTTTGGGAAGAAAAAAAAGAGGAGATTCGCTGTAGCAAAGACGAACACAAACAACTAAAGTATAATAGTAATAAAAACAAAGGTGGCTCTGACCCAAGAACACAAATCTCCCCAACGTACATTGAACTACAAGGTTTTTATTTTGAATTAGGTCATTCTCAACACAGAACATCACTTTTTATAGCCACGTAGCCGGATGCCAGGAAGTCCAAGAAGTCAGACTACAGTTCTGATGCTGATGTGCTACGCTCTGCAACTATTTGTTTACATGATTTTCTCCCTCCTTTCTTTCAACTTGCTCACCCACCCATTGACGTTGGGCTTGGTTCTGTGGCACGCTTTGGCTAATGGGGTGTGAGCAAACACGACACTCCCCACATCTGAGCAGAAACTTGAGTGACTGTGTGGCTTGGTTGGTGCCATCCTGTTCCATTATTGCACCAGGAGAAGACGGCCTAGATAGGGGCTGTTCCTTCAGCCTGGCTTCCAAAATGAAAAAAAAAAAAAAACATGTGGAGCAGAGCCCAAAGAGTTTAGCAGAGTCAAACCCTGATGTAAGGCGTGGAAGAAAAACTATTTCTTCTTGTATGCCATGGAGATCTGGGGCTTCTTTGTTATAAACTAGAAAAAGCTGAAGAACTCACTGACTTAGAGGGTGACAGAAGGATTTACTGTCTGTTTTATCCATATGAATTAAAGATATTCTTCATTTTTCCCTCTGAGGAATACTATCTAACTTTGACTATTGATCCCTAAAAATACCTTTGATTATTTCAGCACTATTTTGATATATCCTGATGTTATCTATCTATCTATCTACCTATCTATCATCTCAGAAAAATTCTAGCACCTTACTGACAAGTCTATAGAAAAATATTCAAAGGCTATGTTTATTTGGCCCCAAATCTTACAGCATATATATTGACCATGCATTAGAATGATGGGGGCGAATGATCATCTTAAGCAGCTTTTTATGCAGAAGGGCCAAAGGTGGCAGACCAGCGGGAGACCAGATCTGACAGGTACCTGTAGGTATATGTCATCACGTAAACCTCCTTCAAGCAAATCTTCCCAGTCACTGTGGTCAAACTTCTACTTTGATATCCACCAATAGGTTGTGGGGAACCACCAGAGAGAAATGCTGGTATGATTTTCATATTTAATTTATTCTCTATTTCCACGTGGTGTCTAACATAGGGCTTGTAAATAATAGGCAGTTAGTAATGTTTACTGAATGAGTGAAAGAATAAATGTATACATGATGGACTTCCCTATCGATGGTTTAAATGACAGGCAAAAAAAAGAGGTTGAGAGAAAATACATGTGAATTACATTCACTATTTCTCATCCCAGACATATGTCTCTAAGTGCTGCTTCCGCTTTTGTCTTTGACCAGAAGCAAAGAGATTGCCAAGGAAGATTCTTCTCTGGTACTCACTTTGCCTTAAGAACCTTTACCAGTGGAATTATTTTCTAGAAACGTTCAGCTCTAGGCCGATATGTACAAAACCACTAAGGAAGTCAGGCTGTGGGCTCTGAGAGGCAGAGGTAGGAGCAACTAGTAATTGTCACTCTTCTTCCACTGAACTCTGAATTGCTTCACATCAAAGAAGACACTGTGCCAGGTAGTCAGCATTTAAGCAATGATAAAACACAATCTGTGCCCTCCTAGAGCTTACACTCTAGTGGGAACACAATCATTAATGAAAGAATACAGGGATAGATCTGCAACTAAAACCCATGATAAAAGCTACAAAGAATAGCAACCTACCAGAGGTTTCACATAGTTGTAAAAATTTTACTTCTTAGGGCCCTCATATTATTCTTGGCTTCCCCGGAGATTTAGACAGATTTAGCAGGTGACTTTGTTGAAGTCAGAGCAACTATTCAGCTAAGTTTCCAACAATCCAGCTAAGTTTTAAACTTCTCCACTTACCTACTGTCAACAGCAATTTAATACCTGCATTTACCTGCCTGGCAGCTGACAAGGTCATGCGCCTTATGCTGAGGCAGCAGCTAGAATGACTTTGCTTTTAAAAGCTGCAGGATCGTTGCTAAATGGCAGGGGCACTTCTGACTAAATGAATGACTTGGCCCGCAGCAGAATTACTTTGGTCTTGAGATGGCTTTCTGCCCAAGTCACTCATCATTCCCAGGGCCAAGACATCACTTACAAGGTCAGCAACATAACTGAATAAAATGACAAGTACTTTTATATACAGGTCATGTTGTGAAAGGAGAGAAGCAGCTTTAATTTTGTTTCAGTTTTTAAAGGAGAAAATTTCTTGCTAAATTGATTGTCCTTGTAGAGATACTAACTGGAAAATGCTATTCACTACAGCTACACGAGCTGGTCCTGGCTTTAGAGCTGGCAGGGCTGGTGACAAGTCCATTAATCAATCAGCAACAAATTTCTGAATTTCTGGGAAGGTGTGGAGTCCATTGTGAGTCTCAGGGGTCCCAAATACTGATTGAAGAAGCTGGAAGATCATATAACCTAGCAGTTTGAGGATCTAATCGGGGTAAGAGTTGTTCCTCCATGATGGAGGAGTCTGTCACAAAGGAGAGATTTGGGTCAATAAAGATAAGCAAGCCATCAAGAAACAATTTTTCAGGATTTCCTATTCTTGGCTCCTACGACCTAAATCTAAGGAACATTAGTAAGAGTTTCCTAACCACCCTCAAGAGGCAAAAAACAGGAAACACATGATCTAGAAAATTTTTAAATGGACTTTTCCATTCTGATAGCATGTGATTGCTGTTATCATTGTGAAGTAACCACTGGATACTCTGGAGTTTAGGTTAGGTTGGCTAATATTATCTATAGTGGTAGAGTCTCAACTTTTTGATCTACCTGCTCCTCAATAGAAGAACTCTCAGGAAAATAACATTTTGTTTTCATATGAATAAATGCTGATTAATGAATGACAATCAGACTTTCCTTTCCTCTCACAAATACCTCCTCCTCTTTCAAGAATTGGCTCAACTATCAGCTTGTCTTGGCACACATCATTAACCTCCCAGGGTAATTACTGACCTCTCCTCTGTGTTCCTTGTTCACATCTTTGTTATTGTACTCCTCACTGTTTACTCTGTTTATTTGTTTGGATGTCTTCCTCTCTATATAGACTAGTGATTTGCTTGAGACTACCATCTTATCTTGTTTGTCACCGAACTCTGACTATAGTTCCTTACCAAGTACATGCTGAATAAATGTTTATGGAATTAAATATAAATGTGGAGAGAAGTTTCTAATAGCCAATCACAGGACCTAGGCTCTCAAACCTTTCATCAATGATATGTAAAAAGCAAGTGATCATGCCTATAAATAATGCAAAAGTTGGCAGAGATAGTAAATGTATTGAGTGACAGGATGCTCTTAAATCTTGGCAGACTAGGAAAATGGAGTTAACCTAACAAGACTAAGTTTAGCAGAGATAAAATGCAAGGTCTAGTACTTCCTTCCAAAGTGCCAACCATAATAATGTGAGATATAAGAAATATAGCTTATTGCTAAGCACATATAAATAAAATCTAAAGGATATGAGATGATGTAAACTCAACACCAGTCAACAATGTGATGTAGCTGACAAACATGTAATGTGCCTATAGGTAGGATTGGTAGAAATTGGGTGTCCACGGTGAGGGAAGCCAGGGTCTTGTTGTGGAACGCACTAACTGGCCCACACACTATTCAGAAAGATGTTCTTCTTGGGGCAAAACACTCAGAAAAGGGATTTGGAGGGACTAGAAGGCACACAAAAGAGGACAAAGGGTACATGGATTTGAAACCAATCTGTGTTGGTTGATAGCAATGGAAATTTAGACTCTGGAAAACCAAAAATGCCAAGGTTAGTATGACAGTCATCTTTTTATTTTATGGCCCTACGTGATACAATAGGATTAGTGGACACATTGCATCAATATGTGAGAAAATTTCAGAAGTGACCAAGAATGGAAAGTCAGTTTGGAAGGCAGTGAGTTCCCTGTCACTGAGAATGTTCATAAGGTCTTTTGTAATGGTTCCTTCTAACCCAGAAATTCTCTGATTCTGAGCTCTTTGATCAGTCAGGTTAAAAAAAAAAATTATCTCAACACTTGATCATTTCTAATATTACGTCCCACTGGGAAGAATGAGTAGTCATAACAGCCTGCAATTTTATTAATAGATTAAACAGCTAATTTTTTGTAAGGCATTAAGAATCAAGCTAAAAAAAAAATAACGTGACTGAGTAAGGCCTCTGTCTTTCTCTGGGAAGGTTTGCTTCCCAGATAACCATAGGGTTACATTTTTAAAGTCTTTTGAGACTTTTTTTTTTTTTTTAAAGATTTTATTTATTTATTCATTTGAGAGAGCGAGAATGAGAGAAAGAGAGAGCACATGAGAGGGGGGAGGGTCAGAGGGAGAAGCAGACTCCCTGCTGAGCAGGGAGCCCGATGCGGGACTCGATCCTGGGACTCCAGGATCATGACCTGAGCCGAAGGTAGTCGCCTAACCAACTGAGCCACCCAGGTGCCCCTTGAGACTTTTAATTGTGACTAGAAGTCTACATTTTATGTGTACAAGTGGAGTTGTTGAGTAATGTTTTAATTCGTTTTGGTACAGTCAACATTCTTCTGGAGCGGATTAAAAAAAAAAGGAGTAAGTGGAAACCCATTTGAACCTGTTCCAGCGGGAAGTCTGTTGTCATCTATACCAACAAAATAGACAGTGCAGGAGATGTGCTTTTGGTGGCTGAAACTGCTACATTTTCCATTTCATTACATCTAATGTAAATGTGCCCTACATGTTTATGAGCCAAACTAGAACACCATTACTAAAAAATGGAGGTATCATCTTTTCCTTAAGGGGACAGCAACACAAAACAAACCTTGCTTCAATATCACCTAATACTGAATAACCAACATATTTTTCTGCACTTAAATTTTTATGAAAAAGAAGCAAATGATATAAATAATTAATAAAGGCACAACTAGCGAGCTGATATTAAGAATTTAGTGTGGGAAGTAGGGAAGGAGCAACTTTTAACTTGTATCTCCCAGTCAGAGATTTAACTTCTAAGTCATGGAAATGAAGATGGACAAAAAGGTAGAAGTTCTGTAGTTCTGGGCCAAGTTCTGGGCCCAGTTCTTGACATTGGCTTTTACACATGACATTAACAGGTCACTTTCTTCCCTCATAAGAAAAGGATACTAAAATTTCAAGGAAGAGAAACAGAATATCAGAGAGATCAAATAGAAAAAGTGAGGCCCAGGATTTGAACCCAGGTCTCACTAACTCCAAAACTCATCCTCTGCAATATTATTTGTATTTCTCAACATCAAATAAAATGATTCTGATTCCTCTTCCATCTTACCACACAGAATCTCTGAGGGAGGAAAAGAAAAGAATCAGCATTTTCTGAGAACAAATTATGGTGACTGGCAAATGTTTTCTGTAAAGGGCCAGATAGTCAATATTTTAGGCTTTGTGGGCCATACAGTCTCAGCTGTAACTACTCAACTCTGCCCTTGCAGCACAAAAGCCAAAGACAATATATAAGCAAATGAGTGTGGCTGTGTTCCAATAAAATTGTATTTTAAAAAACAGATGGTGGTATGATAGCATCAAAAAGAAAAAAATAATTAGGAATAAATTTAATACAGGAAGTGTAAGACTTGTACAACGATAACTACAAAACATTATTGAAATAAATTAAATATGACCTAAATAAATGGAAAGATATGCCATGTTCATGGATTGGAAAACTTAATATTGTTAAGATGGCAATACTCTACAAAATATAGATTCACCGCAATCCCTAACAATGGATCTCTATCCAAGTCTAAGCAATCCCTATGAATTTCTGGTTTTCAGAAATTAACGAGTTGATTCTAAAATTCATATGGAAGTGCAAGGGACCCAGAATAGCCAAAACAATATTGAAAAAGAAGAACCAGTTTGGAGGACTTATACTTCCAGATTTCACTTACTCCAGGGCTGCATTAATCAAAACAATGTGGTATTAGCATAAGGCTAGACATATAGATTAATGCAATAGAACTGAGAGTCTAGAAATAAATCCTCACATTTGGTCAATTGTTTTTTGAGCAGGATGACAAGATGCTTTGATGAGAAATAAACAATCTTTTTAACAAATGATTCCAGGATGCCCTTGGGTGGCTCAGTTGGTTAAGTGTCCCACTCTTGGTTTCGGCTCAGGTCATGATCTCAGGGTCATGAGATCGAGCCCCGTTGGGCTCCACGCTGATAGTGGAGACTGTTTAAGATTCTCTCTCTCTCTCCCTCTACCTACCCCCCGCTCCTGGCTTGCACACACACTCTCTCTCTTTCAAAAAAAAAAAAAAATTGACAACTAGATACCCACATACATATTAAAGAATGAAGTTGAACTCTTATCTCACACTAAATATAAATTAACTCAAAATGGACCAAAGACCTAAGTGTAAGAGCTAAAACTATAAAACTTTTAGAAAAAAACGTAGGAGTAAATCACTGTGACCTTAGATTAGGCAATATTTTCTTAAGCATGTTCCAAACGCCCCACCTCTTAATACCAGTGTCTTTGGGGAGTAGGATGTCAACATCTGAATTTGGGGGACACAAATATTTGGACCATAGCAGGGGTCCAGCATAAGAATCCCTGAATTCTAATCCCTTTAGGAAGACCCTCAAAATAGTCAAATCTCTGTCAGCTTCAAAGATCTACTTAGAAGATTATTTAGCATTGCTCAGAAATCCCATCCAATATTTAACAACGTTCCCTCTCAGCAAACTACTCCTTATGTCTTTGTGAGGATGGAATGAAAGAGCAGTGAGTACAATATGGTCTGCCATCGGGAAAAGGAGAAACAGAAATAGTCAGAGCTTTGAAAATCTGCTGGCACCTAAAGAGTCAGCTTTCAGGTTCCAAAGGCAGGAAGGGAGTCACTGGAGTCTATACACTAGTCCTCGTTTGCACTGATGGGGTGTCCCTGCCATAGAATGAAGTGACAGCTAGGTTTTTCTTTTTTCAATTCAGCATTGTCCTGTGCAGAGAGTACAGAAGTGAAGGAATTTGGAGAAATAATCAAACTGCCAGCTACTGAGAGAGGGGAGAGAAGATAGAGAAATGTCAGTAAAAGCATCGGGGGGAGGCTTTGTTGGTCCTGGAGTTTGACTTGCTGCCGCCCCCACTGATCTTCCCCAACACTGTGAGCAGGAGGGAAATCCATCTCTCACAGAGGCTGCATCAGAGAGCAGAGAAATAGCATCTCGATGCCAACGAAGCATACTGGATTGGGGGGAAAACAGAAGTGGGTAATCAGAGGGCTGGGTCATCGACATAAACACTCAGGACAAAGCCATATTTATGGCTTTAGTTAGCCCAACAGATAATTTCCTGGCTTTGAAAAGTGGTACTCAACTGGATAGAAATTTTATATACAGTAAGGGTAAGATGGTGGACTTAAATCTTTCCTCTATCCCCAGAAAAGCCACATTAAAAGCACTCCAGAGTGTAGGAAATAAGATATTTAACAGTCTCCTCCTATTCCCAAACCCAATTTAATCTTGCTTTGGTGCAGCTATCCCCGGCTCCCAGGCACAGGGGAGGGGAAGACTGCATACTCAGGACGGAGGACAGCACCCCCCCTCAATCTGCAGCTACCCTGCAATCAGCCTCTATTGGGGTGAGCATTGACATTTAACGGTACAGAGGACTAATGAGTCTCTAAAGTTATCCAGTAACTCCACGTATATTGTATAAACAGGAAAACAGGGAGATAATACATTCCTACCATTTGCTTCTCTCCCACTGGTGTGCTATCACTATAACATCTGATACTACTACTCCAGCTATTAAAACAACGATTCTCTTTATGTGGCTTATTTCCCAATAAGCCAAAACTAATATTCTCACCACTTTGGGACAATTCAACCTTCCTTCAAGAAAGGGATAGGAATCATTATTCTGCTAATACTTCTCTCTGCCCCAGATTTTTTAAGAAATGGGAAAATAGGCACTGAAAGGTCAGAACACTCATACAGCATCTCAGCCAATGCAGCATAAATCAATAACACAGAGAGGGCTAGGAAAAATATAGCTTCATTGCTCCTATAACACTTTATTACACTAATTTGTCTATATTCTTGTCCCTACAAATATCTGTGGGCATTATTCATCCTAGTTTCCTCAGCCACAGCCCAGTCACTCACATGCAGTAGGTGCCTGAGACTTGATTCTTGAATGAATGAATGAATGAATGAATGAATGAATAAATGAGCATGTGCCCAAGTGAGTGCAAGCACATAAAGAGAAATCAAAATGGATTGCTCATGGTTCTAATTTCCTTGGAATCTCCTTTGTTTCTAAGTACAGAAATATTAGTAGTTTCCATGGGGCTCAATGTTCAGCTCAAACTGACATTTACAGAGGGTAGGTAGAGAGAAGTGCACTGGACATTTTAACACTTCTCCCTTCTCTGAAATCCAACATGATTGCACTTAAGATTGGTAGCATTTTTATGAAAGTTAATTGCAACAGTACCTGGTAAATGTCCCATATACATTTATTCTATCCTCTGGATGGGCTGAGGGTTAGTATGTTGGTATGATGGGTTGAGTATTCTGTGAAAAGCAACTCCTAGAGAGCAGGTTCTGACTTGAAATCCTCTGGTGCTCCCCCATGGAACCCAGCAAAGAACTAGACACACATAGAAGTTATAACCATGTGCTGAATTGAAGAACTGTCAAACTGAGTCAAGTCCAAGGTCTACCCAGTTCCACAGCAATACCAGAAATGGACAGCTTCAAACAACAGACTTGTTTTCAACAAGGCTTCCAGACTTGTGTAATGTTGCTGGTTAATGTTGAAAGATAACTAACAAGTAGTATCTGTCTTGAACAACAGCCTCAAGGCACAGGGTTGGAGGACACATCTGTTGTCCTTGTTGGCGATCTTAATACATGAGAGATGTCCATTGCAATATTTTAATCCCATCATCCATCTTTAACCATCCTATTTAAAATAGCTTTGCCTGCTTTAGTTTTTAATGCATAGCGCTTACGGCCACATGTGTGTTTATTTGTGTGCTGTTAGTGTCCCCTGTAATGGAACTCCATGGAAAGAGGGTGTCTGCTTTATTCTCCACTCTCCCCACCACCCACCATGCCTGGGAAAGAGCCTGTCATGTAATAGGTTTTCCATAATTATTTATTTAGTGATGCTGCTGAATTTACAAATGTTCACTCATGAAGAATCAGGCTTTCAGATAAAGCAGAGAGGTCCAGGAATGTGTTAACTGCTTGACAAGTATCACACGCACGCATGCGCACATCCACTAAGCTGAAGCAGGAGTTTTCAGGAAATGGACACCTAGAGCCAAGGGAATATATTTTTCTGACAAAAGCCTCATCTAGTGACCAGTAGGAAGAAACAGGGCCAATCAGTATAAAAGATCTGGAAAGAGACTTGCTGCATTCTACTAAGACTAAAAAAGAAAGTGGCAGTGGGGGGTGGGGGGGATTGCTGCAAATAAGCCATATGGGGTAGAATGCCATGGAACTTACAGCAGATGGCACTAAAATATTAAACTAACATTTCCTTATGCTCCAAGCTGAGCTCTATGTTAATGCTGATTAGGAGAGTCGGTCTATTTTAAAACATTCAAATGAAAAACGAATGCTGTACTGTTAAATCACTCTGCTAAAAACAACTCCAAGCATTAGCATCTAATGTGCTTTCACACAAGCGATATGTTAATATTATTCAGGCAAGGTTACGTCGAACAAAACCACCCAGAATAAGAGAGAGAGAAAAAAAGCCCACAGTCTCATGAATCTGTTCAAAAAGAAGCTCAGTGTGGTAAAGCCATGAAAATCGGCTTCTCTGATCTCCATAGCAACAGCTGCAACCCTCAGACAGACACTTCAGAAACCAGATTTGTTTTTCTCTTTTCCAAGTACCTTTGCATGATATTTTTGGATAATGTTGAAATACAACTGACACTGCAGAAGGGGTAAACACGCTGCCTGTTCCAATTGCTTCAGTATTAGGGTGGCTTGTCATTTTCTCCTTAACCCACAATGTGAAAGCACTGTCGTAGTGTGGCACCCAGCTCTCCGGGGATACCCCAGAAAAATACTGTCAACTGAAAGTCAGGCTTAATAATATTTATAGGCTGGCATGAGCTATCCAGTTGGAGAAGAAGATATTCTCAAGATTTATAAACTATGCAAAGTAATAAGCACACTATCTATCTGCTTTGCAAATATTATTTAAGGCTTCCACCTAAAAAGAAGCCATAGAACATTTGTTTTCTCACTGAATTTGAGGTATGGAGTCCATCCAATCCCAGTCAGCTCAGCAAGTCAGAGAAAGAATTAAAAATAGAACCATGTAAACAGGGGTGCACTGAAGAACTCTTTCAACTATTCCGTATGGTTGAAAATTTTTATAACAAGATATTGGGAAAAAAGGAAATATATCTGATCATCATATAATACATAAATCAAAGGAACTTTCCATTGTTCCAGGTTCTTATTACAGTCAATGTAGTGGAAAAATAAAAGCTGAGAGGTATTTGCTCATTGGCTAGTTAAAAGTGACCCACTGAAGGGGTGCCTGGCTGGCTCAGTTGGTAGATTGTGGGACTCTTTTTTTTATTATTATTATTTAAAGATTTTATTTATTTATTTGACAGAGAGAGACACAGCGAGAGAGGGAACACAAGCAGGGGGAGTGGGAGAGGGAGAAGGAGGCTTCTCGCTGAGCAGGGAGCCCGATGCGGGGCTCGATGCCAGGACCCCGGGATCATGACCTGAGCCAAAGGCAGATGCTTAATGACTGAGCCACCCAGGCGCCCCGAGTGTGGGACTCTTGATCTCGGGGTTGTGGGTGTGAGATTACTTAAAAAATAAAAAAATAAAATCTTAAAAAAAGTGACCAACTGAAAAAAAATGGAGGATTGAGAGAATTTGAATATGAATATTGAGAGAATTTCAATATGAATATTAAAGGGAGGTATTTGTTTTATTAGATATAATAATGGTCCCATAGTCACATAAGTAAATATACCTATTTTTAGAGATATACACTAAAGCATTTAGAGGTAAAATATCTTGATGGCTGTGACTTAATTTTAAAATGCTCCCCTCAAAAGTAAATAAAATAAACTGAAGAAATGGTAAGGATGGATAAATTTTGTTGATTCATATGTGGGAGTTCATTATAGTATTTTCTCCAATCTGTATGGAACTTTCTATAATAATCTATTTTAAGTATCTTTTAAAAAAGAACCATGAGTACTCATTTTCAAATCATAGGTAAGAGTTAAGTGTTTGAAGAGCTGACCATAACCTTGTCTTCTTTAAAGGATAATTAAAATTCATACTAGTTTATGGATGACAAGTTTTTGTCAGTGCCTATGAAATATCCTGTATGGATTTTTGGATTAATTGATGCATAATCATTTTTGAAAGTATGAAAATGGTGGAGGGGTGCCTGGGTGGCTCAGTTGGTTGACTGTCCGACTCTTGGTTTTGGCTCAGGTCATGATCTCAGGGTTGTGGGATCGAGCCCCGCATCAGGCTCCACTCAGTGCGGAGTCTGCTTCAGATTCTCTCTCCCTCTGCCCGCGCACCCCCCCCCTTCCCCGCCCATGTGTGTGAGCGCTCTCCCTATCTAAAATAAATAAATAAATCTTGTAAAAAACAGTGGAAAAGGAAGATGAAGCAAAATGCACTACACAGGCAAGATATTACAAGAAACCTTCATAGGTGGAGATAGAAATTCTGTGTAAATCCTGCCCCCTTCCCAGTGCCAGTCCACCTGCCTGTAAGGGACTGCATAGACGAGACTGCCCTGAATTGCAAGCACACCAAAACTTACTTCCCACTTGGGATTACTGAAAGCATATAACAAAAATGGAAGAGCTTTTTGAGAGAAATGGCAGTCATCTGAAGCATTTGATGTAAGAAACAAATCCTCAAGAGCATGTTTATCCATTTTAAAGAGGTTATTCCATGTTTATCACTGTGAGAATCTAGCTAAACCTTTTCCCCAAACATTATTTCAAATATTCCTAAAGAATCTGATTGTTCAGAAGGTAGCTTTCCATTAAAATACATCATAGGGCTGAACTTCCTTTGTGTGTAGAGTTACACTTTGGGAAATGGGAAAGAAGTCTTGTGCAATTCTAAGCTTGCCGTGAATTCAGTCCCTTTTAAAGGAAAGTAGCCTTAATGGTTCTGCGAAAGCTGCTGGTCATTCTTCTGTGTTGGGAGAAAGCCATCCTGCTTGCCTGAGACCAGTGTTGGGGGCTTGAGCTAAATGCTGATGAGAGGCAATAATGTCTCTGTGACAGGTGAGTATCGATGGTCATGAAGCAGCCCACTCGGATCCTCCCCAGCCCGGGGAGCAGTAATGCTCAGTGCGCAGAAGGAAGATGGGCTGCTGATGGAGCTCAGGTGCCACAAAGACCTGCCAGGCTGCCAGCCTCTAAGGCCAGGGGGCTGATCCACCGAGGAGAGCCCACCCCTGCTGCCTCACATTTCCCGTAGCCTTGGCAACTGCCATTACTGACTATAATCTGGGTGCACAGCCTGATCTAGCACAGAAAACACAATCCAACCGTATGTGATAGTAATTGCTGCCATTTACACTGTGTGCCAGGTCTTCTACTAACCTAAGCCCCTGAAAACAGTATTTAATGAATTCAACTTAATCTCCTTACTATTCTAAGGAGTAGGAATTATTATTTTACAGATGAGGCTTGGGAACTTTCAGGCCAGCAACTGGGGGACTGGGGTTCAAATCCGTATCCGTCTATTCCAGAACTCATGCCTTAGTCACTACGTAATACTGCCTGTCTCCATATCAACCTTAATAACAAGCCTTGTTTTAAACTGGGTTCTGCTGTGTTCAAAATAACAAGAAGCGTTCACTGCAGAAAGTTTTTCCATTTTAGAGGGGTTATAAACTTTCAATAGACTGGACTTGTACAAATTCCATAGGCTCAGCAAAGAAAGACTGAACACAGGCCTACAGTGATGGCATCTTCTGCTTTGTCAACTCAAATCTATTATTGGCTACGTCAGCTGAACCTCAGAAAAGCATTTTTCTCTGCTGACTCCATTGGCCCTTTCCTGGGATGATCACTCCAGGAGTGCACAGCCAAGAGGTAAATGCTCTTCATGAGTAACAGTAGGGGATCCACACACAATATTCTCTTCTTAATTGGCCTATTATTCTTTAAACTTTCACTGGACTCAGTACATTTAAATGAGCTCTTGGGAAAGAGCACAGTTATAAAGCACCCTGACATACAACAAAATCCCATAATATACTTCAGTGTCTTTACCTACATGTCTGGAGTCACTATTCATTTATTCATCAAATGTTTATTGTGTCCCTACTACTTACCAGGCACCACTGTAGGCCCTGGAGACACAGCAACAAATCAAGGTGTGTGATGTTAACTTCAAATCTACGTGGGAGAGACAAGCAATAAACAAATAAACAAATGCACATATAATATAGTGGGTAACGTTAACAGCTATGAAATTCTAAAACAAGAAATAATTGTGCAAGAAGTCTGCAATAACTACTTAATGCTCACTGAATTTCTAGTGTGCCCCATGCTTCAGCAGACAGTCATGTTACTAGTTCTGGCCAATGGGCCATAAGCAAAAGTGGCATGTGTCATTCCTAGGAGGAGGCTTTGAAGAACTAGCACGCCCCTCCAGCTTTCTCTTCTCCTGGCGTGACAACCTGGGAAACTATTTGTTGATATTCAGTGGCATAGGTGAGAAGGAGCTTGGATGCCTTTGTAACTGGACAAAAAAGAACCCCACCAACTGGCATCAGATTTCGTATAAGCCAGAAATAAATATTTGTTAGCTAAGCCGTTGAGATTTGGGGGTTTGTTACTCCAGCGTGGGCTGACTAACAGAGTCAAAAAACTACAAAATGCCAGAGTCTGGGGAGAACAACAAATGGGACTAAAGATTCAGGGAACTGTATACCATAGTTGGGGTTAACTCAATGGCTGCAAACCTTGCAAAGACATTTTATAGATCACCCTGGGGGAGTCTAAAAAATTCTGATGTAGGGACATTACACCCAAAGATTATACTCTGGGATATTAGGGTGGAGCCTAAGCATATATATTTTAGGTAAAAAACCAATACTCAACAGAAGAAGGCTTTAGGAAGCCTTCCCAGAAGGAACCTGTCCCACAATATGCTTGGGAAGGAGCTTATTAGTGATATCAAGTCCACTTCCTATAAATCACTGGAAAGCAGCCAATCAAACTCTGACATATTAAGAAAACCTATAAACTTATTAATTGAAACTTTATGAAAGAAGATGTTGCAGAAAGATTTCCTGCATTAAATCAGTAACTGGGCTAGATTCTTCCAAAATCCCTTCTCATTGTATAATTATTATTAACATAAATATTTAAGTAGTAATAAAATGAAAACATAATTACTTAACCTAAATGTTCTCAATTAATCCTCACAAGAATCCCGTATGCAGGTACTATTCTCCCCTTTGAACAGATGAAAAAATTGAAGTGCAGACAGGTTAACTTGCCCAAAATTACACAGCTAGTAGTAAGTGGTAGAACTAGGATCCAAACCCAGCTGGCCCCTGAGTCCTTGTCCCAGTGAAGAGAAGGATATACAATCAACGTCATACTGAATCCAGAGAAGGGGAATCTAAACAAGAGGTCACCAGAGAGGGAAGGACCTCGGGCATAGCTCAGGGATTCTGCTGCTGAGGATCCCTGTCCTTAGAGAACAGTTCACAGGTCACAAAAGTGAGATGGAAATTTCCAATGAATCATCCAGTCTTCTTGTTCTAATTCTGTATCAGGCAACAATGAACTGATGATCCCCACACTAGGATGGCGTTCCCCTGGTACCTGTCCAGTGTAAGTTTAGAAAGGGCATTCTGGTTGAAACCAGATTCTAATATGTTTGTGTCTCAGAACACATACTGCTGAGAATGGAGTCTTAGACTGAGGAAACTTACTCCCTAAAACTGGACTAGTCTTACCCTAAGGTGGCTCATTCTGGAGATCTGTTGCATAGGAGGAATCACACACTAGCTCACCAACACATGAAAAAGAATTGGTTTATCAAATTACACCTGTATGGTACACCCTAAGAATAAGGGAAGCATGAAGAACTCCAAGGACCCAGGACACAGGGAATGCATGTTTGAAAGGGAAGCCAGGAGAGCTCAGGAGCACTGGAGCCTCAAGTAGCTGAGGGAGATTGCTGAGAGATAAAAGAGTGGCGGGAGGCAGGGGACCTCAAGATACTGTGCCTATTTCCCAATTTTGCCTAGGGCTAGCCCTAGACACAGGGCTCTAGTTCTCTCAGCAGTTTATCTCACAAAAACTTCATATGCTTCTGCTCTGATAAACCTGATGGCCACCACAAGGGTTACTTCTTACTTTGCACAACTCCAGAAAGATTTCCTGCTACTCACCTTGTGGTTATTAAAGATCTGTTTGGTTTTTATGATAATATTTCACTAAGTAGCAATACAATGTCTTGAGGACAGGATTGTTTTTTTCTAATAGGTTCAGAATTATACAGCAGTAATTTTAGCAGTAGGACTAATTAGCATCAGCAAAGGAGAGTACAAAGTAAAAAGGTGTGGAGGAGAAGCAAGACATAAAATCGTGTGACTATGGGACATATGTTCCAACATTCTAACAACAGGTCTTTCCCAACCTCATGTTACATCATGGGTTAGCATACTAGTCAGGATGAGGCTAGCTATAGTAACAACCCCAAAATTTCAGTGGCTTCACATGGGAGAAATTTATTTTGAGCTAACTTAATAGATCAATGTGGTGTTGGGACCTAGGTTCTTTTCCCCTTGTCATCTCCTAGATGTAAAACCTTTAAGGAGGACGAGGCACAACTACGTCTTCAACATTGCCCCAGATGTGACCCACTTTGCTTCCATTCACATTCCATTGATAAGAATCAGGCATCTAGCTTCACCTAGATGCAAGGAGGTCTGCGAAATGCGGTGCTGAACTAAGCAGCCACTTCCCAGAAATGACTCTATACTATGGAAGAGAAAGTATTAACTTGGTGGAAAGTTACCTAGCTTTACCTGTTACAAAATAGGCATCATATAAATTATAAGAACAAACATTATATACAGTTGGAAAGATAAAACTTACAATTCAAGTAAATGATCTGTATCTCATCCTAGAGTCATATTAGTCCAGATACGACAGATGAACAGTAAGGTTGAATTCTGAAACGTCTCTCTTCACTACGACTTTGCTCTCAGCCTCTATGGTTTGGCTCAGGGACTTCTCAAGCAAGGAGTCCTCTTGTGTTTTCAGCCACACTAATGCGATGTGAGGGAAAGGTGTGGTATCCACAGGAACGAGAATGGAAACCATGAGAGGCTTTAGAAATCAAAGTCAAAGCCAAGATTTTTGGCTTTGGAATTAGAGCACATCTTTGCAGAATATATAAAATCTACCCCAAATTTCAAGATTCTGTTCAGAGGAATAAAAGAGGGCCTAAAAATGTGGATCCCAACAAAGGGAAGAGAAAGAAAATAAAAGGGACAAATTGACAATGAGGCCATTTTACCTGTATCAAAATTATCTAGAATCAAATTACTTGTGACTTTTTTTTTTAATTTCCAACACTGGAGAGAACTATGACTTCATATAAAACTGATTCACCATCAGTTGACTAACCTAAAATTAAAGAAAAATTAAATCCTTTCCAGGTAACTGGACTAAATTTCCAGCTGACTGACAATGCTAACACTTGACCTAGCTGCACATAGTGTGTACTATTCTGAAAGTCCTATTTATGTCCATATACACTAATGATAGTAAATCTTACATCTTCAAATTCTAGAGTAACTTGACATAGAAAAGTTTTAGATTTTCTTACAAACAAGTCAACTACTTGGAAATCAATTTAGTTGGAAAAGGGCTCTGGATGAGAGTCAGATCTTATTTCAGATCCTGGTTCTTCTAACCCTGAAATATCACCTGGAACAATTACCTATACATCAATCTTGGATTTCCATTTAAAACGAGGGCATTGATCCAAAAACTCCTACTAGTAGGAAACTGGTTCACAAATTCTACATGGTATTATAGTTTATGGTTTGGCACAGGCCAAATGGTATAACTTAAAATTAATTCTGGTAAAAACTAAGCTACCCATTGGGGAATACCTTTTGAAACTCTGTCCTCGTGCTTGTTCCAAGGAAAATATGGATGATGATTTAACTGATCAATCACCCCATAAATGGTCCAGCCATTTAGCCATCCAGTGGACACTGTAAAATCATTCAAAGACATATTTTCTTACATCACAACCCAAGAGATCTGTGCATGTCAAATCTGGTGGTTTGAGATGAGGTTAGAAAGTAAAGGTTGGATATTTTCATCACAACCACTGGATGGCAACAGACATTAACACTGAGTTGAGATAATCAATACGAAAACCACTCTTCTGCTTTACTTGATTTCCTCTGCACTTTTAGATGTAGAATCAAATCTCCATGAGGCATTAGGGGGAGGTAAAAAAAAAAAAAAAGTGAGTTTGGAAGTAAAAGAATTAGTTTGGGGACACATCATCTGCTTTTGCCAGTGATTTGTGTGTAGAAAAATCCCCCATGATTTCAGTGTTCGGCCAAGAGTTGTAAGAAAATGAGCTAACTGCCAGAAGAAAAGACGTAAGCCAGAATGCTGTATTTACCATAATCTGCAGCTTTCAACTGAATTATTTATTAGTGGTAGTGACATCTTTATCGTGTGTAAGATCAAGCTTGTAACTCCTCATTTGTGCCTGGTACAACCTGTGCCTGGGGCTCAACCCCATCCTCAGGCCCTTTCTCTCTCCTATGATTTTTCCAAGCTATAAACAGAGACCACCTGGAGGACTCTTTTGACTCAGGAGGCCCTAAACTACTGGGAATGGGAATGCTTAGCTATCTGTGTTCCCACCATGTCCTTCTGGGGTCTTTGTTCTGGAGGCTTTGTGAGGTGGCAAGATGTTAGGAACATCCTCCAGAGTGGGCTGCCAAGACTCACATTATCACCCCTCTACTTCTCTCCCATGAGGAGGTGGAAGTCTCAGAGTTAACAGTATAAATTTCATTGTAAAGCCCTCATATGAACCATTTTAACTAATATCTGAGCCCAAACAGAAAAGCCAACTTTCAGGGAAAGAAAAGAAAAGAAAAGAGAGGGGAGGGGAGAGGAGGGGAAGGAGGGGAAGGAGGGGAGGGGAGAGGAGGGGAGAGAAGAGAGGAGGGGAGAGGGGAGGGGCAGAAGAGAGGAGGGGGAGGAGGGAAAGGGAAGGGGAGAGGAGAGGGAAGGGGAGGAGAGGGGAGGGGAGGAGAAGTTGGGCACTACAGGAAAAAACTGCCAAAGATTACCCTGAGTATTTTGAAAATTCAGCCTCAACACAGTCCCTCAAACAATAATTCTCAAATTCTGGTGTGCCTAGGGTTCCCTGGGACCTACTTAATGAAGCAGATTCCTCAGCCCCTCCCTAGGAGATTGTGGGGTGAACCTAGAAATTTGTATTCTAACAAACAGCTTCTGATACAAATGGTCCAACAACAACACTTTGAGGAACACTGTCGAGAAAAACCGAACAGTTTCACTGAGCACCTCATCCTCTCTCCCTACCAACTGACCCAAAGCTCCACAAGGAGAGACAATTCCTGGATCAATACTTCACCTGGCAGAAGAGGACTACTGCCTCAGGCCTAGGTCATTTCAAACCTAGAAGGAGCGTGACAAAAATAGTGTTGACTCCGAAAGCCCCGAGCAATCACAGATAGACCATGGTCAGCTGGAGCCTTGAGATGAAGTAACCAAACCCAGTGGTGCACTTGTCCCTACTTCAGACCCCAATTTGAGTGTTTGCCTTAAAGCCACCTTTTTCTCTGACTTTAACCTCTGCTCTCTGGCAGGCTGCTATCTTTTCTTTGCCTGTTAGTATAACTTTTATCCATATTTGGGACTGTACTTCAGGCTTTCTGAGGTTTTTATAAGTTCCTAGCCCTAGCCAAACTTGCACCTAATTCTATTTAGATAAGTGACTTGCTTGTCCACAATCCCTGCCCCCCCCTTACTACATGCCTTATTTAACCTCCACAGGTACCATATTTGACCCTCATTCCAGCTCCAGTCTCAGCCACCCAAACATCACGGTCATCTAAACACACTGATGACCATTAGACCCCCAGCAGCTTGGCCATGGAAATATACTAGATACAGAGGTCAAACTGTGAGAGAGTATTTCAGTGCTGTCATCACTCAAATGGATGGTTTTCTTACAGTAGACACAAAAAAGGGTTCAATGACTCATGAAACAGCACTAAGTTTAGGGTTATTTTTTCCCCATTGTAAATGTTTTTGCATCTACTTGTAATCATCATGGTGACTGAAAACTAAAAGATAACTTGAGAGATATTGGGAATCAAGTCACCCCAACCACCCACCCAATGCCTCAGTGAGTCCTGTGAAGTCAGTCTGCAAAGTTCCATCCATTCCTCTCCATGTGCATGGCTACCACCCTGTCCCAGTCACTGTCATCCCATACCCGAACTACAGCCATGGCTTCCTCATCAGTCTTCCTGCTTCCACACTTGTCCTCCTCCAACCCCTTCCCCGGACAGCAGCCAATGTGACTTTAAAAAAATGGAGAGCAGGTCATGTTACTTCCTAGTTTAAAACTCTTTTGGTGGCTTCTCACAACGGTTGGTATAAAGACCAAACTTTGCACCCTGGGCTGGGTATGAAAGGGCACTGCCAACCTTCCAATCCCATTTCTTGCCACTGTCACCTTGGCCTACCACACTCCAGCTATGCAGACCTTTTCTTTTTTTTCAGTTTCTAGAATGACCCCAGAACTTTCCTCCCTCTGGCCTTTTGTATTTTCTATTGTTTGGAATTTTCTTTAATCATCTCTTGCCATAGTTGGCCACGCAGTTTCCTCCTTCTCTGACCTTCCTACCTAAAAGTGACTACCACGCTACCACCAGGTACTCTTTCACTCTCACACATCACTCTACTGATTTCCTTCTTAATTGAAACCTCCCTGTCTCCACCAATGTAAGCCCCATGAGGGGTGGATTCATGTCTGCCTTGGTCACCATTATATTGATAGCATCAGGCATGTAGTATACCTTACTGGTTGAGTCAAAAGAAGGATGAATGAATTGGTAAGGTCTTGCTCTTGCAAGGCTGGCATAACATTAGGTAAAATTTATTTCATTCTATATTAGAGTGTTCTGTGGGATTGCAAAGATAGAATCCAGAAGTACAGAGACTGTATCTGTGAGTATCTCACCCAGACTTTAGTGGAAGGTGAAGTTAGCATTTAAAAGGGATTTGAGAATCATCTGGAGTCAGTCTTGGCTCTGACAATTAGAAGTATGTAAATTATATCCTCCAAGCTGCATGATTATATCAGCAAGAAAGGATGATTTATGTGAGGGGTAAAGGGGCTAGATATTGAATCAGGATCACCATTATTAGTGTCATTATTTCTTAGAGGCACCATAATGTTTGCCATCTGTGAACTCTATCTCTACAGGCAAGTTCAAGGTTGAATTGAATCCATCTTAGGAGCTAATCTATGCCCCATTCTGTGCCCAGGCAAAATTTACGAGGGAGTTGGGGTTTACCATGTCCCAAAAACTGACACTGAAATATTACAGAGGTATAATAACCACTTCAGAGCTATACACACACCCTGTTGAAATATCAAGAATATCTGTCCCTAGAAATAATAAGCTCTGGGGCCACCCAGATTTAGAGCAATTTTATCCAAGCCTGAGAAGAAAACCTCCCCTGTGTTTTAAAGTCACCATTTAAAAAACATAGGTCAATAAGCAATCTGGGACAATGCTAACCTTGTGACTACTTCAGAAGGAAAAGCCAGAGAGGTGAGCTGCTTACCAGCAGCCTCATTTGGGATGCCTAGGCCAGGACAGCACCTTCTATTGATGGGCAAAGTCTCACAAAAGCAGCTTAATTGTTTTGAATAGTCTAAGATGGAAGGCTCAGTGTCTCCATCTAAGTAGTACATTGCATATGTCCTCAGAGAAGCCAAGCTTTATCCATCAGTTACTGGTGCATCTTGTTGAAAGCTGGCTCGGGGGCAGCAGCTACAAGGGAAGGGGCCTAAGTCCTCAGGCTGGTTCTGAGATCTGCACTGTGAAAGATAGAGACTTTCCAAGAATCTTTACAGACTGATTTAAGAATTTGGTCTCGTGAAAGCAAATAAATATGGGACTAGATGTTGATGACTTGTTTTTAGAATTATAAGAAGAAAAGTAAATGGGTCACACTTATTTTGGTTCCTTCAAATATTTTAGGACAGGAGTGATATCTGGCCTAATAATGAGAAGCAATAATAAACACCATAAACGTTAGGTCTATTTAGAAGACCTCCATCTGGTAGCCTTCCAGCAAATCATGCCCCCAAGGAGGAGATCAGCTTTTCCCTGTCACGAGGGGCTTAGCCTGGCAAGCTCAGGCTGCTGCAGCTGGTGATCACAAAGGGAAGGTACAGAGGCCTGCTTCCCAGGGCACAGGAAGGGATGGAAACAGCTGAGTGCCCCCTCTCTCCAATTAAAAAACAACATATGCCTCGGGGATGCTCACCAAGGTGGTTTTTTACTACAGGTCTGGGCTGCCAGCTCATCTGCTTACAACCCAAATTCTCTTCAGCATGCTTATTGAAAGCACAGGTTTGTGCCCTGATGCATTCGGATTCTGCAGTCCTGGCGCAGGAGCAGAGTGGGGACCTTCATTTGTCATCAGTACTCCAAGAGGTTCTGAGGAACCTGGTGCTTGGGCAATACTCTGGGGACCACTGGCTTGAACCAACATTCCTCAGACTGGTGTCACTAGATGCATGCTTGAGAGGGTTGCAAAGAGAATTTTCACATTTTGTATTTCTATTTTAATAATCTTTCAAATGTTAAGAACATTCTGGGGGTGCCTAGGTGGCTCAGTTCGTTAAGCATCTGCCTTCGGCTCAGGTCATGATCCCGGGGTCCTGGGATCGAGTCCCAGATGGGGCTCCCTGCTCAGTGGGGGGGTCTGCTTCTCCCTCTCCCTCTGCCCACCCCCCCAACCCTGCCTATGTTCTCTCTTTCTCACATAAAAAAAAAATCTTAAAAAAAAAACCACTCTGGATCATTTAGATAATTTTATAACCAAACATTGCCACAAGACTTCCCCTAAGTGTTTATATTCATGTTGTACTTTTAACCATGTCTCAGGCTAGTGAGTTTTTATTTAGATCCAGAACTGATTTGAATGTTTAAGCCAAAGTGAAGCCCAAATGATACCCCGTCATTAGCTCAGAAAGGGCATAAAGGAAGGAAAGGAGCAGATTTTGACAAATAACATCAACGGATTACATTTGGAGGGTCTAAGGGATGTCCAATCAACAGTGGGGAAATGGGCTTGGAGCCCAGGAGAAGAATTCTCCAAAGCCAGAGATCTGGGATGTGCTACCCATAAGGCAGTGGCTGAAAACCTGTGTGGGTGACAGCAAGGAAATGAGGGACAAAGAAAGACAGGGACAGAACTCAGAGGCAGAGGAACTGGAAGAAAGGTAGCAAAAAAGACGAGGAAAGAGGTCAGAGAGTAAGGGCTGGAGCAGGAAGGGGAAACACCAGGGAGATAAGGGAGGAAAAAGTTCTAAGAAGGAGAGAACAGTGTTCATGTGAGTGGGTACTGTCCCTAATTTTACTGTCACAGGAAGCAAGTTACAAAGCAGTCGTCCGACGTGATATCACTTCTGTGGTTACAACTTATATATGCCTGAATACTTGAAGAAGATTTCTGAAAGGCATCAGAACAACAAAACCAAAACAAAAGCCTGTGAATATCTCCGAGAATTAGATCAGGAGGGCGGAGTAGGGGAACTGTAACTTTTATTTGGCACCATTTCATTCAGTTTGTATTTATTGTTATCAACGTACACTAGTTTCTCACTAATGTTTTAAGGACTGGCCAGCAATATGATCTTAAATTACCAGAGAGGATAAGAAAAATGAGACTTGAGGGGCGCCTGGGTGGCTCAGTCGTTAAGCGTCTGCCTTCGGCTCAGGTCATGATCCCAGGGTCCTGGGATCGAGCCCCGCGTCGGGCTCCCCACTCAGCGGGAAGCCTGCTTCTCCCTCTCCCACTCCCCCTGCTTGTGTTCCCTCGCTCGCTGTGTCTCTCTCTGTCAAATAAATAAATGAAATCTTAAGACAAAAAAAAGAAAGATGAGACTCAAAAGAGGCCATGACCTTTATCAGGATGGTTACAGGTAGGAATGTGAAAGCTGGCTGCAGGAGTCTAAAACACTGCTTCTCAGGCTTTGCCAGATATAGGAATCACTAGGGGATCTTGTTAGAATGCAGATTCTGACTCCATAGGTCTGGGATGGAGTGAGATTTCTAATGGGCTCCCACATACGACCCACGTGGCTGGTCCAAGCACCGTACTTTTGAGTTGCAAGGTAAAGAAATCAGAATGCAGGGAGTGGATGTGAGCATGAAGAGACCACTATTTCCCAAAAAGTGTTCCCTAGAAGAGGAACCCTGAGGAACACGCCAATAAAAAAATTCTGCAATTAAATAGGTTTGGTGAATTCCACACAGCTATCCTGATGAGTCACACTGGGTGTCAGTGTTTTATTGAGATTCTCTTGCTTGGCTTTTCACTCGATGTCCCTGACAGTCAGGGCTAACCTTGCAGCACTGAGAACTTCTCTACGCTCTCAGAATCTGATGCTCCTAACAGGCCTTCCTGGAAGGTGTGGGGGAGCAGAATGACAGGGTAACGAGAGTTCAGGAGTGAGCACAGGGGGGAAACTGGAAAATGACAAACTGCATTTTGTCTCCAGTGCAACAGCACCAGAAGCCTCTGAAGAGCGAAAAAGCTCCAAAAATAGACCTTAGGAGGCCATGTGTCCCAGGAAACCCTGGAGCTCCTTGACAGCTCATACTCTGATGCCATCAGATATTCGCCAGACCTTATTCTAAATATTTCTGGACCTTTCTGCAACTCAGCTCAGCATCAGCCGCACAGCTCCAAAGCCAGAGAGAGAAGCATACTGTGAATACCTGAACTGGAATGCATTTATACTGCCAGAGGATTCAGTGGGCAAGAGCAGGCGACCACAGAAGCCGCCCTGCCCTCACTGCTGCCAGAGTCCTGCTTGACCTGAGCACGATCCTACCGTCCACTGACAGTGATTAAGAACAGCCGGGGGGAGGCCGCGTGGCACTGATCCTCCCACCTGCTGAGATGGAGCAGGTGAGACCAGGAGGAACCTCAGAGCTCCAACAACATGCTGGCAGCACTGAGTCATCCTCCCAAGACCTCTGGTGCTTGGCTGCCCCAGCACAGCCTTTCAGACTCTCTCTACAGAGAATGCAGCTGAGCAGTCAGTTCCGGCGGGAGACTGGAATTTAAAGGACCCCTCAGGGCAGGGAGCAGAGGTTATTCACCTTGGCAGGCCTGACTCGTTTGAAAAGACTGCCACTCTCTACTCTCTCATGCCTAAAATGCCAAGAGGGTCCAAGCCATATGGGACAACTCGTACAGAGAGGAGAACGGCACCAGGATTGGCCAGAAAAGATGCTCAGAAGCCTTTGCGTTCGCAGCTGCGGTTTCCCTTCGCCTTCGCCCTTCATCAGACGTCTGGTCACTCTTGTCGGTCCCAGCTGTCGCACTTGTCTCTCAGATTTACTAGGGAGAGAAATGGGCCTGCACAATTTTCTCCTTATTAGCCTTCCGATGTATTTGCTTCTGAGAATACACATATTTGAACAGCACTGCACACATGGTGACTCTTTCAGGGACATTATTTGGGGGATAAGATGGAAACACATGTCCGTTCAAGTACAGTGATGTGAACTTGTACTCAGCAAGACACAAGTTCCACCGCTTCAGGACCAAAAGGGATGGAAGATTGTTCATGCTAATGCCATTTCCCGGGGCTCCCTGCAACTTGCAGGGTCCTTCCCCATCATAGTCAGACTGGAAGCAAAAGAATCCAAAATTGGTTTTAATCTTCACCTAACAAACACACCTTCCCACTGCTAAATCTGTCATCAAATATCCTCACGATTGCACGCACTAAATACACTTTAAACTCTCAGGGAAGAGTTATTTGGGAAATCAAGAGTCAATTCTACGGGACACTACATGATGCCATGCGTCTAAACCACCAAGCAACCACACAGGAGGGTTATCTTTTCATCACATCCCTCTTGGTTCTCCTGTTCCAATGTGTTAAAGAATTTAGAAGCTGGCCTCCAATCTACAATGGGAAAGATCTGCCCTCTATTTTTATATGAAACACTTTAATTGCTAACAATATCACTGACATTATTAGCATATACACAGGAAGGAGGGTATATCCTTGAAATCACTTATCCCCCAAAGGCAAAATACTTTGAAAGAAGCAAAAGCAGAGGAGATCAGTGGGAGGGGACTTTGAATAAAGTTGTGCTTTGGTGTTTTGAAGTTCTACCTGAGTGTTCTCCACCCAGGGGCTGAAGACCTTCCCTCCCTTCACTCAATGTAGCCCATGAACTAGACTGCACAGGGCCTAATTTATTCACTGACTCTTTGCTTCCTTTCCTGAAGTCCGTAATCCAGTTGCAGTGAGGTGTGGTAGATGATTTGGAAAGAAGAATGCTACACATTCATCACATACAATGTCTAAGATAAAATAACACCTTCCTTTTCTCCTTCATTTGAAGACTTCAACTCAAGACTTCTCGTAGGAAAAGTAGAATGGCCAAATTAAAATCATTCTTAAATTATGCTTGACTTTAAAAATTAACTTAGGTCTTGCTGAAGAACAAGAAAAATTCCGGAATTAACTTTGGTCCCTGTCTTTCCTGACTGGCCAGGACACAAAAAAATTTGGACTTACCAAGGTCCAAATCCCTTGTTCCTTGGGTAAGAGAAAGGAAGGTGCTAAGGTCCATGTGGCCCAGGTAAGACCCAGTTTGGCTTGTGAAATGGATGTGCTGACTATGGTGGGTTCCAGCCCCTACACGGATGGAGCCACTCCCCATCACTCAGGGATGGGAAGATGGAAATGAGCAACCATCCCTTCGCAGGTGAGGAAATCCAACCCAGGGACGAAAGGAAGGATGCATTCACTCCATCCAAGAGATCTCGGAGTGTACACACAAGTGCTCATTACTGGGGACGCGGGGCTTCAGCCGGCCCAGCGCTGCCGCGTGGAGCACCAGACTCTGCCACCGAAGTCCCGGCTGCGAATCTGCCTCTCCCCATCCTCCCCTGGTTGTTCTCTGTCAACTGTTGGACCAGCCAGGACAGGGCAACAGGGCCGGGCTTGAACCGCCCCTCTGCGGAACACTTCAGAGCGCCCAGGGAGCACTAAGCAGACAAGGTGCTGCAGTGAAGAAAGCTGTCACTTTACCTTGTTGCTTACTGAAGAACAGCGGAGGGGGGGCGACGCCAAGACCTCGCGGCTCCGTGCCGTGCGTGGCCGCCGGGCTTTGGCTGGAACTCGCGGCTTTGGCAGGTGTCCCCTGGGCGGTGGGCCCCTCGGGCGGCGCCGGGGCTCCGTCCCCTGAGGGCAGCTCGGGGCCGGTGTGGGGGGGTGCCGCGGGGAACTTGAGGAAGGGGCCGGGGTCGGCCAGGCCCTGGCGGCTGGCTGCGCCCTCCTCGGCCCGGGCGCCCGGCTCCTCCCGGATGGCGTCCAGGGCGCCTGGCTTCATCGGGGGCGAGTCCTGCTCCCGCTTGGGGCTCTCCTCGGAGGCGGAGGACGCGTCGCACGACTCGATGATGAGCTCGCTGTCCAGCTCGGCCTCGCGTTCCTCCCTCAGGATGCTGTACTGGATGGACGGCGAGGCCGGCGACGGCGGCGGGCCGCCCACGTGGCCGAAGGTCACGTAGCCCGAGGGCAGCGCGTCCTCGGCGGCCAGGGGGTCCTCGGACACCAGCTCGATCTCCGAGTCGCCCGACTCCGCGCTGCTGGCCTCGTGGTCCAGGGGGCTGGGGATGGTCGGCAGCCCGGACCTGGCCTTGGCCTCGGGCCTGTTGGTCACCTGGCCCGCCAGCCGTGGGCTCTCCGTTGTTTCATAGGATAACCCCTTTGCTTCTTTAATGGCAGTGATCAGCTCATCCTCGGAGATGCTGCATTTCCCCTGGGATTCTGCAGCAGATGGTTCTGTCGTCCCACAAAGCGAACAAAGAGCCAGAGAGGCACACACACGGACAGACAGATGGACACAGAGAGAAGAAATAAAACAAAATTCCATTAGGGGAGATGTTTTCTTGTTGCTTGAGAAACACATATCTCATTAGCACAAAAATAGTCTGTTTCCAGGGCTATGCTGAAAAGGCAGGCCACCTGAAGGAAAAGGCTAATTACTGTTATGGCCCAATTAATCAGTGTTTTACATACCTATCTATCTTCATCTAGCTACTTAAAAAAATGACAAAGCACTTTCTTAGCAACAGTCCCTCAGTTGGTTTTTCTATTTCAGTGTGGCAAAGATTCTAGAAGTCACAGTTTTAATTTCTGATTCATTCTCTCAGGGAAGTTTTCCAGGTTCACAGATTTCATCAGGTAATCTGATGTACAGAACTCTCTATTTTGGCCCACCAATATCAACAAATCTGAAAAATCATCCATTACTCCTTACCCATTGCTTTTCATGTTCCCTCCTTCAGTAAGACAAAGAAAGCTTAGTCTGGATCCTTATATACAATTTGATATCTGAGCTTTACATTTCCCATAAGAATCAATACCTTTACTCTTTTTCAGTGGAAAGTGTAACAAAGTAGAGCAATATAAGAGAAAATTTTTGCCAGTTCTACTGAGCAGGCTGTGAAGATGACCATAATGCACAATGCCCCTGGGCTTCTAACGATGGAGCCCACTATCATTCATTTTCCTCTCTTCCCTTCTTGAGAAGAACAAAACCCAAGAGTCACCCCCAATCCCCTGGGTGAATGCCTGCCTTCTGCCTGATGTTTATCCAGATGGCCGGAAAACTTCACCAGCAATCTTGCTGATATTTCTCTCCCTTAGATGAGACCACCTGGGATCACCATGACGACAGTTTTTGGGAGCTTGGTTTTTCCCTTGCCGTACAGCAGGGCCTTATTTCAGAATATTCCAGACAGTGGTCTCCGGCCCTTTTATAAGCAAGAAATACTTGTCATTTCTCCGAAGCTTTGAGGTCACTGATTTGGGGGGTGAGGGGAGCAGACTATGGCTAGGTAATCTGTTGCCTTAGGATTGTGGGAGA
>NC_138377.1:36147108-36154765 GCF_054177405.1 Leptonychotes weddellii | reverse complement strand
GTCTCATTCATCTATTATTTATTGAGAACCTACTATGTGTTAGGCTCTCTTCTAGGCATTTGGGACATATTTAGTGAATGAAAGATGTAACAAAATCTCTGCTTATATTCTAGTGGGAGGAGAACACAATCCATAATTATATATAGTAAATGAGTAAACTATATAGTAGGTAAGATGTTAAGTGCTGTGAAAAAAAGTAGAGTAGGGTGAAGGGATCAGGAAGGCTGGGAGAGGGTGGGGATGAATCTGCAATTTTATTTTTTTTTAATGATTTTATTTATTTATTTGAGAGAGAGAGAGCGCACAAGCAGGGGAAGCAGCAGGCAGAGGGAGAGGGAGAAGCAGGCTTCCCGCTGAGCAAGAAGGATGAAGGGCTTGATCCCAGGACTCTGGGATCCTGACCTGAACCAAAGGCAGATGATTAACCGACTGAACTACCCAGGCGCCCCTGAATCTGTAATTTTAAGTAGGGTAGCCAAGATAGACCTCACTGAGAAGGTAACCTATATTCAACACTTGGGGATTCAAGAGAGTGACTCATGATGATAATCAGAGGAAAAAGCATGCCAAACAAAGGGAACCCATAGTGCAAAGGCCTGGAGGTGGGACCTGCAATGATTTCTAGGTATCACAAAGATGCCCAAAGGGTCTGACCAAAGTCCTGCTGTACAGCATTCCTAGGAGACCAGCAAGCGGGCACGCAGGGCCTGGGGCTCAGAGGGCTACAAGTAGCCCCGCAAGGCTGCCTGCCCTGTGTGCAAGCTGGCCTAGTGCTATGTGGACCAGGAGACTGGCTAGTGTCCACTCATTTTCTACAACTAGGAGCCCTGAGAGGCTTTATATTTGTTTATGTGATGATTTGATTAACATCTGGCTTTTCAGCCTTCTCCACTTTCTCTGACCCCAGACTGGAAGCCCTAGGAGGGCAAAGGGCAGCCAACATCTTTTTGTCCACGGTCGTATCTCCAGCACCTAGTGCAGGGTCTGGCTGACGTAAGGACTAGCTCAAATCTTTAGAACAGTGGTTCTTAATCATGTGTATGGCTTAAAACTACCCTCAGAAATTTTGCCTTAGTTGAAGTAAGTCTGAAGGGGCCTAGCCATCTGTATTTTGTAACTCCAAGGGTAATTTTTTTTTTAAAGATTTTATTTATTTATTTGAGAGAGAGAGAGAGCACAAGCGGGGGAATGGCAGGCCGAGGGAGAGGGAGAAGCAGGCTCCCCATGGAGCAGGGAGCTGGTCAAGGGGCTCAATTCCAGGACCCTGGGATCATGGCCTGAGCCGAAGGCAGATGCTTAACCAACTGGACCACCCAGGCACCCCTCCAAGGGTAATTCTAATAGTCACCTGTAGTTAGGGTTGGCAGACTTGGTAAATAAAAATAGAGGACATCCAGTTACATTTGAATCTCTGCTAAACTCTGAATTTTTTTAAGTGTATGTCCCATGAAATATTAGTATTTTATTTGGCAACCCTACCTCCAGTTGAAAACCATTGAGGTAGAGCACTCAGAAAAGGCTCAAGGATCTTGCTTCATTTACTCAAGAATAAGGATGGCATCAGATAGCTGGGGGATGTGGGATGGAAGGGCCTGATGTATTTCATCTTGGGCAGGTGAAAAGAATCCATCCTTATTATGAGTTAAAAGCTTCTCAGTAGAAATTAATAGATGTTGCCCTTCGTTCTTAATGGGAACCAAAAGTTTAACAAAGTGCTAAGAGGAATCGGGGAAAAAACTAGAACAAAATAGAAGTTTCTGTACACTCAGTTTTAAAATTTATGGGCCTCTGGCTAAGATATTGGTTATTCTGTGGCATGACTAACACAGCAAAGCTAGTGACAGTCAGCAAAAATACTTGAACAGATTATAAAAACTGAGAAGGTTAGAACTGCCCTGCCTGGGGAGATGTGTTTGCTGCTGACAATAATTAGACGACATAATTTAGAAGGATAAAAGGCAAGGTGAACATGGGCCAGTTTGCCAAGCTGCAGAGGCCACTGTACAGTTGTGAATGGTGCTGCCATCCCCGTCTCCCCTTTGCTCCTGGCTCATTCTTCACTCATCATCCAGAGGGATCACTTGAAAACACACATCTGATCCTGCCCCTCTTTCCTTCCTTCTCCCCACTCTGGCCACATTGACCTTGCAACATTCCCGGCTCCGGGCCTCTGCACTGGCTGTCCCCTCAGCCTGGCCACTCTTCCTCAGGTAGCTACATGGTCTACATGGTTTGGGGCTTCAGGTCTCTGCTCCCCCAGGCCCCAGTCAGGTCTCGGTCCAGAGCCCTCAGCAGGGAGAAGCCTTTCCTCACAACCACCCCCATCACTCTCTTACACTGTGTCTTGCTTTATTTTTCTTCAATACCATTGTAAATACCTGATATTACACATTTATTTATTTGTGTGTAAGTGCTCCCAGTAAGAATGCAAGCTCCATGCAGACAGAAATCTTGCTAGGTTTCAGCACTGTATCCCCAGTGTGGTGACGGGACAATGCCTAGCATGGAGAAAATCGTCAACACACACTTGTTAAGTGAAGGGATGAATGCATGAATGAATGAATGAATGCCAATTCCCAGATTAAAACCCTCCAGTGGTTTCCTATTGCATTTGGAACAAAATCCAAAATCTTCATCCTAGCATGTGAATCCCTGAACAATCTGGGCCCTGCCCACCTCTGCAACTCTGTTCTATGCCATACTTGTCCTTTGCTCCTATAAAAATTAATAAAGGGAAACCTCGCTAATGTAGAGCCGGGAGGCTAGAACGGGGGCGCTATACCACTCGATACCAATTACAGGAAGAACTGTCAATTACAGACCCCAACAGAAGAATCATCCACAGGAAGGAATGATCACTTACAGGCCCCAAAAGAAAAAGAGGTATATGAATCTTCTAGGAAAAGCTGATTCCCTCTGCAACTCAGCCAATGAGGAACCATCATCAGCCTGAACTCTTGCTTTTCTCCAATGGACTTTCATTCAAAACAGCCCCTCCCAACTTCCTTGGTCTTATCCATAAAACAATGTTCCTCTCCTCTGTTGGACATGCCTATGGTTTTACCATAGATAGCATGTCCTGAATTGTAATGCTCTGCTATTCCTGAATAAACCAATGTTTGCTGGCAAAATATTTATTTTTAAAGTTAACACTTCTTTGCACCATCTTTCAGTTCCCAAATAACACAGCCTTGGGGCCTGTGCGCTTGCTTTCCTCTGTACCTGGGGTCCCCTTTTTACCCCTTCCTTTGAATTGTAAGCTCCTTCTCCTCATTCAAATCTCAGATCACATGACACCTCCTCAGAGAGGCCATCCTTGACCCCTTCACACCCAACACTCTATCACTCCTTAGAGGAATCAGACTGTGAAATTTCAGATGTTATGAAATTGATTTACTTCTTATTGCTTATTTCTTACTAAGGGAAGTTGGAGTAGTTTAATAATGACCTCTCGATTACTGTCCTCTCTGAGGCTAATACCTGGAAGAACATCCATGACCGCCCTAACATAGTCCTAGGAGTTGTGTCAGAAACAACATGGTGCCAGTGGGCCAGTGGTCTGGCATGTGTCAGGACACTGAGCATATTTTCCTAGGGTGCTTCACTTGTATTCATGATTGATCTTGGCTGAGAAGAAACTTCCAGTATGTAAGCTGTAAGAATTTTTGCCTCTGTATCTCAGAGTATATTATTTAACATGATGAAAATAGTTCAGTACTTTGGAGAAAATTATAAAATGGAATAATCTACTGGAATTGAAGGAAATATATTAGACTCCTTGCTTAAGCTTCAGGGTCTGTGGCTAAAATTGTTCTAAATGAGAATTTCTCCTGATTCATAATTCACATAATTAGAATTACTAGAATTAGATCATTAGGATCATTATTATTATTATCAAAGTGTCACCTGAGAGTTCCAGGGGCTCACAAGATGGGCAGGGAGCTAGGGTAACCTCTTAGGATAAAAAGAACAAGGAGAAAGGCCTCAGTGACAAGCTAATTCCTCCTATCTTTCCTGCTAATTTTATTCTTATCTGTTGTCATTTGACTCAGGTGTTATGATGTGAGGCGTGTGTGGAGAGAGGAGCTGAACATGGGAGAGAACTTTGCAGGAGCGAAGGACTTACTGGGTCTGGGGACTTTCTCTTTCTTGAATAAACTTTGCTTAGAATTTTTATTTGGAGCAACTGCAGAAAAAACCATTGCCCTAATCCAGTGCTGTTAAGTGCACAACCCAAGGTCATAAAACTCCAAGATCATGTCAGTCAGATCTGTCTTTTTCTTATCTTGAAGCTGCTCCAAAACCTTAATGGGCTATAGCTACTGAGAAAAGACAAAAGGAAATATCTTAATAATTCCTAAGCCCTGTATCATAGCAAGTCTTTCTCATCAGGTCTGCAAACTGTAATTTTTACATGAGGCATGTGCCATGTAAATGGACCTGTATGTGCTAGGGCATTTCACTCTTCCTGAAGACTGCCTGAGTTCTTAAAAATGACCACCAGACAACCCCATAGCTTGGCAAAACAGAGCCAATAATACAGCTTCCATCTTCAGAGCATCAATATCTTTATGTCATTGAAGAACAGAAGGGTTTTACAATGCATTATCACAAAGACCACAAGGAGGCTTCAAGACTCAGATATGTTGCTACTTCATGTTGTAATCTGAGACAAGTCACATCTAATCCATTTGGAGCCTCAGTTTCCTTATTTGTTGTCACTACCCAAATCTCAATTTACATCACATAGAAAGTCACTGTGGCCTCATACCTCCTTGTCCTTGAACCTCCTCGGGCGGGAAGGCCCACCCTCCTCTTCACCTGGTTATTTCCTTCTGCTCCATTCACCTGGGAGCTGCTGGACTCCCAGTGCTCGCCTGCACTCTATGTTTCCCTCTCTCAGAACACAAATACACAGGAGTGTGACTATCTCCTTGGTCATCTGTTCCACTGGAAGGCAGAAACTGTTTTTGTTTGTTTGTTTTTTCAGTTCCAGCCTCACCGGTACCTAGTAGAGTGCCTGACCAAAAGAATGTATGTAGAACATGTTTGTTGAATGAATGGATGAATTTGAAAATCAGTGACACAATGCAGTGGATCTTTACGACGCTTGGAGTTTTTATAGTTGAATGAGTCTGAGATCAGGTTGGAGAAGGGGAGGAATTGATGCTAAAATATTTAGGGAAACAGGACAGGAAGCCCTTCCATTGAGTCCTAACACCTGGACTTACTGGACTTACTGCATTATCAGGATTTAGAGCAAGCACTCCTAATAGGCTTTCGATCTGTTTTAAGACTTCAGTAAAAGCTCTTGCACCTGACTACTGAAAATCTTTTTTTTTTTTGTAAATCAGAAAGGTTTGTAAATCACTTTTGAGTAGGGTAAGAATGCCAGCCACTGGGCGCCTGGGTGGCTCAGTCGTTACGCATCTGCCTTCGGCTCAGGTCATGATCCCAGGGTCCTGGGATCGAGTCCCACATCAGGCTCCCTGCTCGGCAAGAAGCCTGCTTCTCCCTCTCCCATTCCCCCTGCTTGTGTTCCTGCTCTCGCTATCTCTCTCTCTGTCAAATAAATAAATAAAATCTTTAAAAAAAAAAAACTTATAAAAAGAATGCCAGTCACTAGAGGCTGGGGAAGATCCAAGGATCTCTCATTGTCCTCTCCATCCTGATGCCTCATGAACATTGAAAAGAGGTAGACATGCAAAGGCTTCACTTTTGCCACCCAGGATGGGGTGGTACAGGGTGGGGTGGGGACCCTCCTGTTACCATTCTGGCCTGTCACCTGGGTACAGGAGAATCCTTTGAATTTGAGAGGATATACGGTTTAACACCCTGCCTTGGGTCACAGTAGGAGAATTTTCAAGTTGACAAAGATCAGAGCTTAGTGAATTCTGAACTTTTTTATTCTAATGAAATAAATCCTCTAAGTTTAAAAAATAAAACTGTATGCAGAACTTCAACAAAGTAAAAAGACAAAAAATGACCCTGCTGAGGTTGAAGGAAGAAGAAGAGTATCCTTTTTTTTTTTTTTTAGGTTTCCTCTCACTGCCCATGTCCCCCTAAAGACTCTGAAGTGCACCCCAGCCCCCCTTCATTATACAGACTTGGAGCTGGGACGAGGAATGTGCGATGCCCTGTTCCCGGTGGCCCAGCTGGTCTGGGGAGGACAGGCACGGTGCTCTCTCTGTGACGCCTCCAAGGACCCGGAAGTCCATGTGGGAAGCTAACTAGAAGCAGACACCACCTCCCTCTCTGCTCTGAATGGTGGAGCCACATGAGGATTTCCCTGTTCCAGTGTGTCATCCTTACCTCTCCACTCAAACAAAGAAAGAAACACTTTACAAGACAAATCTGACAGAACTTCCAGGGAAATCCCAGATCTCAACCTTAGTACCATGAGCACAAGACTGAAAAAGTTGTATGTTAATTAAATCCAGTTAAACTGAGCCTTAAAGGGACCTTATAGTAAAATATTTTGAATACAGATTTGCATTCCTTTAATATTCAGATCTCCATATCCTGAGTTTTCCCAAGGCAGGGAACACCGACTGGATCCCTTACCTGTCCCGGAAGACGGGGGCGTGACAGACCCCGGGCTGTCATCTTCAGGTTCTGAGACGGTGACCGTGGGGACTGTGTCAGGACTTGGTTTCAGACAGATACCTTGCTTCTCGGGGGTCTTCTCTTGGGTCGTGGTTTCAACAGAAGGCTCGATTTCAGTCAGCGTGATTTTGACAGGGGCAGTGATCAGAGGAGCCCTGTGCTGTTCTTCAGAGAGATCATCTATGTAGGGTGCAAACGTTGATTCTTCAAATAAATGGTCCTTGAGTATTTTTCCCTCCACAGGAACTGGTTTCTCTGGTTCACGGGCCTCCTCAGATTTTGTTGAGATATCAGTGTCCTTATTCTTAAAGTCCGAGCCTTTCTCTTCCAACGTGGGGTGACATTGCTCCCGATATTTCACCTCCTCTGGCCTGGTTATGTCAATGTATTTATAGGCTTCTGCTTTCATCTGGTCCAGGGGGTCTGCTAAGATCTTGTTCACTTCAGTGGACTCTGCCGGAGTCATCTCAATTCCCGAATCAGAACTAAATAAGCCACGAGGCTCCTTCCCAGGCACATCTGCTAAGGAGGGCCCGGGGGTACTCAACTCCTCAGGGCTATCAGAAGTGGTGACTTGGCCATTTTCCTTCTGAAGAATTCCCGTGAAATATGTAGAATCCTCCCGAGGTGGGTAACAGATGTTGGAAATCAGAGACGTGTAACACGATCCTTCCCCATCTTTTGATGCTGTTGAAAAGGTATGATCCATGGCACTGGAGACATCTGCCGTACCTATGAATCAAAACAGCAGCAGACAGTGAGTGGGCGCCTGGCTTCGGTTCTCTCTCCTGCCTAACCCCCCACCCACCCCTGTCCTGTGGAGACATGGCTTCCTTTCCCCTGAAGCCCTGGGAGTTCCCTCGGAGCACACTCATGTTCGTTTTCCTTGTCTCCCTCCCAGCCCACGGCACTGGTGTTTTCCTGGTGGCAGAGCACACAGGTCCACATGAGTAGTTGGGAACAGATCCCAGAGGAGTAGAAAGCTGATGTTTCAAAATCTACTATCTCAATATACAGTGACTTGGTCCTTCTTGGTATTTTTCAGCAGAGG
>NC_138377.1:36086789-36146608 GCF_054177405.1 Leptonychotes weddellii | reverse complement strand
AAAAAAAAGAAACAGGCCAGAGTTAATGTATACATTCTGTTCTATCTCTGTTTTGTTATCTTTGCTCCAAACTCATGTATATTATTCAAACCTATTACAATTGACGCTTGAAAAAAATGGGGGTTAGGGGCACCAACTCCCTGCACAGCCAAAAATCAACATATAACTTTTGAGTCCCCCAAAACTTAACTACTAATAGCCCACTGTTGACTAGAAGCCTCACCAGTAACATAAACAATTAACACATATTTTGTATGCTATGTGGATTATATTCTGTATTTTTACAACTAAGTAAGCTAGAGAAAAGAAAATAGTAAATTATTTTAAGAAAATCATAAGAGAAAATACATTTACAGTACTATACTATATTTATCCAAAAATTCTCATATAAGTGGACCTTTGCAGTTCAAACCTAGGTTGTTCAAGGGTCAACTGTATTTTTTATTTACCTGTAAGTCTGTAAGGCAGGTGCTTTTATATTTTGAAAAGAAACCACAGGTTAAAACAGCTATACAGGGGCGCCTGGGTTGCTCAGTCAGTTGGGTGTCTGCCTTCGGCTCAGGTCGTGGTCTCGGGGTCCTGGGATCGAGCCCCACATCGGGCTCCCTGCTTGGCGGAGAGCCTGCTTCTCCCTCTCCCTCTGCCTGCTTCTCTGCCTACTTGTGCTCTCTCTCTCTGTCAGATAAATAAAATCTTAAAAAAAAAAAAAAAAACAGCTACACAATTGCTTGTTAGCTGCTGCTAATTTGTCAGAAGATCTCAGAGAGACCCTTGAAAATGATATTCATTAAGGGAATTCTGGGTTTTTTAAAGATTTTTAAAAAAATTTATTTGAGAGAGAGAGTGAGTATGCTCCAACGAGACCTGGGGAGGGGCAGGGAGAGGGACAAGCAGACTCCGTGCTGAGCTCACAGCCCGGGGAGGGTCGGGGGAGACTGGTTCTCCGGACCCTGAGATCCTGACCTGAACTGAAATCAAGAGTTCGTCCCTTAACTGACTGAGCCACCTTAGGGGTCTAAGGGAATTCTTTAATTCAATTCTGTAATACTTCAGATTTCTCCTGTAAATTGCAAAATTAACAGTTTCAGTATTATTTCTTAATATATCTTTACATCCTATATATGAATCTTTTCTTTTTGACTGAAAGAAATGGAAGAAACTTTACCATTTGTTGACTACTTGCTATGTGCCTGCCAGTCACCTTGCTACTGCTTAAAGTTTCCATCATGTCAATCAATAAATATTCTAAAGTCAAACCTAATAATGATATAACAAACCTGATTTTTACTTAAAAATCAGTATTTATTTTTCACTGTTTTTAAACTTCATTCATCCAATATATACTGAGTGCCTACTATGTGCTCGTCACTTACCCCAGTTTCTGGGGGAAGAACAGTGAATGAGGTAGATGTATAGTCCCTGGCTCCACAGAAGACAGAAACAAACCATAAACAAGAAAAACACAACTATGTAGGCATGGCAGGGGCTGCTAATTGTCTCCCAGCGTCTGTTCTGTCCCTCTGTCCTTCAGCAATAGACAACCTCCACCCCCCACGAATTTACCATATGGTCACCCAGCTAAATACTACACTCCCCCACTTCCCTCTAGGTATGGCCACGTGGCAGGATGTGAACAAAAGCCATTTGTGTTGCTTCTGAATCCCGTCTTTAAAGAAGAAGCTGGTTAACCTCCACCCTTTCTTTGCCCTTTCCATGGGCTAGCCCACCAACGGGGTCCCGCTGAGCCAGCTTTAGCAATGCAGATGGAGGCAACACTCGAGTGGGTGATGGACAAGACAGAAGGAATCAAGTCTTGGATGACCTCCTGGGACAGACCCTCACCTGCTTCTGGATTGTTACATAAGAGAGAAATAAAATTCTAGCTTGTTTGAGCCACTCTATTTTTGTATCTCTTTGTTACAGCAGCTTAGGTTGTCCTGTAACTAATACAGCAGATAAATCAAGGACCTTATAGTTATAATTAAGTGCTTTGAAGGAAATGAACAAGAAAAAATAAAAGGTTATCAGTGGGGAGGGGTGGATTACTTTAGAGAAGATGTGCAGGCCACTGTGAGGAGGTGACATTTGAGCTGAGACCAAAGGATGAGAAGAGGCAATCGGCAGCTTTTAAATTTTACTACGGTGCCTTCAGTTCTTTGTCCTTCCCTGTGTTGTGAACCGCACTGTTTCTCACTCTTGCCCACATGCCAGGGTACAGTTCCTATGCACTTACGTAAAGTCCTGGGGTCGGCCCATTACTGGAGTACCTGATCTCTCTGATGTGCCGTTACCACCTTTACGTGAAAAGTCACATACATCAGTTAACCAACCAGTGACAGACCACTGTCTGCCGATGCATGGTTGTCTGCCTTGTCTTATAGTCACACCAGACTGGGAGATACTGGAGGGCAAGCATGGTCCCATCGTCTCTGTATCCCTAGCACAGTACTTAGCACTTAATAAAAGTTCAGTAAATTTTATTGACTGACTTGAGTTTACAAAGTAGGACTCACCAAATGTTTGAGAAATTCCCTTTTCTGTGGCAACAGGAAGATCAGATCTCAAAATGGCTCTGCCTTTTAAGACAGCTTTTCCAAAGGCCTGGTTAATGGTCCAATGATTAAAATCAGGATTTAGATCATCTGTGCTGCCCTCGGTTGGGCTGGATAACCAGCGGTAACTGAGCGGTGGCCGTACCGCAGCATGGTGGTTACATCATGGCTCTTGATCTGGTTTGCTTTGGGCATCTTTGCCCACAAGCCACAGGGCCCTGGACTGTGCCTGCAGGACTGAACATGTCCTGCCCACTCACTCCTCTGTCCTGGTCTCTACTATCAATGACTCAAGGATGGGGGGAGAGGAGACTTAGCCATGAAATGACTATACCGGGGGCCTTGAGCTTTGTCACGGACATGTTCACCTAGTCCTGCTTCCCTCCTTTCATTTAATTCCATGTGGCTCACCGTTAAACAAAATTACACTGACTAATAATAAGAATGACAACAGTGCATTTATTTCACTTCCCTATGTGCTAGCACTGTGCTGACAGCCGTCAACGCATTAACTCACTTAAACCCTGTAACAATCCTGAGGCAGGTGCCATTATTGCCCCCATTTTATAGATGAAGAAACTGAGTATTAGAGAAAGTGACTTGAAAAGGCATCACACTATTCTAAGGTGAGCAGTCATCTTGGTTTGGTCAGGATCAAGGTGTTTTCCAGGACATAGGACTTTCAGTGTTAAAAGTGGGAGTATCTTGGACAAACAGAGACAAGTAGATCATCCTGTAAGTAGCTGAAGAATCTGACCCTGGGTAGTTGCATCCTAAAGCAATTGCTTTTTTTTTTTTTTTTTTAAGATTTTATTTATTTGAGAGGGGGAGAGAGAGACAGAGAAAGAGAGCAAGCACACGCAAGCACAAACAGGGGGGAGGGGCAGAGGGAGAAGCAGACTATCCACTGAGGAGGGAGCCCCATGTGGGACTTAGTCCCAGGACCCTGGGATCATTACCTGAGCCGAAGGCAGACGCTTAACCGACTGAGCCACCCAGGCACCCTAAAGCAATTGCTTTTAATTACGATGTCACACTGCTTGATTTTTTTTATGTGTTCATTATTGTTACAGACTGAATGTAACCCCCCCAAATTCACATGTTGAAACCCTCCCCCCCCCAAGGTGATGGTATTAGGAGGTGGAACTTTGGGGTGGTCATTAGACTTAGACGAGGTCTTGAGGGCAGAGCTCCCATGAATGAGATTAGTGCCCATCAGTTGTGAGAGTGCTTGCTGTCTTCTCTCCACCACGGGAGGACACAGAAAGAAGTCTGCAACCCAGGAGAGGACCCTCAGCACAGCTGGACCATGCTGGCACCCTGCCTTAGACTTCCAGCCTCCACAACTGTGAAAAATAAATTTTTGTTGTTTATAAGCTTCCCGTTGTAGGGTATTTTGTTATAGCAGCCTGAGTTGATGAAGACAATTACTAAAAAGAATGGAAATTCTCTCTAGGGTATTTGGCAAATGGTAAGTGAAGTGATAGCCAAAAAGTCTTTTACATTAAGTAATAACATTATGCACTGCAATCTCTCCATTATAGGGTTTTTCAAAACACTAACAACATAAGTACTTTAAGAGAGATGCTTGCTTTTTTTTTTTGAGAGAGAGAGAAGGGTGGGGGCAGGGCAGAGGAAGAGGGAGAGAGAGAATCCCAAGCAGACTCCACAGCCAGTGTGTAGCCCAACGTGGGGCTCGATCTCACGACCCTGAGATCATGACCTGAGCCAAAATCAAGAGTCAGATGCTTAACCGACTGAGCCACCCAGGTGCCCCTAAGAAAGACTTTTTTTGATTTGGCGCCTGAATAAAGCCAGTATCAATACACAGCAAGCATTTCTTAGGCTATATATTATGAACATGAGTATCAAGATTCACTATTAAACCTCATTAGAAATGAAATACAAATTTTTTAAACACTTTCCCCAGCAATGAGTTGTTTTTACCTCTAGAGTTCCAGAAGAGCTGACAAGAACTGTGTTGGGAAGCCTGAAGGAGCAAGGGCTGTTCCTTGCAGAACCCGTCCCATGGGGCAAGAAGCTGAGAAAGCAGAATTCAGAAATGCAGTCTCATAAGATCGGCCATGCAGATCTTGTTTTGTATTAAGAGTAAACTTAAACAGGAGATTTTTAGAGTTATTTATCTTTCCCTTTATCACATAATAGTCTTAGGCCATCCCTGTAAACATCAAAAGCCTAGGCACCTCTTGGCTGGTTCGGGGGAAAGAATCCACCTTGATTTATCATGTGGTCACTGGGAGCCCATCTGGGAAAGACACTGCATCGACCAGCACTACTCATACCAAGGCCAGAGGTAGTCTGCTGCCCTCCAGGAGTTTACGGTACATTGGCTACAGCTAGGATGAAAGGTAATGAACAGAAGATACAGGAAGGGGGCGCCTGGGTGGCTCAGTCAGTTAAGTGTCTGCCTTCGGCTCAGGTCATGATTCTGGGGTCCTGGAATGGAGCCCCACATCAGGCTCCTTGCTCTCTGGGGCATCTGCTTCTTCCTCTCCCTCTGCCTCTCCCACCACCACCCCCCACCCCGCCCCTGCTCATGCTCTCTCTCTCAAATAAATTAAATCTTAAAAAAAAAAAAGAGTTGTGCAATAACATGAGCTCTTCTTCTTCTCTCAGTCAACTATCGTCAGCAGGCTCTGTATTTTGAGTTATTTCCCTAAAAGCTGTGATGGACTCATTTAGACCCTTTCCCAGTCTCATTCCCCAACCAATATTTTGGTCCCGTATTTGCAAAATGGCAGAGCAGGAGCAGGGAGCCACCTGTATGGAATCCATCAAAGTCACGGGCCTCTGCAGGGGTCTTCAGTGGGCTTCTCACCAAACAGGCTAAGAAGAACCAAGAGTTGCTGGTAGATCCATCGGTCTGAACTACGCACAAGGGGTGCAGGCTTTGCTTTGTAAGGTGCCAAGTTGGCTCCTTAATTTTTACAAAATTAAAACCCAAATGCATCTGCGAGCACCATGGAGGTGTGTGAATCATAAGCATTCATAAAATGTCATGCCTAAATTAAGTCTTACCATCAAATAGTATTTATTAAATGCCCACGTACTGCCTAGGCATGGCAGTGTTCGAGGCACATTAGCAAAAAATGCTGTATCTTCAGCCATGAAAATACTTTATAACAAAATGCCACACTGCTGCTGGAGGCCAGAAAGATTATTTTTTTACTGTGACTATTCTCACCATAAATTTCAAATAAACAGTGGAATGGGGTAACTTCTCCCATATGGTGGAATCTTCACTGGAGTGCTTCATATTCAATTATCCTTATCAGTAAATAAAAGGCTTATATGCAAGCCAATTATGCTTCTTGTGGATATGACAAGACATTCTCAGAAGAATTACTCATGTATGGATTCACGTCATTTTGCACTATGCTTATTAAAATCATGAGACCACAAAAAACGCAGTGAGAAGGAATGTCTATACATTTAAATTGTCAAAGAACCATTTTGTTTTAGATGCGAGTAGCCTATTCATTATTTATTGCTATTGCCTTTTATGATCACATCTGAAAATACATAGACTAAAAATTTCATAAAAGCTGAACAGATAGAACATCTGAAGACAAGAGCACCGAAATTACTTTTTACATCTGGAGGCCCAGGACACACATAATTACTGGGAAAAGAAAATTTTTAGTCAGTCAACTGATGCTTCATCTACAGGACATTAAAAAAAAAATCTGCTTTTATATGATGTAATTGGGTTTTTAAAAAACTAAACTGTATTAATCAACCTGTTGTTTCCACATTTTTAGAACGATTCTGAGATAGTTTTCAATTTGAAGGAGTTATGCTATCCCTCAGGGATTTTTTTTTTTTACTCCTTAAGTTACTTTCATTTACAAATGTGCTCACTATAAATCCATTCCATTGTTCAACTTTTTTTTTTTTTTAAAGATTTTATTTATTCATTTGAGACAGAGAGAATGACAGAGACAGAGAGCACATGAGAGGGGGGAGGGTCAGAGGGAGAAGCAGGCTCCCCGCCGAGCAGGGAGCCCGATGCGGGACTCGATCCAGGGACTCCAGGATCATGACCTGAGCCGAAGGCAGTCGCTTAACCAACTGAGCCACCCAGGCGCCCTCCATTGTTCAACTTATCAATTACCTTTAACTGCCTTCCACATGCTCAGCATTCTATCTGGAAATTTAGGTGCCGAAGAAGCAAAAGAAGGTCAAAATAACAGCTTTCCAAATTAAGTTCCAAATTAAGTTCCATGACAGTCTAATTCCTTCCTCTCCTTCCACAAGATTTAAGAAAAAAAAAAAAAGAAGGTGCAATAAGAGGAAATCTTCGCTTCTAGCTGGTTCCTTTGCTAACATGATGCTAAATCAGGCAACTATGACTAGGCATCTTTTAGGTTCTTGCCTTTCTGTTCAAGGAATCTCCTAGGCTGTGAAAAACACTCATCCCCTAGGCTGTGAAAAACACTCATCCCCTAAGATGAATGAGACTGAGACACAGCTCTTGTCCTTCATTATCTAATATCTCAGGTTCTCAAAAATGTAGGCAACTCACTAATAAAATCCTTATTGGTCAATAAGGGACTCTTTTTGCCATTTTAGATACGGTGAAATTTAGAGCTTAGAAAAAAAATTAAAATATGTGTTATTCATGAAACCCTGTGGTCATGTCTGTGGGGTCCCTGTGATTGAACTCCAGGTAAATGGTCCAGCTTTAGGTGTTGGAGCTCTTTGGTATACCAGTCATCGTGCTCCTTTGGATGAGGTTCAAGTCATGCCCCATTCACACTGCATTCTGTCTCTAGTGAATACTGACTGTTACAGAAAAATTCCAGAGCAATGAATTTCAGATGGCTTGCTATAAATTAATATAATAGTAAATTTGTTCGTTAAGGGATCCTTACCTTAACGTAATTCATAAATTAGGCCTTAACTGCATTATCCTTTCCTGAAGTATTTGAAGTGGCTCCTCAGGTAAGAAGAGCCCCAAAGACAGTTAAGCTCAAATCTGTGAGATATATTTCAAAGGGTGTCGATCTCATTAGCTATAAAACTATTGCCATGCCTCGTTAGTTATATTAGAAAAAACATCACCATTTACTTCTTGTTACAATAAAAACAATGCCATATTAAACCCAATTAAGAAAAAACTAAAGATAGTATTAAGTCATGTAATTTACTTCTGTGGTTCCAAGAATAAATGAGGAAGTATTCTATATCTATAATGTATATTCTGATGCCAAAAGCTAATTTCTGAAAAATAAAGCAGCACAGAAAAGAGAACACACTTTATTTTTTTTTTTTTAAGATTTTATTTATTTATTTGAGAGAGAGAGTGAGAGAGAGAGCGCACACAAGAAGGGGGAGGGGAGAGGGAGAAGCAGACTCCCTGCCGAGCAGGTTGCCCGATGCGGGACTCGATCCCGGGACTCCAGGATCATGACCTGAGCCGAAGGCAGTTGCTTAACCGAGCCACCCAGGCGCCCAAGAGAACACACTTTAAACCAATAACCAATATTCATTTACAGGGGATAAATATTCTCATTTTGGATTAAACCTTTAAATATCTCACAAAAGCTAAATTTTCCATAATCGAGTATCAAAAATAGTTGTTCTATCAGGTGAAGAGTCTCCTGAAGATACTGCTGTGTCCTCAACCAAGCTACCAACTCATCCCTCTATGCCTAAGATTCAGTAGGGGCAGGGGCATGACAAGTAAGTGGGAGCATTGTCACTTCTCAGGTATGCAGGTTATGATATATCTTGTCTTTTCATTTACTGTCTTTCTTCTCCTTTCTACCCTGCTTTTTGACAATCTCATTAATTATCATACACTAGAGAAGATGAAAGAAAAGGACAAGACAGGAAAAGAGGACTATTCAGCTCATCCTCTGGTACTTCATTTTTGCATATTCAGGAAGGGATATCATAATAAGATGATAGAATATAGTGACTGAAATAAGGATTTTAGATTATCTGAAGGGTTTTTTTTTTTTTAAAGATTTTATTTATTTATTTGAGAGACAGAGAGAGCACAAGCAGGGGGAGGAGTAGAGGGAGAGGGGGGAGGGGTAGAGGGAGAGGGGGAAGCGGACTCCTGGCTGAGCAGGGAACCCGATGTGGGGCTGGATCCCAGGACCCCAGGATCATAACCTCAGTGGAAGAAAGATGCTTAACCAACTGAGCAACCCAGGCGTGCCAGATTACCTGAAGGTTTTATCCACCTACACCTTTCTTTTGTGTTAATAATGGAGAGTTACTGTTATTTTCTCTATTATTGAAAGATTGGGATAAACCTGCATACATGTTTGCTAACTAGAATGTGAGGTTTACAAATCTTGGGCTAGTATCCACAGTATGGTAAAAGAATATCTATAGTGATCTGCTAGTACCATTAAATGAAAGGAAAACTTTAAATGCCTTAACTAGCAGAATTAAAACATAATGCAACTGCTGAGTTAATGATAGCATAATTCCTTCTATGACCCCCCCAAAATGTGAATTGCTTACTAAATTGACTTTTAAAATGGCTGAATTTCTCCCCAAAGTATTCTGCGTCCCGCCAGGTAGAATGTGGAATCAACTCTGACTACAAAAGTGGCATATAATCTGTACGGCGCCATACAGATTATTGTAACGTGGCTCCGAGGGGCTGGTTTCTTTCCACCTCTGCAGTTCCAGCTGGGGCACCTGCTGTGTTAGCTGTGTCAACATGGGCAAAATTGAGAGCGGAAGTAATTAGGCAAATAATTCAGGCCAACAATATGACTGAGAAATAAACTATTTGGCAGTCTCTCTCTACACTGATAAATTCAGTTCATAATAGTCCAATTCTTTACTTTTTTTCCCCAAAAGCCTCAAATAAAAACATGTGAAGTCAATGAAATTCAAGTAATTTTCACTCAGAATCTAATATTTACATATGTATTCTTTTTTAAAAAAAATATTTACTTATTTGTTTTTTGTTTTTTTTTAAGATTTTATTTATTTATTTGACAGAGAGAGAGCACACAAGCAGGGGGAGTGGCAGGCAGAGGGAGAGGGAGAAGCAGACTCCCCACTAAACAGGGAACCCAATGCAGGGCTCGATCCCAGGACCCTGGGATCATGACCTGAGCTGAAGGCAGACGGTTAACTGACTGAGCCACCCAGGGGCCCCTGTTTGTTTATTTTGAGAGAGAGAGCACGAGTTGGAGGGGAAGAGGAAGTGAGAATCCCAAGCAGACTCTCTGCACTGCATGGAGTTGGACCCAGGACCCTATCTCATGACCCTGAGATCATGACCTGGGTGGAAACTAAGAGTCCAACACTTACCTGACTGCACCACCCAAGTGTCCCTACATATGTGTTCTTAATGTTCCCTTCTGAACAAACCATGAACTATGTGGATAAATCTGGTCACAGTATTTTACTACCACCAAAGTTGAGCTTTGAGGAGGGGTATGGTAAAATCAGCCAAAAGCCAACTCACAAAATACCCACAAATATTCCCAAAGGGAGATGGCATGAGTGGAAGTCACTCCTCTAAAAAATCTTCCTGATAATTAAAATATCATCTTTTTCTCGTTAATTAAAGAAGCAAAGATGGCCAAGTAACCAATTCAATATTGCTTTACTGAATTAACATTTCAGGGGGAAATTGTTGCAATAATAAACAGACATAGGCTATAATCTTTTGACGTTGGTCTTAGCAACACTTTTCTAGATATGTCTCCTCAGGCAATGGAAACAAAAGCGAAAATAAACTATAGGGACTATACTGAAATAAAAAGCTTTTGCACAGCAAAGGAAACCATCAACAAAACAAAAAGGCAACCTACTGAATGGGAGAAGATATTTGCAAGGGATATAGCCAATAAGGGGTTAATATCCAAAACACATAAAGAACTTACACAACTCAACACCCAAAATCCAAATAATTCAATTAAAAAATGGGCAGAGGACCTGAATAGAGTTTTTTCCAAAAAAGACATACAGATGGTCAACAGACACATGAAAAGATGTTGAACATCACTAATCATCAGGAAAATGCAAATTAAAACCACCATGAGATATCACATTACATCTGTCAGAAATGGCTAAAACCAAAAACACAAGAAATAACAAATGTTGGCGGGATGTGGAGAAACAGGGAACCCGGTGCACTGCTGTGGGAATATATATTGGTACAGCCACTGTGGAAAACAGTATGGAGAGTCCTCAGAAAATTAAAAATAGAAATACCATATAATTAATATTTCCACTAGTAGGTATTTACCCCCCCCAAATGAAAACACAAATTTGGAAAGATATATGCACCCCTATATTTATTTACAAAATTACAGAATTTTTTACAAAAATACAACATTATTTACAATAGCCAAGATATGGAAGCAACCTAAGTGTCCATCGATAGATGTATGGATAAAGAAGATGTGGAATATTATTCAGTCAAAAAAAAAAAAGAATGACATCTTGCCATTTGTGACAATGTGGAGGAACCTAGAGGGTATTATGCTACATGAAATAAGACAAAGAGAGAAACACAAATATTGTATGATTTCACTTACATGTGGAATCTAACAAACACAAAACAAAGGAATAAACAAAAAATGCAGAGAACAAACTAATGGTTGCCAGAGGGGAGTGGGATGGGTAAATGAGTGAAGGGGAGTGGGAGGTTATTCCAGTTATGGAATGAATAAGTCACAGGGATGAAAGGTATAACATGGGGAATACAGTCAATTGTATCATATGGTGACAGATGGTAGCTACATTTGTGGTGAGCTGCCAAATCACTATGCTGTACGCCTGAAACTAATGTAACAGTGTGTGTCAACTAGACTCTGATAAAAATAATAATAATAAACAGAAACCTCCTTCAACAGTATGGCAAAGATAACTGCCCAGGTGGAACCATGGGACCAGTTCTTGCCAATAGGATGTAAGCACAAGTAATGTGTGTCACGCCTGGGCTGACACACAGGTGGTTAAAAAGGGACTCTCTCAGCTCCTCTTTTCTGGCTACTGGCTGAATGTCTCTGTCCCACATAACATTGAAAACCTTATATTAAAGACGGTAGAACCAAAATATGGAAGAGGCCTGGGTCCTTGAATCACCATTTGAGGACCATCTACATGCTGCTTAGGAACACACATTTTAGACTTTATGTGAGTGAGAAATAAACCTCTATTGTGTTCAAGCCATTAAACATCTTTGGTTTTTTGTTTTTTTTTTAAATAGCAACAAGCATTACTGTAACTTAGAGAAAGCCTATCACAGCATTTTGAACATGGTGCATCTTGATAATGATGATATCTAACACTCCTGAATCGTTAACTATGTGCCACACACATTCTAAATCGTCTACAGGTATCAATTTGATCCTTATAACAGCTTCACAAGGTAGGTACTATTCATTATTCCTATTTTATTTTTTAAAAGATTTTATGTATTTGACAGAGAGACACAGCGAGAGAAGGAACACAAGCAGGGGGAGTGGGAGAGGGAGAAGCAGGCTTCCCACCGAGCAGTGAGCCCTATGCAGGGCTTGATCCCAGGACCCCGGGGATCATGACTTGAGCTGAAGGCAGATGCTTAACGACTGAGCCACCCAGGTGCCCCCATTATTCTTATTTTAGAGATGAGAAAATTGAGGCACAGTGAGGTTAAGAACACACAGTAAGAGAAAATGAACTGAAATGCCAGATGATGCATCTCCAGAACAAAAGTAAGACATCTGGTACTCTATATTTTATATGACAAATACCAAAGTCCTCTGTTTCAATGTAAATTTTAATACACTCTCTAAATAGGCAATACAAATTGTGGACTGGTAGCCTGGTTTATTAAAAAGACTATTCAGGGGCGCCTGGGTGGCTCAGTTGGTTAAGTGTCCGACTCTTGGTATCAGCTCAGGTCATGATCTAAGGTCATAAGATAGAGCCCAATATCAGACTCCATGCTTAGCCTGGAGTCTGCTTGAGATTCTCTCTCCCTCTCTGCCCCTCCCCCTACTCACTCACCCTCTCTCTCTCTTTCTCTCGCTCTCTAAATAAATAAATCAATAAAATCTCTAAAAATTAAAAAAAATAAAAGACCATTCATTCATTCATGGAACAGTAAATTATCTCTAATAACTGAAATAAAGGAGAAAAGCCATTTGAAGGCTGAACTGTTACTCTTACAATCAGGAATAAAAAGTTTTAAATTAAGGGTAGCAGAGATCAATTAATATACATAATATCCAACAATAAAAATTAAATAAAATATGATTCAATAAGATGCCATATTATAATTGAGTTTAGCCCTTTTCTATCACTTTCCTTTTTATTCTGCAGTCAAAAGCCTATGGTATCTTGGAGAATAAATACTTTGTGCCAACACTTCTGGGAAAAACATCAGTTGGCCAGCCATTGTTCTTCTTTCTCCTGGTTTCTGACAAGGTCCATAAGTAGGAACTTCCTTTGTCTTGGAAGTGTTTGGGGGGGGAACTATTTAGCCCTGCTCTTTGCTTCATTTGCCCCTGCCCAAAAGAAGAGGCTGATCTTTCCTCTGCTGGATGAAGCTAAGGAGCTTCAATCTGCCTCCCAGACCCTCTCTGACTCTCCTTTGGAGCTGCACACCCCTCCTTTCTGTCATCAGTAGGAGTCTCTGCTAGGGACCCGATGGGAAATTCATTTCAGAAGGAGTAAGAAGTCCATTTTACCACTGCAGCTCCAAGCTGTGCCCACCAACCCAGGTTTACCAGAGAGAAAGCAATCGTGTAACGCTTAAATCTGACTAGGTTGGCTCAGAACTCAGAGGAGAAAGTGTGAGATTAATCGACACCAACTCTCTCACTGTTATCCTCAATTATTTATTGAGTTATTCTCCCAAACTAAAAATAATTCACCTGCCATCACTGACAGGCAGCAGTATGCGTGTGTTCATCATGGGGCCACAAATCCCTCACCTAAGAAGACTAAATGCATCAGCATGAGCAAACGTGGTCTCTGGGTGCAGGAACCTCAGTATGGGGATTCTGCCCACATTGCAGAAGAGCTTGCAGGACCTCCACCTTGTGTGCTCCTATGTCTGATACCACGTTATTGGAAGAGAGCAAATGTTACCCATCACTGCCATGGGCATGATGGACCATCCATCGTCTCTTAGTTTAGAGGCATACCCTAAAATCCTGGGGAGTCTGCTTTTTCTGTTTGTCTTTCATCACCGCCCACAGACTTTTCACCTCTCAACACTTCCTTTTCTCCCAGTAATAGTTACTGGTCAGTTGGAAGTGGAGAACATTAAACTTGTTGAAGCTGCAGGAATGAGACCACATCCCATCTTAGCAATATCTCCTCTTAAACTTAAGCCAACCCAGTAACTCTGTTGTCTAAATGCCCTTCTATTATGACTGGTACCTCCTGCTGGCTCTTTCTTTGCTTTGGTCATTAACTTGGGGAGCACTTCTTCCAAATAATCTCTTTGTAGAGTAAAATGGACGTCAACAATGGCTTCTTTGGCTCAGCTAAGGATGTTTTAATGCCGGACTCTGAATCCCGTCCCTTTTGTCCCTTTTCAGGACCACTCTTAGGACCAAAGGGATGTCCTACCTTTCTTGGGGAACGAGTGGGTGTCTAATGAGATTGATGCTACAATTTCAGCAAAACAGAATGATCTGTTTTCCTCCATTTTTTTTTTCTAAGTCTTTAGAACTCAAGGATGAGGAAAAATCAAGGCAAGGAAAACTACATGTCTGTCCTGTGCCAAGTCAAGGGCTGCCTAATGTAGCCTCCACCTGCCTCTGTTTCTCGTTCCATGTTTACCCCTTGCCCTCTGCATCTCAGGGACATAGATGTTCCCTCAGTTCCTTGCATGCACTGGGCTCTGATGTCTCCTGCCTGGAAAATACTTTGCTCCCTCTCTACTTGAGAGCTCCTCCTCATCCCTCCTATCTCTGCTCACTCGATTCACCCAGAAACGCTCCCCTGACTTCTCTGATGAGGTCAGTACTTCTGATGTAGACTCTCCAGGTCCCATGTGGTTCTGTTTTGCAGTACTGGTTACAGTTGTAATTTTACATTTATTTTTGGGATTATTTTATTTCTCTAACTAGACTGCATGCTCCATGTCAGTAGGGCCCAGGTATGCTTTTGTTCATCACGGCAATTTAAGCCGTGTTTTGAATTAATGAATAAGTAGCTTTAATAAATTCCTAGAAAATCCTGTGCTATAGATATTTTAAATTCAGTTTTTTAAGATAAAGGAGCACTGTTTTCTAGACTAAATGATTTGTCCAAGTCACTGTAAGTGATGGAGCCCGAGACCATACTTATTCAGGCATTCATCCTATATTTATTGAGTGCTCACTGTTTGCTTTGCTCTATGCCAGAGAGTGGAATAAAGTAACAAATAAGCCACAGTTCTTTAAGGAGTACCTGGTATTTTTAGTGAGAGAGGTTTGCAAACAAATAAGTCAAATAAAATATTACACAGGTTGTTTGTCTAGCTAGCATACAGCAGGCATACATAGGAGAGGGTGGACTGGTCTACCGGAAGAGCAGTGACTCCTGAAATATAAGCAAGTACTTACCAAACAGACTAGTAGTAAGGGCTTTAGGATGGAGGGAGCCCTGGAAGCAAAGGCATGGAAGACTATGACAGCAAGGCCCCCCAAGACAGAGCAACAATTGGAGGTGCCGGAACACAGGTTATGAGGCTAGAATGAGGGAGCATGATCAGGTCAGAGAGGGCTTCATATGCCATATAAAGACCTTGGGCATTATTATAGAGCTATGGGAAGTCCCTGACGGCCTTAAGCAAGGGATCTAACCAGGTTTCAGAAAAGTCACTCTGGAAGTGGGGAGTGTAGACAGATTAGGGGCGGGCGAGTCTGGAAACTGTAAGATCGGAATAGAGGATCAAGCAGTGGTCCAGGACAGCAGTAATGACGATCAGAACTAGGGCAGTAGCAGTAGAGATGGATACAGGAGATGCTAAGGGAAGAGAAATCAACAGGATCTGATACCCACTGGGTGTGAAAGCAAAGAGTGAGGGATGTGTCTGGGGTGATCTTTGAGTTTGGGGCATGGCTAAGTAGGTGAATGGTAATTTAACTTTCCCACACATGAAGGGCAGAGAGAGGTTTGGGAAGATAGAAACGACTATTCTATTTGGGGGTCCATGGAGTTTAAATAGCCTAGGAAACATGTGAGTGAGCTGCTTCTGGGCTAGAGAAATGAAGGTGGGAAACCTCAGCTCAGCATTGGTATGTAAAGCCACAGATGTGAATGAGGTCATGGTGAAAGCTGCAGGGAGGGAAGCCGAATGCCAAGGAACCAAACCTACATTTCTGGTGTGGACTGATGAGCTAGAGTCAGTAAAGAAGGCAGTGATCCCCAACATTTTTATTCTAAACAATAAAGAATGGAAAATGGTTCCTACCATATTAGGAAAATCACACTCTCCTCCTGATACATTTCCTTTGGGGGCATTTTCATAGTGTTTTGGCACATTCTTACCATGTTACTTAGTGATTCTGAGAATCTGCCTAATCTCTTTTGGAGAACCTAGTCCAGCTCTGTGCTTACACATTTAAAATGCCCATATATTGCCAAGTCCTTTCATTATTGCTCATAACCTCATTGCTTTTCTGCTTTCCCCTACCTCCATGCTGCAATCTCAGAGGAGAACATTAACACAAAGATGTTAAATGATTTAGCAAGGATTACATCGCTAGTCAATAGTAAGGCAAGAATTTAAACCCAGAATCATCCTTTTCTCTTCCTACATGTTAAGTTCTACCAGGACTAGAAAGAAAAATCCATAAATAACCCACTACTTGGCATTTCCTGCACCTTCTGGCCTCAGTCCTTCATTCACCACCCTTATGTCAGGCAGCATGATCCTTGTTCTCAGGGAGCTCCCAGGCTGCTGGGAGGCTGGACTGTTGACAGTCAGAAAACACTGTGATTCATGCTGTGAAAGAGGTCTTTGCAGGTGTCATTGAAGGTGGAGAGAGGGTGCTGAATTCTATCTGAATGTCTGGGGAGGAGAGTCAATGCTTGTACTGAGACCTGACTTTCTTGGCACGTAAATATCACCATAAAAGCAAAGAAATTCAAATAAATTAAAGAGAATCTATGTCCAATATTTATTTTTATTTTTTATTTTTTATTTTTTTTTAAAGATTTTATTTATTTATTTGACAGAGAGAGACACAGCGAGAGAGGGAACACAAGCAGGGGGAGTGGGAGAGGGAGAAGCAGGCTTCCCGCCGTGCAGGGAGCCCGATGCGGGGCTCGATCCCAGGACCCCGGGATCATGACCTGAGCCAAAGGCAGACGCTCAACGACTGAGCCACTCAGGCGCCCCTCTATGTCCAATATTAACAACACTTAACATCATCTTGGATTTAGATCCAACTGTCATGAAACTGAGAGGAAGCTTGGAAGAGGAAAACCTATAACAAGCAAGTGTTACCCCACACTGCCAACCATCCAGGAGGTTGGCAATCAAAGCTGATGGTTATCAAACTGGAGAGAGAATATGGAACAGACTCATTTTAACTGAATGAAGAAGCTATCAAAAGTAGAGAGCCAATGTCTAGTGCAGAACTAAGACAATTCACCAGTTTTTTCTTTTCTCTCTCTCTCTCTTCCTTTCTCTCTCTCAACTATTTAAGGGCAATTCTATTTCCATTTGTTTCTTCTCATTGTTTCTTACAAATAAAGGACTGAAAAGACTGTGAATTACCATGACATAAGCTCATTTTGGCAGCAATGAATCCCACTATATCATAGAGAGCAAGGCAAATACAAAAAGGTGCTGCAAAGCCATTAGTTCCACAAATATTTATTCATTTCAATTGCAACTTGTAACAGCAGTAGATACCATGTTAGAGGTGGAGGTATTTGTCTTCGATATAGAATGAAAGCCTCTACTTCCAGGCACCTGCGTGGGAGGCATCTCTATTAGTATACAATAATATGTACTAATTTCATAATTATGAGCAGACCATACAAAGCACTTTTTACTTCTATCACCTCATTTAGTCTCCCCAACAACTCTGTGGAACTGGTGTCCTATCCCCACAATGCAGATAAGGAAATGGAAGCGTTTGGACCAAGGTCACATGGACAGGATGGGGCTGGGATCTGAATCCAGGAAAGCCCAGGCTCTCCATCACTCAACCATCGCCTTTCTACTTGTTCAGAGGAGACCAGAACAAAGATCAGAGCAGACCTCATGGATGATTTTATTTCTTTTTTATTGACTTCACTGTAGACTTTACCATCTTTATAGGAACAAAAATCTCCAGAATTTCAGTTATCAACTGTTTATGTACCTGTTCCAGTTGTTGTTACTATATATGCTAATGTTTTACTCAGTGGCAATCAGGATATAATTTTGAGTCTCTGCTTTTTCTACTCAATATTATTTTAAAATCTGGCCCCATCTTCTGATATGGTTCATAGCACTTGTCATTTTTAAGACTATAAAACATTCCATTCTGGCCATTATTTGGTTTCCTTTTGAATAACCACAGACAGTTTTCATGTACTCTTTCCCCCCTATTCCTGTTATTATTAATTGGTACTGAGGTGCTTATAAATTGTAAGAATTTCTAAAGTGCCTATCTTTTAAACCTTACTTTTCTTGTACACTGAGTTCCTTGGACACATGATTTGATTAAAACTGCAAAACTGTTGGAGTAGGTTGGATAAGAATTAGATTAAAAAATAACAGATAGCTTTTAAAATACCTCTGGGATGAAAGATAGACATTTCTTGAAAATATGATGAAAGAGTGCATAGACTCCGCACAGGAAGGTGGGTCATGCGGGCACTGTTATTGGAAGACAGCTACCCAGCAAATCTAACCCTCAATTCACAGGAAGGAGAAAATATATTCTCATTTTAATCCCCTGGCTTTGGGCTCTTCTTTTACAATGAAAGTAGCTGGGAATAAGAATGCAAGTTGAAAAGACTAAAAACTCTCTATCAGTTTAGCTAGTGCAATTTTCCCCTGGATTGACCGAACTAGAACCGTCTTAAAAAACCAATAAAACTTCACTGCACACAGTTGCAAAAATGGAAGGAAGTCAAGTCAGCCTTTTATCCCAAGTCTCTTATCTAAATTAATTATTAAGAGCCTAGAAAGAGGCAAAATATAACCAAATGGATGAGGTAGAGGAATATGTGATCATTACCTTCTATAGTGGGTTTTTTTTTTTTTTTTCAGGTCAGGGCCCTAATTTATAGCTGCCCTGTTAACTACAGGAAAAGGCATGTAATTATAAGTTAATAAAAAAATTTAAAAAAAAAAAGAAGAAAAGGCATGCACCTCACCAACATCTTTTTCAAGTAAGTGCTATGTAATACTGCTGACTTGCAGCAGTTATTCTTTGGTGCAATTTTTTTTCTTTCTTGTCTCAGTCATGAGTTTCCCTTTCTTCTTGAGCAGAATGATTGTTTGATCATCACCCACAGAGGGGCGGCAGGGATGGTGGAAGCCAAGTTTACCCCGTGGGCTATGTTGAGTGACAGTTCGGTGACAGCTGCAATGGCTCTGCTTACCATGACCCTTTGTTCTGTACTAAGCACGTGGCACACTGTGCATACATCATCTCATCTACGCCCTACAACTGCATAAGGAAAGCTCTGTTGATCCAACTGTAGAGATGAAGAAAACAAGACAAAAAGGTTAAGACAGTTGTCCAAGGACACAGTCCAGACCTATTCCTTGAATCTTATGCTGTGTTACCTCCTTAAATGCCTGTGTATATGTGATTTTGATCAATCACAAAGGTCTCCAAATTTTCACTCTATGTGCCATAAGATGGAGAAAAATAGAGCCACCAAAATTCTGTGTGAGATGGGGTGCAGAGAAGGAGCCAGGCAAGAAAACTACCCTGGTGGGGCCACAACCCACAGGAGAAACAGCTGGAGTGGGGCCTGGATTACATTCCCAGGAGGCTGGGTGCACTAAGGAATACTTTCACCTGAATTTTTGAAGGGGTGAGGGGTGAGAGGAACAGTAGGTGGGGTAGTCAAAGCTGTGTGATGTGGGATAGGATTCCTCCCCCACAGTCTTCTGATTTTTAGCAGAGACTAAACTTACAAAAGCTCTGGGTGTTGGGATTTCTTTCTGAGAGCAGTGAAGAACAGCCTCTAGACTCAAAATCACACATGTAATGAAAACAATGAAACCAAACCTTCCGCTCTCCCCATAGCAAAGAGGGGGAAGGGACTGAGGCCAATGACATATGAATAACACAGGGGTATCACTGAAGGTCATCGCCAAGGCATCAAGGATATTGTTCCTTCCTTTGGGGAACACACAAAGGAAAAAACAATGAAGGGGCATTTTCCTCACCAGCAAGCAAAATGTACTATATACCTGGAGTAATTAAAACAGTGTGCAGATGCCTGGCCTAAAGGATAGGGCAGTCAAAACACAACAGCAGAGCACACGCAACACACACCGGAGACACTCCCTGAAGCACCAGGCCCTGGACACTGTATGACCCCTTCTGCATGAAGCCATTACTTTCAGGAACAGAAGACATAACTGGCTCTTCTAACACACAAAAGAAGGCAGAGACTTAGACAAAAGGCCAAGATGGAGGAATTTATCCCCAATGAAACAACAAGAGCTGTGTGCTCTCTCTCTCTCTCTCTCAAATAAATAAAATCTTTAAAAAAAAGTAAAGTTTAAAAAAAAGATGAAGAATGCAATAAATGAGATTGGAAACAGGCTTGATGCCATGAACAGCAGGCTGGAGGAAGCAGAGGAACAAATCAGTGGCCTAGAAGACAAAATACTCGACTATACTGAAGTTGAACAAAAGAGAGGAAAAAGAATTATGCCACACCAGGATAGACTTAGGGAACTCAGAGACTCCATCAATCGTAATAACATTCTTATTAGAGGAATCCTAGAAGAAGAGAGAGAAGAGGGGGCAGAATATTTATTTGAGGAAATCATAGCAGAAAACTTCCCTGATCTGGGGAAGGAAACAGACATCCAGATCCAGGAGCTCCCATCAAAATCAACAAAAGCAGGCCAACACCAAGACATATTGTAATTAAATTTGCAAAATATAGTGATAAAGGAAAGATCTTAAAAGCAGCAAGACAAAAGAAGCCCTTAACTTACAAGGGAAGACCCATAGGCTAACTGGAGATTTCTTAACAGAAACTTGGCAAGTCAGAAAGGAATGGCATGATATATGCAAAAGTGCTGAATGGGAAAAATCTGCAGCCAAGAATACCCTAACCAGCAAGGCTGTCATTCAGAATAGAAGGAGAGGTAAAGAGTTTCCCAGACAAACAAAAACAGAGTTCGTGACCCCAAAACCAGCCCTGCAAGAAATATTAAAGGGGACTCTGAGTGCAAAGGAGAGACCAAAAGTGACTAAGACAAGAAAGGACAAAGAAAATCTCCAGAAACAACAAAACAAGTAATAAAATGACAATAAATACATACCTATCAATAATTACTTTGAATGTGAATGAACTAAACGCTCCAATCAAAAGATACATGGGTGTCAGAATGGATAAAAAAACAAGATCCAGCTATATGCTGCCTATGAGAGACTTATTTTAGACCCAAAGCCACCTGCAGATTGAAAGTGAGGGGGTGGAGAAACACTGATCATGCAAATGGATGTCAAAAAAAGTCCGAGTAGCAATACTTACATCAGACAAACTAGACTTTTTTGTTCTTGCGTTGTTTTTATCCTGCTTTGGTCGCAGGGTAGTACTGTCATCGTGGAATGATTCTGAACGTGTTCCCTCTATTCCATCATTTGTAATATTTTGATAAAGATGGTCACTAATTATATTTTTAAATGTTTGGTAGAATTCACCAGTGAAACCATGTGGTCTTGGGCTTTTCTGTGCTGGGAGATTTTTGATTCCGAATTTAACTCTCATTCTTGTTATTGGTCTAAGAAGACTTCCTGTTTCTTGGATTCAAGATTCACGATTCAATCATGGTAACTTGTGCATTTTTAGGAATTATCTGGGGTTTTTTTCTAAGTTATCTGATTTGTTAGCATTTAATTGTTGACGGTAACCTGCCAATTTTGTTGTTGTTGTTGTTGTTTTTAGCTGATCATTACTTTCAATGTTATGTTATTATTTAGTCTGGTCTCTATTTTATTTATTTCTGATTTTTCTTTGTTATTTCTTTCCTCTACTAAATGTTGGCTAACCTTCTTTTTCTAGTTCCTTGTGGTATAATATTGTTTATTTGAACTTTTTTCTTTTATACAAGCATGTATAGCATAAATTTCACACTATCATCTGCTTTTGATGCATCCTATAAGTTTTGGAATACTATGTTTTCTTTTTCTTTTGTTTTGAGACATATTTTGATTTTCCACTTGATTCCTTATTTGGCCCATTATTTATGCAGTAGAGTGTTGTTTAATTTTTACATTTTAAATATTGAATATTTACATTGCAGATTTTCCGGCTTTGTTTTATTGTTGATCTTTAGTTTTGTACCACTGTGGTTGGAAAATATATTCGGTCTTTAAACATACACACACACAAAACAGTGTAGTATAAACAAATAGATGACAAAAAGTAGGTAATAAAGTCTTATAATTTTCTAATCTGGTGGCCAAAAAATATTGTGTTTCATGATTTAAATTTGCATTTTCCTGGTTTCCAGAAAGAGTATGAATCTTTACAAATGCTTATTGGCTATTTATCATTTCTTTCTCTGTGCACTAACTCTTCATTTCCTTTGCATATTTTCTATCAGATCATTTGTCTTTGTTATGTTACTTTGTTGGAACTCTTTATATTTTATGATTATTGATCTTGTCTTTATATATTAAAAAAAATCTCTATCACACAATTTTCAACTTTAATTGTGGCATCTTTGGCTGTACAGAAGTTCTGGTTTCTTTGTGGTCAAATCTGTGTATCTTTGTTGATAAGACTTTTGGGTTTTGTGTATCGTGCAGAAAATATTACTGGAGTACACTTGGGACTATGCTTTGGCACAGCCTTTTGGAAAGGTGATTCAGAAGTTTCTTTTTCATAATGACAATTCACTTTTGTGAAACATGTTATTCCGTTTTTCTTAATTCGAATATTTTCGTAGAAAGAAACTGCATGCCATATGCAAATTAATATTGCTGGGATAGCTAAGTGACTCTTAGTGGCTGAGAAGTAAGTAATGATAACTACTAGGGCATATATTTCAGGGAAAATAAGACTGAAAATGAGAGTGTGAACTGGTAAACTTTGGGGGCCTATAGTTCTTTTAATTGATACATTTTAATAACAGAAAGCCTTGCTGAATCTCCTAATAAATTTAATATATTTCCAACTCTTTTTTTTTTAGATTTTATTTATTTATTTATCAGAGAAAAGAGAGAGCATGTAAGCCGGGGAAGCGGCAGGCAGAGGGAGAGGGAGAAGCAGGCTCCCAAGGAGCAGGGAGCCTGACGCGGGGCTCGATCCCAGGACCCTGGGACCATGACCTGAGCCGAAGGCAGACGCTTAACAATGAGCCATCCAGGCGCACCCCAACTGTCACTTTTTGTTTCCAATTTGTGTTTTCACAGATCTTACAACATTGCAAAACTTAATCCAGAGTTTACCTTACTGAATAAATCGTGCAGGAACTGCTTCCAACCCAGCCGAGTCTGTGTCGTACAACACTAAATATACCGGCTCATGTTCTAAATGGCTGAGTTGTACAAACCCTGATGTAGCAGGCTGCGCCTTGACACTTTTCCACTTACAAAATAATGTGTTTTCCAATCACTTATGTTAATCAAATTAATAAAACTCATCAATGCTCAAACTGTTCCATCTTAATTCTTCCTGCAACACTGATTTCATTTTTCTTCTTCTTAAAACAGTCTCATTTTGTATGATGTGAGTTAATTTTAGTGCCTAACGATACAAGTAGATTGCTAAAATCCATATGAAAAATTATAACAAAAGTAAAACACATAAGATCTGAGTGCCAAGACCAATTTTGTCATCTGGTGCTTTGTCTCTACCTAAGTACATTTGTTTCTCTCCCATCTGTTTGGAAACTTATTTAAGCAAATTAACATTTGTCCCAGAATTAATCTGACTTCCGTATCAAATGGCAAATATCTTTATTTGAAGAAACTCTGCATACTGTATTATTTAGCCCCCATTACACTTTGTGTTATAACTCTTATTATCTCTGTTATACATATAAAGAAACTCAGTATGAAAAAGATAAAGTAACTTGCCTAAAGTCATTCAGTTCTTAAGTGGCATAACTGGAATGTGAACTTGTCTTATCTAGCTTGTCCCTGCTTTTTCCAATACATGACACTTCCCTGCTCACACTCATCCATGAAGGTCAAGATGGTGTTGTTTGGGAATCCAGGGTTGGGGCTCTCAACGGTATCTCTTAAGAAAAAGTAGATTTGAGGGAGGTTTTAAGGGCTAAAACCCCAGCAGTGGATGACATTGGGCCACCCACAGAGACAGACCTTTCCTCTTTCTGCAAAAAGTCTTCCCTGTGCTTCCTCTTATTGGCCACAAAGGCTCAGAAAATTTCCCTCTAATCAAAGGGAAAGCAAACAGGAGGGGAGAAAGTTCTCTGCCTCACCACTTAGAAAGTGAAAGATATCACCAATAACCCACAGAATTTAATGGCCCAATGAAGACCACAGGCAACCTAGAGTAGAAAAAGGCGCAAGCACCTTGCTAGGTATTACTAAACTTACCTGTGTGTCTAGGATGGCCCACTGGAAACCCTATTTCAAACAGAAGTCCATAAAAAAAAACAAAGGATTTGAAGTCAGGCCTAGGTTGGAATTGCAGTGACACAATTTACTACCCTGTGACTTTGGGTACAACTTTTTAGAGCCTATATTCAACTGTAAAATGGAGTGAATAAAACCACCTCATAGCACCCCATAAATGGCAGTTACAATTAGGATTATTAGTAGCAGAAGTGTAGGTCTGAGCATCTCATTCTCCGACGCAGAGAAATAAATGATACTGAATATAAAGTACCTACAACAATACATGGCTCAGGTGTCTGGGTGGCTCAGTCGGTTAAGCGTCTGCCTTTGGCTCAGGTCATGATCTCAGGGTCCTGGGATCGAGCCTGGTGTCAGGCTCCCTGCTCAGCGGGGAGCCTGTTTCTCCCTCTCCTCCCCACTCACGCTCTCTGTTGCTATCTCTGACTCTCTCTCTCAAATAAATAAAATAAAATCTTAAAAAAACCAACACATGGCTCATCATGGGCACCCTATAATTACTATTATTATTATTATTATTATTACTACTACCATTACTATTAGTAGGGAAGATAACAACTGGCCTTGTCAAGGTGCCGTTCAGCTTCTGGATTTTAGGGAAGGGCAGTAAGAGTTATGAGAAAGGGTGAGAGTACAGGATTAAGAGGGAGGATCATATTAAGAAGGAAGAAGAGGAAAAGGCAAAATTTTATAACGTAAGGAAAATTCCCCTTTAATTTCTGTTCAATGAGTCTCATGACTATGTAGGCTAAAACTATCATCCTGAGCCAATTTTTCACCCTTTGTTGTCGAAGCTACATAGCAATCGAGAGAGAACAATACTGACTTGCCTGAAAAGATGTTTAGCTGTAAGAGGCATCGTGTTAGAACTTAGTAAATGAACTGAAGCAAAATGAGTAATTCCAAAAATACACCTTTTAAGTTCCAAAAATAGTCCTGACGGCTATAAAATTGAGCAATCAGAAATTATTTGGGGGAAAGCAATCAAGGGACAGTAAAGTACTTATAGAACTCTGGCTGCATATGTATTATTGAAGGGAAAAGAACATTAAGTTGAGAATGGTTCTCAGCTTATAAAGGACTTACATTTCCCCAAGTCCATTAGAGTCAGTATTTGGAACCTGAAACACATATCCCCATCAAGAAAATGAAGTCATAAGAGTGGTTTGCCTGGGCCTAGGGAACACTATTTGACCCCACCTGGGGCTGAGCTGTCCTCTGAAGAGGGAAATGGTGGTACAGTGATAGTATCGAAAGCTCTCGCTGGGGTTAGGCACACCGGGGTGTGAAGTCTTGACCCGCCTCTTATTAGACAGGTAAGGGTTTGGGCAAGTACCTCACATCTGTATAATCCCCAGTCTACGTTCTCCCCACTCCACCCCCAGCTTTACCGACATATAATTGGTATAGGAAAAAACTGCACATAGTTAATGTGTACAACTTGATGAGTTTGGAAATATGTGTACACTTGTGTGAACATCACCACAATTCAGGTCATAAACCTATCCATCACCTCCAAATGTTCTCTTGTGTCCATTTTTTATTTGTTTTGTCTTTTGTGGCAAGAACATTTCACATGAGATCTACCCCCCCTAACAAATTTTTGCTTCTACAATACCTTATTGATAACTTGAGGTACTGTGTTATACAGCAGATCTCTGGAACGTACTCATCTTGTATAACCCTAGCTTTATAGGCACTGAACAATTCCCATAACCCACTCCACCCCCTGGTAATCATCACTCTACGGTGTACTTCTATACCTTTGACTATTTTAGATACCTCATGTAAGAGGAATCATTTGTCCTTCTGTGACTGATTCATTTCACTTAGCTTCATGTCTTCTAGGTCCATCCATATTGTCCTAAATGGCAAGATTCTTTGGTCAAATGGACATGAAAATAGTACCAGTCTCATGAGCCCCTGTGAGCAGGAACTGAGACCAGGCCTGGGAAGCGCTCAACACAATCAGCACTCAGTAAACATCAGTGACTACTAGTATTGGGGCAGAAATGTGGGCCTGATATTCTCCATCTTCCTTATGCAAGTTTACCTGCCAGTGTGAAGTCAGCACTAAAGAACCCTGAACATGCTAGAAGACTCCTTCCCTAACAGGGAGAAAGACAAGAGGCTGGCAGCAGGATGGCTGTGGCTGGGGTCCCATGGAAGCTGGGTGTAACGGATAACCTTTACATGCACACATGGTTAAAAATGCAAACTGGACAAAAGGCATAAGATTGAAAGAAACATGCTTCCTCACCTTCTGATACCTAGTGTTGTGTATTTTTATGTGTCCCTCAGGAAATCTTATATGCCTATATTAGCCTACGTTGATCTCTATACTCTTTCTAGCCCTACACCTGCATCAAAACCACCTCCTCTTTATTTACACAAAGGAGCCATGGACATGTGAACTTCCCCACCTGTTTCCTGTTTTTCATTAAATAACACATCTCAGAGCTCGTTCCACATGTGCAATTATACATCTGTCTCGTTCTCAGTAATGATTCAGAGGTATTCCATTGTATAAATGTGCCTTAATTTTTTTAATCTGACCCCTATCAGTGGACATGTCATTTTTTCTCAGCATTTTATAATAACAACACTTCGATAAACATCCTTGTGCACATAAATTTACATACTTTTGCAAAATTTATCCAGAGGGTAAATTTCCAGCAACAGAGCTGCTAAATTAAAGCGTATATGCTTCTTTTTTTTTCTGTTGAGAAATACTGCCAAATATTTCCCCTTAAAAATTATGCATTAATTTGCACTCCTACCCACAGCATGAGAGTTCCTGCTTCCGTTCACCCTGGCCAACACTGAGTGTTAGCAAATGCTGAAAATATTGCCATCAGATCCACAGAAAGTAACATACCATTTTCTTTCGCTTTTCTTTGGTTATAAATGATACAATTATCATACTTGTTTGTTCTTCATGTTTGTTTGCCATTTTTATTTATTTTTTATGAAATTCTTGCTCATACTCCTTGTCCAGTTTTCTATTTTGAAAGGTTTTGTCCTTCCTTTTTGTCAGCTAAATTAATTTGGCCATGTATCATATCTTTTCTTATACTAATTTGAAATGCTTCATTTTTTAATGCCAAGTGTTTATATGAACTTTTGTTTGCTTCTAGAATCTTTATTCTTTTCCACTGATCAATTTCTTTTTCAGTTCTAAGCAGCTTTAGCTATTGCTTCATCATTTATTTTCATGTCTTGACTGGCTATTGTTCTCTCCCCGTAATCTTCTGGCTGTTCTGAGAGGTTTATTTTTCCGGATGGTCTTGACTGTCATTCTATCAAATTCCAAAAAGGATACCTTGACTTCTAGTTGATATTTATTTAAAGATTAATTTGGGGGAAAAGAACATCTTTTAGAATTTTCCTATTCAAGAGTAAGGTACAAATTTTACATAAGTCTTCTTTGTATGTCCTTTGGTAGATTTTTAAGGTTAATTTTACATTGGCCTTTTGCATATTGTGTAATATTATTAAATTTCTCCCATACATTTTTTCCATTTGGTTATTATTATAATAGAATCTCTTCTTCCTTTGTATTTCCTATTATTTATTTCCTTAAGTGATTATGTAATGAGCCACCTTACCATATTCTCTTAACATTTTGAGCACGATTTCCAGTTTGATTCTTTCAGCTTTTCTTGATACATTGTATTTTGCCTCCTTTCTAGCGGTATTTCTTTCTTTCTTTGGTCTACGTTCATTTGCCAAAACAGAAAAACGCTAAATAATAAAGATAGATGGCATTTGTTCATGATTTTAATGGGAAAAAATTTAATGTTGTATGATTGATTTTTTGACTAATTTTTTAAAAGATTTATTAATTTGAGAGAGAGAGAGAGCACGAGTGGGGGAAGGAGCAGAGGGAGAAGGAGAAGTAGATTCCCTGCTGAGCAGGGAGCCCCAGTGCAGAGCTCCATTCAGGGCTTGATCCCAGGACACCGGGATCATGACCTGAGCCCAAGGCAGACGCTTAACTGACTGAGCCACCCGGGTGCCCCTTCACTAATGTTTAAGAAAACTTTCATCCATTCCTATTTTGCCAGAAGTTACTTGTTCCTTTTTTTCAGGATTGAATTTTATCAAGTGCATATTTGGCATCTACTAAAATTATCATGCTTTTTATCCTTTAAGAAAATTTGACAAAGAAAAACAAAATGATTTTTAAGATCATACTTCGTAAACTTTTATGCAAATAAATTTGAAAGTCTAGTTGAAATAAATGCTACTCTAGGAATAATATGCATGACGGTCTTGCATGTTTGAAATATTCTGCTGTCCTTAGATGTCAACAACAATTTGGCTGGCTATAACAGTTTGGGATGAACTAAAAAATGTACAAATCCTGCAACTTAGAAGTTCTAACATTCACATTTGTGCAAAGACATTTAATGATGTCCCTTGCAGTTTTATTTGTAAAACTAACAGCATAAGAACCAATCTAAATATCTATATACAATACAACAAAGTACATAAGTTAAAAAGAATAAGGAATATTAAATGGCTATTAACGAGGACAGATATAAACATTTTTTGTTAAAAAAATAACCAAGTTGCAAAATGATGCATACAGCATGATACCCTTTATATACATTAAAGAAAACGCATAAACACATTGTATGGTTTTTATAGGTACATATCAAAGTTTAGCATGAAGATTGGAATGATAAATATACTTAATTTAGAGTCTGAGTATGTGTCTTGGGACATTTTAACTTGTCTGTAATCATGTAACTTTTTAAATGGTAACAACGTAGTCTTTCACTATGTCTGATACACACATACACACACATTCACACACTTAGGAAAATGTGGCAGGAATGTGACAAACCATTAATAGTAATTACTTCTGAGTGGTAGCCATCGTTGTTTTGTTTAGTAAGCAATAAGGGTTTGTATTCTTTTTTGCTTGTTTATATTTAAATTTTAAACTAATACTTATATGAAATTCTTGAGTGACTTTTTCTTTAGAATTCTGTATACTTTGCTCCATTGTCTTTTGGCTGTATTGTTTTAGAGAATTCTAAGGTGAGCTTAATTTTTCCTACTCATTAGGTGATTTTTTTTTTATGTGTGAAGAAGTTGCCTGAAGAATTAATTCTCAAGCTTCAAAGTTTAACCAAAGAATATATATCCTGGCATTGAGGCTTCTGTATCAATTTTTCCTAGGACATAGCATGTTCTTTTGATCTAGAGAATCCACAATTTCAGAATTGGAACTGTCTTTCTTTTAATATTTTTCTAATCCATTTGTTATATTTTCTAACTCAGACACACCAGTTTTCCTTTGCTGTGACCATCTTTGAGCTCCATAACTATTATCTTCTAATGTTTAAGTCTCTATCTTTCCCTTTTACACCCACTGATTCTTTCAAACCTTTCTTCTACGTCATTATTTCAGGTTTTATCCATGTCTATCCTCTTCCTCCTTTTTTCTAATTTATTCATCACTGGGGTAACAATATTGTTTGGGCCCTCCATTATTTCCTTGACTCTGGCATTTCCTCTTTTACCTCATTCTATAGCTCTATCCTCTTGTCTCTGGTGCCCTTTTCCTGGAATTCATGGTCTTTTAAGTTCTTTATAACAGAAAGCAACATTTAGATAATATGTTTCTATTTCATAGCTAGTATTTTTCCTGAACAGATTATTTCTCTCTCATTGACATTCAGTCCTCCTCTCTCTTGTTTTCCCTCTGCTCCCTTACCCTTGCCTAGTTTCCATGTGTTTTCTTTTTACCTTGCTCATGTTTAACCCGAACAGCTCTGTCAAGACCATGTAATTACTTCTTGGCTGTCCTCCATATTATCTGACCCCTTCATCCTCTCCTTTATTTGTACTCTGGGAGTTGGGAATTCCAGGTTCTATCAGGGGTGAGTTCAGCTGGGACTACAGGCAGCTCTGGATAGCGGACCTGGCCGCTGGTCTTGTACCTCTGCTCCTAATAAATAAAGATCCTGCATCTCGGTGCATACCTTCTGGGGGGTATTATCGTCTTTTTCCCAATTTCTCAAAGGCCAAGCCAAGGAAAATTCACGTAGACAGACCCAGTGTCGTCTTCCTCTGCATCACCTTCCTCTACCAGCAGTGGATCTCACTCTCTTCCCAGCCAACAGAGACCAAAGTAAAGCATTTTGGCTGCAGTCACATCCTGCTATGGTCTAACAACTGCCCCCTCCAAGGACCTCTTCCTCTAGGTTCCTACCTCTCTCCTTCACTTTCCCCTTCATCCTCCATTCAGCGAAATCCCTAGTGCTGGAGATCATTTGCCCAGGGTAATTATAGTCACTCCCAGTTCTCTCTCAGCTTTCTTTCCACCTGGTCAGTTTCATAAAGGTAAGTCATGATGCTTTTCTTCCTTTGGTGAGACACTGAGGGCATAGGAAGGGCTTCCCAAATTTTTCCCCAGGGCTGCCTACACATTCCACGGATTGCTTCTATCTAAATTGAGGAATACTGGAGAGACAGGACATTTTCCACTCCCATCCTATTCCCTCAATGGCCTGGGAGCAGGAAGAAAGGGGATGTAATTCAGAGCCACAAAGGTTCTTGAAGTCATGCTTCTTTCTTTCTGTGGCTGTTACATTGCATGCAGCTATACCTCTGCATTTATCTCATGGCTGCCAGCTTGGTTTTTGCTGGTTTTAAAATTTATTCAATCTTTGGGCATGCCATACGTGGACTTCTTGGGAGAGGGGATTCTGTGATTAGGCTTCATTCTAGCACCTTCTCCGGGAAGAAGAGTTAAGGTTATATATATATATATATGGGCTCTCTTCCCAAAAGTAACTCTAAGTAAATTTTACTTTTCAACAGTAAAAACATAAAAAATAGCAATCCAGCCTAAGAAAAAAAGGTTCTGAGGTAAAATATCTATTGAAATACATTCATGTATGTGTGTGCCTGTGTGTAAGTAAATATGAAAGCCAAATAGAGAACTGGACATACCTAATTGGATAAGCTTTGTATTTATAAAAAAAAATGATAAGGTAACAACTGCCTTAGTATGACCAGGGAATTTAAACCAGGATCAACAGTATTCTTTATGGCTCAGTTCTGAAAAGGGGGTCAAAATCCTCCATTTCATGCTTTCTTTGTATTTACTATCATTCCAATTTCACCAGAGGTGCCAAGGTGTAGTCAACATATTTTCCACACAATCACAATTAATGAATATTATAAAAACCTTAAAAACAGAATTTAAAAGCAGAATCCTTCAAATACTACTCATGGGAAGAAAGAAATAGTCAATAACTTTCTAGATTTCCTGGGAGTTCTAGCAAATCTTTTTTCTATCAGTGAAGAGAATTGTTTAATGGAATTTTCTCTTGTGGCCCCCAGAATAAACACAAAAGCTTCTTACATTCTGTCCTGCTGAGTTGAGATGATCTATATTATTTCATGAGCCAACAGCAATGTAATAAGACAACGGAAACCTATCTGAAATCATATGACAATCTTAGCCTGATTTTTTTTTAAACTCTAAAAATACTGCATAAAGCAATTGATCCACTCTGGCCCCAAGGTCAAGCCATGACAACCCTAAGTAGAAATTACTGAAACTGGCAAAATCTGAAGAACATACATCATAGTAGTTCTTCTGAGAAACAAAGACTTCCCTTTAACAGAGCTGCCTTTGATAATTAATAGAGTGCACATTTTTAAACCAGTATGTAGTATTTTGTTTTATTCTAGATAAAACTAAGATTTTTTTTTTTTCCACACAAACTTGATTTCCCGGTTTTATTCATTCCGTCAAGTGACAGAAGCAGAGTTCTATGCTGGGCACAGCCACATGACACAGTATATGTAAACTACAGTTGCCACTTTTACTTTCAGCCACCCAGAAGATGAAAAGTTATAAGATGAAAAGCTAAATTATAAATGCAACAGAATAAGCACCAGGCTCCATTCCAAGTCTGTTTAACCGAGGCAAAGTAGATGATTGTGTCAATGATCTGGATAATTTAGGCAAAATCCAAACAAGAGCAACAACAACAAATACCCAACTCATAACCTTAGAAACATAGTAAGAGACTGATTACTGTATGTAAGTGTGTGGGTGTGCTTTTAATCATATATAATTCATTCCCTGTGCCCAGGGCCTTTTAACAAAGAATTCACAAAAATTCCATTACCTTCTCAGGATTACATACACACATAGACACACACACAGAGTCATAAGATCAAAAAGCTATCCAGACATATATTCTCTTAGGCTCTCTTAGGGGTCATTATACTAATTTACACTTGCTATTGTGCTACTATCAAAAATCACCTTCAGGGACACCTGGTTGGCTCAGTCAGTTAGGGGTCCGACTCTTGATTTCAGCTCAGCTCCAGATCTCGGGGTTGTGAGGTCAAGCCCCCTATTGGGCTCACGTTCAGCATGGAGTCGGCTTGTCCCTCTCCCTCTTCTCCTCACACCCCCCTCAAATAAATAAATAAATAAAATCTTTTTAAAAAATCACCTTCGGGGCACCTGGGTGGCTCAGTCGTTAAGCATCTGCCTTCAGCTCGGGTCATGATCCCAGTGTCCTGGGATTGAGCCCCGCATCAAGCCCCACATCGGGCTCCCTGCTCGGCGGGAAGCCTGCTTCTCCCTCTCCCACTCCCCCTGCTTGTGTTCCCTCTCTTGCTGTGTCTGTCTGTCAAATAAATAAATAAAACCTTAAAAAATAAATAAATAAATAATCACCTTCATTGAGTCCTGTTCTTGCCTTAACCCAAATGCCGAACTTATATACAAAATCCTGATTATGACTTCCAAACACTTTCTATAGCAGCCCCATCCAATCTTATACATATTGCCTCTACACCCCAGCATGATACACTACTCCTGAACCACATAAGCCCCATGCTTTCTCCTTCAGTCTGCTCACCTTTGGTGGTGGATACTGTCTAGATGCCTCCCCAGCATCCATCACACTCCTCTCCCACTGAGTAGCAGCCTTGAGACTTGAGTTACACTGACCCTTCCTCCAGGCCCAGGGATGCTCACTGGCTTAAGCTATTCAGGATGGTATATCCCCTCTACTACAACTGTTGATAACCTAGAGATAAGCACGTAAGAATATGGCATTATCTTGGCCATAGTGACTAATTCAGTTGAAGACATGAGACCTAAATTTGTTGCATTCAAAACAAAACTCAATTTCTTTGTTCATGGGTGGAGGAATAAGAACCCTCACCCTTACGATCTGCCCTCAGAGTGTTAACAAAAACGCATGTACCCCTAGGAGGTTCCAGCAGTATCTTTTTGACTTGCAGAGGAAGACAAATGGGAAGAATTATGGACACAAAGCACCACAGCCCTGAAGGTATTGTAAACCCCTGAATTAAATCACCCCTGAAACCTGTCTGCTTCTAGAGTTTCCATTCATCAGCCAATAGATTCCTTTATTGTTTTGATCAGTCTGGACTGAGTTTCTGTTACTTGCAACACAACAGCTTTCTCCTCCTTCCTACCTGTATTAGAATAAAGTTTTGGTTGTCTGAAATATTTGTTATTGAAAATAACAATGACTCAGTCCAAGGCCAATATGGTGCTTTACAGTATTGGGGCCAGGTTCTTTTTTTTTTTTTTTAAAGATTTTATTTAATTTGACAGAGAGCAGGAGAGAGAGAGAGAGTGAGAGAAAGCACAAGCAAGGGGAACAGCAGAGAGAGAGAGAAGCAGGCTCCTCACTGAGCAGGGAGGCCGATGCGGGACTCGATCCCAGGACCCTGGGATCATGACCTGAGCCAAAGGCAGATGCTTAACGACTGAGCCACCCAGGTGCCCCTGGGGCCAGGTTCTTAATATCTTATTGCCCTGACACAATTTGGATATGCTGTAATCTGTATGGTTGAGGGTGGCTCATCACCAAGTCTGTTTTCCTGGCTCAAGGATGAGGAAGAGAAAAAGAGAAAGGAAAGGGCCTATCCTTTTCTTTTAAGGGCACAATTCAGAAGCAGCATATAGCACTTATAGTCAGTCTATTGACCGGAGGATGGTTGTATGTCCACATTTAGCTATAAAGGAGGCTGAGATATGTGATCATTATCTGGGCAGCCATATGTCCGGCTAAAAAGTCTTCCGCTGTGGGAGAAGAAAAGAATGGATGTTGGAGGAAAACTACTAATTCTGCACCTTGACTTTTACCCAGATTGTCACATATGGTGCAATAATCTATCTCCTATGATCTACCAATTCATTTCTATTTGTTCTTTTAAACCTATTTAGTATCCACTCCAATTTAGCAGAATTTCAATTCCATCTGCTGAGTTCTACATGAAAATAATTCCATATTGTGTGTATGTTTGTGTGCATACCAACTGAAGTTCAAACTCTGGCTAATTTCAATATTCCGTAACTAATTTTAATCTTTGATAGGACAAACTGGAATTAGCCCAAATTGTTTTCACTTGAGGACATTACAGATTTTTAAAGAATGGTAGTTTAACAAGTGTAAGCACTTACTCTCTAAGGTCAGTTAAGAAGAGAATGGTTTAGGGATGCTTGGGTGGTTCAGTCGGAGGGGGATCTGACTCTTGATCTCAGCTCAGGTCTCGATCTCATGGCTGTGAGTTCGAGCCCAGCATGGAGCCTACTTAAAAAAAAAAGAAAAAGGGGCGCTTGGGTGGCTCAGTCGTTAAGCGTCTGCCTTCGGCTCGGGTCATGGTCCCAGGGTCCTGGGATCGAGCCCCGCATCGGGCTCCCTGCTCAGTGGGGAGCCTGCTTCTCCCTCTCCCACTCCCCCTGCTTGTGTTCCCTCTCTCGCTGTGTGTCTCTCTGTCAAATAAATAAAATCTTTAAAAAAAAAAAAAAAAAAAAAGAAAAAAGAAAAGAATGGTTTGTTTTTAACCATTTCAAAATAACTAAATTAATGTTAAATGTTGTGGATAATGGCAAACTTAGCCAGAATTCCAAACTTGTTCCAATACATAAAAAACATCTGTTTGTATTATCTGTTTTCATAGTTTATTACAAATAACTTCTCAGTGCCTGGGAAGCTACATTCACTTACAGAGTTTTAAAACAAACATCTCATTAAGGTACGCACCAAAAGACAAAGGCCAAAACTTGACACTAATATTTGGTACCTAAGGAGCACATAGGTACACCTGGACTGACAGATTTAGATGTATATACATGTAACTGTTGCTAATTAATGTCACAGAATACGAGTTTGCTCTCATCCCAGGAATCTAATAGGAACTTGGGATCTAATAGGAACTTGGGATGTGGAAAAGACCAGAATTGGGCTTTATAATAAATATGATTATTAAAATAATCCACATCAATCCAAAAATCATGTATTAATCACCAACTATGTCCCAAGTACTGTGAGGTACTGGGGTAGATAAAGAGGAATGAGACAAAGTCCCTGCCCCTGTGATGTATTCAGTCTGGTCATATAGCCAATGTCATGTATCAATAAAGAACTGCTCATATCGTTTTTGTTGTTGGTGTTTAAAACCTTCAATGTCCCCACTGCTTGCAGGAAAATACCCCTAGTTGTTGGCAAGATATATAGGAATTGAATAATGTCTTGGCTCTTATGTACTTAGCACTTCCCTGTACCACTCTACATCCTATCCTTACATCAGTACTTGTAGCTGCAGGAACATTCTATACTGTCTCACATCTCCATGCCTTTGCATAAACTCCAACCTCAGCCTGTATTCCTTAACATTCAGCTCAGGTTTCATCCTCTTTGGAAAGAAAGTTTTCCCTAATCACTGTAAACAGTATTAGGTACTCTTTCTAACTCTATGCAAACAAATAATGCTCTCTGATTGCATACATTGCATTACTTCTAACTTTTAATTTACTGACCTCTTTCACTCACTAGAGACTGTGGGCTCCGGCAGGGAGGGGGAGGCACTGATTTTATCCTGTCCATCTTTATATCTTCTGTGCCTAGAATAGTGCCTCATATAACATAAGAGTTCAATAAAAATTTGTTAATGAACAAAAGATACGGTGTGTTAAGTTTGTAAATGAAATCAATGCAAATTACTGTAATTCATGAATAATTTCTTCTAATTCTAAGGGAATTACCCAAATTCTCTGAACATCTCCCCTTATCACTATTTGGAATAACAAGCTTTTGGCTTTCAAGGAGGGTTCTTTTGGAAGATTCATTATTTATTATGCATGAAGCAGTTTCAACTTCTTTTTCTTTGTAACAACCTATTGCTAAACACTAAATAAATCTTCATCACCACCATTCTGCACCATTTTGTGAGCAACTTCTACAAGTACAGAGAGTAAGAGTAAGACAGAGACAGTGATAAACTGTCCCCTTGTCCAACAACCATGTTGGGTTCTCTAGTTCAAATAGACTAATTGTATTGGCAATGCAACCTACTGTGCCATTTAAAATTCAAAATTGGATCAAGTCAAAGTAGAAAAATGTGGATTCTGATTTGGAAAGGCAGTGCAATATCCAGCAGTTTTCTTTCCTGTAAAGCTGTAGAGAGATTTCTTTTTAGTTATTCAAAAGTCCATTGTGCAAGAAGAGTCTCTGCAGATGCCTGGCCTGAAAGAGAGGGCAGCCAAAACACAACAGCAGAGCACACGCAACACACACCGGAGACACTCCCTGAAGCACCAGGTCCTGGACACCACATGACCTCTTCTGCATGAAGCCATTACTTTTAGGAGCAGAGGACATAAATGGCTTTTCTAACACACAAAAGAAGGCAGAGACTTAGACAAAAGGCCAAGATGGAGGAACTTATCCCCAATGAAACAACAAGAGCTGTGCGCTCTCTTTCTCTCCCTCTCTCTCTCTCAAATAAATAAAATATTTTTTAAAAAGTAAAGTTTTAAAAAAAAGAGATGAAGAATGCAATAAACGAGATTGGAAACAGGCTTGATGCCATGAACAGCAGGCTGGAAGAAGCAGAGGAACAAGTCAGTGACCTAGAAGACAAAATACTGGGCTATACTGAAGCTGAACAAAAGAGAGGAAAAAGATTTATGCAACACGAGGATAGACTTAGGGAACTCAGAGACTCCATCAAACATAATAACATTTGTATTAGAGGAGTCCCAGAAGAAGAGAGAGAAGAGGAGGCAGGAAATTTATTTGAGGAAATCATAGCAGAAAACTTCCCTGATCTGCAGAAGGAAACAGACATCCAGATCCAGGAGGTACAGAGAACTCCCATCAAAATCAACAAAAGCAGGCCAACACCAAGACATATTGTAATTAAATTTGCAAAATACAGTGATAAAGGAAAGATCTTAAAAGCAGCAAGACAAAAGAAGCCCTTAACTTACAAGGGAAGACCCATAAGGCTAGCTGAAGATTTCTCAACAGAAACTTGGCAAGTCAGAAAAGAATGGCATGATCTATTCGAAGTGCTGAATGGGAAAAATCTGCAGCCAAGAATACCCTAACCAGCAAGGCTGTCATTCAGAATAGAAGGAGAGGTAAAGAGTTTCCCAGACAAACAAAAACTAAAGGAATTCGTGACCACTAAACCAGCCCGGCAAGAAATATTAAAGGGGACTCTTTGAGTGCAAAGGAGAGACCAAAAGCAACAAAGACAAGAAAGGATCAGAGGAGCACCTGGCTGGCTCAGTCAGAAGAACATGTGAATCTTGATCTAGAGGTTGTAAGTTTGAGGCCCACATTGGGCTCAGAGATTACTTAAATAAATACATATTTTTTTAAAAAGAAAGTATCATAGAAAATCTCCAGAAACAGTGGCAATAAATACATATCTATCAATAATTACTTTGAATGCAAATGGACTAAATATTCCAATCAAAAGATATACAGTGTCAGAATGGATTTAAAAAAAAGACCAATCTATATGCTGCCTACAAAAGATTCATTTTAGATATGAAGACACCTGCAGACTGAAAGTGAGGGGATGGAGAAACATTGATCACACAAGTGGATGTCACAGGAAAACTGGAGTAGCAATAGTTATAATGGACAAACTAGACTTTAAAACAGACTGTAACAAGAGACAAAGAAGAGCACTATACCATAATAAAGGGGACAATCCAACAAGAAGATATGAGAATTGTAAATATTATGCACCCAACATAGGAGCACCAAAATATATAAAACATTTAATAACAAACAAAAAGGAACTAATTGATAATAACACAAAAATATTGGGGGACTTTAGTACCCCAATTACATCAATGGACAGATCATCTAAACAGAAAATAAACAAGGAAACAATGGCTTTAAATGACACACTGGACCAGATGAACCTAACATATATTCAGAACATCCCATCCTAAAACAGCAGAATACACATTCCTTTCAAGTGCATGGGACATTCTCCAATATAGATCACATATTAGGTCACAAATCAGGACTCAACAAATACAAAAAGACTGAAATCATACCATGCACCTTTTTTGACGACAACACTATGAAACTAGAAGTCAGCCACAAGGAAAAATTTGGAAAGATCACAAATACATAGAGGTTAAATAACATGCTACTAAACAATGAATGGGTTACCGAGGAAATCAAAGAAGAAATAATAATAATAATAAAAACATGGAAACATATGAAAATGAAAACACAACGGTGCAAAACCTTTGGGATGCAGCAAAAGCAGTCCAAAGAGGGAAGTACATGGCCCTACAGGCAGGCCTACCTTAAGAAGCAAGAAAAATCTCAAACAACCTAACCTTACACCTAAAAGAGCAAGAAAAAGAACAACGAAATGAAGCCTAAAGCCAGGAGAAAGAAGGAAATAATAAAGACTAGAGTTGAAATAAATTATATAGAAACTTAAAAAACAGAACACATCAATGAAACCAGAAGATGGTTCTCTGAAAAAATTAATAAAATTGATAAACCTCCAGCCAGACTAATAAGAAAGAAAAGAGAAAGGACACAAATAAATAAAATTACAAATGAGAGAGGAGAAATAACAATCAACACCACAAGAATACAAACAATTTTAAGAGAATATTATGAGCAATTATATGCCAACACATTGGACAACCTGAAAGAAATGGATAAATTCCTACAAACATATAAACTACCAAAACTGAAACAGGAAGAAATGGAAAATTTGAATAGACTGATACCAGCAAAGAAATTAATTAGCAATCAAAAGACTCCCAACAAAGTCTAGGACCAGATGGCTTCACAGGCAAATTCTACCAAACACTTAAAGAAGGGTTAGTACTTATTCTTCTTAAACTATTCCAAAAAATAGAAAAGGAGGGAAAAATTCCAAACTCATTCTAGAGGCCAACAGTACCCTGATACTAAAACCAGATAAAGACTCCACTAAAAAAGAGAAATATAGGGGCGCCTGGCTGGCTCAGTCGGTACGGCACCTGACTCTTGATCTCGGGATTGTGAGTTTGAGCCCCACTATGGGTGTAGAGATCACTTAAATAAATAAAACTTAAAAAAAAAAAAAAAGAATGACAGGGCAATATCCCTGAGGAACATGATGAATACAAAAATTCTCAATAAAATACTAGCACACTGAATCCAACAATACATTAAAAAAAAAATCATTCAACACAATCAATTGGGATTTATTCCTGGGTCACAAGGGTAGTTCATCCTTAGCAAATCAATCAACATGATACACTATATTTATAAAGAAAGGATAAGAAAGAACCATATGATCATTTCAATAGATGCAGAAAAAGCATTTAACAAAGTACAACATCCATTCATGATAAAACCCTCAACAAAGCTGGTGTAGAGGAAACACACCTCAACATAATAAAGGCCATCTATGAAAAACCCACAGCTAGTATCATCCTCGAAGGGGAAAAACTGAGAGCTTTTCCTCTAACCGTCAAGAACAAGACAGGGATGTCCACTCTTACCACTGCTATTTAACACAATACTGGAAGTCCTGGCCACAGCAATCAAACAACAAAAAGAAGTAAAGGGCATCCGAATCAGCAAGGAAAAAGTAAAAATTTCACTATCTGCAGATGACATGATACTCTATACAGAAAACTTAAAAGACTCCATCAAAAAGTTGCTAGAGCTGGTAACATGAATTCAGTAAAGTCTCAGGATACACAATCAACATACAGAAATCTGTTGCATTTCTATACACCAATAATGAATCAGCAGAAAGAGAAATCAAGGAATCGATTCCATTTACAACTGCACCAGAAACAATAAGATACCTAGGAATAAACCTAATCACAGAAGTGAAAGACCTGTACTCTGAAAACTATAAAAACTCTGGTGAAAGAATTAAAGAGGACACAAAGAAATGGAAAGACATTCCAAACTCATGGATTGGAAGAACAAATATTGTTAAAATGTCTATACTACTCAAAGCAATCTACACATTTAACGCAATCCCTATCAAAATACCAACAACATTTTTCATAGAGCTAGAACAAACAATCCTAAAATGTGTATCGAACCACAAAAAACCCCGAAGAAAAAGCAACCTTGAAAAAGAAAAGCAAAGCTGGAGGCATCACAATTCTGGATTTCAAGTTACAGTACAAAGCTGTAGTGATCAGGACAGTAGAGTACTGATACAAAAATGGACAGATAAATCACGAGAACAGAATAGAAAATCCAGGAATGAACCCACGACCATATGGTCAATTAATCTTCAACAAAGCAGGAAAGAATGGGAAAAAGATGGTCTCTTCAACAAATGGTATTGGGAAAACCAGACAGCAACATGCAAAAGAATAAAACTAGACCACTTTCTTACACCACACACAAAAATAAATTCAAAATGGATGAAAGACCTAAATGTGAGACATGAAACCATAAAAATCCTAGGGGAAAACACAGGCAGTAACCTCTTTGACATCAGCCATAGCAACTTCTTTCTAGATATGTCTCCTGAGGCAAGGGAAACAGAAGCAAAAATAAACTACTGGGACTTCATCAAAATAAAAGACTTCTGCACAGCAAAGGAAACAATCAACAAAACTAAAAGGCAGGCTACAGAATAGGAGAAGATATTTGCAAATGACATATCTGATAAAGGGTTAGTATCCAAAATATATATAAAGAACTTGTAATACTCAGCACACCAAAAAATGAATAATCCAAGTAAAAAATGGGCAGAAGATATGAACAGACATTTTTCCAAAGAAGACATACAGATGGCTACCAGAAACATGAAAAGATGCTCAACATCACTCATCATCAGGGAAATATAAATCAAAACTACCATGAGATATCACCTCACACCTTTCAGAATGGCTAAAATCAACAACCAAGAAACAATAGATGTTGGCAAGGATGTGGAGAAAGGGGAACCCTCTTACACTGTTGGTGGGAATGGAAACTGGTACAGCTACTGTGGAAAGCATGGAGCTTCCTCAAAAAGTTAAAAAGGGAACTACCATATGATCCAGCAATTGCACTACTAGGTATTTACCCGAAGAATTCAAAAATACTAATTCAAAGGGATATGTAAACCCTGATGTTTATAGCAGCATTATATAGAATAGTCAAATTATGGAAACAGCCCAAATGTCCCTTGACATGATGAATGATAAGGAAGATGTGGTATACACACACACGCGCACACGCACATGCACACACATACACACAGAATATTACTCAGCCATAAAAAGAATGAAATCTTGCCATTTGCAACAGCAAGGGAAAGACAAACACCATATGATTTCACTCATATGTGGAATTTAAGAAACAAAACAACTGAGCAAAGGGAAAAAATAGAGGCAAACCAAGAAACAGACTCTTAACTATAGAGAACAAACTGATGGTGACCAGAAGGGAGGTGTGTGGGGGAATGGGTGAAACAGATGATGAGGATTAAGGAGTGCACTTGTGGTGAGCACCAGGTGTTGCATGGAAGTGTTGAATCACTACATTGTACACCTGAAAGTAATATTACATGGTATGTTAACTAATCAAAATTTAAATTAAAACTTTCAGAAAAATTCCCTTGTGCAACCAGAAATCAGAATCTATTATTTAGTAAGCAGAACCCAGGGATTAGCAGCAGCTACCTATATGGCATAACATTAAAGATACAATATAAGGTCTGAATGCTGCCAACTATCTGCCCATTATTAGAGTCATTCCTTTGGTTTAAGGCATTAGGTCTACTCCTTCCTCACATGGAAGTAGAGGGACTCAAGTCATATTAAAGATAAAAATCTACTTTTTTATAACCTTTTCCTAGTGCCATCTATGTTATCACTGAGGAGTAGTGTTTTATTATAGCAATGAGGATCATAAGATTTGGAGACATAGGTCTCTTAGTACAAATCTAGCTCTTCCAGTGACTAGCTGTTTGACCTTGGGCAAGTTACATCAACTTTCTGAGCTTTAATTACTATAAAATAGTGAAAAGAATACTTATTTCTGTAACTATGAGAATTATATGAGATAAATGTTAAGTGCCCAGCATATTATATGACTCACAGTAAATGGAGATTTATTATTGTTGTTGTTGTTACTGCTACAAATAATAATGGCTTAGTTTTAATTCATCATGGCCACAAATTCTATAGTGAAGGGACAACATATATATATATCAAGCCAGAAGGAAAAAACCAAACAAACAGGAAATACACTCTCAATTATAAGGACAGGTTGTCCATTATTATCCATGTTATAACAGGACATCACAGTAAATCTCTGGAATAAAGGGTATAATATCCACTTTCCCAGGATAAGAGGCCACTAAAAATCATGACTCTTCTCCTTCATTAATCATTTATCATGAATTTATATCTGCTAAAATCATAGGACAAAATCCATTAAGCAGCTCAAGTGACAGTATAAAGGACCCATTTTAGGATTACCAAGTAAATGCTCACTTGACTGAATGTTCTTTAAAATGGTTACATCCACTGGATAATTCCTTTTCTTATGCTACGAAGGCATAAGAAACAGGATTTTAGCCTTTCAAAGTTTATGTTAATCTCCTATTGCTGCTATAACAAATTGCCACAAACCTGGTGGCTTAAACAACACAAATTGATTACCCTACAGTTAGGGAGGTCAGGAGTCCTAAGATCAAGGTGTTGGCAGGCATGGGTTCTTTCTCGAGGCTCTAGGAGAGAATCAGTTTCCCTCTCTTTTCTATCCTCTAGAGGTGGCTGCCTACATTCCTCAGCTCATGGCCCATTCCCATCTTCATAGCCAGCAGTGTGGCATCTCCTGATCTCTCTCTCTAATTATGACCCTTGCTTCGATCATCTCATCTTTCTTGACTCTGACCCTCTTGCCTCTCTCTTATCAGGACTTGTGATAACATTAGGCCCACCTAGATAATCTCTCCATTTTAATGTCCGCAGAAGTCCCACCTCCACAAGCCTTGCACCAAGGGAGAAACAAAAGCAAAGAGAGAGACACTCCCTCTGTGGAGTAAATATGTAGGGCCTGCTGCAAGCTGAGAGTGAGGCAAGAAAACTAAGAAAAACCCTTTGGCACTACATGACCACAGTAAGCACAAAGTAACAGTAACCCACTGTGAGAGGAATTTGAAGATGGTGTGAGACAATGAAAGTAACTATAGAAACGACAAAACCCAAGATTAATTCAACCACTGACTCAACCCCCGACTCTAACAGCCTTACAGAAGAAGGGTATGCCCACTTCTAGGCATCAATGCTGTTGACCTCATTGTCTGTTGTTCTTCTACACGTGATGTTTGGCATTTATTCAAAATTTCTAGAAAACACAAAAATACAACTTTATATATACATATATACATAGAGAGAGAAAGAGATTTATTTATTTTGAGAGAGAGAGGGAGATTTATTTATTTTGAGAGAGAGAGGGAGATTTATTTATTTTGAGAGAGAAAGAATGAGAGCATGAGTGGGTGGGGCAGAGGGAGAGAGAATCCCAAGGAAACTCTGCGCTGAGTGTGGAGCCCTGACACAGGGCTTGATCCCATGACCCTGAGATCACGACCTGAGCCAAGAGTCGGACACTCAACCGACTGTGCCACTCAGGCTCCCTTAAAACATATTTTTGTTAATTGTTAAGAGATAAAGCAATCAACAGAATCAGACTCAGAACTGACACAGATGTCAAAAATACCATTCAGTGACTTTAAAAGACCCCGAGAAACAAACTGAGGGCTTTAGAGGGGAGGGGGGTGGGGGATGTGTTAGCCTGGTGATGGGTATTAAGGAGGGCACGTATTGCATGGAACACTGGGTGTTATGCACAAACAATGAATCATGGAACACTACATTAAAAACTAATGATGTACTATATGGTGACTAACATAACATAATAAAATTAATTTAAATAAAAAAAATAACTGACTCACATGATAAAAGATCCAGTAGAAAAAATAATGAATAGAGAAATAGAAAAAATAAAAGAGATATGGAAAAAAAATTTTAAAAGATTCTAATGTGAATGCTAGAAATAAATTAAAGGATGTAAAAAAAATTCCTTCAACAAGCTTATCAGGTTACTGAACACAGCTGCGAAAAGAAAGAAAACTAGATAAGTAAATAGAAATTTATTTTTTTAATTATAAAAATGGACATTATAAAAAATAGAAATTATAGAAACACACAAAGAAAAAGTGGAGGGAAAAAAGAACAGAGCGTCCAAGATCTGTGGGACCACATCAAATAATTAACATACATGTAATTAGAATCTCAGAAGGGGAAGAAATAGAGAATAAGGCAGAAAAATATTTGAAAAGATAATGGCTGAGAATTGGTACCTGAAAAACTGCTGAATTTCTAGAAGGAAATTCACCTCCCACCCAGTTTTGCCAGGGATGGCTTTCTAGTTCTGCATCCTTTTCATAATAATTCTGATGACCTCCACTCATTCCAAACATTTATCCAAATGCTTTTAGAACCTGGGATGTGAATAATCTTTTATGCCCACAGCGGTTTCTTCAGACTCTAGAGTTCACTAGACAGATGAGTGTTCTATAATGCTTTTTAAAATAAATTATGTTAGGGGTGCCTAGGTGGCTCAGTCGTTAAGCGTCTGCCTTCAGCTCAGGTCATGATCCCGGGGTCCTGGGATCGAGCCCCGCATTGGGCTCCCTGCTCAGTGGGAAGCCAGCTTCTCCCTCTCCCACTCCCCCTGCTTGTGTTCCTTCTCTCACTGTGTCTCTCTCTGTCAAATAAATAAATACAATCTTAAAAAAAAAAAAGACTATAAAATAAATTACGTTAAGGGCCAGTATCTTTAAAATATACACTTATTTAAGTCAATCAGAGAAAGGTTAAGTATCATATGATCTCACTAATATGAGGAATTTGAGAAACAAGAGAGAGGAACATAGGGGAAGGGAGGGAAAAATGAAACAGGATGAAACCACAGAGGGAGACAAACCATAAGAGACTTAGTCTCAGGAAACAAACTGAGGGTTGCTGGAGTGGTGGGGGGTGGGAGGGATGGGGTGGCTGGGTGATAGACATTGGGGAGGGTATGTGCTATGGTGAGCGCTGTGAATTGGGTAAGACTGATGAATCACAGACCTGTACCCCTGAAACAAATAATACATTATATGTTAATAAAAAATTTTTAAAAATGATTAAGATAGTAAAAAAATAAAAAAAATACATACTTATTTAGATATAAATGAGTATAGATTTATAATAAGTGTGACATTAACAGTTTATATCAATATGTTTACAATAGAAAAACCTGGTAAACACCACCTCTGGTAATCAAGATTAACATGGCCAACGATAAGTCATGTCAATAGCTTATACTCCTGATTGATGTGCTGCAAATGGCACCTATTCTATGGCATTCATCCCAGAAATCCACAACCCCAGCAAAATCATGAGAAAAACATCAGACAAACTCCAACTGAGGGCATTCTACAAACTATCTGACCAGTACTCTTCAAAATTGTCAAGGTCATCAGGAAAGTCTGACAGCCAAGAGGAGCCTAAGGAGATGTGACAAGTAAATGCAATGTGACATCCTAGGTGGGATCCTGAAACAAACAAAGGACACTAGGGAAAAACTAAGGAAACATGAATTACGGACTTTGGCTAATAATAGTATATCGATGTTAATTCATTAATTGTAACAACTGTACCATACTAAGGTAAGATGTTAATAATGGCGGAAACTGGATGTGGGTCACATGGGAACTCTGTGCTATCTTCACAACTTTTCTGCAAACCCAAAACTATTCTAGATAATGTTCAAATAAATAATTATTAAAATAAATAATAAATAAAATCCTCAGCATAAAAAGAGAGTCTGTATCACATACAGACAATAGAGCATAGAATACTGGGGCCTCAGATTTCTAAATTTCCAAGTCAAGAGTCCTAAAGCACCCACCTGCTTACTGCCTCTTTTGCTACTTACTACTGTTTCTCCCTCAGGTCACATAGTACAGCTTGGGAAAGGAAAGTGCTGTTTAGAATGGAAAGCGAAGTGTCATATATCCAGGCAAAAAGAGCCAGAGGACAGAGGTAAGTGGGTTACATGAATACTCTTACCTCTCTTGGCTGAGGCAGAAAACGATGTCGATTTCCCAAGTAAGAAAATGCTGGAGGATTTCAACCCCCCTGAATTATATGGGGGATCAGATCCTGCAAAGAAGATTGCTTTTTCATTTGAATAATTCAGGCCAACGCAGATTTGGGTGGCCTGAATTATCTGGATAGTTGCCCTAATTCTTGACTATGGAGACTTGGCCTTCGAGGGAAATAGGCCATCCATTCCCTGAGATACTCATTCCCTTCCTGGAGGATGAAAACTTACTGACAGGTCTGGAAACTTTTCACATCTGGATTGAATTATTAGCTTGTGAAGGCATTTACTCAACTGTACACTCGTTGAGAGTAGAGGCAAGTCACAGACAGCTCAGTGTCTTGCACAGAATCGACTCTGCTCTCGCCTCCTCAGGCAGTCAGGCGAGCCAGCCAGAATCACAGCTCCAGGGGGTTCTGATTACAGGTGTCCTCGCTCTAGCTGTTTCTAGGCAAATGAGAAAGGAGGCATCCGGTCCTTGTGATTTCATGTATACAGACAGCTATTTTCTGCCTGGCCTGTGTGCTTATCCCAGAGTAAATGACAGGTTGTCGTCTTTATCAGTTTCACCAAAGGGGTGGTGGATTGTTGGGTAGGTTCTTTTTTTTAAGTGGTGAAAGCCGAGAGAATTAAATGTCACCTGTCAATTCCCAACTCCCTTTTCTCCTCTTTGTAAAAGCTGTCTTTTATAAAGGGCTATTTCCATTTTATTGTTACTCTGAGATAAGCAAAAAGATGGTACCTGGCCTGCCTCTGGCTTAGCAAGATGGTGAAAGCCTTCTGGAGAAAGACAAAAGATTTGTTAATGCAATTAAAAGCAGTAGCCATTTTAGCAAGTGAGATCTTGGTTTAGATTATGGTCAGAGAGTGGGGGGGCAAAACCTGTGAGGCTTCCCCAGAGGTTGAAATTCGTGGACAATCCAGAAGCATCCCTCTTGGCTATGGCTGCTTAAATATTGAAAATGGTAACTAAAGAAAACCTCAAACGTTAAATACACATATTTGAAGTGCATTACTGAATTTCAAATGCTTATTTCATCTGAAATTACATATAAACATTAAGTGTAAAGAGTGTGTATTAACAACCAGAATTTGAATTAAGGGTTTTTTCTACCAGTCATTGAAGTAAAGGCAAACTCTGATGCTCCTACAGCTCAGATCCAGGTAGGTTTAAGTCATATCCCCAGAAGGAAGTCATATCTCACTCCATTGCAGCCCAGTGCCATGTATTTTTCTAGCCTGGTCCAGATTGGGATTCAGGAGGTCTTTCACTTAGTCTGAAATTCTGCATTTCAAACAAGCTCCCAGGTAATGCTAGGCTATGGACCATACTTTGACTAGCAATGTTCTAGCCCCTTCCTCTGAAAAGATCACAGTTCTGTTTATCTGGGTTTTGATTAATCAATCCTTAAATTTTCCACTTTATTTTTACTAGTCGGTAAGTGGAGCCAATGAGAAAAAATAGCACCCCTCCCCCCCTTTTTTTGCAGATTTCACTAAACATTGGTAACTTTACCAGTTGCTTCAAAAACTTCAATTGTCCATGATGTGCTATATCCAAGCACCACTGCCCAACTGCATCTCTTGGGACACAAGTCAATAGCTTATACTCCTGATTGATGTGCTGTAAAAGGCACCTATTCTATGGCATTTATCCCAGAAATCCACAACCCCAGCAAAATCATGAGAAAAACATCAGACAAACTCCAACTAATACGTTGTACACCTGAAACTAATATGATGTTGTATGTCAATTATACCTCAATTAACAAAAAAGTTTCTTCTACAAAAGACTTCATTTTTCATCAGTTAGGTTTCCTAGATGATACCTCTTGATTTTATAATTACGAATTCTACATTATTTGGTACTTTCCCAAATTACATCAAGAAGACCCAGGAAAGAAAGAGCACAAAACAAAGATAAACAATGCAAAATGCCTTTCATTTTGTTTATTGAACTCAATCCTACTTGAGAGGCATCTATAAAATTGGGACCAGAAGATATCTGCTATGGTTTATATTACTTACATACATTAAATGATTATTTATGTTTGATTTAATAAAATTATAAATCACAGCCCATAAAATTATATTTCTTTTCCATTATACATCTTTCTTCTCATTGTTGATCTGTGGAGATATAATTTTTTTCTAAGTCTGACCAAAATCCAGCAGAAAAAATTAAATTAACAAACATAAATTGCAATATATTTTTATACTTTACCTTTCAAAGCTAAATTTTTTAAATGGGTTTCTTTATCTCAGATTTGGCTGAGGCCCCAAGAAGCTGAGAACAAAAAACTAGGTGACTAGTACTCCCATATTCCAAAGGAAATGGGAAAATTAAATTTGTAACTCTTTGCCCCTAACTCATTCACTGTGATTAAAGTGTTAAAGTTGGGCTGGCTGAGAGTTACCAACTGAAAGGAGTATTTCAGTGAAGGAAGGTGCCAGTGTGCCCTCAAGTCAAATGACAGTACCTTTCAGGAGAAACCTACCCAACCTTGGTATATATTCTAGTGCCTGGAAACACTGTGGTCTGGTGGCCCAGAAGGATGGATGTGGTTTGCAGAATGGAGAGCCGAGTTGGAGAAGTAAATGCATTCTATTTATTACAGCCAAAGGCGAGGTGACCTGCACTGTCTTAGATCCATCCCCAGAGGTCAGCCTGGACCTGCTAGGGCACTCCAGCAAAATGAGGCCAGTTGGTCCTCAGGATGTGCAAGCCCACTAGAGATGCAAAGTAATTGCAGATGAGAGATCTTTAGGGAGGGGACAATCTACAAAGAATCCCTAATACCCCATAAGGGCTTTCAACACCTGCCACACTCAGGGGAAGTCAACAGCCCTTTACGTCAGTGTCTTTCAAGTGAAACCTTCCCTGATGCTTTCTCTCCCAACAATCACCTTAACCCTGGAAAGTCACAAGCTGCACTAGGACATGACAGAGGTCATAGAAAAGCTTACTGGCCCCCTCTTTTCCATTGCAACCTCCCACGTGGAGTAGCCCTGCAGGTTAGGTAGCAGAAAACTTTGACTTTCAAAGAACTGACATGAAGTTTACAAGGATATGACATTTTGTCACATTTACAAGGACATGCAAAATGTGACAGTTTTTTGCTATTCGACGTAGGTGAGGATGTTTTGTTTTCCAACAGTGGCCAGACAAATGATGGAACTACTTTAGCATTCATCGAAAAAGCATGGAAGAACTCGCCCCACAAAGCAGACAGGAAAGGGGGCCAGGGGTAGGAGTAAAGTTTTTGTTTGCGCTCCATGAGCCCTATTACTTCTGTACACCCTAAAGTACGTTATTAATTGGCTCTTACTTGTAATAAATAAAAGCGTGTTTTCATCTCTATAAGCATGTAGGAATTTCCCAACATTTTACACCAGGAGTCACATTCAGCAAACACTTTTTTATGCTAATATCACTGAGCCAAAGAAAAAGGCCATAATTATACAAATTAATGATTTAGTGTGATATAAGGGTAAACAGGAGCCTAACTAATGAGTCCGTTAATTGTCCTTCCTTGTAGTAGGCATCAGCGTTCAGTATTTAGCTTTAAGATATCCACCGGACAGGAAATAACAAAGTTCCCCGGGCTGACTAGAAGTGTGGTCAGAGGTTTTTCTCTGAAGATCTCCCTCCTTGGGCCCACTCCCACAGAGCAGCTGAATGAAGGCTGAGCACTTCCTAAGTGCAGAGGGCACAAGAGAGCACTCAGATGTGCCTAGTAAGGTAGAGAGTATTTCAGGATGATTGTGATGATTTTTATATATATTAAAAGAAATTGATCTCTGTTCAAAGATTTTTGAAGGGAAACCTTCTGAAGTAGGCCCTTTTTAATTTCCTCCCTCCCCCAATTTTTGTTCAGTTTCCAGACACTCTCAATCATCCTTCAACAAATATATACTGAATATCCATAATGTCCCCAACCCTGTGTGAGCTGCCAGAAAGAACAAAGATTACTGTTGGGGGGGATAATTTTCCATGGGTCTCTTGCACTTTTGCATGTCTTATGGGGAGGTGTTGACAGCTTTGTTGACAGTTCTTTCAATAATGTTTGTATAGCAAATAGTCTTGGAAGATGGGGACAGTATCTCCCTCCTAGGCAGAGGGCAGGTTTGTTCCCCAGCCAGGATATGATGTCTCCTCTGGGGGCAAAGGTGGGACAGGTTTATTAGCAGCCCCTTAGAAGGCTGGAGGTTTTCCTAAGCTCACAGTTCCTTGGCTGTGACACACGGCCACTGTGTGTGCAGCATCTAGCTGGGGTGCTCTGCATCACCCTCGCGGAATCTGAGGGGGATTGATGCAAACATGAAGTTCGTGCTGCCTACCATGCTGTGATAGAGTTCTCTGTCTCTGACCTAGAATCTCTATGAGCATCCATAAAACTGTGGTTTGTAAGATGGTAAAATTTCTAACCATTTATATTCTTGACATTCAATTCCTCACATCTAGGAACTCACAGTCTCTTGAGGGAAGTAAAAACAACAAAAATTTCTAAAATAATGCCTCTATGGCGTGATAGAAATATGTTTCAGGTGCTATGTGTACAATTCAAAATCAAGGAGGAGGGACAGTCAAGAAAGGGTTCTGGGAGGTGATCATATTTGAAACAGAATCTTCAAGTATTCACTGGAGCCAACCAAGTGAAGAAGACAGCAAGCATACATAAAGACCCGTCCGCAGAACAGCATGGTATATGCAGGGGACTACACCATTCACTGACTCGGGAGCATTAAGTGTGAACTCAGGATTGAACCAGACTATGGCTGGAACATTAGGAAGAAGCCCTCATATCTCTTCCCAGGACCCTAAATTTTAGTTGTCATCCTGTGTTCTCCAAAGAAGGGCATACGAGGCAATGCACTGTAACACTTGAAAAACTAGATTGGAATATATTTATTCCATATATTTCCTTTATTTTTCCATATATTCCATATATTTCCTTTCCTTTCCATGTATCTTTTACTGAAAAAATAATTATTTTTTTTATATTAAATATATAGACATTGACTCCCTTACTTGATGATCTGTATTTTTGATCTTGCGGGTTACACAGATCTTTTATATAGATCTATATAAAGGTCTCTATATAGGGGATTCCCGAGAATGTGAAGCTCTTTTTAGCATCTTGTGACACTGCAGTCTATGAACACTGAGTGAAGAATATGTGAATATTAGACTACACAGTTTGAAGCTAACCCTCACAACATGGACAAATGGCTTAAAAAGATTCCAGTAAAGAAGCCACAGACTGACCATAACAGTAATAATGCAAACACAAACAAACGACCTGAAAATTGGTTGTCACTTCTAGTCCGATTTCTTCATCAGCTACATTACAAGTGATAATCAATGACAATTTAATCAGATCTGACCACAGGAATTCATTTTCTTGTTAATTGAAATATGGATCTATATCCACAATGGATAAAGATGAACCGCATTGTAAGTGTCCATTGATTCTTGATATATTAGCTAACATTGATGTCAAGTCATCACAATTAGCAAGACAATTAAAAACCGAGCATCCTGAACATAGAGTCAACAATTTTTTTCAGTGTTGCTTAATATTGTATGTGCTTCAACTCAGAAAATATTGTTGCAAGGTGCACTCTAACTACACATTAGAATTAACTGGATACATTTTTAAAATGCCTATGGTCAGGTCCCTTCCCAGACCAATTAAATCAGAATCACTGTAAATACTTCTTGGGTTAGGAAGGAGAAAAGGAAGGAAGGTTGCAGTGATATATCAGCATCTCACCATGAAATCCATTCTTGAATCATTCACAAGCAAACTATTGTGCAAAGCAGTTAAATCCAGGATTGTACAAATTGCTACCGGAAGTCATCAATGTATGGTCAGTTCTGTTATAACATAACCTATATATTCCTAAAAATCACAGCACCATATGATACAAAATTGCAAGAAAAATCACGGGGCTTATTCAGAAAATGCCCAAAACACTCAAAAACTCATCCGTGACAGATTTTTTTTTTTAAAGATTTTATTTATTTATTTGACAGAGAGAGAGTTAGCGAGAGCAGGAACACAAGCAGGGAGAGTGGGAGAAGGAGAAGCAGGCTTCCCGCCGTGCAGGGAGCCCGATGTGGGGCTCGATCTCAGGACCCTGGGATCATGACCTGAGCCGAAGGCAGATGCTTAACAGCTGAGCCACCCAGGCGCCCGACAGATTTTTTTTTAAAAAAAGGATAGAAATATAATAAAAACAGAAGCACAGAAGTTTTACATGTGTTAGATGGCTAAGAAATACATAAATATATACTAAATTTGGCACACTGTCATTTGAAAAAGGCCTGAAAGTTTGCGGAAATAGGTGATGGGAGGGTTGCAGTTTGTGGATTATTGTGAAGTGTTGAAGAAGGGTTATCTGAAATTGGATGGAAAGTTATGACACCAGATGAGAACAAGTATGGCTCATAACACACGTAACACAGAACATAACGTGGTAAACTGAGGCAGCTGGTAGATAGCTGAGGGGTGTGTGTGTGTGTGTGTGTCTGTCTGTCTGTCTTGATTCAGGTATGTTCCGCATTCACCTAGGTTCACATACAGTTGGTTTCTCATGGAGGAAACTGCATAAGCAAACACAAAGTTTGTGTTCTGCTCAAAGTATTCCTTAATATATGAACTGCATTGGAACAAACTCACATTTCCAAATAAACTTTATAGAAGAACTGACTGTGCTCTAGATTACAGAAACAATACACCAAAATACAACATAATCTTTCAACAGTTTGCAATGAGATGGAGAGTGACCAAGAAAATATTTTCCATGACATCGAGGCTTGCTGGTGATCTCATTGTAAAGAAAATAAAAGAATTCTAAGTTTAAATTGAGTTACCCACACACACAAAAGTAATCTAAATTTGCAGACCTCTCTTGGTAAGACAAATGGCTTCTGTGATATGGTACCAAGCAGAAATTTTCATAAAAATACACACACACAAAGTCTCCTTTCATCATAAAGGTGGCATTTGAACCATGAGAAGAAATTGTAATTTTTTAAAAGAGACCTGGGCTCTGGAGGGAGCATTTTGAAAATGAATAATTGGAAATGATTCCATTGTTAGGTAATTTTTTTTTGCTGAAAATGATGTGTATCGTATATAAAAATGCTCATATCTACACACATTAAATTGGAAACTAAATTTCCCAATCCATCTAAAAATCTTCCACTTGAGGAATTTCTGTCTGTGGGTTTTGAAGCCAATTGTTGAAAATATAAAAAGCATCACTCCCAATTAGTCTGCATGGAAAGTCATCAGGGAAGAGTGAGGTTTACCAGCCAAATTTAATAATTAAAAAACAACAACTTCGTATTATTGACAGATGGAGTTGAACAATGAGTATCCATATCCGTATAATAAGTTCAACCAATGCTCTACTTATGCCTTTTGAAAGTATGTATCTTTGTGAGACATCTTTCTCAGATTTGACAGCCAATAAAACCAAGCATACAGCTAAGCTAACCTTGAAGACAGACCTCCAGATCATTCCATTACAACAGTACTAGGTTAAGATTTTCAAGAAATTTGAAAAAAAAAATTTAAAAGCATATTAATCATAATCACAATGCTCCCTATTTTGCTCAGTATTGAGTAAAAAAGATTTTGTATCTTTAATAAACAGAATAGAATGTGAAATTATTTTTAAATTTTTTGCCTTTATCTTTTTCTCTATGTCTAATATTCTAGTACATGTGGATGGTTAATAAATAAGAATGCACATACATTTGTAGAAATCCATTTTCAATTTTTTTTTTACTGCTAGAAATTATGATCAAAAAAAGCGAGAGACCACGGGGAGGTGAACCAGTTAAGACTGCATTCAAGGGGCTCCTGGGTGGCTCAGTCAGTTAAGCGTCAAGCTTGATTTTGGCTCAGGTCATGAGACCCGATGAGATCCAGCCCCATACCAGGCTCTGTGCTGGGCATGGAGCCTGCTTAAGAGTCTCTCTCTCTCTCCCTCTGCCCCTTCCCTGCTCACATTCATTCTCTCTCTCTCTAAAAAAAAAAAAAAAAAGACCACATTCAACCCCATGTCATCAGAAATCCTATTTTAGAGGTTTAATTTTCTCACAAAAAGAAGCCAGGTGTAGGCGGTCCTAGGCTGAGACATGTGAAAGGTCCAAACCCCTATCTTCTCACAAAGCCTTATTTAACGTAAGGATTTGCCCTTGTGCACACGAGATGTCTGCTGCACTCTTAAACACCATGTCCGCCTCACAGGCAGGAAGAAGAGGGAAAGGTGGAGAGAAAAAAAGACAGAATACACACATTCGCTGACGGCTTGGACAGAAAACCCAGGGCTAGGCAGCCAGGGGAAAAAAATCCCAGGAGGTCAACTAAGCCTGTTTCCGTATTGTGTCTATATCAAGGCAGACCACAGAGCCAGAGGGTGAAACTTAGGCTCAACAACCGTTACTGTAGAGAAGTGAGCAGGAAGCATGACTGCTAGCTGGTGCACGTGGGCAGTGAGGGGCCAAGGCAAGCTGTGTTCTAGAGTGGGGCCAGGACATGGGGTCCTCGCAGCAACAGTCTGGAGACTGCTCTACATCTGAAAGTGCAGGCCCTGAAGACATCAAGTCATCACTTCTCTGGAAAGAGTCATCAGCTCAATGTAGTGGAAGACTATAGGAAGGAAAAGCCAAATGAACCTCTCTCCGTCTGGCTCCCTCTCACAATTTTTAAGCCATTCACTTATTTCTGCAAACAATAGTGCATCAGAGCATCTATGGCTTTAACCAGCCAGACTGGTACCAACTTCAAAATATTCTTTGGGAAAAACCCTGATTGGAAATGGCTGACAATTCACTTATGAATGGTCTCATTCATTCGCCCATGTAAAGCAACCTCAATGATTTTCGGCTATGACAGGCAGCCCAAACAAAGAAATAAATACAAGAATGTCCACAGCTTAGAAAAGCAGCCAAGTTCTCTCTGGGATAATTTTATCCTGATAAGGAAAAGTTGTCCTGATTTGTGTTCTGCCTGATTTTCTCATACATGGTATTTTTGAGATTTTTGCTCTGTAATAGAATCAGTGACTTTGCTCAAACAGCATAAATAGTAATATTTAAGGCCAAGATTATACATCGTTTGCTCAGTATGTCCAGGCTATTTTATGTTGCTCAAGACTCAAAAGTCTTGTGCATTATTCATCTACTCCAAACAAGGCATGTAATACATTACTGCTGAGATGCTACCACTTAAAGCAAGACAGCTCATATTTACTCTGAAAAGTGATTTTTTCTCAGTTTTTTTTTTTTAAGATTTTATTTATTTATATGACAGAGAGAGACACATCAAGAGAGGTAACACAAGCAGGGGGAGTGGGAGAGGGAGAAGCAGGCTTCCCGCAGAGCAGGGAGCCCGATGTGGGACTCGATCCCAGGACCCTGGGATCCTGACCTGAGCCGAAGGCAGACGCTTAATGACTGAGCCACCAGGTGCCCCTCTCAAAGACTTTTTTCTTTAAGGTCACCATCATGGGCACTGACAACCCTCCTAATAATGTTTATTCTTTATCCTCCTGTGCACTGCACTGTGTAAAGCTCCATCTCATAACTTGAAACAAATAGAATTTTGGATTTTACACTCTGAGGGTAATAGCTCTGGAGGAACTAGAGTTTGGGGGCCCCCCAATACAGAGTCCAAGTCTCCCTCCAGCCCATAGAAGCCCTTCCTGCAGCTTGCTTGGAGACGTCACCCTAATGCTCATCCCCCATCTCTCTTGTCCTGAAATCTCCCTCCTGACTTTAAGAATCCCCTCCCGAACCCTACATCTCTTCACATCAGTCCTAGACGGTAGGTAATCTACACTGTCTTCACCTCTCAACTCCCACTCTCTCAACTCATCACAAGCTCCTGGTCCATCAACCAGTGCCTACTGAGCCAGGCAGGCATTTCTGCAGAAGGTATCTATGGACCCCGACCTTCTCTGTGCCCTTGGAGGGACACAAAGGTGCTCCCTGGTGGTCTCTCCTTCCTCATCCCAGCCCTCTCCATCCTTCAGCCCTTCTCCCATCCCATGCCAATTTCACAGTCCTCCCTTCCCACCCCCACTCCTGGTGTCAGCCTGTTCAATACCCTATGTCCCTTCTTAGAGCCCTCCTTTCTTCATTTCCATAATTTTGATTCCCAGGCCTTGAAGCCCCCCTTGCCCCCACATGAGGCCCTTTGGTATCTGCATCCTTTTGCAGTAGCTCAGTTAATCTACTTCCTGTGATGTTTACCAACTCCTCATGCCTTTGCTCAGGATTCCACTTCTATTAGCAGGGCTTCTCCCTACCACTGTGAAGTCATTTGTGCCACTTGTTCTTAGAGATAATAACTACCTCCATGTGGCCTCCCCTGATTAATCCTCACACCAGTTATTTTACTCAACATCTCCTAATACCTAAGCACAATTTCTCCCTGATGCTTGAGCGTAGGATCCTTGTCTGCTACTTCTTGTATGATTATCTTTATTACTACATGTACAATTTTAGAGACTAAAGTACGTAAATATACACACATACCCACACACATAAACATAAATACAAACATAAAAGGGACTCAGGTGATTCATTCATGCTGAGTCAGATCTTTTGAAAATAAAATAGCCATTCCCTGGGAAGCCCCTGTCTACCCTCACACATCTCCACTAGCACCTTGTCCAGTTCTCTATCACTACAGAGCTGACCACACGGCAATGTGGTACACGGTCTGCCTTCTCTGATCCCTACGTAGCTCTTAGAAAACCAGAACTGACTCAGATTTAGTTCTGTATCTCCAGCCCTTGCACAGTGCCTGAGACCGAATAGGGGCTTAAGGAATATTTACTGCATGTATAAATGAGTTTTGAGATGGAGGACACAAACCAGGTTGTGACCAGCATCCAGCATAAAATTAAGACCTGGTTGAGGGGGAGTGGCCATGAGGAGCTGTGACATAATAATCTTGTGAAGGATCAAATTATAAAATGCCCAATACTAATAAGGGTTGTTTCATATATGTTTTAAAGGCAAATCTCAGCGTGATGAACAGTATATGATGAACTCACAAGAAAACAGGAGAGAGCATCTTAAGAAATATTTCTGTTTTGAAGGCAATAGTTAAACAGTCAAACATAGAGCTCAGGTTCTAATATATATGCATGCACTTATTCAGAAATTGTTACTAAGTGCCTATGTGTGACAGGCAGCAAGCCAAACCCTAGGGTTACAAGAGTGATGGTCTCTGTCCTTAGGGGACCTCTTACAGTCCAGTGGGGGAAATAGATATATATGAACTAGTGGTAAAGAAAATAAAAATATAATTAAAAATAGTGGTAAGTGCTATGAAGAAAAAATAAAGGATGCTATGAGCCTATGTACAGAATGATGCTTCAAAAGCAGGAAACTGCATTTTTCAAACAAAAGGCAGGGGGGAAAGAAAGCGTATCTGAATTAGTTTCTTAAAAAGCCATCAAGTTACCTTATAATCTCCTCCAACTATCTGTGAAAGTAAGCCCACAGTCCAAGATCCTGACAAAGAGCGTATCCTGAAGAAGATAGTCTTCATGTTTCTTGTCTGTAGAGACTGACATGCAGCCCTCTGAATAAAAATAGCCACAATTCTCTTCACCACTTCCTTAATAATGGGTCATTGCAAACACGCTAAAACATCTATCTACCTACATATTTCTTCTCCCTCTGATTTTCTTTTCCTCAAGAACAATTCTGAAGAGTGGGAATGCTGGTGAATAGTATAAGCACTTCCACACCTCTGGGAATGGCCTACCAGCCCAGGGCGCCGGGCACAGTGCACAACGGCGGAGGGCACCTCACTGCCCACAGCTCTGTCAGCAGCCCATTCCAGTGGCTTCTCTATTTTTGCTGGCTGAATAGATACAAACCAATGCCTAATTCTTGCTTCTTTGCTATGAGGTCAAACCATTTTCAAAAGCTGATTAACTGGGTTTTTTTTTTGGTTGTTGTTGTCATTTGAACAAATTTTTTACCTTCTCCAAGCTTAACCTTCTTCATATGTCAAATACGGGTAAGAGTAGCTATTCCTGCAGTGTTGTGTAGGATCAAATGAAATTATGTTCCTGAGGCGCTAAACCCAGGATCTAGGATGTGGCAAACATTCAATAGATCACTGTTGTGCCTATCTATCCATCATCAATTTAATGGTGTTCTTTTACCTTTGTAAGTACTCATTATATTTCATGTGATAAACATTAACCTGACAAAATGATTGAAAATATTTTTTCCCTTCTACCATTTTCTTTATTATTTTAATGTTCCTGTTCTTATTGTATAGAGAAGCCTTTGTAAAATAAATACAATTTGAAGGAGAGCCCATGAACTTCTGCTAATATTTCAGCTTTATTTTCTGGATGCTGTGACACTTATATTGATGGCTTAAATTTATGGGGAGTGGGGGTGGGGTAGAAAGTTCACGCTTTGGTTCACAATCATTTCCTAAAATTGCCCAAAATGTGATCTCTAGAAAAGTAAGATGTCGTATAGTATTTACATGCAAATGTTTGTATTTGTGGTGCCTTTTAAAATCTGTTGTTCAGGAAATATCCTCCTTGCTGTCCTGAAGGAAAATGTGGTAACAGCTTCCATGCTGAAGTCCTTCTCTTTTATCTAAGAGGTAGCTAATTTTTTTCAAAATATAGTTCGAGGAACTGTAGCAACAAAACGTTTTGGCCAACAACTAGCTGAAAAAGCCACCGTGCAGCATTTTACTTTATAATTTTTTATTCATCAACTGAGAAGTCTAGATCCTCAACCTCAAGGCATTATTAAAAGTAATGCTGTCAAAATGTGTGAAATTCCTGATTTCATTAATGAGATCTGTCCAGTGGAAGATGACAAAATTCTCCCAAATCCCTATGTGCTAAAATCTGAGCAAAAGTTGCACACCCCGGGGGCGGAGCAAGATGGCGGAGGAGTAGGAGACCTAGATTTCGTCTCCTCTCAGGAATTCATCTGGATAGGGATCAAACCATTCTGAACACCTACAAACTCAACAGGAGATCGAAGAAAGGAATACCAACAACTCTCT
>NC_138377.1:36063680-36086289 GCF_054177405.1 Leptonychotes weddellii | reverse complement strand
AGAGCGGAGGGGGGTGGGAGGATGGGTTGGCCTGGTGTTGGGTATTGAGGAGGGCACGTTCTACATGGAGCACGGGGTGTTATGCACAAACAGTGAATCGTGGAACACTTCATCTAGAACTAATGATGTAATGTATGGGGATTAACATAAGAATAAAAAAAAATAAAATAAAAAAAGAACCTAAAAAAAAAAAAAGTTGCACACCCCTTCGTTGTCCACTTCCTTCTCATCTTTCAGCTTCGATGGAGGAAGCTCTGAAGAACTACCCCCATCCTAAGCCTCTGCCTCACCTGCTTTGGCCGCATGATCTGACTTTGACCTCCACCCTTCCCAGTCAAACAAGTGCAAGACTTGGGCTATGAAGACTCATTACTTATTTACTGTCATATGTGGCGATCACTTAGCCCCTCACAGCCTCAGAAGGCCCAGCAGTAAAATGGAAATAGTAATGGCCATATCCATCTCTTGGGCCATACCCAAACAGCTGTAGTGAGAATCAGATGCTAGGACTGTATGCCTAGTTCTTGATGCCAGACTTGACCCGAAGCAAGAAACTAGCATCAGCAAGGTCCTGAAAAAAATAAAAAGAGGCTCCTACTTCAGAAAGCAGATGGCACATTAAAAGTTTCATGCTGGGCGCCTGGGTGGCTCAGTCGTTCAGCGTCTGCCTTCGGCTCAGGTCATGATCCCAGGGTCCTGGGATCGAGCCCTGCATCAGGTTCCCTGCTCTGTGGGAAGCCTGCTTCTCCCTCTCCCTCTCCCACTCCCCCTGCTTGTGTTCCCTCTCTCGCTGTGTCTCTCTCTGTCAAATAAATAAATAAAATCTTTAAAAAAAAAAAAGTTTCATGCTGCTGGTGGTCTGGCCTAAATCTTAATCCTTAGCTGGGTTCCTGAAAGTTTATGGACCAAACCCCCTACCTCGTACTGACTGCCCTCCTGTTATTCAGTTTGCTTATTACCTCGTTCCTGATCTCTGATCTCAGATTTTTCTAGATGTGACTCTTCGTGTGATCCTCCCCACCATAGTTTCAGGTTTCTTAACCCTGGCACTATGAACATTTTGGGCCAGATAATTCTTTGTTGTGGATTGTAGAATGTTTAGCAACATCCCTGGCCTCTACCCACTAGATGCCAATGGTATTCCTGAGTCATGTCAATTAAAATTGTCTGCAGACATTACCAAATGTCCCCTGAGGGGAAAATTGCTCCCGCTATTGAGAAAGTTAGGTAACCCTCTTGAACTTGACCTCTGGGCTCTCTGACCTCTGACCCTCGCTTGCCAGCTCTAAAATGTCTTAGGCAAACACTGTTCTTGCCTTCTAGCTTCCCCTGCTAACAAAAGCCTGCGGCATCCAGGAAAATGCTTTAACTCCGAGTAAGTTGCTGTAAAATAATAATAAAGTCATTAAAATGTGTTTTCTGATTTTTCGAAGTCTGATCAGCCCGAAGAGGAGCTGTCCGCTCTGCAGCGTGAGAATACGGCAGGGTCACGTATGGGCCCTGGGGCCTCCAGCCGCAGCAGCGCAGTGCGCGTCAGACCCTGGAGTCCGCACAAAGCACAAGAGGCCGTGGGACAAGCATTCTTAAAGTTACACAGACATTTAAGTTTACCTACCTGAGGGCCCAGCTTACCTCAGTTTTAGAGAAAACAAAACAGGCCGTAGAGGCTGCACGGCATGTGCCATGTCACAGAGCTTTGTAGGGGCTGAATTCAGAGCGGACCACATGCCCTCCTCACTCCAGGCAGGCCGGGCTGCGGCACCCAACAGTCTGAGGCACCCCTTCCCGGGATCCTAGTCCACACATTTCATTTTTCAGCCCTGGCTTTTCTATGTGCACCTGCACTTTCTGGACTACTAAATATAGAGTCTACTTCTATTTCCCCACCAGACAGATAAAAGAGAGAAGTTGATGCAAAAACATTAAACCGCAATATCAAGGGATCAGAAAAGCACCAAGAAGAAAGAAAGAGGAAGAGAGAGAGGAGGGAGGAAGAAAAACACATTTATGAGCACAAACCACATTTTTAAGTAATCCTCTCAGTTCTCAACATGATCCTATTCAAACATCTGAATACCGGCTTCACCATTGAAAACTTGGTGAGCTGTAGTAAGTTACGTAAACTCTCTGTGCCTCAGCTTCCTCCTCTGTAAAATGGGTACAACAATAGAACTTACTCCTTTATACAGTTGTGAAGATTAAGTGACACAGTGTATACAAAGTGTTTAGCACAGTAGGGTGGTACATAGTAAGCACTTTGTAAATATTAGTGATTATCCTTCTGTATTCCAGCAAGCTGTGTCTGTTTCCCGTTCATATTCAGACCTCCATGTTGTCAATCCCACTCTGGCCATATAACCATAACTTTGAGCAGCTCACTGGAAGCCCTGAGTTCCTTCCATACTTTGCATCGGCTAATGGCTCCTAGGTGCAAGGGACAAGGAAACCAAAGGTCACAGGAATAATCTCCATGCTTCTCAGTAGTCTACATTTGCTCAGCAGATGCTTGGGAGCCAGAAATTTAAAACTCAAAGATGAGGGCGCCTGGGTGGCTCAGTTGGTTAAGCGACTGCCTTCGGCTCAGGTCATGATTCTGGAGTCCCTGGATCGAGTCCCGCATCGGGCTCCCTACTCGGCAGGGAGTCTGCTTTGCCCTCTGACCCTATCCCCTCTCATGTGTTCTCTCTCATTCTCTCTCTCTCAAATAAATAAATAAAATCTTAAAAAAAAAAAAAAAAACTCAAAGATGAATAATACAGGGTTTCCCCACAAGCAGTACACAGCTTTTCATTTAGCAAATGTTTACTGAGCTCCTACTCTGTGCTAGGATCTATGCAAGGCTCTGACGATAGATCTCATAGAGGAAGGACAAGCGCCTGATTTCATGGTTATTACATTCTAGTGACAATAAACAAATAAGCAAAAACACAACATCAGCTACCGATGAGCACAAAGAAGAAAATTAACAGACTTGACTGGCAGGGAGTGCTGGGACGTGGAGCATAGTATTTAGTGGGGGAGTCAAGGAGGGCCCCTCTGAGGAAGCAGCACTGTAGCTGTGTCTGGATGGCAAGAGGCATCCAACCGGATGAAGGTCTGGGGGCACTAAATAAATCTACAGCCAACAAGGACCAGTGATTCTTATTGCACTTTTCTTCTTTGCATCAGTTGGGTTCATTTTCTCACTGGACTTGCCCTCCTGTTGGCTGCCATAGCAACCTGAGCAGACCATTTTATTTTGCCCACCCAATCACTCATCAGCCCACACTCAGTGCATACCCAATCCTAGCAACTAGTCATGGAAACATTATTGAGAAAACAATAGATTCCTTAACTCTTTACATCAGCTCCAAGGACTATTCCGCTGTAACGGAAAATAAATCAGGCAGACTTACCCCAGGAGAAAGCCTCAGTCATGGCCTATCCTTCACAAATAATAAGCTCAGCCTTCTCAAACCAGTTTCTACCTTGCTTTCAACAAAAGGCTGGGGTCAGCCAACCCAAGTGACCCATAATAGCCCTGATACCCACGATGTTCTTCTCTCCTTCACCCTGTAGTCAAACTTCCTTATATCCTTTCCTCTGGATATATTTTCATTTAAGACAAGATACTTCGTGAAGACGTACTCCCAGTAGTTGCAGCCTATATATGATTTGTTCCTACTCATCTCTGGTACCTACTTTTAAGTTCTCCCATACGAGCAAATGGACAAGGCACTTCCATGTGTAATGAGCCATGTCGGACCAAAATAAGTTATCACCCTATTTATCTCCCAGGAAATGAGTTCAGGGGAGGCTTGTTTACTTTTGTTAGCCCCATGTTGGAATGTAGCTTGGCAAATGCAACCTTACATCTTCAACAACTATTCAGAATCATCTCTCCTGACATGGACATTTTTTCTTGTGTCTTTGCCATTGTTTCCCAAAGACCTTCAAACATTTGTCCTTAGTTTTTATTCTAAAAGGAGAGCTAAAGAATTAAACACATGTGATCAAGTCTACACCATGAGGGAATCATTTCCTCGGTACTGAAGTATTAGGTTAAGTATATCGTCAGAATGGAGGAAGGGGTGCAGGGGGACCAGGAGGAGAGGGAGGGAGGGAGGGAGAGAGAGCCTGGCTGTAATACCTAAACAGAAGCCAGGGATTATGTTCCGACTAGCCTGACTCTCCCTGGAGAGCTGTGCTCATTTCTGGGCTGGACAAAGCCCACCTTAAGAGGATTGCGGAAGACACTAGATAGGAGCACAGAGGGAAGATGACGGAGGCCTGAAAGAAGAGATTGGTTAGGATGAGCGGGTATTATGTGGCCCGGAGGGAAGGCTGCAGAGCATCCATTTGCATACCAGCAGCACAGGAACTGCAAACTGCCTTAAAACCAGACACCAGTGGTCCACATATGTCCCAGTTTTTGTCTCAGGCAATGGCTTGCAACTGATGCAGCTGCAGAAGGGTCCTCTGCCGTGTAACATTGGGCCAGCTTCTCCCTGCTATGCCCCCTGCTAGGGGGAAATGCACTGATGGCTGAAACTGACAGTGGGATCTTTTGCTCCCCATAGCACAAAGGTAGATGGTTTAAAAAAATCTAATAGTGGGGGAGAGAGAGGTATCATGATTTCAGTATGAAAATTCTGACTATAAAAAGACATACATTCACAGATAAAGTTTCTAAAGCACTTAAAAAGCTATAGGCAATAAGGAACCAAGGTGGCCTACAAATGGTGCAAGGCAGAATTCTATGCCTAATGAGGTAAAGCTGTATGGTAGGTGCCTTCTCTGCCAGCCCCACTTCTGCCAAATACTGTATTATGCAATGTCCTCGGCTTTCACCCCATCTCTGGTTGATCTCATAGCTCAACATTGAAGCAGCTGGGTAATGATGAATTTCAGGGTATTTAGCACCTTTTAGGTCCCCAGATGAGCTTCTTATTTCCCATCCTTTCTACCTAAGAAGCTAGCACCTACACAGCAATCCAGCATTCATTAACAAGCATTTTAGAATGCACAACACACACTACCGTACTGGGAGGGATTCAAAGTCTAATCAGATGTGTTCTCTTAGGGAGCTTGTGATCTGACAGAAAGAGAATAAAAATATACATGAGTGACAACAATACAGGGGGGAAAACATTCTGTTTGATTAAAGGGGGGAATCAAAATATGATGAGTCTGAAAGAGTTTCATGTCCCTGCAATTAAGGTACATACTTTTAAAAAGGAAAACATCTCTATTAGCCAAAATAGAATAGCTAATGCTGAAGTAACCTCCAAATCTCAGTGACTTAAAGTAGCATTTTATAGTTACGTAAGATAGAACCATGGGGGAAAACTGGGTGAAGGGTACAAGGGACCTCTCTGTACTATTTTTGCAATTTCTTATAAATCTGTAATTATTGCAAGATGAAAAATCCAAATAAACAGGCAAGTGAGGCAGCAAAGAGCAACGTTTCAGGTCTTGCTCCTGTGGCTTATGCAGGCAGGCTGGCTGGGGCACCGTGCTCTGTGGTCCTCACACCTCGACCCGTCCCCGGTCCAAGGGAGGCTCCCCATCTGTGCCCAGCAAAGGCAAAGCCAGTGTCATGGAGCGCACATGGCTCTCGAAGCTTTCGAGCTGGATGTGCCCAGAGGAGAACCAAAAATATCTGGCAAATAGCACTAAGGACTACGGTACCCAAAGGACACAAACTGTATATAATCGGGCACTGGTTCTTTAAGAGTTTTCAATGAAAGATAGTGTTTTTGGCATGTGTTTGCTCTTAAGTATGATTTTCTTGTGACAGCAGAGTAGACTCTGAAATGAGTTCCACTGGAACACAGTCATGCAGACAAGCCAGCCACAGGAGGAGCGGCTGGGAGGGCATCTCTGCGTGCTCGGCTGTCCAACCCGCCAGCAGCGAGCAGCTGTTACCATGCTTTCCTGAAGGCATTGTAGACAATCTGGATCGATGTGGGTACTGCCTGCCGGAAAGCAACCCCAGCTCCATCCGATGGGAGTCTCTGTGACAGTAGCCAAACTTCTTCAGTGCTCTTAAAGATGCTCTGTGCTGACTCTTCAAGTGCATGCTGTAAGGAAATGATCCGACAGCAAGCCACGAGAGACGGCCCGACCCCCTGGCCCACAGAGCCTGCAACACCAGCACTGCTCACTGAAGCCGGAAGCTCAGGGAGTTCTCCAGCCCAGGCAGGGAGAAGGGGAAGTGCTCAATGGGGAGGAAGGACACTAGCCAGGCATCCGAGGGTGCCTCTGAGCAAATCTGTTACCCTCTTCCCATCCCCTTTCCTTTAGAATCAGAGAATAGAGCCCCTTCCTAATTAAGAAACAGATCGCTTGTGTTTAAATAACAGCTCTGGCCCTCCCTAGCAGTGTGACTTCGGCAAGTGCTTAACCTCTCTGTGCCTCAATTTTCTGTAAAATAAGGATAGAAATAGACGTCACCCACGGGGTGGCTGTAATGAATAAATGAGTTAACATATGTAAGTCCCTGAGAACAGTGCCTGGCATGTAGTAAGGGCTAAATAATTACTACCTACTATTATCATTGTTATCACTATTAGTAAATTAAAGTCGAAGACACAGAAGCAGCACTTAGAACTCCCAGCTCTGTGTCCCTGACAAGGTCACAAGAAGACACAAGTGTATTTTAGATCAGCTGCCCAGTGAGTTTGGGTTTAAAGATAAAAGGTAAAATTATGGGTTATAAATCAAAAGAAAAAATGTTAAATTATTACTTTGCTAGCCTCTTGAGATTAGAAAAAAACCAACTGCCTTCCACCATCCTCAAAAGGAGGGCCACACTGCCAACACTCTGCCTGTCCCCCTCACCCTCCGGGGCACAGAAGATGGCCCCTCTAGTTGAAGCCTACTGAGGCAGTATTTCCCTGGCCTCACACTGACGAGCTCCCTGCCCTCTGGCATATCTGACTTAAGACTCAAGACCTTGGGCTTCTGAGAGTCACAGTTCATGCCAAGCACCTGATGAGCAGAGACAGGAAAAATTATCATCTGATAATTTTTGAAATTAGGGTTGTAAGGATCAGAAAAGGGTCACTATATTTACCTATAAATATAAGTAATGATATTTATATTATTATAAAGATGAAAAGATTGAGATCTTTTATAAAGATAAAAATAATTCTATTTGCTCTTTACCTTATAATTATTTCTAATTATCTATAATAAAGTATAGACGATGTATTTATCTTTTCTCTTCTCGCTTACCTAGGAATAGTCATTGAATCCACTTTGTCACTTTACCCTCATTCCCCTTAGAGAAGAAAGTCAAGACAAAAAACTAGCAAGGCAAGTCAAGACTGCACTCTAAAAAGATTCATATCAGGAAGCATCTTTATAAATGAGGTAACCAGAGCATGTCTGGAAGAAAATATGACAAAGGGCCTCAGGAGAAAAATAAATGACAAGACACATCTGGCTAACTGCCAAACTGAAGCTTGAACAAATATTTTCCAAGATGCAGAGCTTACAAACCTAGAGAAATGGCTCATAACGCAGAGATTTATCTGAAAATGAGACATTTATATCCGCATGGATTCATATGGGTGATATAAATCTAGGGGTACAGAAAGAATGAAAAAGAATAGAGTAAATATTGACTATCTCATGATTGGCAAATATTCAAAGTAGTAATGTAAAGTTTTTAACTGTAGGAAAACATTAAATAATAATTAAAAAATTAATGACATGATTTATGCATTAGCTTTAGAGACTATGCATGCTCTAGTAAATAATATGGAAACTTCCATTCTTCTCAGAGCACAAACATTAGGAAAGGTCACATAGATGTGTTTGTTCCCCAAAGCAAATGCTAGTTCTGAAACATTGCAAGATTCTTCTAAATAATACTTGAGAATTTTGCTTTGATTTAAAAATCATTTCTTTATGAAGACCCAAGTTGGAGGACAAACACTACTTAATTTCAAAACATATTATAAAGCTATAATAACCAAGAGTGTAATATTAGCTTAAAGATAAATAGATCTGCAACAGAACAGAATAAAGAATCCAGAAATAGACCCCACACTTACATAAACTACTTCTTTTTTTAATTTTTAATTTTAATTCCAGCTAGTTAACATACAGTATTATATTAGTTTCAGGTGTAGAATTTAGTGATTCGACACTTCCATACAACACTCAGTGCTCATCACAGCAAGTGTGCTCCTTAATCCCCATCACCCATTTCAACCATCCCTCCACCCACTTCCCCTCTGGTCACCATCAGTTTGTACTCTATAGTTAGAATCTGTTTCTTGGTTTGTCTCTCTCTCTTTTGCCCTTTGCTTATTTTATTTCTTAAATTCCACATATTAGTGAAATCATATGATATTTGTCTTTCTCTGACTGGCTTATTTCACTTAACATACTCTCTAGCTCCAACCATGTCATTGCAAATGGCAAGCTTTCATTCTTTTTTATGGCTGAATAATATTCCAGTGTGTATATATACTGCATCTTCTTTATCCATTCATCAACCAGTGGACACTTAGGCTGCTTCCATAATTTGGCTATTGTAGATAATGCTGCTATAAACATTGGGGTGCATGTATCCTTTTGAATTAGTATTTTTGTATTCTTTGGGTAAATTTCCAGTAGTGTGATTGCTGGATCATAGGATAGTTCTATTTTTAACTTTCTGAGGAACCTCCATACTGTTTTCCACAGCGGCTGCACCAAGATGCATTCCCAGCAACTGTGCAAATTCTCATGGACAACTTATTTTCAACAAAGGCAATTCAGAGAAAGGAGAGTCTTTCCACAAATGGTGCCCCCAAAACCTGGATATCTCCTTCTGGAAGGAAGGAAGGAAGGAAGGAAGGAAGGAAGGAAGGAAGGAAGGAAGGAAGGAAAGTAAGCACTTCTATTCATATTTCACACCATATACAAAATTAACTCAAAATGGACCTTAGACCAAAATGCAAAATATGAAATTATAAAAGTTTCAGAAAAAAAAATAGAATAAAATCTTTGCAACTTTGAGTTAGGCAAAGATTTCTTACATATAAGATGAAAATCCGTAAAAGACAGCAATCTATAACAGAGCAAATCAACTAATTGGACTTAAAAAAAATAAGTCTTCTGCTCTTCAAAGAGACTGTTAAGAGAATGAAAAGACAAGTCACAGACTGAGAGAAAACATTCGTAAATCATACCTGATAAAGGATTTGTGTGGAGAATATACAAAGTACCTTCAAAACTCAATAAGATAAAAATCTAATAATAACATGGGCAAAAGATTTGAACAGATACTCCACCAAGAAAGGTGTATGGATGGCAAATATGAACAGAAAAGATGTTCAACATCATCAGTCATTAGGGAAATTCAAGTTAAAGGTGCAATGAAATATCACTATACACCTATTAGAATGGCCAAAATTGAAAAGACTGACAGTACCAAATGTCAGTGAAGATATAAAGGAACTGGAACTCTCATATACTGGTGGAGGGAAGGGAAAATAATACAAGCACTTTCTTTTTTATTTTTAACTTTTTTAAAAAAGACTTTATTTATTTGAGAGAGAGAGAGAAAGAGAGAGAGAGCACAAGCAGGGGGAGGGGCAGAGGGAGAGGGAGAAGCAGACTACCCGCTGAGAAGGGAGCCTGATGCGGGGCTCCATCCGAGGACCTGGGGATCATGACCTGAGCTGAAGGCAGACACTTAATCGACTGAGCCACCCAAGCCCCGTACAAGCACTTTCAAAAAAAGTTTGGCAGTTTCTTACAAACTTAAAACTATACCTACCTTATGACCCAGCCATTCTACTCCCAAGAGAAATGAAAGCATATGTCCCCAGGAAGACTTGTACATAACGTTCACAGCAGCTTAATTTGTAGACGCCAAAAACTGGAAACAATTCAAATGGTTCTCGATAGATAAAATGGATAAACAAATTCTGGTGTATCTGTGTAATGGACTCAGCAATAAAAAGGAGTGAAATATTGATACACACAACAATATGGATAATTTTTAATAATTATACTGAATAAAAGAAGCTAGACAAATAAAGAGTACATATTGTACACTTGAATTTATATAAAGTCCTAGAAAAATACAAACTTGTATATTAACAGAAAGCTGACTGGGGGGTAGGAGTGGGAGGGTGGATTACAAAGGGGCACCAAAAAACTTTGGGTGTGGGAATATTCATTATTTTGATTGGTGTGATGGTTACACAGATTTATATATTTGTTATACTCAATATACCCTTTAAATAGTGCAGTTTATTATATGCCAATTATACCTCAATAAAACCATTTTTCTAAAAAAGAAAATAACTTTATAGATGTGCTCACCAAAAGCGTGTTGAGCATCCGCCGTGTACCAGGTACCACCATAGGTATAGGATGTAACAGGGAACAAACTAGACAAATCCATTCTGTGGTCCTCTCTGGGCAAAGATATAATCTTCACTTTTATTTTATTTTTTATTTTTTTATTTTTTAAGATTTATTTATTTATTTGAGAGAGTGAGAATGAGAGAGAGTACATGAGAGGGGAGAGGGTCAGAGGGAGAAGCAGGCTCCTCGCTGAGCAGGGAGCCCAATGCAGGACTCGATCCCGGGACTCCAGGATTATGACCTGAGCCGAAGGCAGTTGCCTAACCAACTGAGCCACCCAGGCGCCCTTCACTTTTATTTTTTTAAAAATTACTTGTTTAAGCCCAGGAAAAAAGTCAGAAACTGACAGAGTCAGGAGCAGGTCCTCCCCTAACATATGCTGGGCCTGAGGCAAGAGATCAAATAGAGGCTCACAGCACAAATTTAATATATAAAAGCAATAAATCAAACCACATCTCTCCCCAGCCCACATTCTCTCCTGGGCCCCAAGAGCTAGAGGCTAAGGAGCTGCTCCTCCTGGGCCAGCCCTGATCCTTGCAAGCTTGAGTGAGGGCATGAAAATGTAGGGGCGGGATAGGAGCTGGGCCTCCCTGAACCTCCCAGAACCAAGCTTCTCCTGCAAGCCTCAATTCCCAGGCTCGGGATTTCCAGGTGCCTCCCAAAAGGACAGCGGAGCAGAGAGCAGGAGTGCAGGTCCCTGGGGCACCTGTCTACCCAAGCACCCTCTGGAGTCTAGGACAGAAGCTCTCATTTTCTCCCTCTTCCTTGTGGACTCCTGCAATCTCACCTCCGAGTCCTTGCCTGGGCCAAAGGCTCAAGCACTCATTTGCTCAACTGGTTTCTGAACTTGGAAAAAAATAAATTTTACAAGATGGAAGAGGGCTTTTTTTTTTAAGTCTTTAAATCTTTGTGTCTTGGTGTTTGTGATACACAGAGCCCTCTGAAGAACAAGATTCAGGTCAGGGTTCCCTCTGGCCTGGGTTTAAAGTTGATACAGATCAGGATAGGATTCAAAAACCCTATAGGCAAATCATATAAAAGATAAGCAGAAAGCATTCAGTAATAGGAAGCCCACAAACTAAGGGTCTTAAAACAATGCTAATTATCTTACAGTTTTGAAGACAGAGAAATAGGCATTCCTTTCAACAGGTATTACCCACATACCCCGGGTTTCATAACTTCATTAAAATAAAAATTTGAATCAACCTTAAAATAATTGCAGAAATAGTCTCTATTTCCATGAACTAACTCAAAGGAAGATGAATGAAAATTTGGATATTTTACACACTTGAACTGTATGAATTTAATCTTTCCTTCAACATATTTTTGGTGAGTTCAAGAAACCATGCCAGGGGCGCCTGGGTGGCTCAGTCGTTAAGCGTCTGCCTTCGGCTCAGGTCATGATCCCAAGATTCTGGGATCGAGCCCCACATCGGGCTCCCCGCTCCGCGGAAAGCCTGCTTCTCCCTCTCCCACTCCCCCCACTTGTGCTCCCTCTCTCGCTGTGTCTCTCTCTGTCAAATAAATAAATAAAATCTTAAAAAAAAAAAAAAAAAAAAGAAACCATGCCAAGCCATGTGTAAATTACCAAGTTGTGCAAGACACTGCCCAGGTCCTCGAGAGTCCTGGAATCTAAATATTTAACAGAAGGCCCTATGTGATAAATACCACGGAAGTGGGACATCCAAGAGTAATGGTAATAAAGCAGAGAGAGAGAACATGCATAAAGCCATTCCTTTTGTTGGCTTGACAATGAAAACACACTGAAGGGAAAGGCACGCAAGCTAGTTCAAAGACTGAAATTTCGTCTGACTCTCTACAGGGTGCACGTACAACTTATTCTGTAAGAGGTTATCCCGTGGCTGCTTCAACTACTCCAATATAGCAGTAATTTGCTTTTACTGTACTTTTAGGAAGTCATTTTTTTTTTTTAGTCACCTCAAAATGTCTTTCCTTATAACTTCCAATCACTGACTTTGGTTCTGCCCCCTGGACCACGCAGAACCACTCTTCCATATGAAAATTCGTTAACTGTATTAAGACTGTGATCATATCCTAAGGCTTTTTCCAGGTTTAATAATTATGATAATGATGATGATAAAATTAATTATAGCACTGCATTCATATCCTATTAATGCAATAACAAATTACCACAAGCTTAAGGGGCTTAAAAAAAACACGTTTATTAGCCTACATTTATGCAGATCAGATGTCTGGGCTAAAATCAAATTGTCATCAGGGTTGCGTTCCTTCTGGAGGTTCTGGGGGAGAATCGTTTCCTTGCCTTGGTCCCTTCCTCCCATCGCTCTGCCCTCTGCTGCTATAATCACAACCCCTTCCCTGACTCTGACCCTCGTGTCCCTCTCTTATGACGCCCCTTGTGATTACCCTGGGCCCACCTGGGTAATCCAGGATAATCTCCCCCATCTCAAGGTCCTTATTAATCACATCTGCAAAGTCCTTCTTGCCCTGTAAGGTAACATTCCCAGGTAGCTGGGATTGGTACACGGACATCTTTGGGTCAAGAACACTTTATTTCGCCCCCCACATCAGTTAACTTTTTAAGCATTTGCTGCATTCACACTGCCCCAAGTGTGCTGCCAAGTGTTCTACCTGCATCATCCCATGTCATCATTCCAACAATCCTATGAGGTGGGTCCTATTCTTGTCTCCATTCTACAGAGTGATTAATTAAGGCTCAGGGGCATTAAGAGCCTTCCCAGGTCACACACCTAATTTTGTTAGTTCTCACAAGTCTTCTTCATAACTCATGGTTTCCAGAGGCTATAGTCTCTTCTTCTCATCTGTGGACCTGCTACAACTTGTGGGTATTGAAAAAAACAGAAGGGATGACAACCAGAGAGAGAAAATTATGTGAACAAAGGGGTGGAGGCAGGAAGGCTAAAATGCTTCACTGAGGGAAGGCAAGAAGGCCAGATCATCCAGGGCAGAAGGCATGTGTTGGGGAGGAAGAGGAGATAAAATTGGAAGCTGGATTGTAAAGGGAAAAGGATTTGGACTTAATAGGTAAAGGTGAACCCAAATGTTTATTACTAAAGCTTTAATAAGGAGACAACATTAGACAAAAACAAAGAGAAGCATTCTCCAGTCTATATTACTAGCAAAACTTCCAGATTTCTCACTGAGATTCCTCATTATGAATCAAAGAGAAAGACTGAAAATGATCAATAAAATTGGATTATCAAGTGAATTCATTTGAATGGATAATATTTAGATTTTTTTTTTGCTTTCTACTATTTTTTTCATGTTCCTAACAAACATGCAGATATAACTCAGTTTATACTAGATATCAAAGTTCAATATATCTATTATTACAAAAATACTTTCTGGGGGCACGTGGGTGGCTCAGTCAGTTAAGCGTCTGCCTTCGGCTCAGGTCATGACCTCAGGATCCTGGGATCGAGCCCCTCGTAGGGCTCCCTGTTCAGCGGGGAGTCTGCCTTTCCCTCTCCCTCTGCCCATCCCCCTGCTTGTGCACGCTCTCTCTCTCTCAAATAAATAAATAAAATCTTTAAAAAATACTTTCTGATTACAGGAACCCTGTTATTCCTCTCAGAAGCTCAAAAAGGCAAGCACATTAGCTTGTCTTTAGCTTTAGCTCATAAAATACATTATGATTTCCTTTTATTATTATTATAATTATTGCTATTTCAAAGTAATGCCTGCTTATTGTAACCTGTCGAACAACTCGGAGAAATAGAAAGAACTGGTAATCTTCCTCCCTCCACTAAATCCATTCTACTGAGGAACCAAGGTTAACTGTTGAGCTGTTGTCCTTTGGCACTCTCTAAAACACTCATTTTACTTTGGTTTTATAAGTTTAAAAAGAAAAAGGTCAGGCCATTAGCAAAATGTGCTGTGGTTTTGCAAAGTATGAATCTATATACTCATAAGAAAATCAATGGAAATATATCAAAAGGGGGGAAATCGGAGGGGGAGACAAACCATGAGAGACTATGGACTCTGAAAAACAAACTAGGGTTCTAGAGGGGTGTAGGTGGGGGATGGGTTAGCCTGGTGATGGGTATTAAAGAGGGCACGTACTGCATGGAGCACTGGGTGTTATACGCAAACAATGAATCATGGAACACTACATCAAAAACTAATGATGTAATGTATGGTGATTAACATAATAAAAAAAAGTGATTCAAAACCTTTACTAACTTCAATTGTGGAGGAAATTTTTTCTATAAATTAAGGTTAAAAATTCAACAAATTCAGCTTCACCCACAGGGAAAACTCAACTTTTTCTCTATCTAATACATATAGTTAATTTAATTTAATTTAATTTTTTATTTTTTTAAAGATTTTATTTATTTATTTGACAGAGAGAGACACAGCGAGAGAGGGAACACAAGCAGGGGGAGTGGGAGAGGGAGAAGCAGGGTTCCCCCTGAGCAGGGAGCCCGATGTGGGGCTCGATCCCAAAACCTAGGATCATGACCTGAGCCAAAGGCAGACGCTTAACGACTGAGCCACCCAGGCGCCACCTATAATTAATTTTAGACAGCGAATTTCTTTTGCAGAATTCTCATTCATATAGAGAATAACTGAAAATCTGTTTTTGGTGTTAAGCATGCAGGGAAAAAATTTTTTAATTAGATCTCTTCTGCATTGTAAACTTAGCCTTTCCTAGGTTCTAAGATTACCTGATTTCTTTGTGTTCTATAATTAAACTTTCTTGTCACCTTTTGCCTTTTTTCTTGTTGTTATTCTCCCAAACTTTTCAAAATAGGTATCCAGAATTATTTTTAAACTCTTCCATTTTTAGCCTTTGGAACCCGCTGCATGCTCTGCACTTCATTTGATATGGCCCTGCCTCTTCTGCTTCTATTCCACCCCAGCATAGATCCATCCTGATGACTGGGAGGAGTCCTGGACTCAGGGAAGGCAATACTGGATGTTGGTGAGCTCACCTAACCACCATCTCCATTTTCCCATCATTAAAATAACTGCATTTATCAACTTCAGAAAGTTGTTGTAAGCCTTATATGAAATAGAGTCCAGAAGAGCTGTAGACGGAAAACCACCCTCTCCTCTCTACCTTCAATTTCAGAGTGGTTAAGAACACAGACTTTCAAGTTGACCTGACTAGTTCTATCTTTTTCCAGGTGTGCGATCTTGGGCACATCATATCCTTTCTTTGCCTTAATTTCCTCATCTGCAAACTAGAGATAAAAACGTACCCACCACATATGGTTGTTTTAAGGATTAAATGTGATAATATTTGGATCCAGCAATCCCACTTCCGGGTACATACCCAAAGAAAATATCTCATAGACAAATCTGTACTTCCACGCTCATTACAGCATTATTCACACAAGTCAAGATATGTAAATGAGCTAAGTGTCCGTCAACAGATAAATGAATACATATATATATATTATATGTATAATGGATATATTATATATATATTATATATTATACATATATTATATGTATAATGGAATACACACACACATATATATAATGGAATATATATGTGGATAATGGAATATTACTCAGCCTTAAAAAAGGAAGAAAATCCTGCCATTTGTACAACATGAATGAACCTGGAAGACATTATGCTAAGTGAAATAAGCCAGATACAGAAAGATAAATACTTTATGATCTCACTTCTATGTGGAATCTAAAAAAGTTGAACTCACAGAAACAAAGAGTAGAAGGGTAGTTACCTGGGGAGGAGGGGAGGGAAGGAAAAGGAAAAGGCTGGTCAATATATGCAAAGAAATAAAGGGAAAAAACTGTGATGATATTTGAAAAGCACTTAATACGTAGTACATGATCAATATATGCTGGCTACCTTAATTTTTATATCATTCCAGCCTTTCATTCTCATAATAAATCCAAAACTAAAATATTCTTCCATCTCCAAACTTCAAAACGTTCACTATTTTCCCTCTGTTATTCCTCTTCGATGGTCTTACTTTCTTGGGGAAACTTATCAATAATATTTCCATGTGATTAAAGAAATTTTTCAATGAGAAAGCAGCCAATCTTGTAGCCTCAAGATGTCATTTTCTTTCCTGAGAAGCATTTGATGACAAATCAAGCAGAACTTTCATTAAGTCCTTAGCACAAATATTTGTTTGATGCTATTCATAAAGGTAATTTGCATAAGCAGTGACTATATGGAGTGAACAACTGAACTAATATCATCAGGACCATTTAAGCACCTCACATTCTTTAGATGCTGTCTCTTCCACCTCTTCCCATACATCACTTTTGTTTTAAAGATTTTATTTATTTATTTGACAGAGAAAGAGAGCGCAAGCAGAGGGGAACAGTAGTGGGAGAGGGAGAAGCAGGCTCCCTTGCTGAGCAAGGAGCCTGATTCAGGACTCAATCCCAGGACCCTGGGATCACGACCTGAGCCAAAGGCAGACACTTAACCATCTGAGCCACCCAGACGCCCCTTCCCATACATCACTTCAAACAACCTACATACCCTCTTTGGGCATGTTTCCTCATCTGTCTAGAAAGTCTGGATAATAACACATACTTCATGGAGCAGATGTGAAGATTAAGTGGTTAAAAATGCTAAATTTCCATTCCAAGTAGAATTTGATAAATTAAGAATTAGCTGTACAGCAACCATTAAAAATAATAGCTAGAAAAGACAACAGAAGAAATAAAATGGATAGTAATAAATTTTTGATTAACTCAAAAGAAGAAAGAGACAAAGTAACAGGAACAAAAACCAGATGAGACCAATAAAAAGCAATAAAAAAGGTAGACTTAAGCCCAGTCATATCACTATCAATAAATAACATAAATGTAAGTGTCTAAACACTCCACCTATAAAGAATTGTCAGTAATAGCATTGTATGGGGGCAGATGGTAGCTACACTTGCAGTAAGCACAGCATAACATAAACTTGTCAACTATGTTGTAAATTAAACTAATGTAACATTGTATGTCAACTGTACTTCAATTAAAATTCAATAATTAATTTAAAAAATAAAAATAGGGGTGCCTGGGTGGCTCAGTCAGTAAAGCATCTGTCTTCATCTCAGGTCATGATCCCGGGGTCCTGGGATTGAGCCTCACATCGGGCTTCCTGCTTAGCAGGGAGTCCATTTCTCTCTCTCTCTCTCTGCCCCTCCCCACTGCTCATTCTCTCTCTCAAATAAATAAAATCTTTTAAAAAAATAAAATAAATAAAAATAAAATTGAAGGAAAAAAAGAAGTGATTGTTAGATTAATAAAACAGCAAGACTCAAAGGTATGCTGTCTATAAGAAACATGTTTTATAAAGATTTAGGTAGACAAAGATGAGGAGTAGACAAAGATATACACACAAACAATAAGCATAAGAAAGCAAAATGAAGTACACTACAAAATAAGGAATATTACCATAGTTTTATAATTATTTGAGGAAAAATTATCAGAAAGACAATATTAATAAATGTGTATGCAACTAATAACAGAGCTTCAATTATATGAAGCAAAGACTGAAAAAACAAAAGGGATAAATAGAAAAATCCACTATCATAATTGGAGACTTAAAAATCCCTTTCAGAAATGGTTAAAATAAGTAGACAAAAAAATAGTAAGGATGTAGAACAGCCTTCCTGAGCTAGAGTTGTACAAAAAAATTTAAGCACTTAAAAAATGATTTGCATAACTATTTTTTCAACTTTTCCAAAGATGGTATAGACCTAGCACCACTCCAGATCCACACAATGGATGCATTAAGATTATGACTTCTCTGCAGAAACCCAGTTACAAAGAGTTGATACAGAAAATATGAAAAATATAATTTATTAACTTGACCTAATTGGCAACTACAGAGGGAACATTTATACCTAAAAATGGATTGGGGTGGTAGTTCCACAGTTTTATACATTTTTGGAAACTCATCACCCTATACACTTAACATGAGTGCATTTTGGTATATGTAAATTACACCTTGATACATTTCAGTGGGGAAAAAACCACAAGAAGATTCCATGACCCATCCTCCAGAATGTCTGAAATTAAGGAGTCTGACAATAACAAGGCATGGTGAGGATGTGGAACAACTTCAACTTTCTTATATTGTTGACAGGAGTACAAAGATACAACTACTTTGGAAAACTGTTCAGGAGTTGCTAGTAAGACTAAAAGAGACCCCAACACCTTTCCATTATACTTCTAGGTACCTAATTAAGAGAAATGTTTCTATAGGTCCACAAAATAATAGTTCAAGAATGTGCATAGCAGCTTTATTCATCATAGCCAAAAAATAAGGGCAGAACCCAAATGTTCATCAACAAGTAATGGATAAACAAATTGTGGTATATTCGTATTATGGAGTATTTCACAGCAATACAAAAAATAAACTCTCAATATACGTAATAACATTGAATGAATCTCAAAAGCATCTTATTAGGACAAAAAAAAGCCAAACACATGAAAAGATGCTCAACATCCCTCATTGTCAGGAAAATGCAAATCAAAACTACAATGAGATATCACCTCACATCTGTCAGAATGGCTAAAATAAAACACACCAAAAACAACAAGTGCTGGTGAGGATGGGGAGAAAAAGGAACCCTCGTGCACTGTTGGTGGGAATGCAAACTGGTGCAGCCACTCTGGAAAACAGTGTGGAGTTTCCTCAGAAAGTTAAAAATATAACTAACCTATGATCCAGCAATTGCACTACTGGGTATTTACCCCCAAATACAAAAACACTAATTCAAAGGGATACATGCACCCTTATGTTTATAGCAGCATTATTTACGATAGCCAAGATATGGAAGCAGCCCAAATGTCCACTGATTAATAAATGGATAAACAAGATGTGGTGTACACACACAAACACACACACACACACACACACACAGGAATATTACTCAGCCAGGAAAATGAATGAAATCTTGCCATTTGCAACAACATGGATGGAGCTACAGAGTATAATGCTAAGCAAAATAAGTCAGAGAAAGACAAATACCATATGATCTCACTCATATGTGGAATTTAAGAAACAAAACAAATGAGCAAAAGGGAAGAAAGAGAGAGAGACAAACCAAGAACAGACTCAACTACAGAGAACAAACTGATGGTGATCGGGGGGGGGGGGAGGGGTGAAACAGGTGATGGGGATTAAGGCATGCACTTGTGATGAGCACCAGGTGATATATGGAATTGTTGAATCACTATACTGTACACCTGAAACTAATATAACACTCTGTTAACTGGAATTAAAGAAGAGAAGGAAGGGAAAAAAAGCCAGATCAAAAGTTTTCCCTTCATGTATGTTCAAAGACAGGTAGAACTATTATGTGTTGATAGAAGCCAGAATAATAGTTGCCTCTGGGAATGGAGGATTGACTGGAAGAAGTGGTATAAATGAGCCTTTCTAGATGATGGAAATGTTCTTTCTTGATCTGGGTGATGGTTACATGGATGCGCATCCACCTACCAGTACAAATAAGATTTGTTTACTTTTCTATAGTAAATTACATCTCAGTATTTTTAAAAGATTAAATGGTATAATTAAGTTAAATAATGAAATCAGCCTGACATGTGGATGATGTGTAATAGATTATACCTATTAATGTTATCCAACTTAAATACCTGCCACTAATATCTGCTTAGCAACTGTAACTGTACACACTTGGAAAGGTAAGTTAAAACAAATTTAAAAAGGAAGACACATGTGATTTAAGAAAGGAAATTGTGGGGCGCCTGGGTGGCTCAGTTGTTAAGCGTCTGCCTTCGGCTCAGGTCATGGTCCCAGGGTCCTGGGATCGAGCCCCGCATCGGGCTCCCTGCTCAGCGGGAAGACTGCTTCTCCCTCTCCCACTCCTCCTGCTTGTGTTCCCTCTCTCGCTGTGTCTCTCTCTGTCAAATAAATAAATAAAATCTTAAAAAAAAAAAAAGAAAGGAAATTGTGAGTGCAATTCACCAAAGTGAGACACTGGAAAAAATGCAAAACTTGTAGAGCCTGTGCCCTATAAATTGGTAGATAAACTTCATAAAATGTTCATAAATTACTTAGCCATTGGAGTTTTCAAAGTCTTCCATTTAGAAAGCAACAATTATAGCGTAGTGCTTTTTTACATTTTAAAGGCACTAGAAAAAAAGAGATTTATTTTAAGAAAATAAATGGGTTAAGATTTAGGTCAAAATCCCACAATGATTTGTGTTTGTCCTTAATTTGCTCCATGAAAAAGGCTGCTTTGAGAATCTCAGCATCCTCTTGGGATGCCCTTACTCCCAGCCTCTCTGCAGGAATACAGGCTGGTTTAGCAATGGAGGACTGAGTCCTGTCTAGGCAAAAGAACAAGGAAAGCTTGTGGGTGTTCTCACGGGCACAAGTATGCAGGTCTTCTAAATACAACTTCAGGATGGAAAAGGGATAAAAAAACAGTTAAAATAGTAGCCTTGTTACTTACATGAGAAGAAAAAGAAGAGTTTGTGATTATTATGTAAAAATAAGTGTTTTACAATGAAAAAATACAAAAGTAAAATAGGCAAGGTGCAGTGAAGAAACACATGACACCCTCTCAATAGGGAAGAACTAAATGGAGTGCTGGAAATTTTAGGGCTTAGACTTCCTTGCTTTTGGATGTCTCCCCACAATCTCCTCCAGTTCTCCACCAGAGAAAACTAGCTATTCATTCATTCATTTACATATGTTTTCGTTCAATAAATGTTTTGAACATCCTTTTGTGCCAAGCATTGTTATGGGCCATAGAGATATAACAGCGAGAATCAGAGTTCAGGGAACATAAAGTTTTCAAACAAGAAAAATGAACCAGCTATTCACAAGCAAGTTGCTATCACCAGGTTTCTGAATACAGAGTTGCTGATATAATCCTTACTTGCCTCACCACATCAATTGGCAAATATTGTGAATAAGTGACGGTCAAAACCTCTATCCTTAGAGAAAGAACAACCCTGTTTTAGTCTGTGAATGTGGAATGGGAAAGAAACTATGGAAGAATAGGGTGGGATGGGGGGACCCTCTCAATTTCTTCCACAAAGCTCTGGGGGGGAGGGGTCCAGCTAATGAAAAGGAGAAAATCCCTACCCAGGGCCACAGTCTACTTCAAGGCCAGATTCTATTGTGATACAGAGGAACCTGGGCAACCCTTCTAGTATGTGATGCTTTGATTCACAATCCTTTTGAATACAGTACAGTGTATTCAGGGGTGTGAGTCACCCCATTAAGGCCTTCTTAATTTTCACTCTTCGTATTTCCATTATCAAAACTGTAGAAACACATCAGGCCCAGAGTAGAACCCTATAAATTTTACTAACCATGACCATATTTTACAATTCCAGGTCTAGCTGATTTCAAATATGCTGCAGCAATGTCTTAAAATATTCTATAACCATGGTTCAGTCGTGCTCCCTGGTCAGCTCAGACCGACAACACAAGACATTGGGAATAATAGCTCAACCTGAGAAATAATAGTATTTAACATTGATTAAATGCTTATGGTAAGCCAGGCCTCTGTTCTAAATGCTTTCATAGAGAATAACAAATTGAATCCTCAGGAACATTGTAAGGAAGGTTCTACTGATTTCCAGACGAAAAAACTGAGACTCTCAAAGTTCAATCAACTTGCCCAACATCGCACAATTAGGAAGTAGTAGCCCACGATTCGAAGCAAAAGCAACTCCAGATAACTATGCTCTCAGGAGACTGCTGGTTAGCTCCTGATCTGAACTGGGCAGCAGCTGAAGGGCCTGTCCCAGGATCCCTAGTGTGCGACTTTTCTAACCAGCCCACTGCACTATGCTGCTTTAAAGCCCTTCCCATGTTATTCCCATAGTGGAAGCCAACACAGAGAACCAATTAGAGGTTACAGGACAACTATATTGCTTTCTCTTGCTGAAAAAGTAATGAGTCCTCCTAGAGCACTCAGATTTATAGACAGAGAAGAGAATGGCCGTTGCCAGGGACTGGGGGTGGGGGGAATGGGGAGCTATTGTTAAATGGACTGAGTGCGTTCTTGAGATGCATGGCAGTGATGGTTGCACAATAATGTGAGAATGTACTTCCTATCACTCACCTGTACATTTTAAAATAGGATGATAAATATTACATTTTGTGCACTTTACCACAATTTAAAATGATATTAAAAAAGATAATCATGGGAGAAAGTTAAATAAGTAATGAATCCTCCTGTTGCTTTAGTAAATTACCAAATGGGGGAATGCGTAGGTGGCTCAGTCTGTTAGGCGGCTGACTTCAGCTCAGGTCATGATCTCAGGGTCCTGGGATCGAGTTCCGCGT
>NC_138377.1:36007692-36063180 GCF_054177405.1 Leptonychotes weddellii | reverse complement strand
CTGGTGGTGGGTATTAAAGAGGGCACGTTCTGCATGGAGCACTGGGTGTTATACGCAAACAATGAATCATGGAACACTACATCAAAAACTAATGATGTAATGTATGGTGATTAACATAACATAATAAAATTAAATTTAAAAAAATGATATTGTAAGGATGCAGTTGTGCAACCAACCCATATTCAATCAGAACTGGTTAGTGTTTCTCCGTATCATCAATTGCTACTACAGTAAGACCTATAACCAAAGTAAAATTTAATCACCTTATACATGAACTTGACATTGTAGATTCCCTGCATCAATTAAAAATTAAAAATTAAAAGGGCTTATAGTTTGCATTTTTTTGGTATGGTGTTTATAAAAGCACTAGCTTTGTGATTCCTAATGGTTTCTCTACATCTGTATAATCAATACTGTGGATGACCATTACCTGAAAGATAAGTTCAGTGAAATATGATTTTAATATTAATACATTACATTTGCAATGGAGTGCTATTATCTCTGAAAGTGTTTTACATTGATTCTCTCTTTCTGTATCCGCCTTTCACTTAACAGCGTCACTCTGCACCCACGTGTTCAAGCCAAGAACAGAAATAATTTTTAAGTCTTTCTCATCTCCAAGTTCTATCCACTGTACTTCATAAAATATCTCCATCCCAACTCCTCTTGCTATTCACTGCCACAGTTCTGGCCTCACCACGTCTCACGGGACTGCCGTGGAAGCCCCCTAACTCACCTCCCACCCCCCACCATGCTCCCCACTCCCACCTTCCACATTTGCCAGAGTGCTTTCTTAACGCCAATCTGAGAGAGCTCCTATCTCGAGGAGAAAACCTCAAATGATTCTCCGTTATCAACAGAGAATAAAACTTAAAGTTCTTAGTGTGGCATCCAACAGCTCTAAGTGTTTCACAGCCCGGTCCCTTCCCACCTTTCTCTCATCCTTCCCCTTGCCCCAGGAGGGTCTCGGCACACATAGAACCACCTCTCTGTATCCCCTCATGTCAGCTTTACAAGTCGATTCATTCGCACTCACTGAACCCTCTCCCTAGGAAGTCCTCCCCCACCATTTTCCAGCATGGGACATTCTTCTAGACCCAGAGAAAGAAGCTAGTTCAGGCAGGTGCCATGACAATTCTATAAAGCACATGCTAGAGGAGAAAAAAGTCCTCTAAACTCCAGTATCATACGTGAGGCACTATTGTAGATTAGGAACAGCAACTGTTGGAATGATAAACATAGAGTTGGTGAAGGCTCTTTATATAAAAATCTGAACTCGGAGCAATTGCAAAAAACCTGAGAACACTCTATAATAGCAACCTTGATGTCCATAAGCCATCAGTTGGGGGTGGGCCATTAAGGGCCATGAACCAGGGTGGGATATAAGAGAAGGTCAGTGACATGGCAGCACAAGGATCCTGGAACAAAGAATCAGGACCAGAACTGTGACATCTCTTGTACCCCTTCCTGGCTACAGGGTCACTGGTGCTTTTCTGAGGAAGGAGAAACAGAGCGACCCAAGGGATAAATCCTGGCCCAGCTCTGCGTCTCTCCCTTCTCATTTTCACACATGGCAGACATCATTCATCAAGGTCGGCATTCTTCTCATCTCAGTACCCATACCTATGAGCTGGTGCATGCACATGTCCACACACACACACACACACACACACACACATACGCTCATCTGCCACCTTGTTCTTAAGCTCAGTCCTCACCCCAGAGCACCTACCCAGACACCTTTCTGCCTGATGTTCCTCAAATATTTCCAACTAAATAAGCATCACAGAAAATGATGAGGTAGTGTGTATCCCAAGGGCCTGTGAATGTAACCTAGATGCATCTTGCAGGAAGTTTAAAGTTTCACATTTGACAACTGCATGTGAATTTCCTCCCTAATGCATCAATTTATTTTGTTATAAAAACCAATGCTTTAAGAGGCTTACTACTGGAGAAAATTGACTTTGTCTAGTCTGGTTTTGAGTGCCCTTGGTCCTTAGCCAGGTGTCTGCACACCCGTTTGTGATACACAGTCTGTCCAATTCTGAAAGCCATACACACTGTCATAGAAGCGGCCACTTCGAGGAGGCTGATTTTGCTTGTGAACCAGGAATAATCCAGAGGCTTAAAGACAAATGGAAATAAAGACCTTTGTACCCCTTCATCACATTATAGAAACCTAGAGTTTCGGGGTGCCTGGGTGGCTCAGTTGGTTAAGAGACTGCCTTCGGCTCAGGTCATGATCCTGGAGTCCCGGGATCAAGTCCCACATTGGGCTCCCTGGTCAGCAGGGAGTCTGCTTCTCCCTCTGACCCTCCCCCCTCTCATGTGCTCTCTCTCTCTCTCTCTCATTCTCTCTCTCAAATAAATAAAATCTTAAAAAAAAAAAAGAAACCTAGAGCTTCTAGAATAAAAAAAGGATTCCTTTTTGAAAAAGCAATAGGGAGAAATATGGTTTTAAGCAGGGCTGTTCTTTCTGAATGGTCTTCCCCATGCCTTATCTTGCTGATTTCTCATCCTTTAAAAGTCAGTTTCAGCCCTCCTCCCTCTCATGCTCTCTGTCTCTCATTCTCTCTCTCTCAAATAAATAAATAAAATCTTTAAAAAAAAAAAAAAAAAGAAAGGGCGCCTGGGTGGCTCAGTTGGGTAAGCGACTGCCTTCGGCTCAGGTCATGATCCTGGAGTCCCGGGATCAAGTCCCGCATCAGGCTCCCTGCTCGTCAGGGAGTCTGCTTCTCCCTCTGACCCTCCTCCCTCTCATGCTCTCTGTCTCTCATTCTCTCTCTCTCAAATAAATAAATAAAATCTTTAAAAAAAAAAAAAGTCAGTTTCAGAACCACTTGCAGTAAAAAGCTTTTTCCAATCTTCCCATCTGTTAAGATGCTTGACATGGCATTATGTAAATATTTCTCCACAATAAAATATAATTGTTGCCTTATTTATCTCCTTCATTAGACTATCAGTTTCTTGAGAAAAGAGTTTTTTAAAAAACGTTCTTAAATTTTTAAAAACAGCACTTAGCATAATACCTGGCATGTAAGTGTATAATAATGAATATTTAGTGCCCATCTTTCATCATTGCCCCTCATGAACACTGCTTTCTAAAATATTTTTGTCTACCAACAGCATTTTAAAGAACATAATGATTAATCAACATTTCCGCTTTACTAATCAAAGACATTTTATCTGATCATGCCATAAAAATAACAAGTGGAAAATGTTTTTCAGTATTAAAATGACCCATTCACTTAGATTACTGGTGTGTTGGTTTGCTCATATGGGCTCCTGCAAGTTTTAGCTAAAGATATAAAGCCCCAATATTAAAAATGTATGTGTCAATTTAAAGTCATTCACATATGCATAACAAATCCCAGTTTTTATAATAAAGTCATGGAATGCTGAGACAAAAGGGATATAAAGAATATTGGAAGTAATCTAGTTCAACTTCCCACTTGAAAATAAGCCTCCTTTTAAAACATCCCTGAAAAGAGATCATGCAGTCTCTGCTTGAACCTTCCATACGGAGAATGCCCTTCATGCTACATTTGCTTCTGAACAGGTCTAACTGCTGGACCCACAGACTGTTGCTGCCACGTGAAGAGACCGCAGCACACACAGGCAGGGCCCAGGAGGGACGGAGAAAGCTGGCACAGACTGCCCAACCTGGCAGGCAGGAGGTGGGTCTAGGACCTAAATTTATTTCCAAAGCCCATATGAAGACTTTCAGCCAGGCCATCTTTGCTGGGCCACCTGAAATAATTTTTTCACCAGGCCCAAACCTGTTTTCAAGCCCCATTTCTGTGGGGCCTCCTTCATCTCAAGTAAATGCCCAGATTTCAAAGGGCGAGAATTGAATTGAAAGGACTGTAATGTCTTGCAACCTACCAACTAATGAAAAATTACTTCACCATTGTTATTCCTATTATTAATAGAAAATGAGGATCTAACCTGTAATGGTCTGCACCTCAATGTCACATCCCCTTTTTGAAGGCTGAACCGCCAGGTGAACCGCCAGGTGCGCCGCCAGGTGCTAAGGAGGGGCTGGTAATGACAAGTGCGTCAAACTAATCTCGGCCGCAAACTACTGCATTTTATTATGTAAATTCCCAGGATAATTGAACACCTTATCAAGGGCATCCACTCAATTAATTTAAAAAACGTTAACAGAATTCATTTATCATCATTTTTAATCATAACTGCCAAGAACTCTTAATTTTAAGTTAGCACTCGAGAGTTTTTAAAGAAATTCAAAGTGGTAGGACATACGACATTTTTTGATTATTCTTATAACTCATATAAACAGGAGTAAGAATTTACATTGTAATTGATTTAATAGTGGTCAACATGAGTTATACATAAAAGATCCAAATCCTACTTCTAAATTCGAATTGTCATCGATTCTGCAAATGCTGAAAGCTTATGAAAATGTGCTATGGCCCCAATATGGTATTAATATCTTTTTATGTAAGCAAAGAATGAAATACATTACATCATTAGTTTTTGATGTAGTGTTCCATGATTCACTGTATGATGATTAACATAATAAAAAAAATCAAATTATAAACATAAAATTATCCCCCAATTATATTAATGTGAGTTGCCTCTGGAAAAAAAAAAAAAAAGAAGAAGAACGAAATAAATCATCAAATGATGAAATTCTGACACTGCTATGTTTGATGCCCTGCTAGGGATTATAGACTATTGGAGACTTGACACCTGCCTCGAGGGGCTTTCATCTAGACAAGGAGAAAAAAAATTCATGTATTTGATGCAGTATGAACAAGTACACATACATAAATCATCATTGATGAAAGGATGGGGAGGACCCCAAATCCTTAGCTGGCTATTTCAGCAGGCCCCCCAAAAGAATGTGGTTTAACTAAACATTCCTGAAAATGCATTATGTGTCACCAGCTAGGACTTGAACCCCAACATCTGGTCCCCTCTCGTAATCAGCCTTGTGAGATCTCACTGGAAGACTCCTGTTCTATGTCTAATTTCTGGCCCTGGCTGGAAACAAATAAAGGGACTTATGAAAATTAGTGGTCACCGCTGCTCAGATTAACCAAATGACAGTGCAGTTTCCTACTACTTAGGCCACTGATACTAAAGCCAACCTAAGAAGGTATATAAAATGTGTATCATGTGCTGCTTGCATCGCCCTATGTGCTAAATAAATGTTAATGTTCTTCACTTTGTTCTGTTTCCTTTCTTTTCCTTAACTACCCCCATTTCTCAGTCAAGGTATAGAGTACATTTTTATATGTGAGCATGGTAAAGTAAAACCAGTTAATTCTCTGATATTGCTCTCCAAACCACAGCATTTGTGAACCTCAGGACTGGTTGTGCAGAGAAAAGTTTACAAATAATCCCTTATTTCTGAGAGAAAACTCTGAGCTAATTTTTTCTCCATTTAGATAAAGCTAATGTAAATCCTCTGGAAAATCCCCAGATGGAAGAAGGAACATTTTGGCCCCCAGGCCTGATTCAGCCCATTATTTGATTTCATTCAGCCTGCAGGTGAGAAAGCTCTGGGCAGCCCTGCACAGAACACCCCAAGCTTCCACCCCTGAGCTTCAGGGGCCTGCTGAGGTCACTCCACTTAGAAAAAGTCTCTAAACAATTAAAAAGATGCAAATTATAATTTCAGAGGAAAGTAAGGCCAAGAACCCCAATTTTAGAATTTAGGAAAGCTTTGCTACCTCTCTTTTCCTCTTTTTTTTTTTTTTTTACAAATCCATATATATATTCCTCTACCTTCCCTCTCCGTTATTCTATTTGTGCCCATTCCAAGGGTCAAGCTTTCTTCCTCCATCACCATCCCTCTGTTCATCCCCATCACCTCAGTCAGAGATGTGGCTTTGGCCGTTTTCAGAGTTGACATTTGTAAAATGAGGATCACTAGATAAATGACATCAGCGCTTCATCCATTCTAACACTTAAGGAAGGTTAGTGATTATTATGCAAATGAAAAAAAATTAATAGGGAATTAAAAAAAATAATAAGAATGGCAAACATTTGTAAGGTCCTCACTAAGTGTCAAGCATTCACAAATATTTCATTGACCCCTCAAACCACTATACAAGGTTGGCACTAAGAACTGTGCAAAGAAGGTGAGATTGTAAGTTTTTTTCTCTTGCAAACATTGTTTTTATATATTTTTTAAAGATTTATTATTTGAGAGAGAGAAAGCGTATGTGCACACACACACAGGGGGTGGGGGCAGAGGGAGAGGAGAGAGAGAGAATCTCAAGCAGATTCCCCGCTAAGCGCAGAGTCCGGCTTGATCCCACAGCCCTGAGATCATGACCTGAGCCTAAATCAAGAGATGGACGCTTAACTGACTGAGCCACTCAGGCGCCCTTGTTTTTTTAATTTTAAAACAAGGCTGTGGAATTAAATACTTCCATATGACTAAGAAAATCAACTGAATTAAGTTCCACTTAACTCATACACAGTCCTCTGCTGGTTTCTTTTTTCCCTGCAAGACAGAGTCCTTCATAGAAGAAAAGAAGTTCTAGGCTCTTGTTTTCAACCTATGTGCCAATTTTCCCTTTTATGAACTGAAAATTATACTTCACAAGATTCATTATACGATGGAGCATTTAATATCAAATCAATATCTAAAAGACATTTTCACACAAATGATCACAGGGGAAATCCAATCATTACTTGTTAAGTGATACAGTTAGAAGTTGACCTTGAGTCCCCCATCTGACAGAATGGCAGAGCTTTTTGGTTAACAAATTGGTGGAGATTTCATTTAGGAATCAGTGTTCCTAGAAGTTATTATAATGGTTAAGTAAGTACTGAGCACAAAGCAGAGTACTATACCTAAAAAGAAAAAAAAAAGTAACACAAATGGGCTGAGAGCCCACCACAAACTGTTCCCTACTCCTAATACATGTTTACCTGCAAGACAGGATATTTCTGGGGCTCATTTCTCTAGAAAGTACATTGCCTCCCCTTTCAAACAAATTTTTAAACATTGTTCCACATTATTTATGGAAATGAAACTGATTCTTTTAAGACTTCTGATATGCAAACATCCAAATTATAAACTGCTTGGCCTTTAAAAGATTATGCAATTTCTAGGAAACGGTACTAGTTGTTTGTTCTTTTTCACCTTTCTGGTGAAATAAAATAGAAAAACTTCCCTAACACCATGAATTTGATTAAAAAAATAAACTCACTCAGGTTCAATTCCGGTAATGCAAACATGCTGAGTTGCAATTTACTGTTGTATTATCTATAATAAAAGATTTGATAAACATATTAATAGTAGGGGCCACTCCAAAATTTCCTAGATTATAGGGCTTAGGGGCCACAGGCTGGCTGGAGGCAGAGCCAGGTGACTTATTCTGAAGCTGCCTTTGTGTAGGAATCACCCTGTTTTTACTTTGATGATGTATTCAGACACAAATGAAAGTAGTACAGAATTTTTAAAAATCGTAGGCACACTTTACATAAAACTGAGAAAACATCATTTGTCCACATCAGAGATTATTTGTTTATTTACTTATTGTAGCATTAGATGCCGGTGGGGATACGAGAGGGAGAAGTAAGATCTTTTCTTACCCCTTCCTTAAGCATCTCCTGATAATAACAGTAAAGGGATGCTGCCTTAAATAACAACTGGTTCCAAAACCTTTAGCAATGACTACAGTGTACACAGAAGTTACAGCATACACAAAAGCAGCAGATGAACAAGTGATACCTCATTTATCTGGAGACTGCAGGTTTACCTAGAGCTACCATTTAGCCCTCCTCACAGAGGTTGAGACTAGCTACTGGCCATTGGAAGAGCTGAGACTGGAATCCGGTATGGCAACTCGTAAGTCCACACTCTCTCCCACTTCGCCATAGCCAGTTTAGGAAGAACATGGCTTGGGAACCCTTTGAGAGACACAAATTCAGTTACAGCATATTCTTGAAACTAACAACACAGCATTTATGGAATGCAGACTCTTAATACAGACTGTTCTTCCTCATGGTCTGGCTATATTGTTACTCTACTGCATTTTTTTTTATATTCTGGTGATGCATTTATGTGTCACCTACTCATACCTAGTACATACCTCGTACACACACACATCTAGAGAGTGCTTAATAAATATTTGTTGAATAAATAAATGGATGATTCACTGACGTTTTATTGAATTGTAAAACTAGTGCCCTTGTATAAACAGGGATCTATATGAGGTTATCTGGAATGATCGATTTCTAAGAGTTGGAAAGTTATTTAATTCCTCCATCCATAAAAAGCTTCTGAAAAATGCCAGAACTGGTGTGCAAAATGGTGTTTTAAGTGCATTTTCCTGGGCAGAGATCCCAAAGCTCTCATCAGACCAAGTGTGTGTGTGTGGGGGGGGTCTATGAACCTGAAAGATAAAAAATTACTAACCCAATGTATCTTCTCTATTATATCCCCTCTATCATATAAATGACCAGCCCGGCTATGCTTACAAACCTCCAGTGACAAGAAACTTATCACCATATGGGGCAGTCCTGGCTACTTTCATATTTCACAGCATAACTTCTGATTGACCACAGCTCCATCCTCCAGAGTCACACAGAACATATTCAGCACCATGCCACTTGACAGTTCTTCATGTATTTTTAGATAGCTGTCATAACCCATCCTATCTTCTCTTGTGCAGGCTGCAAATCCTCAGTTCTTTCAACTAGAGTCAAGGTTTCTGCTACCATCTGCACCATCTTCCATTCTGGCACTCCTACTGCACTTTGGACCCCACCTAGCCACACGGGCGGTCAACACCTTCCCAGCAGCCCCACCCCCACCCCCGCCGTGGCCAAAACCACATACCTCTGCTTAACAGAGACCAACCATCTCCTTGGGGGCAGCCGGTTCAGCCCACTGACTTAGAGATAACTTCTAGTTAACTAAGACTCCTCTATTTTTTTTCTTTGTATGTGTTGCAGTTTCCCCATGACCCTCCCATTCTGTTTTTCAGTAGTTTGAGGATCCCATTGCAACATTTTACAACTGTCCCCGTCAAACCTCCACTTTTAAATGTAACAGTTTCTTTCAGCTGAGGTTCCTACGGACTCTCAAGTTCTATCAATCCACATTTTAGCTACCGTCCCCTTCACCTAGCCTCTCTCTCTCACTCTAGTTCAGATAGGCTTTCATACAGGGTGATGCCTTATGAGCATGCAGCTTATACTACAGAGATCATAAAATAGATGTTGCATAAGGAACGCCCAAAACAGGCAGGGGTGCGCTAATTAAGAGCACAGACTCTAGAGCCAAATCTCTGGGCTGCCACTTACTACTGCATGACCTGAGGCAAATCACTTAACCTCTATCTCCACTTACTCATCTGTGAAATGGGATAGATAACTACACCTGCTTCACTGGGTAGTTACAACAATGAAATGTAAGGAGCCAGAACACATTGTAGGTGCCACATAAGTGCTTGTTAAATAAATACTTTAGCTAATATGTGCATATATTTGGTTACCTAAGTACGAGAGTGTCAGAAACCAGTGAGTATTATAAATACAGAAAATAGCTCAAGGACTTAAAATGTGCTATTGGGTTCTTCTCCGTACAACCCATATCTAGACCAACACAGCTTAGACTTGATGTACTTTGCAAAGCCACGGCACACACCTCTCAGTCTGTTTTCACTGTGGTCTTTTCACGTGAATACTCAGGGAACATTGGAGAAAGGGAACAAGGCCCAGTAAACATGCCTGAGCTGCAGAGTTGGAAGGGTTTTACTATTCATTCACTTTTATTTTCAGCCTATTTTCTTTCTGTTGTTCAGATCAGTCACTTCTGTTGTTTATCTGCAAGTTCACCGATTCTTCCCTCTAGCCTTTCCATTCTACTGTTGAGCTCACCCATTGAATTGTTGTGTTTTTTTCTCTTCAAGTCTTTCAGCGATTGTATTTCTCAGTTCTAAAACTTCCCTTTGGTTCTTTACTATATCTTCTATTTTTTTCACTGAAACTTCCTATTTCCTTACTGGGACTTCCCATTTTATTACTTGTTTCAAGTGTGTTCATAATTGCTTATTCTTGCATTCTTGTGACGACTGCTTTAAAATTCTTGTCAGATAATTCCAACATCTGTGTAATCTTGGTTTTGATTAGCCCTTGTCATTTACATTCAGATCTTCCTGGGGTTTGGTACTGACAAGTGATTTTCAATTAAAATCTGGACATTTGGGGTGTTTTGTTATGAGACTACAGATCTTATGTAAATGCCACACTAACAGGGAAGAAGGGTGCTGCCTTATTACCCCCTGAGGCAGGAAGGGGGTGGAGTTTAGGTTCTCCACTCAGTCTTATTACCAGTGAGCAGTGTTGAAACACCTGCCTCTCCACTCGGCTTCCCCTGATACTGCACTAGCTGGCAGGCCTATGCTGGGTGGAAGTCCAGACTTCCCACATGGTGCCCACTGGCACTGGGGTTGTGGTGAGGGGCGGTTGTTGGGATGCCCCTTACAGCTTCCCAGGGGTGGAAGTCTAGGCTCCCGGCTTGGCTTCTGCTGGTGGGATAGGGATGGGGGGGCAAGCAGTATATTTTGTGGTGTTTGGCTGGAGCAGAGAAGTTATTGTCAAAAAGTTCTCGGTCTTGCTAGGCTGCTCCTTTCCTGGTCATCTGGCTGGAGAGAACAGGTTTTCTTGTGGGTGCTTTTTGTCTGTGCCCATTGGCCTTTTCCCCATGGCTGGCTTCTACCATATCCAGTCTGAACTAGATGAGGGGAAAAGAAAACCCAGAGAATTCACCGTGTGTCCCTTCTCAGATCCCAAGGTCCCTAGTAAGTCTGCCTTCTTCTCTCCACCTTCCAGAGTCTTTTTATGTTTATTTTATATACAGCGTTCAGGCGTTTTGGCTATACTTAGCAAGAGGATAAAGAAAAGTGTATTTGCTCCATCTTTCCAGAGGCATTAGTCTATCTATAAAAGACTAACCTACAGAGCTATAAGACTATCCAGCAGATACCCAAGAGCCCACAGGACCAGCTGATTTAGTCTTGCCCTCAGGGCAAGAGGTGCGGGGGGAGGGGCGGAGGTAGGTAGTGGCAGGATCTGGCTTTCATTGTCATACCCTCTTTGGTGAGAGAAGCAGCCTCTTCCAAACCAACTCCTCTGCATACCTAGGACAGCTTTCTACATTCATTGCCCTTCCCTCTGCTGTCTGCACTCACTCCAGCTGGCCCCCATGGGCACACCTCAGCCCTGTCACAGATCCAGTCACAGATCACTCATTAGGACCTGAGGAGGGAGGCAGGTCACCACTCCAACTGCACTCCCCGGAGCCAAAATGTCTTCTAATGTGCTTCACCAGGACGGACTTCTCCCAGCACTAGTTCTTCGGTACTCTCCCCACTCCCTGCTGAGATTTGGCTGAGGTCCAGGTAAGCACAGCAAGCATTTTCTATTAAAAAGCCTACGACTAAGGTAGCATGACTTTTTCTCGGGCTTTGTTCTCCTAGACCTCTCTTCTGCATCTGACAGTGTGCTGACCAGGCTTCCTATTAATAGCACCTTCCAGATAATTAGTTATTTGCAATTTGCATTTACCTCCCCATGTTACTTCATTTTATCTTCACGACACCTCTGTAAAATAGCCAGGACAACAGTATCATGCCCATTTTATATATGAAGAAACTGAGCCGTAAAGCAGATTTGCCCTACAGTGTCACATTGACATGATATTAGGTGCCAAAGCCAAGATGAGATAAATCTCTCAGGGGCGCCTAGGTGGCTCAGTCACGTAAGCATTTGACTCTGGATTTTGGCTCAAGTCATGACCTCAGGGTCCTTGTATTGAGCCCCACGTTGGACTCCCTGCTCAGCAATGAGTCTGTCTCCCTCTTCCTCTGCCCCTCCCCCCGCTCATGTGCTTTCTCTCTCTGAAATAAATAAATCTTTTTAAAAAATCTGCTTTCTTAGTCAGAGTTCATTCTACACCATGCCATCTTGGCTTCCATGATACTCTCATTATAAGAGTAATTACCATTTGAGCCACTCCCCTGCTTGTGTGCACTCTCTCTCTCTAATATATAAAATATTAAAAAAAAAAGAGTAATTACCATTTGACTGCCAGACCCTCTACAAGACCCAGTACCATATATAGTACTATGGAATCTGAGGCTCGTGGAGGTTCAAAAACTTGCTTGATGCCACTCAGCTAGTAAGAGGCAATGAGCTCATGCTCCATTCTTGGCCTTTTGTTCTTCCCATACAACATACTCTCTTTCAAAAATCTATTTATTTATTCTATGACTTTTCTTGTAATCTTCTAAATCTGTATCAACAATCCTGTTTTTATCTCTAAAACCCACTCCTTTATCTTCAGTGCCAAGTGGAGATTTCCACTCAAGGGGCTTATCATCGTATCAAGCCCCACATGACTAAAAATCAATCTGTGATCCTCACCTCTCTAAACAGTTCCCTCTTTCTACCTCTCTAGAACATCAACATCCTCCCGGCCACAGGACATGGAACTTTAGAGTTGACTTATTCCTTTCCTCACACCCCATATCCTGTCAGTCACAAAGTCCTATTGAATGTTCCTGGGGAGCCGCTCATCTTTTTTCCTCTTTCATCCCATGGCTATTTATTCAAGGCCATGACACTGATAGTGGGTCAGCCTTCCCCACTAAGTTCATCTTCTATGCCACTGTCTGACTAATCCTCCTTAGCACAGCTTTATAATATTACTTCCCCCACCCATCAACCTTTAAAGGTCCCAGAATCCATATACAAGGAGTCTAGAGTCCTGTGAGTAGCTTTCAAGCCCCCCAGAATCTGTATCCCCTCACCTAGCTGGACAGGTTAAACCAGCCTAGTCATTGGTCATCCCCAAGTCATTACCCATGTTTCTCCCTTCACCCAAACTGTCTTTCAGCTCACTTCTGCTCATTCGTATTCTATCCTTTAGGTAGGTCACACTCCACCTCTTTCAAAAAACCAGGTACTCTGGGACCCATAAAATCATGAAATGTGCACAGCGCTTAGAGCTTGTAACAACCATCCAGCCAGCAGGCTGTCCTCTGACTTGTTTACCTTTGTTTTGTGTGAGTTTGTCTTATCTCCCATCTAGACACTAAGCTCAGAAGAACGGGGAAAGGGGGATATAGCTCATGTTCTCTACTGCCCACAGCTCCCAGCAAAATGCCAAGCATAAGGAGGGGATTCAATACATGAGTGCTTCCTGAAGTTTTAATATGCATCTGGCAGGCTTGTTTCCCTAGTATGAAGTCTGTGGATTACCTCACGTGATCCTGAAGCAGACAATCTACAGACCACATTTTCAGAAGCCCTGATTTTTCAGGATCAGTTGCAAAATTCATGCCAAAAATAGACACGAGATTGGTTTTTATTCTTACGCTCATCAACTAGATCAGCAATAACTTGAACACACACAATTTTTTGTTATCCAAGAGATGTTTTTTTTAAAATGCACGAAGATTTGCTAGGCCTAAAACAAAATTTGAGGTCTAGGTATTTTTGAAAGATGTTATATCTTCAACAAATTCCCCACATTCAAGAAGCAAGAATTTGCTATCTTCTTCTTTGGACTCTGAGAAACTGAGGGTTCTAGAGGGGAGGGGGGTGGGGGAATGGGTTAGCCTGGTGATGGGTATTAAAGAGGGCACATATTGAATGGAGCACTGGGTGTTATATGCAAACAATGAATCATGGAACACTACATCAAAAATTAATGATGTAATGTATGGACATTAACATAAAAAAAAAAAGAAAAAGAAACCACTGACACACAGGATTCCAGGAGATCTACCTGTTCTCTTATCATTTGCTCATTATTTATAAATGAAATGAAAAATTCAAATTATTTTATCTCATTCACATTTCATTTTAGTTGGAAGAGAAATCTTAATAAGCAAAGCTGAATAAAAACAGAATTAAAACTTTGTAACCACCTTTAAAAAAAAAAAGCAAGAATTCGGTCTGTAACTGGTTTTATAATAATCTCATGCAGTAGATGAATTAGAAAATCCATTTGGGGATTGGAGATGGAAGTTAGAATGCAGAACTGTTCCAGCTAGAAATGTAACTCATTAGGAAACCCAGCAAACATGGTTTTACAATGAATAATCTCACATAAATGTATAGGTAGGGAGGCAGAGGACTAAGGAGAGATTCAGATGATGCTTTTAGCACTACAAAATTATTTAATGAATTCCCCAAACATTTTAGAATATGTTGAATATCTATGGAATTAGATATGTTAGCAAAAAATGAAAAAGACAGCTCAGGAAAAAGAATAAATAAAAGAGATACTTGCAAATATCATGCTTCACATTTAGGTTAATTAACCCCAAACTGGATAAAATTGTGTGGTTCTTTTTTTTTTTTTAATTGTGTAGTTCTTAAGCAAGTATGTTACATTAAGGAGTGTTTCTTAACAATGGAGAACTAGAGAATTTCAAGGAGGCCAGAATTTTGTGGAGAGTGCATTTTAGCTACTCAATCTGGAGTTAACTATGTGTTTTGTGATGGACTCTTTCTGGTTTCATTAGGATGCTGTTCGCTTTTGAGAAGTATGTCCATGTTAACAACCACAATGTAATTTAGGCACATTGTTTTCTTTTAGGAAGGTATAAAGATGTTGGTATAACTAATACCTTCCTTTCGAAGTTTCCTCCAATAAACAACAACCTCACTTTTGCTTGAATATCATTAACTGACAGGCAACCTATCTCTTTTCCAAGTAGTTCTAGTTAGTAGAACTTTCTCCTTCACTAAGTAGGAATCTACTTCTCTAATTTGACCACCCTCCCAATTCTGCCCTGTGAAATCGCCCGGGTCACGTCTTGGCTTCAGAAGAGTGCTTCTGGTATTTGAATTTAACATTCAAATCTCCTTTAATTCTTCCTTTCTTGTGGCAAAAAAGTTATTAATTTCTTCAGCCATTTCTCAGATGGCATTTTTTCTAGAAGCCTCACCAATCTGGTCACCCTTCTCTCAACATTCTGTAGTTCATTAATGTCTCTCACAGCATGGTACCCATTGTTTAGTACAAGACTCCAAATCTGCCTAGAACAAAATCTAGATGAATTATTACCTCATATAATGTGTACCCAAGGCTTTCTATTAATATTATCTAAAATTACATAAGAGATTTTAGTAATTTCACCATACCACTAGTTCATATTTAGTTAATTACAACCCTCAAAGTTCCCATCCCCCACAATGAACTATTTTAAGATGCATCTCCTACGTTCTGTACATATTAAATAGAGTTTGCAGAACCTACAGTCAGAATTTTACATTTATCATTTTACAGGACACTGTTCTTCCCTCCCCCTCGAAAAACCCCTAGCTTTGAAGCCCAGGCCACTTTCCTAAAGATATCAGCACCAAGTTCATTGCCTTTCTCCAATCTCTGCCATGGTTCTTTGTGATTTCGGTAATTATGTCAGTGATCATTTTACTCCTGCCCTTGCCATCTGGACTCCACTCCTCCAATGACCTTGTCTTCCACTCCAGCTCAGTCTCCTTCTCAATAACTGTACTCCCTCCTAAATCTCTGTCTCAAACACCCACTCTGGAAGGACCACCTCTTATCCTTTCAGTTCCCTTATTAAGGAATCCCTGTCCCATCTGTTCTTCTATCCTACCAGCCCATACAAACCATTTATATCATCTTCTCACTGAGCATCAGCCCCGTCTTGTCCTCCTTCCCTCTTCCCCAGATTCCATAACCCATCAGTATCCTCATTGCCTTACACACAGTTCACCTCCAGGGCCCTCTCTTCCTGTCATGCTCACTGAAAAACAAAACAAAACCAGTCCAACCATCCACTTACTCCAAACCAATCCTCAGGCAGCTGAACATGGCCGAAAAAAAAGATAACATATATGGTAACATAGCATATATGATCTCACATCAAACTCATGACCACAAACTCCAAGTGAGCCCCAGGACTGCTCAGAATTCCGTTTCTACTAATCCTTCCGCTCTGCAAATCTAGCAACAATTTTATACTTTCTCCCCTCCTCTCAAACTTCCAACTCTACTCCTGCCTTCACTCTTCTCTTGACCTTGCTTCCTAGTTCATGGAAAATAGAAGCAGTCGGAAGAGAACCTCTAGCTATTCTCACCACCCCCCCTCCCCACCCGGCTCATCTGTCTTTGCTCCAGTTATATCCACAAGCTGTCCTTAAATTCATCTAACATCAGCCCTCTGCCGTGCCCTGGATCCATTCCCCTCACCTACTCTGTTACAGGAAACATACTCTCTCTCCTACACTATCCATCTTTCCATCTCAACTGAATCATTTGTATCACTTTACAAATACGCTTTAAAATCCCCCAGAGTAAAAAAATAAATAAAATATTCCCTTCTCTTGATCCAATCCCACAGACTGATAGATACATAGATAGATTTTGTTTTCCCAGGTGGTCTGAGCAAGTTGTGCTCATGTTTATTTATCCTGTGTTGACCTCCGAAAACTAGCTCATGCCCTTGTGCCCATGGGGTTAGATTATTATAATGCCCTTCTAGTCAAGCTTCCAGAGATGACATGGGAATAAGGAAAATGAAAAATGACACCAAAGGAACTGTTTCATTAAACTAAATACTAATGTGAAACAGAAAGATGCACCTCTTCTAGGAAACCACGACCTGTGTTTAGCACAGATACTTTCAAAAAGGAGGCATTCAATGAATGTTGACTAAATTGAATTGAATCTCAATGGTTTCTCACTTTACAGATAATAAAAACTTCCTGGAACCTGTGCTATTCAGGATACAGTATTATGAGCAAGAAAATCCACAACTTGTCTCCAAACCTGGAGGATCAGAAGCAGATGAATGCCCTAGAAAAGAGACGGGAGGCAAGAAGGCCTATGGTAGATTTGAGGGGCAATGACCAGGATGGGTTTCCAGGAAAGTTGAGTTCATGAAGAGGAGGTGATGCTGGAAGCCTTGATAAAGTTTATTATCAATGTATTTTTAGGGTATGTAAATGTTTCTAAATTTTAATTCACCCTGACTTGAATGCCCTATATGAAAGGACATATACCATACTTTCCGCCAGAAATGTTATTGATTGTAACCAGAGGCTATGTCCAGAGAAATAAATTACATTAGAAACTCTTTTATTCTTCTTATGTGTTCTATAAAATATTGTAAGTGTAGTGTGCCTTCTCATTTCAACATAACTGTAGCTTTCTCAAAAGATGAAAGAAAACAGAAACTGAAATTTACACCTTCTGAAGGGGATTACTGGGAATGACTCCAAATTAAAAAATATACACACATCTATCAAACACACCCACAAGTTAAGAGATTCAATCCAGCCTCCACGTGAATTATAGAAGATGATCAGTGATATATACAGTACAATTTATTATACTAAACAATAAACACAGGATATATAAATATTCTGGTTACTTAAATCATGAGAGATAATTTATAGTTTTCCCCATAGAGTATCACATTCAGCATTTGAAAAATATAAATTTATGAGCATTGTGGTCCAAATAAAGTAAAAATCTCTCTCTCTCTCTCTCTTCAATTTAAGAAATTTAAGTCAAATTATCTGTAAGTAAATATTACAGAAGCAAATCATATTGATTTCTCTGGACCATTCTCCATTCTGTTCATTTTGCCTTGCATGCATGAAGCAATCAATGAGTTAATTTCCAAAGCGACCATGAGTTAACTTCTCACCACTGCATTTTGTTCAAATGTTCTATTTTAAATTATTCCTTTAAACAAAGGGCCATTCTTCTATCCTTGTGTTATTGTATGCTCCCTTTGAATAGTTTCCAGGAATAAAATAACTGATCATGAGAAAACAAAACAGTTGCTCTTACCATCCTTTGTATAAAGTTATTAGATGATGGTGCTGATTCATGATTTAACAACTCTAAGATGTTGTAGCCTACACAGGGTGTATTAAATGTTCCCTTGGCAATAGACATCATTTCACATGCCCATTATCAAATTTCAACATGAAAAATTGTAGCTTTAACAGAAAGTGTTACTTTTTATTAAGAACATTTCCAATCCACAAAAGGGACAGGAGCAATGAGAATACCTGAAAATACAGTGCAGTTTTAATGATATTTAAACATATATTAATTGCAGGACATTACTAAGAAATATTTTTTGGACTGTTTCTTTAGGAACTTTAATTACCATCAATGTATAAAAATAAATAACAGAATTTCTGTCCAGATGGCATGATTAGTGCTGTTTTTCAGGAAAAAAAAAGCTTTTAAAATATCAATATCTGTCTTACACTTTATAATCCTATCTGAAAAAGAAACAAAATCTGTTTACAGTGCATCACGCTCAAAGTCTAAGTTACTTCTTAGTTTGAGTCCCAAAGAGCACCATTCTTTTTAAAAAAGTAGATCAGTGTGTTTAATAGGCTCCCTCTGGATTTTGTCTCTGATAAAGTTAAAGATGTACCTACTGACTTTGCTTATAGCAATAAAACTGTCACAATAACAGACAAGGAAGCTGGCCCAGATTTTGTTTGGATTTTTCAAGACCTAGCTCTTTATTTAGATATCATTTCCAGCATCTAGGTCTCTTATAGTAGCCTCTCCAGTATAAGAAATATGAAACATATAGATTTAAAACATTAAACAATCAACAACTATATGAGACATTCCTTCAAGCAGCAATAATAAACTAAAAATGTTCTATATAAATATGCAAAATATATGCTCCTTTCCTATCCCTTCATCCCCCTCCCATCCAAACTCAGCATCATCATGTTCCATTTTATTAGTGTATTTGTTATCTAGAACAGGAAACCCCCAACATATTCAGCAAAGTAAAGTATTTCTATAATTTTCTATAATAATAATAATGTTAAAATTGCAAATGGCTACTTTGTGACAGGAGTTGTTCTAAACATTTTATATATAGCAACTCATTTTAGTGTATAGTGTGTTACTGAACACAGGGCACTAGCTTCCTTTCCCAGCTTCCCCGAACCCTGGTGACACTAGTGGGAGGTGGGAAATATTTATAAAGAAATAATTTACTTTGATGATGGTGGATAAAGGTTCTGAGCTATGAGCTACAAAGAACAGTAATGGTAAACAGACAAAAAATGTACCTCCCTTTGTCTTTCATCTTTTTCCATCTTCCTTTGCAATTATAAGGAGTTTTGTTTTCATTTAGATGAAGTTGAAAGAGAGGCTAGGCAGCCTTTCTTAGTCTTAAATCCTTCCCACCCCCACACCCTCATATAATAATATATGACAAATGGGGTTTTCTTCCTTGGAGTTTTCTTTTCTTTCTTTCTTTCTTTTTTTTTTTTTCTGATTATGGTCCCAATTTTTTCTCTTCCCATCAGAATGTTGTTATGTTTTAATTATTGCATTCCCCAAACCTCCTTTCCTCAGCACAAATCTTTTGTATTAGACCAAAATTAAAGGCTACCTAATGCACTCCACATGACCCTTAAGAGAGGCGGTGGCTTAAGAAAGGTGTTTCCCTAAATCAGCTGCCAAGAACACGCAAGCAGTCCCACCCCCTTTCCACTCTTCCGGAAGCACCCACCACCCCAGATCCTCGAGGACTACGTTCACATCTACACAACTCCCATTCCACTACAGCAAAGCTTTTTCAGAAAACAACACAGCACCGCCCCCTCTAACTCCCTGCCTGGAAACACAGGGCTACCCAGGCCGGCAGCCCCTCCCCGAAGCTCTCCTCCCGCATCCTTTGGTCGGGATGCTCCAAGGCCCTGGTCCCAGCAGGGCACCCGCGTGCTCCGGCTCGAAACGGGGGGTCAGGCTAAGGGTGACCGAACCCAAGGCAATTTCCAAATGCCCAGGCGGGTCCAGACTGCCAGTAAACTGTGCCTCATTCACTCACCACCACCAGTCAAGCCCTCTCACACCCCAGCCAGGCCGGCCGCTCTTGACGGGTTCCAAGTTTCAATGCTCCCTGCAAGATGGGGACATCTGGGCAGTTCTGGGCGGGGACAGTCACAACTCCCAACCCTCTGGCAACGCTGCCCCTCCTGAATGAGACACGCACACCTTGGGATTTCAGTTTTCTGCGGCAGGGAGGGGGAGGTGGAGAATGGGAGGGGGAACTGGGAGGGAGTAGGGTGTGGCGATTTGTGGAGGGAAGGGGTAAGGAACACTTCCAGCCACATCTCTGCCCCGGACCCAGCCGGATCTAGCGGCAGCCGGCCTGCCCGTCGCTTTGTTGTCAGCGTCCCCTGTAGCTGGCGCGCACGCCGAGCTCAAACACGCCCCAGAAAAATCATCGCAACTGGCCAAGCGGGCCCTACAGCCCCCAACGCCTTGGCGGACGGAAGAAACTTGTACGCGGGCGCACCAACAGCCAGGATGCTGCGGTCTGCCTCCGAGGACAATTTTTAAAGCCGAGATAACAATGATAATGAAATATAATGAAACGATAGTATTTCGTCTTCTTCCGAGCCTTTGGGGGAAAAAAAAATTCCTGTTTTCTACCAGTCCGCCAATATTTACAGTCGCCCGGGGCGAAGCGGGCTGAGGTTGGTGCTCAAGGTAGAGAGCGCGAGCGAGGTGCAGAGCCGAGATGCGGAGAAGGGGACGGGGCTGGGGGACCCCGTCCCCGACGCCATTTGCGGAGCAGCGGCGCCCGCCGCCCGCCTTACCTGTGGATGCAGTTTCCATAGCAACTGGCGGCGGCCGGGCGGGGCCCGAGTCCAGTTCCCGCGGCGCCGCTTCGCCGGCCCCGGCGCCCAACGCCCGGCCGGGCTCCCCCGCCTGCGGCGCCGGCTTGGCCCCTGTCGGCGTCACCGCTTCGTTCTCCCCCTCCCCCCGGTCCCCGAACCACTGGGACCCGGAGCCTGCCAGCGGCAGCAGCTCGTCTTGGGGATCCGGCGGCGTGGCCATGGCTGGCGGTCCCCCCCACCCACCCCCCGGCGCGGCGAAGGCGGTTTGGCGGGGCCGAGGTGCGGTGCCTGGGCGGCCGGGCGCTCCCTGCTGCTGCCCCCGCCGGGACTCGGGGCTTGGGGAGGCCGCGGTGTTAGCGCCGCCGCCGCTGCTGCAACTCCGGCCGAGCTGCCGGCTGCCGCTCTCCCCGCTTCAGCTCCTCCTCCTCCCCCTCCTCTTCCTCCGGCCCCGCCGCGGCCGCTGCTTGCGCTCCGCCTCCTACTCCAGCCGCCGCCGCCGCTCGCTACTCGCAAGCCTGTTATTACGCAGGTGAAAATGGCCTGCTTCGTCCTAGTCTCCCTCGGCCCACATCAGCCCCCGGTGGCAGGCCCCGATTAGGGGATGGGCCAAATCCACTTGAATCTTCCTCTCTGTTGAGTAAGAATCTAAGGAGAAGATGAGCAGGTAGAAGCAGTCCCCAGCCGAAGCGTGACGGATGAGGCAAGCCGCCCTCCCAACTCCTAAACTTGAGCCCCGACTGGTGTCTTGGGACTCAGGGCAAAGGAAGGAAGCTTGGAGATCTCAAGGCCACGGTTCTGAGGGTGACCAGTATCAGCTGTGGAGGGGACGCGGGTCTGCGCGGGGAAGGGTGAAGATGAATGTTGGCAGGAGACAGGGAGCTGCAACCCTGAGGTTAAATGCTGCGTCCTTAAAAACTGTTGTTTCCAGAACAGGGCTGAAAATAGTGGAGTACAGGAAAGAACTACCAGGAGAGCCTCCGAAAAAAAGCTTGCCAGACCTCATCGGTACCAGCACTGAAAGCAAGTAGGATGTCACTAGGCAGGACGAAAAGCGGTTATGCTTCCTTTCAGAAACACTGAGCCAAAGTCATACAAATGATAAGCTGTCTGCGCAGTCTATTTTATTTGAGAATGTGGACACCTCAGGAACCTTGCTTTTTTTTTTTTTTCTCCTTTACAGCCGTCTCAGACAAAGTGGAAGATACTTGAAAGATAAACCGAACTCAGAGAAGTGGGCTTATAATGTATTATTCCTGTATTGGAGCCATCTTTTCAAACAAAACTTGTGCCTTATTTGTTCTGAAATTGTCTATGAAATGATGTGGTTTGGGAAAAAAATAAATTTCAGGCCAACACACAGGGTAGAAGAATAGGCTTATCCATTGCTCTTTCTTTGGAAAAGGTGGAATATGGAGTAGAAGTACTTGGGACGTTGTGAGATAGCTAAGCCACCATAGGCCTATCAAGGGTTTCATACCTGTTGATTTTTTTTTAAGATTTTATTTATTTTTGTGAGAGAGAGAGAGATCGTGGGCATGAGAGGTGGGGGAGAGGCAGAGGGAGAAGCAGACTCCCTGTCGAGCAGGGAGCCAGATGCAGGACTCGATCCCAGGTCCCTGGGATCATGACCTGAGCTGAAGGCAGATGCTTAACCCACTGAGCCACCCAGGCACACATACCTGTTGACTTTTTATTCAAAGTCCAACTTAAGCACTATTCAGATTCTCCTCAAAAATGCTGAAACTTAAAAGTCTAAATTGTGCCCAACCCTTCGTTCTTCTAGTACACTGTTCAAAAGATGTCCAGTGATAATTAAGAGAAAATATATTCACTCAGTAGATAATAAATACGGCTTACTAGTGCCGGATGTCCCTGGAAATATGATGATCACCAAAATTTTACATTACTGGTATCTTTAAAAATTATCATGGACATGTTCATTATTTTGATTATGATGATAGCTTCACAGGTGTATACATATGTCAGAACTAATCAAATTTTTCACTATAAATACGTGCAATTTAATGTATATCTATTTTACCTCAATAAAGCTATAAAAAAAATTACCCCCTCTGTCAACAACAACCAAAAAAATTCTTGGTTATCATGAATCATTATGGTTTTTGAAATCTTTCCATGGGAAAAACAACCTTGTTTAAGAAATCTTTAAGATGAAAAGCTATTCCACTGCTGTCTTTCCATGGAGCTTAATCCTGTTGTGTAGTCAGGGGGCACTTGTGAGACTTTCAAATCTATTGTTTAGAACTCCTCGGAGCATCAGAAATACCGGATGGAATTTCTCAGTTTCATTATTGATAACATGCCATGAACACAGTAAACTCTAACGATACAACATTAAGTGGTTACGGGTGGGTACTGGACATTTGAGAATTGTTAGGGTAAGGGAGTTACATACAGAATTACACAGTGTATGCTATTTTGTTTCCCTGGGAAACACTAATGAAAGTCATCATTAAGAAACTGGAATATCTATGCAAGCCTCTTAACTTCCTTATGCATAAATAGATAAGGAATTTGGAAATAGGATTCTAATTATTTTCCATATTTCATCAGATGTTTATCAGTACTCTAATTGAGAAGGTGAAGAGGAAATAGCCAGTTAGGTGTATTTAGATTTTACTTGTTAGAGGAAATTGAAAATTTCCATTTTCATTTCCAATTTAATTGAAATATCTATTTTGATAAATGATTCTGTTTTGCTCTGCTGAAAAGAGATGTATTCACTCTTTCAGTTTTAGCAATCTTCACAACCATCTTTACTTTTTTAGATCCCACCTCTGGATATATACAAATAATCGTCTATTTGGGTGAAGAAATTTTCAGGGTTGTGCTTTGGTTTGAAATTACCAATGTTTAGCCACATTATTTTATATTTGCACCCCTGTGTACCGACAAAACTTGGCTAATTTGGAGATTTATGGGCATAACACACAGTCAGCTGTGGAATTCAGGGCTTGCATAGATGCTCTAAGTTATGAATTGCTCTAACATGCTTTGGAGATAAAAAAAAAAAATGAGGTTGGCACTTTTAAAGAATTCTTAGCAAGAAGGGTTGAGACAAAAGAACTGTCAGGTTTTGTCTTTGAAGACAAAGCTATTGTTTTTTTGAAAAGAAGTTTTGTTCATTATTTCAAAAGAAGGAATCTGTTGAGGAGCATTTATTTAACACTAGCTTCTTAACTTAGACCAAACCTTACATCATGTCGAAAGGGGGTATAGGGCAGGCAAAAAGAGCACCACAAGTAACAAACTTTAACCAAGATGAAATCCTTTCCAGCTTCAATATTAAAGTTACATAAGAGCTCTGTGCCTCGGTTTCCTCAACTGTAACCTAGATATTTTAATAGTATCTTCTGTACAGGGTTTGAGGGAGCACCAAATGGGCTGACATAAGTAGGTATATTATTAACAAAAAGAGCACATGCCAGATTATTTCCAGAAAATGGCTTATAATGGTAAAAGCTCTGCCTGCATTTTTATATTTGCAAAGATCAAAGAATCAAAGCCAAAGAATCAAAGAATTCATTTAAAACAAATTAGATGAGAAATGTTCCCCTATATTGAGTGACTATTGGTCTTTTTCCACTTGAAAATCCTATAATTCTGAAAGACAAACCTTACATAAAGATAAATATATTTCAAAGGTTCTTTGAAGTAGCTGGGTAACACACACACACACACATCTCAACTTGGAATAGCCTATATCGGGAATGGCAAATATAATTCATTGATTGAATAGTACTGAATGGGTGGGGCACTGTACTGAGAGTCTTGGGCTATGTTCAGATTCAGTAGGAAAAAGTGCCTAGAAGGATAAGCACTAGCTACATGCAGACAAGTGAAGGAGATGTGGTAATATATGCCAAGTATTTGCTTTCTCTGGGTTATATGTTTATCAGCACCCAAGCCTAGTTTCTACTTTTGAAACTTTTTAGGAAAGAATGCAACTGTGAAATCACTCCCATTGACTTAGTAAGAAAAAGTGTTTGACTCAAGATGGGACTCATTCTGCAGCCTCAAATTTTTCTGAAATCGTGTGTGGGGTTGGTTCAAAGCTTATTGTGTCTGTACCATCCAGCTCATTTTGCAACATGGTTTTTACTCTACTACAATGGGTGGAAGCTCTTGAATTTTATATGGAAAAGTGTCCTCCCTTTCCTACTGCAGTGAAAGAACATTTAGATTGAAACTAATTTATAGAGACCATAGACTGGTGCACAAGAGAGCTGTGTTTTCTCCAGGAGACCAGTACAACACTCACAAACATCTCACAACACATTTGGAACACACCAGTTTCCTTCCATCCATAGGGAGTAGCTGCTGTTTCTGACTCAGCCATCCAAGGGGATAAAACATCAATGCTTCTAATGTCCTCCAGTAGGGAAGGAAAGAAGAGAATTGATCGCTTTTTAGTAACCCAGTTTTGACTTTCTTATAGAATTTGTGCATTTGAGCAAAACTGCAAAGATGTGTTATTTCTTTGGGCAAAAATATGAATTAGGAGATCTGTGACATGAATTCTCCATGCTTTGGACTCACAAAACACCTTTTAAGATATTCTGAGCTGGAGGAGCAAGCCAAAATCTACATGATGGAGGTAAATTGCCTTTGAAGAGTTCTTTGCATTTTGCGAACAGATCTCATTGACTAAACACACATGCCAACTTTTAATTTCCAAAATCTGATGAGAGATATGGTATCCTCACAGTAAGTTTTTTATTTATTTGACAACCAATGAATTAGCAGATTTCAAATGTGCTTCCTGGTGATTTGTATTTATTGTTTTCATAACAGCTTTATTGAGATTTAACTTGCATACAATATAAAGTGTCTAATGCAATGATTTTAAGTGTAGTCACATAGTTGTGCAACCATCACCACGATCAATTGTACAACATTTTCATCCCTCCAAAAAGAAACTTCATGCCCATGAGCAGTCACTCTCCACCCCCACAATCCAAATTCCATCCTAGGCAATCACTAATTTATTTTCTGACTCCATAACTTTACCTATTCTGGATATTCCATATGGATGGAATCATACAATATGTGCCCTTTTGTGACTGGCTTCTTTTCCTTGGCATGATGTTTTCAAGGTCCACCTATCTTATAGCACATATCAGTACCTCATTACTTTTTCTTGTATGGATTCTCCGTTGTATGAATATGCTCTAACTTGTTTAACCACTCATCAGTTGATAGACATTTAGGTTGTTTCTCCTTTGGGGCTATTATAAATAAAGCTGCTATAATTGTTTGTGTACAAGATTTTTGGGAGCACATTTTCTTTTATCTTGCATATAACCTAGGATTGGAATTGCTGGGTCATATAGGGTCTGTGTTTCCTTGTTTGAGGAACTGTCAAATTTTTAGAGAATTTTGTTTTCCAAATTAACTGCACCATTTAAAAATCCTGTTGGCAGCATATGAGGGTTTCAATTTGTCCACATTCTTGTCAGCACTTGTCATTACCTGCCTTTTTTTATTACAGCCATCCTAGTGGGTATCAAGTAATATCACATTTTAGTTTTGATTTGCATTTCCCTGATAATTAATGATGTTCAGCATCTTCTCATGTGCTTATTATCCATTTGTATATCTTCTGTGGAGAAATGTCTATTCAATCCCAAGCTTACTTTTAAATTGGGTTATTTATCTTTTATTATTTAGTTGTAGAAGTTCTTTATAATTCTGGATACGAGTCTTTTATCAGATATATGATTTGCAAAATTTTTTTCTCCCATTCTATGGATTATCTTTTTACTTTCTTGATAGTGTCCTTTACAGCACATGTGTGTTTAATTTTTATGAAGCCCAATTCATCTACTTTACCTTTCATTGCTTGTAGTTTTGGTGTCATATCTAAGAAACATTGCCTAATTCCAGGACCAAAGATGTACAGCTAAATTTTCTTCTAAGAGTTTCATAGTTTTACATCTTATGTTTAGGTCTTTGACCCATTTTGAGTTAATTTTTATATATCATGTGGATAATTTATCTTTCTTATTTTGTGAATTGCCTTTGTGTCCAGTCCAATTGCCTTGTCTAGTCAGGTATTTTTTTTCTTAAATATTTTTAAATGCTCTTTGTATTGTATTTTTGTCATTTATGTTGCAGATATTTGTCACATTTTATGGTTCAGGCATGATGAGAAAACCAAGGTTCTGAAAAAACCTTCAGAGATTTCTTCAAAGTCACATGGCTAAAGCAGCTGTTACTAAAGTCTAAGTCTGCTGACTCTAGGACTTAAGCTCTCCAAATTAAAATCCTGACATAGTATAACCAATTTTTCAGTTTGTATATACTGTACCATTGACAAGACCCTGGCCCAGCAGAGCTCAATAGAGACCACAGAGGGATTCAAGATTAGGAATCACAAACTAGATCCAAAGTATTCCAAGTTTAAAGCAAAATGATCAGCATCAAGACCAAGGATAAAGAAGGTATTGACGGCCTGTGTGGAAGTCAGAACCCTGGACAGCTCAGTAGGAGCCTTAGGCAAAAACTGGAGGTTTCTTCTAACTTTAGACTATAATTACTGAAACTCCAGAGTCGTGGTTGGCCCAAAATTATGGAGTTAGTCCCAGTTTAAAGGGCACCGGCCTTTTTCATATGGCTCCAGTCTCTCCTGAGGAAAAATGTCATACCATCTTCTAAGAGTCTGTCGTTTTTGTGAAGTGACATGGCCTTATCTTTGGGCCTGACAAATATGTTAAGAAATCCCAGTTACCTGGGGCTTCTTAGGGGTTAGTCCAGTCTGAGGAGAAATTGTTTTCTTTCTCTCCTTGCTTGGAGCTCTTTATCTAGAAAGCTGCTTTTCCATCAAATTTAGAGACTGGCAGGAACTCCACTGTAAGTGGGGGTCCTGAGACATTACTTAGCAAAAGCTTGAGTTTACATGAGAGTTCCAAGGAAGAGTTGAGGGGAATACTGGTGTAAAAGTGTCAGAGCCAGGGTATATTTATGATTCCATATATACCATGACACAAGTTTGACCACTGGTGTCATAGAGCAGATGGGACCACACAAAACTCTATGGCTTGGAATCACTAATTCTACACCTGAAACTAATATTACACCATATGTTAACTAACTGGAATTTAAATAAAACTTGAAAAAGAAAAAAAAAAAACCCTCTGTGGCTTGTATGCACTTATGAGCTGTCCTGAGACATTCATCGTCTATCTCACTGCAGCCCTATTTGGGTAGAGATGTAAGACAGTAATAAATCAGGATAAGCCTGTAATGACTGGGAAATTAACCTAAGTGAAAGTCCTGATGACAGCAGAAGGTTCCGAATAAAAGTCCTGAGTGTGAAGAGAGTCCAGGATACCTAGCACATAATCAAGAGACAGAAACACTTTGGGTCTGTTTCATTTCACTTGAAGAAATAAGAGAAAAAGAGAATCTTGAACTATGTCTCTTGGGAAATGGGTACAGCATATTGCAACATCAGTCATGAGGCTAGCTTTCTGTTTTATAAGCAACAGGTCAACTATCTTAAGTAGACAACTGCTCTTCAGAAGCATCAAGGTGTAACTCTAAAATACTGTTACTCTTCAACAGAATTATGGCTTCCTGGGCAGCTTAACTGTGGAGACTTTAGAAAGATCTTTCTTCCAAACATTGCTCCTACTCTAGCCTGCAATTGGTATTGGAAATACAACATTTTGACTTTATAAATTTGTCAGGTCAGTACTGTTGTAAATGGCAGCATCCCCAGAAATGGTAACTTGGCATTCATAGTATTGATACCTCATAGTGAATTACCAGACAACTTACTAAGCTGAGCTTAGATTTTGATAAGGAGAGAATGCTAGAGCCAAAGTATTCCACGTTGCCTGGGGAAGACAGCCCAGAGGATTGCAGTTGCAGCCCTTTGAGAATCAGAGGAAGATGCTTAACTTCCCCAGGGCTGAATTCATTTCAACAAACTATAAACCTGCTTACCAATTGTTGCAGATTGTAATATTGTAATAGAAATTATCTCTAGGATTGTGAAAACATTTATTTTCTTAAGTGTTTTTCATCTTTTCTGAATTCTCTAAGAAAAAAAAGCAGTTATATGAAAAGTCTCAAAAGTAAACACCAGCATTTTTTGGATACTAGTAATTTTGTTTATAAATTTTTCATGTAAGGTCATTTTAAGCATCAAGAATCAATTCATGAAAGGAGCACTACAGGCTGTCAGTAAGCCAGAGGAAGATAAGGATTATGCATTTGACTATCGAGAAAACCTCATGTATACCATTCAATGAGCAATACATCTCTAATACCTAACTTCAAATTTTGCCACCCCCCCAAAAAACCCCATGAAACTACATACATAGTAAACTACCAAATGAATTTTTGAAAGCAAAAGGTTTATATTTGTAAGAAGAATGATATCAAATGGTAGACTATTTACAATCTGGTATTGTCCTTTTGTGCAGACACCTATGAAACTGGAATCTCCTGCAAACTGTGGAACAAGCTTCTTGAATAATTCCACCCACACAATTTATCTGATAGTTACCCTCTTCATTTGTTCATTCATAAATGTATTGAATACTTCCTCTATTTGTCAGGTTGGGATAGACTATGCTTCAGTAAAATATTAATTCTGAAATTTCAGTGGCTTAGCACAACAGAATTCCCAGACTCAAATCTAGTATGGTTCAGGGGGAGCCCTGATCCACATGATCAATCAGAGACTCAGACATAGAAACTCCACCAAGTTGCAGCTAGAACACATGGCCCTGTGGACTGCCCCAGAAGGAGAAGAAGGATCAAAGAATGGAGAATTCTCATCTGTTCCAAAATACTTCAAAGTGAAAGTGTTACACGTAACTCCTTACAGAGTATTTGCCGGAACTAGTCATATGCCCCAAGTCTAATGGCAAAGGATACTGGAAAATATAAAGAAGTACATGGAATATTTGGTGAGTCCAATCAAATTTGTTTGAATATTTATACCAGGCACTTTGGGACTACAAAGGCGAATCAATTTTTTAATATTTATATAATCAAATCATGGAGAGAATAAAATGTGCATGTGAATAATCAAAATCCAAGGTAGAGGGTGATAAGCACTAGGAAAAAGGTACATGGTAAATCAGAAGATATAAAGATTACTGCTATCTGGAGAGATCAAGAAAAGCTTTATGGAATGAGAAGTATTTGAGCTAGGCTTTGAAAGTTGTAGGATTTGTACATGAAGAGCTGATGAATAGAGATCATTCTGGTCTCAGAAACAGTAAGGGCATGGGAGAGAGAAATTATAGGGAACTTACAGAGAAGAATAAGTCTGTATTTTTCTAAAGCAAAGGTCCAGCAAAGTCAGTATTAAAAATAGAAAAACTGGTTGGGCTCAACTTGGGAAGGAACTAGAATGCTAGGTTAAGATGTTGGGATTTATATAGATATATATGTATGTAAGAGTCTCAATGAGAGGTATGACAGATGCTATTCAGGAAAATATAGTAACTAAAATGGTTTGGACTGGAAGAAAACTAATGGTAGGGAGGCCAGCTATCAGGCTATTAAAGTTATTTTGATGAAGGGCAACTGGGAAAGAGAAAGTAATAGAAATGGGGGGACATATATTAAAAATATTTCAGTCAACAGAATTTGATACCTGATTAAACATGGGAAGAGAAGCTGTTTGTGGAAGAATAATTAGTTAATGTTTGGCCATGCAGAATTTAATGAGCAGATGAGACACAGGTGAAGGTATCTAGCTGGATACTAGAAATGTGAAAAGGAGGTCAAGGTCAAAGCTGGTGATTCAGATTGAGGCATCACCTGGGTAGAGAGAATAATCTAAGTCATAAGGTTAGATAGGTATACTGGGGGAGACAGACAGTAAAGGGCTAAGAAGTAGGCCAACAACATATTCTTAAGAAATACATATTTTGGGCATCTGGGTGGCTCAATTGGTTAAGCAACTGCCTTCAGCTCAGGTCATGATCCTGGAGTTCCAGGATCAAGTCCCACGTCAGGCTCCTTGGTCAGCGGGGAGTCTGCTTCTCCGTCTGACCTTCTCCCGTCTCGTGCTCTCTCTCTCTCAAATAAACAAATAATTAAAAAAAAAAAAGAAATACAGATTTAAGAGTCCAAAGAAGAAGAAGGAACATCCAGGGAGGTAGGGGGAAAGAACAGCCAAGGGAGGAGATTTAAGTGTGGGCGCCTTCAACAATATTTAATGCCACAGAGAGCCTGTTGGTGATGATAACTCAATTGGCCACTGAATTTGGCCATTTAATTTGGCCACTGGAAGGGAAGAGGGGAAAAGGTAACACTTGCTTAAAGAAATAAAGGGATTAAGGGAAAGTGTGGCCTTTTGGAAAGGGAGTGGAAAAGTGTATAGGCTAAGGGGGAAGATAAAATGGGGAGGAAAAACTGTAGATTCAAGAAAAAGAAGAGATAGTGATGAAGCCAGTGGATAAGGATGGAATCAGCACCTGGTGCTCCTCACCTGCTAATACTTATCACCCAAAAAAAGTAACTTACCACTTGCTCCCTTTGTCCTTGCTTATGTACTAAACCATTTCATCTGGACCCTCTAGAACTCCACTTTCTGGTCTGTTCCTGCCTCACTTGGATCCTGACTGCTTCCCTGTAGCCTTGAAGGCTCTCCTTGAAGTGGATGCTTGATATTTACCTCCAATACTGATGTTGGCCTTCTTGGTCCACAGCTCACACTCACCCCTAGAATTTAGCCAGCTCCCATCTAGTGTAGGAAAACATCCTACCTAATCTAGTCTCTCCATAGGACCCCCGAACTGGTGCAGGCCCTTGAGGGCAAGGATTAAATTTAGAATGTAGGAAATTTACATTTTTCTCAGAAATAGAAAAGAGAACACAAAGGAGATGAATATTGAGAAAAAGTTTGAGCTGCAGATGAGGGAGGTTCATGTCAAATTACCTATAACTTTTCAGTGAAGTATAAGACAGATCATCGTCAAAGCATGAAGGTGGCAATAATAGGGTTTCAGAATAGGAAAGGTTGCATGGAAGCCTAATATTTGTAATTTGTATTGCTTTTTCCAATTGACTACTATTATAATTTTCGGTACATTCTTACTCAGATCTGCTAGACTGTAATTCTTCAAATGGGGAATTCCAACATTATCAAAGAGCTTTTTATCAAAGGCATTCTAATATGCTCTCTCTGGAAGGCAATATAATCAAATGAATAATCAACTTAAACTTTCATACATAAAGTTTTTAAGACATTCTATTTCTAAAAGTTCTTCAATAATTCCAGTGGCCTTAAATGGCTTCAATAGCTATCCCACTGCTTCTAAGTCTTAGTACAAATCATTAACAAAAAAACAAACAAACAAACAAACAAACATAAAGAGAACTGTGTGTGATTGACTGATACTGAATTGGTTAGGGACTGTGAAGTCAGGCAGGATTTGAATTCCAATTGTGCCACATCCTGGCAGTATAGTATAGAAGAAAGAGCAGAAGGGCATTGTGGCATCAGACTTCCTGGGTCCAAATCGTGTCTATCCTACCTACTTAATGGGGGCAAATAACTCCCCTAAAGCCTCAGCTTCTAACATCCATAATGATGATATTTTAACCTGTAAAATGGCAGTCATAATGTAGACCTCATAGGATTATTATGAACATTACATGAAGTGGATCATAAATTTAGGGTTAAGAGCATGAGCTCTGAAATCAGGCTGCTTGAGTTCCGATACCAGCTCTGCCACAGTCTAGCTTTGAGATCTTAGGTGAGCTACTCTCTAGGCCTCAGTTTTCTCAACTCAAAATTGTAATAAGAGTACGTTCTTCACAGGACTGTTGGGAAGATTGAGTGACATAATATAAGCACTAAATGGGGTGTCTGACATATAGTGAGCTCTTAATATTATGATACGTTCAGCACAGTGGCTGACATATGGTCAGCACTCAGTAAATGGTATCAAATTATTCTAAAGGGGATGTTTTTAATGTCTCTTCAAGATGATTCTGATCCAGTCATAAACACTGGTTTACCTAAAGCCTGACAACAGTCCAACTACCGTTGGTGGAATATGTTTTTACACAGTTGTAGAAAGTTGGAAAACTAAATTATGTTAGCGATAAGGGTGCATTTAACACTGCATCTGAGCAGACATATATAAAACATGAATGCTCTCAAGATTTTAAGTAGCGGCTCTGACATGAACAAAAAAGTGAAATAATTTCAAGCTGAAGAAACACCATAAAAATCAATGAGCACAGAGCCACAGGCAATGAGGCCCCTGCTTGGTCAAGAAATGCTAGGAAACAGCGGGGTTGGGCTGACCAGCTGGGCTAGCTGCCAGGAGAGGGATTGGGAAAGAGCATTGTGAAGATGGATTCATGTTGACTAAGAGCTATTTTGGTCCTAGAAAAATGAACTTATTCCTATATATTGTGTTGAACAGGGTAGCACTGAGTTCTTGGGTGTCTTTTTTCTCATTGATTTATACGCACATTGTATAGCAGTGACAAGCACATGGTAGATACTTAATAAACAATGGCTGAATAAATGAGTGAAGTGCGGAGTCCTAACTGGAAGACACATTGGGGATCCTTTAGACTAAGCAGGGTCACCTCCTTCAAGGGATGCTGCTCCTCCATTCCAACCCTGAGACATCTCCACCAGGCACCTCCAGATCTTGAGGTATCCTGGGTCCTGGCTTTGACCATTATTGTCCTTCTGGAGATGGACTGGTTTAGATTTCAGTTTTCAGGCCCTGCTTATCCTGGTTTCTCCTTCAGATATGGCTTCACTTCTGGTGACTTGCCTTTCCCTCATTTCATTTCAGCCTCCTTTTACCTTGCAAGTCTCCACCCACTTCCCAGTGAAACCCAAGTCATTGGCTCTCCACTCCTTGGCTTTCTGCTCTCTACATCTGTCACCCATGGGATAGAGGCTTCTGTCAGCTCTGGTACCTGCAGGCTCTGACGTTAACCTCTTGGGTTCTGTCAATCATGTCTGTGCTGCCCATTGACCTCAAATATGCATAGAGGAATACCACCCCCAGCTCAAGGCCATGTAGAAGGTCACAGCATTCCTAAATATTTTTAAAACTGAAGTCCCTCACCTAATTCTCTTGTTTCTCCTGTAATCTTTCTCCTTAACCTTCCAAATACATTTGAAAGAAACATAAGACTCTGTCCAGCCTCTTGGCATGTCTTTAGTTCTAGCTAAAATCTTTGACCTATAGACCAGCACAGGTGCCTTAAAGTTTGGACTTCCTCATAAACCACCACTCCAGGAGGATGAGAGATTAAAAAAACTCCAATGATAATAAATACAGTTTCCTGCTCTGCTGTTTTGGGTAAGCCAGAGCTTAATCGTGGTGGATTTTGAAGGAAGCCGAGAGGTGGTGACTGGGTCTGTCACCAGACAGTGCTAACAGCAGAACTATAGCTTGGTCTTGGCCTAGATTGCTAATTTCATTTAGCTTATTCAGTTCGGGCTGGGATAAAGCCACCCTATGAGTTTCAGGAAGTTCTCAATAGTCAGTCCATGTGGGCCACCCAAGTGAAAATAGTAGTGATTCTGTCCAGATTACTGTGCCTACTGACTGAAGCTGATTCAAGGCCCTATAAATACCAGCTCAGGTGTCTTCATTATGTTCCAACTTGGTGGCCTCCATAGGGGTCATCTTAAACTGATGCACTTAAGCTAACTTGGCTCCAACATTTCTCTTCTTCTTTGAGCTTGGGCAGGTGAGGCACTATGCCATTTACAAGCCCCCAGTGGAGAAAGAGAGTGGAAAAAAAATCAACTCTGGTGTAAATGAGGCCCCAATCAAAGGATGAATCTTATGGAACAACCCCAGCACCTCCACTATCAAGCTACATCCTCCAAAAGTTCTACCAACCTAAGTAGTTTCAGGAACTATACACTTTGCCCAATAATTAGAGACCATATCTTTTTATACAACATTGTCCCCAATGTTACTATATTACAAATACAAATATTACATGGAGCTCCATGCCTATTGCATTCAATGTGGATGATGTCCCCAGAAGCCAAATGCTGCAGCAGCCTTTGTTGCCCCACTGAAATTGAGACCAGGGCCTGGCCCACTCTCTCCTATGACCTTGAACTGCTGCTAGTAATTCTGGTTCTTTGCTGAGCTGAATCAATCAAAATATGATACTGTAAAGTTCAATTCTCTAGAATCATCTCTTCTCAAGACATTCAATAATATACACGGATTAGGCAGGGCAACGAGCTCCAACAATCTCTGGTAAATTTGGGTTTTGTGGAGTATTATGGCATAGCTGTGGGAGATATATATATATATATATAGCCATGTTTCTCCATCCTGACTTCCAAGCTTACCAAACTGCTTAAGGAAAACAAGCCAAGCATCATAAAAGACCCAAAAGGATTTGAAAATCACAAAGATGATCCACCCTGAAGCTATTCTAGCACACCCAGACTATTAGGGTCTTTCCTCCCCCAAGCACATGTTCTGAACACACTGTGGAGGAATATTTCCCAAGTATTATCTAGAGACTAACTACATCAGAATCACTTGATATTCTTGCTTACCATGCTGAATCCTAGGCCCTACCCCAGACTACTGAGTCAGATTCACTGGAAATAGGCTCAGAAATATGCAATTTAAATAAGCCCCTCAAGTTATTCTTATATCCACTAGAATCTGAAAACTATAGCTGTAGCAGCATCCTTCTTAACTCAGCCTTGACTCATCATTTTCACAAATCTATTCTGCAAATTTACCACTCCCCATCCCCTGCCCTACCCAACCACCCAGTCAAAGTTATATAATATGGGAGAGGAAGTTTTTGACCACTAAAGCAGCATAAAGCCTGAAAGAATTACTTGGAAAAGGACTGTGTTTCCAATAATGACAAAAACAGGCTGTTGCAACCAAGAACATCATTCAAGTGTCTAAAGATTAAGCCAAAGTTCTGTTCATTGGTTCTCAGTCCCTCCTGGCCTGCCAGGGCAGGCCAGGCTAAGCAGAGACTAGAGTAGGTAACCATGGCCAAGTTGTAGTCAAGTAGGTCAAGGAGAAGTGTTTATAGCTAGGAACCCAGAAAGACTGCTGGAGCTGAGAGCATTAAATACTAGCAAGTAGCTGGAAGAAATGTGGTTGGATATTTAAAGCAAGATACAGTGCTAGAAGAGCTAAGACAGAGTGGGTGAGGAGATAGTGAGGACAGTTATGGCAGGAAGACATCACTGACAATACCCACCAGAATTCAAGAAACAGGCTAATCTAGTAAAGGCCGTATTACCAGACACATCAAGTCAATGTAAGACAGTCAATCATAGGACATTGGTCAAGGCAGAGCAATTTATAGTTTAGGAGTCCCTTATTACAGCTTTTAACCCAGTCAGCACTAATTTCTCACAAAGTGAGAAAGGTTTCTAGTAGCTAAGTATATGCCATGATTTATAAGCTTCCTTCTGTTTAAGGTACCCACTATAAGCCAAATCCAAATTTGTGCAAAAGAAAGAATTTACAAGTTTATGTCACTGAAAGGTCCCTGGGTAGTGTTGCTTCAGGCTCAGCTGGATCAAGATGATCATCAGGGATCAGGATTTATCTTTCTCTCTCAGACAGAAATGACCTCTGGCAGATCATGACATCCATCCCACTAACTTAGTTCAGCCAGGAGCCACAGAAATGTCTTTACTGATAGCTCTGAAAAGAATGTCCTGGAGAGGACTTCTATCAGCCTCACTTGTGATATGGGCATTGCTTTAGAGTGGGGGTTGGTTGTACCATGGGACAGGGTGACCAACATGTCCCAGTTTGCCTGGAATTCTTCCAGGTTTTTTGTTTGTTTTTTAGAGAGGGAGAGAGAGGGGCAAAGGGAGAGAGAGAATCTTAAGCAGGCTCCATACTCAGCGCTTAAGAGCCACATAGGGCTTGATCTCACAACCCTGAGATCATGACCTGAGCTGAAATCAAGAGTCGGACGCTTAACCGACTGAGCCACCCAGGCACCCCAGGAATTTTTCCAGTTTTAAAGCTGAAAGTCTGTGTCCTGGGAAATCCCCTCAGTTCCAGGCAAACTGGGAAAACCGGCCACCTTACTTTTTCTATGTGGCATGAGTTCCCCACAGGAACAAGCACTTCTGTTACAAGATTAAGAAGGAAGAGGGGCTGAAGGAGGGGGAATATTTACTTCACCCAGGCTGGATCCATCTGGTGCCTGGGCAGAAGCACGGTAGAAGTTCCTACCCCTTCTCTATGGCCACACTGGCAAAGCTTGTCTTTTGGATCAGGCTGGGCCTGGCCTCCACCTCAAAGGAGGTCCTGAAATTTCTCTCTCAAGATTCTTTGCACTGTCTCTGGGTCCTTAACTGTTCCTAATTCTGGCCTCGTTTTGACTCTCCTCTCTGGTGATGAGGCGGCTTGCTCTTTGGCTTTCATTCTTGGGTACACACTGGCTTCCGTGTCTCTGTACGTCACGGTAACTCTGATCTGCGCACTTCTCTGATGCCACTGCTTCATCTTGCTTGGATCAGCCTGATGTGCTTTCAGTAGGGTCTCTGCAGCCCATCTGCCGCTAAGGTCCACCAAAGCCTTCCTACTCGTGCAGTTCACCACTGCCCCCACCTGTTTCCAGGTGGAATTCAGCATGGCTGTCCATCAAAATCCATGCTAAACTGCAATGCAGGTGCTTTCATTCCCATTTCACAAACGGGGACACTGAGGCTTAGAGGAGTGAAGTAACTTGCCCATTCACAAAGCCAGTCAATTCTGAATTAGAATTCAAAACCTTGAGCTATTTCTGTTGCACCATGCTGACTCTTTTAGGCAATATGACGGTGGTAAAATAGTAGGATCACAAATGACAACTTTTTTTAAAGTTCTGCTCAATGTGTATATATATCCTTATATTATGTCAATAATGTCAATATATTCAATAATGTCAAACACATATGTGTTATTTTTCAGAATTTTAAAACTGATCTTGACCTCTACAAGCTAAATAGTGAGGAAATTATTTTAAAATGGATTTAAAATGTATGTCCCAATAACGAATGGAGTAGCTTCTAGGCCTAGAATTCTAAACTCCTTTACTCTCAATTATGAATATTAAGCCTTTTTTCTTCCTGGACCAAATGTTGTTCAAGACCAGTAGTTCTCAACGTGTGGTGGATGACTCTCATGGTCTGTGAGGTCAAAACCGATTTCGTAACAGTATTAGGATGTAATTTGCCTTTCACTCTCATTCTCTCATGTGTATGAAGCTACATGAGCTGAGATTTTGCAACAGACTCACTTCAAAAGCACATGTAAGAATCTTAAGTCAGACACTTAAGTCAGACATATTCTCTTAAGTCAGACACTAAAGAACTTGTAAAACAATGCTGTCTTTCTCACTACTGTTTTTCTTTCAGAAAGTACAATTATTTGTATAAACATGTTATTTATGTTAACTGTAATCATTTATTCTTTTTAAAATAAATAAACATGTTTTGAAATTCTGAGTTTTAATTTCTAATATGATAAATATCAGTTGGGTGTAACTCATACCAACAAAAGTTCTTTGGGGTCCTCAGTAATTTTTAAGAGTATAAAGGAGACCCAAAGCTTGAGAACTTGTTCTAATCAAGAGATTTTTGTAATGAAGTTCTAAACTTAAAGCTCTCTCTAGTAAATATGCTTTGATAGTCTAGAAAACTAGGAAAAAATAGGGATATTCTACAAATTAGGACAGTGTGTTATTATTACAAAAAAACCCCAACACAATAAACTTGTAATTTGAAGTACCTGTCAGTCACTCATTACAGCTGTTCACCAATGTCTAGCGTGGCTCTCTTATGTGGCCCTGATTTATGGCTCAAATAACACTCCTAATGCTTAGGAACTCATCTAAATTGAACTTAGAAATAAAACCAAAGGGAAGAAAATCAGTGACAAAAACTAAGAATGTTTTGAAAAGCCTTGAAGAAATGAATGTTTTCTTTTTTTCCGATGGAATTTCTGGTTGGAAAATTCTCAATGGCTATCTAAAGAATTAAGGCATTCAAAACAATGATTGCAGATGAATTAAATAATCACTTCAATTGAATAAGAAGAAGTAAAGATGATAAGTGAAGAATTCAAGACATAAAGTGCATCCAAGGGAAGGAAAAACATCTACAATCGAAAAACAAAAATCTCACCTGCAAGCATCTCATTTGTTCTCTCGTCTCCATTCTCTGATCTACCTTTCCTAGTTTCTTTTCCGTCTTTGAACCCAGTTGAGAGGCTGCTGAAATCATTCTAAATGAGAATCACAACCATGATTAAACGTATTAAAAAGAATTTGGTGTGGGAAGGGCAAGCGCTTTCTTTAAAATCATCATTTTTACTTGAGTATCTTCTTTTTTTTTTTAAAGATTTTATTTATTTGACAGAAAAAGAGCACAAGCAGGGGAAGTGGCAGGCAGAGGCAGAGGGAGAAGCAGACTCCCTGCTAAGCAGGGAGCCCAATGTGGGACTCGATCCCAGGACCCTGGAATCATGACCTGAGCTGAAGGCAGATGCTTAACTGACTGAGCCACCCAGGTGTCCCACTCAAGTATCTTTTTAACTCAACCAACTTTGGTTAGTAAAAAGATATTGACAGTATTTCAGCCAATATTTCCTGGGGTCACTGTAATGAGGAAAAGTACTCCATCATTTCACAAGGCACACTTGCCCACTAACCACTATGTGGAAGTGCACTTCTGAGACCTGAAGACAGAGACTGAGAGAGGGACCCCATTCCCTGAGAGTCTAGTAGAGAAAATAGCAGTGAGGCTCAAAAGCACATAGTGAATCTCTCCCATTTATTTGACTGGATGACATTTTACTTCCCTTCATTGGTTCCTCTCTCCTTCCCTTTCTCAAACAAACCCAAGCTGTCTATTAGTGTATTCACTTACTAAATTAAATAAAAATAAATTCATTTTAAGAATTTGCTGTATCTGTTTAGATTACTGAAGTCACCATAATAAAACTTGTGCTGGAAACTCATTTACATATCACCAGGCTTCAAGTCTCCACACAATTTAAATAATTTTCTGGAACAGTGATGCTTTGTGTGGGATCAGAAGCCAAGAATATTGATTGAGGGAGAAAGAATGAGAGAATTTTGATTTCAACTTTAAAGATATATCTTGAGAGGGTAGGCAAACTGTCTTTGAATAAAAGCAGGAAGAGTATGGCTTTGAGTGTTTTGTACTATCTGTAACCGTGATCCTTGGGTATTTACCCTAGATTTCATAGCTTTAAAGGAGCAGTGCATTTAATTAGAAATATCAAATATCTGTTTATTTAAATACTAAAGTTGTGTGTGGAAAACACAAAAGCACTAATATATAGGCCCTTTCCTTCTGGTTATTTATAGATATTTAGGCAGAAAAAAAAAAGATCCCTAACAAAATGGTTAAATGGTAACAAAGCCACCTGCCAAAAGGGGGAAAGTGGAGTTATCCTCCATTTAACCCATTTTCTCTCCAGAAAATAGCTCCACAGAGAAATTCTTGATTTAATACATATCTTATACACATGACAACCCAAATTTAATAACTAGGCAATTAAACATCTGCATGTAGGAATACAAGACTGGGTCATGTCAGATGATCTGGCTAAAAGCCAAGACTGAGGGCACCTTTCTACTATGGCAGACACTTCTCTGAATGTTCGTCACCCAAGCATAGTTCTCTGTGCTGCTAAAGTGCTAAAGGCACACATCCTGTCGGAATCTCTACCTTATAGAATGTTGAATATCAGTAGGTTTGCCAGTAAACTAAGAAATCTGTGGGTTAATTCTACTAAAGAAGGTATAGCCCTAAAGAGACCTGTTTTACTTCCAATGATGGGTATATTTAAGACAATCGTTTTGAAATCCTATTGATTTTTCAAAGACCCTTTTGAAATAAAGATTACTGGTTTTCCCTCCTTATCCAGTTCTTTTTCTTCTGTAGTAGCAAAACCTCCAATTTTGAGCTGGACATAAGGCTACCCTAGATTAACATTAAATATTCTGCCGCTCTTGCAGCTCTCTGGGGACCTGTCACTAAGTTCTGGCTGATGGTATACAATTATTATATAAAACTTCCTCCTTCTCCTTCTTCTATCTGCTGGCTGGCAGGTGGATGTGATGACTGGAGAAGGAGCAAGCATCTTAAGCCATGAGGCAACCCTGCTAATAAAGGCCACACACAGCAGAGAAACAAGGTAGGAAGCTGGATCCTGACACCTTACTAACCCCAGACCACTATCTCCTAACTTTTTATAAGAGAGAAATAAATTTCTATCTTTATAAAGCTATGATTATTTTGTGTTTTCTTTCAGTGCAGCCAAACCTAAGTCTAATATTCATCTAAATTCTAATGGAAAAAATTAAAATCAATCATTTGGAACTACACAATTGAATATGGGTATCTATTAGCACTTAAAATGTGGCTGGTCTGAATTCAGATGTGCTGTAAGGATAAAATACACCCCAAATTTTGAAAACTTCCTATGAAAGAAAGAATGGAAAATAGCTCATTAATGACTTTTTATATTGAGTACATATTGAAATGAAAATATTGGTATGTTGGGTTGAAAATATTAAAATTGATTTCAGCTGCACAGGAAAGGAAGCCATCAACAAAATAAGTCAAGTTACTGGATGGGAGAAAATATTTGCAAACCATATATCTAGTAAGGGGCTGACATACAAAATATACAAAGGACTCATACAACTGAATACAGAAAAAAACCCCAAACAATCTGATTAAAAAACTGGCAGAGGATTTGAATAGACGTTTTCCCAAAGAGGACATACTGATGGCCAACAAGCACATGAAAAGATGCTCAACATCACTAATCATCACAAAAATGCAAATCAAAACCACAAGATGTATCACCTCACACCTGTCAGAAAGACTTATCAAAAAGATGAGAAATAACAAGTGTTGGCGAGGATGTGGAGAAAAAGGAACCTTGTGCACTGTTGGTAGAAATGTAAATTGGTGCAGCCACTGTGGAAAACAGCATGGAGGTTCATAAAAAAAAAATTAAAAATAAAACTACCATATGATCCACCAATTCCACTTCTGGGTATTTATTCAAAGAAAATGAAAACACTAATGTGAAGCATTATTTATAGTAGCCAAAATATGGAAACACTCTTAAGTGCCCATTGACAGATGAATGGATCAAGACATTGTGGTATACATATATTCAGCCATAAGAAGAATGAGATCTTGCCATTTGTGACCATATGGGTGGACTTTGGGGGCATTATGCTAAGTGAAGTAAGTCAGACAGAGGAAGATAAATGTTGTATGATCTCATTTATATGCAGACTATAAAACCAAACCAAAACAAAACAAAAAACAACCAAGCTCATGAATATAGAAAACAGATTGGAGGTTGCGAGAGGTGGGGGTTGGGGGTTGGAAAAATAGGTAAAGGGAGTCAAAGGTACAAATTTTCAGTTATAAAATAAAAAAGTCATGAGGATGCAATATACAGCATCATATCTATAGTTAATAATAATGTAGTGCATATTTGAAAATGGCTAAGAGAGTAAATCTTAAAAGTTCTTCCCACGAGAAAAAAATTCTATAATTACATATGATGATGGATATTAACTAGATATATTATGGTGATCATTTTGCAATATATACAAATATCAAATTTGTACACCTAAAACTAATATAATGTTTTATGTCAATTATACCTCAATTAAAAAAAAAGACTTTTCTGATGATAATGTGATTTTAAAAAAATTATTAAAATTAATTTCACCTGTTTCTTTTTACTTTTTTAATATGGCTAATAGAACATTTAAAATGACATATATGGTCTACATATAATTTCTATCGATCAGAACTGATTAGAACATGGACTTTTAAATATGGGGATAAGTGGGAATCTTTACTGAAGATCAAAAAAGACAAAGATGACAGAATCTATAGCATTTCAGATTGAGGTCAGGCATGGGGTACATGTCCTGCCAACTGGGGGTTTTAAAATAAAAATGGAAGACTGCTAATATATCTTTCAAAGAAAGAATATCTGGGATGATTTTAAATGTGATTCCGTATTATGACAAAAGGTGAATTAAATGCTTAAAGTCTCCTAAGCACAATAATTTAAAAACTCTGATAACTCTGATACAAATATATACATACAAATGAAAATACATATAAGACATTCACATTATATATGTATCAGCTTTTATTGTATGTTACTAATGTGTTCAAGGACACGAATGCCTTTCTTATTTTTGATATCCTGGATATGATTTAAGAGGGCCATTTGAAGTTATTAATTATAGTCTAACGTTCTGCTTGGTGTCATTCACCTTGTGTTTGCACAATTAAAATTGTTTTTCTACTGAGGTGTTGGATTTGCAGGTTGGCTCACACAATGATCCTTCTGGCAGAGCTAGCAAGATGGTGCTGGCTACAAACAATAATTGTCTTAGAGTTCCCTGTATTTGATAACAGTGCTGCATCTCTTTTCCAAGACCTCTTGTCAAGTACACACGTGTGCACATTAGCCATGGTTTATAAAGCAAATACAGTGTTTCTGTGTAGACTGGCTCTAAATTCTACAGACACTATCATCTTTGTGTACATGCAGCTAGGAGGTAGATCTATAGTAACAGCAGAGCACACTTTCACTTTCCTAAAATGGAAAAAGAGTTCTTTATTCTGACTTACAGAATATTCTTTTTCAGTGTCAATATGCATTTTAAATTTCTTTTTTTTTTTAATTTATTTTTTGACAGAAAGAGAGACAGCGAGAGAGGGAACACAAGCAGAGGGAGTGGGAAAGGGAGAAGCAGGCTCGCCGTGGAGCAGGGAGCCCGATGTGGGGCTCGATCCCAGGACCCTGGGATCATGACCCGAGCCGAAGGTAGACGCTTAACGACTGAGCCACCCAGGCGCCCCTGCACTTTAAATTTCAAACATTTGGATCGTACAAAAATACATTTAACCCAAACTATAGAAATCAGGCTTTAGAAGGCAAATAAATACCCCCTTTTCCCTTCCAAGCTTCGAATCAACTGGGAAATAGTGATGAGACATATAAATGAAGCTTAAAATATCAACTTTAATACTGGAAATGTCATTGGGAAAATGGCTATATATCTGTAGAGAAAAGGGCTCACTAACATTTCCTCTTCCAACTAGATCTTGCAACTGTCCACCTGAGGGAAAGTTTGGTTCAGTGAAGATTCACTTAGGCAAAACTGCTGCCTCCCACTAGTCTGGGGAGATGAAAACAGGAGCAAATCCCCAGTATTTTTAATCCTGTAGCAGATTAGCTTCATCAAATCAAGGAATGTAAGCCAATGATGTGGGGTGGGGAAGGGGTGTCTCACATTTGATCTGTTAACTTCTCAAGTATTTTATTGTAAAATACTAGAGATGAAAAAAATGTGGATAAATCTCTACAGAGTCAAAGCAGCACTGGTTTGGGATATGTAAGGTAATACTCAACTACACGTAGTGATGTATAAATTGTAAGGACATCTTCTTAATCCATTAATCTATCAACAGACACTTGGGGTGCTTCCATATCTTGGCTGTTGTAAATAATGCTGCAATAAACACAGGGGTGCATATATCTTTTTGAATTAGTGTTTTTGTTTCCCTTGGGTAAATACCCAGTAGTGGAATTACTGGGTCATATGATATTTCTTTTTTTTTAAATTATTTTATTATGTTATGTTAATCATCATACATTGCAGCATTAGTTTTTGATGTAGTGTTCCATGATTCATTGTTTGCATATATGAATTGTGTAAGACTGTTGAATCATACGATATTTCTATTTTTAATTTTTTGAGGAACCTCCATACTGTTTTTCATAGTAGCTGCACCAATTTACATTCCCAACTGTTAATAAGAGTTCCCCTTTTTCCATATCCTTACTCACATTTGTTGTTTCTTGTCTTTTTTTCTGACTGGTGTGAGGTGATATCTCATTGTGGTTCTGATATGCATTTCCCCAGTAATTCCACTTCTGGGTATTTACCTGAAGAAAACAAAAACACTAATTCAAAAAGATATATGCACTTCTATATTTATTGCAAAAGCTCTAGGATATGGCCAGTCAGCAACTGAGTCAGAGTTCTCGTGTAGCTGTAAGCTAATAACCATTGGTGATTTGCCAAACTAAAGCCTTTGTCCTGAGTAATTCTCAAAGGAAGAATTGCCTGTTGTTAACATATTCTAGATGGTATTTGGAACAAAAGGTAATTACAGTTAAAAGCCATAAGAATACAAAACCTAGAAATAAGTCTTAAAATTACTTGTTTATATAATATAAAGAAAACTGTGTATTAGCTCTCTCCTAGTCTTTTACTGGTTAGGAGAGTCATAACAGATTTCTAACAATATACTTTAATAATCTCTATACTTTATCCAAAAGAGCTCCATGCCCCAAACAAGAAGCTTGATGTATAAAATTCTCATTGTTTCCTGACCCAAATTCTTAATCTAAAACTTGAGATTTCTAAACTATTTTTATCTAGTCTTTATACCCCAAGATGAATATTTGCTTAGGCAGGTCATCTTTTCAACTAGGCTTTCAAATACATTAAAAATACAAATAGGAATCAGATTTCTCTGGTATTTGTTTTAAACCCCTAAGCCACAAATATTTTAATTAATTTATTCTTAACTCATTAATTAATGATAGATGGGAACAAATTCCTGTGAAATAAAAAATGTAGAGGGAAAATTAATTTACTTTTAAAAATATGTTTATGCAATTACAGTCAACATTATAGAAAAAATAATTGAATCACGACAAATGTTGAATTGCTAAGTTATTAGATAAATGTAAGAATTTTTTTAAGTAGGCTCCCCACCAAATGTGGGGCTTAAACTTATACCCTGAGATCAAGAGTAGGATGCTCTACCCACTGAACCACCCACGCGCCTTTGGCAAGAAATATTTTTAAAATCTGCACTTCTATTTCTCTTGAGAAAGTAGTTTAAAACTATAGTCTATTGAATGAGGCGGCCATCTGCTGACGGAAAAGGGCACTACAGGTACTATTTTGCAGGAACTGAACGTCATATTCTACACAAACCAACTGAACCACAAACGTTGCAGTAGCGCTGTCCAACAGAAACATAATAGAAGTCACATATGTAATTTAAAAATTTCTAATCACTACTTTTAAAAAGTAAAATTTTAATATCGCATTTTTATTTAACCCGATATATCAGAAATATTCTTATTTCAGCATATAATCAATACAAAAAGTTTATTTTTTTTTCATATTAAGCCTTCAAAATATAATCCGTATTTTATGGTACATCTCAATTCGGACCAGCCACAGTTCGTGTTCAAGAGCCACGCGTGGTTGTAGCTAGTGGCTCCATACTGGACAGGCAGATATAGAAAACGAAGAGAGAGCTACAGTTACTCTGATGTGCCTTTTACTAAGTTCATTTCTTTTTTTTTTTTTTTTAAGATTTTATTTATGTATTTGACAGAGACACAGCAAGAGAGGGAACACAAGCAGGTGGAGTGGGAGAGGGAGAAGCAGGCTTCCGGACGAGCAGGGAGCCCCATGCGGGGCTCGATCCCAGAACCCTGGGACCATGACCTGAGCCAAAGGAAGACGCTTAACGACTGAGCCACCCAGGCGCCCCAAGTTCATTCATTTCTCACCCCTTCTGCCCACTCTTTTAAAAGTTCCTCTCTTTCCCTCTTTAAGTTCTACTTTATTTTGTAAATATGTTTTGCCTCCTGAATATTTTGGAATACTTAAACGACCCTCAAGAGCCGGCCCAAGAACGGTAAGACCCGAGGAGAGCCCATTTTTCTCCAGAGGTTCGTATGCCAGCGCCGACCTTCGATTCGGCTCGTCGGCGGAAGTCTGCTACATTCCTGGGGATCGGAGCCCAAGCCGGGGATGGGGGCCTGTCCTGGCTCTCCGGTCGCCTTATGACATCACAGCCCCATGACTGAGGTTCAAGTCCAGCGAGGTTCCGGGATTCCAGGACGCAACGGTCGAAGGCTTTCAGTGGGAGACAGCTGGGACTGGAGGAGGCCACACGACTAGGTCCATGCCACTGTGCCCACAACTCGGTGCTTCCAGTCCGGTCCCATGATCCGGCGAAGGCAGGTGGAAAGATGCGCGCTGGCACGAACACACCCGCGAGCGAGGAGCTCCCCACCACTTCCCAGCAGCACCAGCGGGGTCTTCCGGGTGGACCCCTACCTCTGCTGATTGGTTGGAGATTGCTGCCACGTGACCCAGAAACGGCTTCGGCCGCTGCTTTCCCCGCCTCTGTTGTCCCCCTCCCCACTCCAAGGTCGCGGGAGGCGGAGGGCAGGTTTCCTAGGCAACCGGAGCTGGTAGTGTAAACACACCAGGCCCCGGATTAGAGAGGGTGTCGTGCCCGCTGTTGCAAGACAGGGATTGAGGTCGGAGTGGACTCTGGTCTGTCTCGGATTGCCCTGGAATCCATCATCTTTCTGGGATAAGGTGAGTGTGTGTCACCTTGTGGCCTTTGGGCCTACATCACCTGTCTGCAGGCCCCAGGAGTCTTTGTTCTCCTCTCCTCCCTCTCTGCCCGCCCCTGAGAGGAAGACGGGAGAGAAGCAACGTTGAGGTCAAAGGACCCCCGTAATGGCGCAATGGAGATGATAGTAATAATGAGACAGAGACGTGTCTTTATTGGAGGCCGTCAGGGTGACCAGAGCAAAGGTTAAGAGGGGGAGGAAAGGGAAGGTGGCCCACAGTCATCTGTGCAGCCTTTACTGCACGCGTTAAGGTACAGAACTGAGAAAACCAAGGGCTCCTTGGCCAAATTGGATACTGCTCACCTAGTGCCATAAGGGCGTTTGTTGGGCCCTTCAGTACTAACAGATGGATTCTGATCTCTTTATACCCAAGGGAGGAGACAGTTTGATCATACAGGGCTTCTAGTTTGTAGAAAATAAATTTGATTTTCTCAGGATAATACCCTACCCTCCTGGCAGACAGAAACATGGTGCTTTACACTCTATTTATTATTATACTCTGGTCATGTACAGCAAGTATTTACATATTATATATATTCCAAATTATACCATATAGGACTCTGTAGCATGACAATTAATTCAAACTATTCGACAAATTTTATGGAACACCAAGCAAGTGCCCGGCACAGTGATAGGTTCATTGTCCTTGCCTTCAATGAACATGTAACCTGGTAGGGAGGAAAGACCTGCAAGGCATCACAATACAGTGGGACAGGTACTATATATGGAACATATGCAGGCCTTAACTGGAGTCATAAGGAAGAGAATGATTATAATACTACCGGAGAGAATTAAAATCTTCACAAAGAAGACTCTTGATTTAAATCTTTAAGGATGTATGGAGTATGTCATAAAGTCAAGGGAAAAAAGACATTTTAGGGAAGGAAGACAGCATATGACAAAATATAGAAATACCCCAGCCCATTCAGAGAACTATAGTTGTAGCCAGACTCTGGGTGTTGGGAGTTTGTGGTTGATGAGCTTGACAGGTAGGCAGGAGTCAGAGCATGGATACCACGAATACCTTCCTTAAGTAGCTTAAACAGATCTACGTTTCAGGAGGCTGGCTGTCACAACAGTGTAGAAGAGGGATTGGAGGTTTTAGGACTATAAGGAAGGCATCCAATTAAGGTGAAATGATGAAGGTCTGAACCAAAAAAGGGGCAAACAGAATGGAGAGGAGGGGGGAAATGATAGACATTTAAGAGGTATATGCAGAAGGATTTAATGAGTGAGTGAACATGGAAGAAAGAGTAAAAGAGTGGTTAAGAATAAATCCTGAGTTTCTGATATGGTTGATTACAAAGATGTGCCATTTACCAAGAGAAGGCATACACTCAGAGAAGCAGACTGGCTGGGAAATATGACTTCAGTATTGAACACACTGAATTTGAGATGCCTATGACACATTCAGATATAGCTATCCATGTAGGAAGTTGGTTTTGTTGTATGGAAAACAGGAAGATAAAGATTAGTAATTTTTTACCAAGAAGGAAACAAGTGCTCAGAAAAGTAGATTTGAAATAACAAGTAGAGAGAAGCTAAGGAGAAAAAGGCAAACAAAAAAGAATACTAGAAGAATGGAGTTATCAACATTGTCAAATGCCTTGCCAAGGTCCAGTTAAGCTGAGAGCTGAAACATGTCCAGTGTCTTTGGCAACTAGAAGATTATTGTTGACTTTGGCAAAAGAAGCAGTCATGGCCTGAGGTATCCCCAGTCAGGTTGCAGTGAGTTAAGAACTGAGTGGAGGTAGTGAAGTGTTGCTATAATGAACTCCTCTATCTTGAAGTTTTTCTGTGAAAGTATCTAAAACATTCATTCATAGAATACAGGATAGGAGGACTTTTTTTTAAGAGACAGGAATGATCTAACATTCATATATGGAGAGAAGAGAGGCCTTAGAGAAGAAAAGATGGGAATAAAAGGAGGAGGAAAATTTGACATAACTGTTCTGAAAGAGACTGAAGACAATGGGATCAGTACACACATTTTAGACAAGAGAAAGAATACTTTTACTAAGACAGGAGTCAGGAAGGGAAAGAAATACATTTTTAGGAGGAAAGGGAATTTAAGGAACGAATATCTGATGGTATCGCTGTTCTCTGTTAAGATGGGGACAAGATCATCTGCAGAGGGAGGAGGGGTGGCAGGGAGAACTTGAGAAGAGTGGTAGAAATTTAGAATAGTCCCTATGTCATGAATCCCAGAGCTGTATCTCTAGCCCTACTCTCCCTAGGAGAGGAAGTCGAAGAGGAAAATATAAAATGTCCACTGTTGAAGATCCAGCTGAAGTTAGCGACCATGAATTTTCAGTGACTTCAGCTCTGTGCTGGTTATGTGAAATCATCCAGCAGCACTCCAGAGTGAGGAGGGGAAGGAAGGGATTGAATCAATCCAAGATTTGAGTTTTGGAGGGTGAAAGCTACAGAAGCTCCTGGTGGCTCCTGGTGGCTCCTGGTTCCATGAAGGAACTAGAGAAAAAGACCTGTGGTCTCTTAGATGGTCAGGCCCTGAAAAGAACTTGCCCAAAGTGGAGGAGAATGAATGCAAGTTGGCCAACAGGACACACCTCTTGATGGAATCAGAAGCTTCAGCTGGAAGCCCTGGGCCCACTTGTGACTGGGGGAAGCATAGGAGGCTTGTAAATACCAGGGAGGTTCAGGCTCTTCATAATTCAGATGTAGTTATGCAAATTATAGAATTGAAAGATTTCTAAATTATATTTTGTTTTGCTAATTAACTGTTGAATTAGATATATTTTTTCCTAAATAAGATGAAGTGGGAAGTAAGGTTGGTATCCAAAATATGCATATTTCTCTGTTAAGACAAAGTAGTCTCCTTGAATAAATGGAGAGCTATAACTTGTTCTCAAGAAGACTGAATACTATGAAGACGGAAGTTCTCTCTAAATTAAGCTTTACAATGGAATTTCAAAAACCCAAGTGAATTTTTATTTTTATTTTTTTTTAATTTTTTTTAGATTTTATTTATTTATTTGCGAGAGAGAGAATGAGAGACAGAGAGCACGAGAGGGAGGAGGGTCAGAGGGAGAAGCAGACTCCCTGCCAAGCAGGGAGCCCGATGCGGGACTCGATCCCGGGATTCCAGGATCATGACCTGAGCCGAAGGCAGTCGCTTAACCAACTGAGCCACCCAGGCGCCCAAAAACCCAAGTGAATTTTTAAACCCTAAATATGAACTTTCATAAATTTTATTTGGAAAAATAAATGTGAAAGAATAGCCAAGAAATTAAAAAAAGAAAGAATATGTGGTGGGAATTAATATAAATCACAGTAATTAAAACCAGATGATACTATAGGAAAAGACAGAGCTAAGGGAGAACACAGATTGGAAAGTCCAAAATTAGGCTCAAATATATGTGATAATTTAGTGAATAACAAAGGGAACAGTTAATTTCTTTTGGAGCAGACATCTTGGATATAGACTAGATAACTTGGATCCCCATTTGGTGACTTTGGATGTACTAAGGACAGGCCTCGTTCCTTGTGTGATAGTTGGAAGGCAGGCTTTCCTATTAATGTTCACAGACATTAAACCAGAATGTAGGGGCTTCTTTTCTGATGAGAAGTAGTGGTACAAAGCCTTCCTTTACTTAGTATGGCATCTGAATAAGCCTAGGGAGGCAAGACTATGGCCTGCATTATGTATGGGCCTCTGATGGAGTATCTAAATCCTTTCAAGTTGTTCCTTGCCTGGCCACTCCTGCAGCCTGTGCTGTAATATCTTGGGGGTACCCAAGAATGGGGTAAAGAGATAGTTGTTAATGGCAAGCAAAGAAGGAAAGTACAGTATTACCTTCAGCATAGGTCCATCTTCTAACTACTTCTCACCATCACCACTACCACCACCCTACTCCAAGTACCATCCTCTCTCACTTATATTATTATAACTGTCCCTTAATTTGTCTCCTTGCTTCTACCTTAGACCCCTACAGTCTATTTTCAACAGATTCTTTGAGGGTGATCTGTTTCAAAACTTAAGACAGCTCATATTACTCCCACTCAAAATCCTCATAGGGCTTTCCATCTTACTCATCTAAAATCCTCAAAAGGGCCTACAAATCACAAGCTAGCACATGATCTGGCTCTGCACTACCTCTCTGATGTCACATCCTACCAGTCTCCATTTCCTAGCTGTGTTCTAGCCGTATCATTTTCCTTGTTATTCTGCAAGCATACCAAGTATCCTTTCATCCTATTTTTTTTGCATGTGCTCTTCCCTCTGCCTGGGTGCACTTTCCCCAGATTTCCTCATAGCTCACTCTCCCTCATTTCCTTCAGCTCCTTGCTCAGATGCTACCTTATTGGAAAAGTCTTTTCTTTCCTTCTACCCCTAGCATTTTCTGACTGGTAGATATATTAATATATCAACACATATATTAATGAATGAGTGAATGAATTAGAGATTCAAGGATAATTTTCTGGCTGTATTTTTCTTTGTGGTGTTAGCCGAAGCCCCTCCTCTCCTCACCTCAGCAAGGTTGGACTGCATCTCCAGTTTACAGAGCCTGAGATCTGATACAGATCTCAAAGTCCTTTGATTTGGTTCCCTTGGATGGCTCACAGCCACCTTCTTCCCAATCACTGCGGCTTTGAGTTTGGGGAATTTTTAGGATGGTTTTGTAAAACTTCTTTCCCTGGTACCTTGAATTGTGGCTGGTTTGTACTGATGGGCTTTTCTCTCAGTCTCATGCTGTCTACTTCATTTCCATTCAAAAGACCTTTCTCTAATAAAATACCTAGGAATAAACTTAACAAAAGAGGTGAAAGACCTGTATTCTGAAAACTATGAAACATTGATGAAAGAAATTAAAGACAACACAAAGAAATGGAAAAATATTCCATGCTTATGGATTAGAAGAACAAATGTTGTTCAAATGTCTATACTACCCAAAGCAATCTACACTAAGTTTAATGCAATCCCTGTCAACATACCAAGAGCAATTTTCACAGAACTAGAACAAACAATCCTAAAATTTGTATGGAACCACAAAAGACCCCAAATAGCCAAAGCAGTCTTGAAAAAGAAAAACAAAACTGGAGGTATCACAACTCAGACTTGAAGAAGTTATGTTACAAAGCTGTAGTAATCAAAACAGTATGGTATGGGCACAAAAATAGACACATAAATCAATGGAACAGAATAAAAAACCCAGGAATATCCCCACAATTATATGGATAATTAAGCTTTGACAAAGGAGGCAAGAATATGCAATGGGAAAAAGTCTCTTCAACAAATGGTGTTGGGAATACTGGACAGCTACATGCAAAAGAGTGAAACTGGACCACTTTCTTAAACCATACACAAAAATAAATTCAAAATGAATTGAAGACCTAAATGTGAGACCTGAAACCAAAAAAACCCTAGAAGAGAGCACAGGCAGTAATTTCTCTGACATTGGTTGTGGTAGCATCTTTCTAGATATGTCTCCTGAGGCAAGAGAAACAAAAGCAAAAATAAACTATTGGGACTACATCAAAATAAAAGGCTTCTGCACAGCAAAGGAAACAATCAGCAAAGCTAAAAGAGAACTTACTGAATGGGAGAAGATATTTGCTAACAACATTTCTGATAAAGGGTTAGTATCCAAAATATTAACACACCAAAAAAAAATAATAATCAAATTTAAAAATGTGTAGAAGACTTGAACAGACATTTCTCTAAAGAAGACATACAGATGGCCAAAAGACATATGAAAAGATGCTCAACATCACTCATCATCAGGGAAATGCAAATCAAAACTACAATGACATATCACCTCACACCTGTCAGAATGGCTAAAATTAACAACAGATGTTGGCAAGGATATGGAGAAAAGGAACCCTCATGCAGTGCTGGTGGGAATGCAAACTGGTGCAGCCACTGTGGAAAACAGTATAGAGGTTCCTCACAAAGTTAAAAATAGCTATGATATTTTTAGCAACTACCCTATGATACAGTAGATGCACTACTGGATATTTACCCAAAGAATACAAAAACACTAATTCGAAGGGATATATGTACCCCTATGTTTACTGCAGCATTATTTATAATAGCCAAACTGTGGAAGCATCCCAAGTATCCATCAATAGATGCATGGATAAAGAAGAGGTGGTATGTATATATATATATATATATACACAATGGAATATTATTCAGCCAAAAGAACAAACAAACCCAAATCTTGCCATTTGCAACAACATGGATGGATCTAGAGAGTATAATGCTAAGTTAAATAAGCCAGTCAGAGAAAGACAAATACCATATGATTTCACTCATATGTGGAATTTAAGAAACAAATGAACAAAGGAAAAATAAAGAGAGACAAACCAAAAAAACAGACTTTTAACTAGAGAGAACAAATAGATGGCTACCAGAGGGGAGGTGGGGGGATGGGTGAAATAGGTGAAGGGGATTAAGAGTACACTTAATCAATATGAACACTGCATAATATATAGAATTGTTGAATCACTGTATTGTATACTTGAAACTAATTTTTCACTGTATGTTAACTATACTGGAATTTAAATAAAACAACAAAATACCTTTCTCAACATCTCTGGTACTCAATGCTCTTTTCCTAGCACTGCTACGCATTCCTTTCTTATTTTCACATTTCTCTACTCGTTCTAGTGGGATTTGGGGGAGAAGGTAGGTAGATACAAGGACACAAGTAATCATCTTTTTTTTCTTAAAATTTTAATTTATGTGTACACCTGTACATATATATAATTTTGCATAAATGAATGAAAGTGAGCATATACTTTTAAAATAAATATTTAAGTAAAATTTCATTTTAAGGATAACATATATATAGAAACCACACAAATCTTAGATATCTAATTTTATTTTCTCAAAGTGAATGCATTCCTTTAACCAGCACACAGATCACGAAATACACCTTCATCAGCACTCTAGAGAGCCCCTCTTTACCTCCTCCTGGTCACTCAACCCTGAGAGGTAACCACTATCTTGACTTCTTCTAATACCATAGATTGGCTTGTTTTCAAATTTTATGTGAACAGAGCCACATAGTATAAACCTCACTGTGTGTGTATCTTCCTTTGCTAAACTTGTGTTTGTGGGAATCATCCATGTTGTATACAACAATAGTTTCTTTCTCATTCCACTTCTAGGTATAAACTCAGACTAAATGTGTACCTAATGTCTTGCATGATAAAACTGTTCAGAGAAGCACTATTTAGCTCCAAACTGGAGACATTCCAAATGTCTACTAACAGTAGAATGAATAAATGGTTTATATATTCATACTATAGAATACTAAACATGCTCTTAAAAAGTTTTTTTTCTTTACCATTTTTACCTAGATCTATCCCTATCCAACCTCTCATGCCTATCATAACCACACTAGCTTTCACCTGCATCCAAGGTAACTCATGTTAACAATTCAGTATGTATCTTTACATATTTTCTCCTTATGTAATCATACACACGTGTATGCATATATATACATATACACATAGATGTACACCCATACATAACTACAGAGGAATTGTTGTAAAAAGTGGGATCACAATATACATCATACCTACATTTTGCTTTGTCATGTCATCATATTAAAACCTAGATTCCTATGTATATGTCTGGAATAATATAATGAATATTAAAAAATACCAAAAAATTGGGTTTTTATTATAGCTACTTAGGTATTAAGCAGTTCATATCATCTAAAATGAAAATGTTGGTTAATTCATTTTATTAAATATTTATTCCCATGACAGCTATGTCACAAAACCCTGAGGTTTCTTTTCTTTGCTAGTACACTTCTTTGCTAGAGCTATGTTCAGTTTTAGACACAACAGTATAATAGGAAGGATAAACTGGAGCCTGTTCAAAGGAGAGCAACAGAGTTATCTCTAGTGAGAGAACTAAAAAAGATGAACTGGGGAGTGAGATAAAGTTGTAGATGAGAGATGACCATGTTCTTCAAGTATGAAAGGCTTATAGTGTGGAAGAAAAACACTCGTTTTATTTGAACCCAGGAGGTAGAGTAACAATGGAGTGGAGTTATGGAGACACAGAATTAAATTCAAAATAAAAAACCGATTTTCTAACAGAAAACTTTAATGGACTGTCTTGGGGCCTAGACAGATAGTTGGTATTATACTGTGTGAAAATTTCAGGCCACATATGGGTAATTCTACCTAAGTATCTTTAAGGCCCCTTCAACCTGTAATAACATGACTCTAGAATTTATTTTATTTCAACTTTTCATTTTCCTTAACAGATATATTATTATGAGCTTTATTTTTAATGGAAGATGACTGAATGTGAAAACCTAAACCAAGAAGAAATAATTAAGGAACTGGT
>NC_138377.1:35933403-36007192 GCF_054177405.1 Leptonychotes weddellii | reverse complement strand
TTTTTTTTTTTTTTTTAAAGATTTTATTTATTTATTTGAGAGAGAGAGAATGAGAGAGAGCGAGTACATGAGAGGGGGGAGGGTCAGAGGGAGAAGCAGACTCCCTGCCGAGCAGGGAGCCCGATGTGGGACTCGATCCCGGGACTCCAGGATCATGACCTGAGCCGAAGGCAGTCGCTTAACCAACTGAGCCACCCAGGCGCCCAAAGCCAAGTTTCTTTTCAATTACATTTGCAAGAATAGTAAATGGAACATTTTTACACTCCCTTCTGGAGCTCACCTAGATTTCTTCTACCCCATGACCTTTGGAAGTAGAGAAAAATCATATATATGGTATAACTTTCCTTCTTGTGAGTTAAACATGGCATCAGTGCAACTGACAGTTTATAATTTCTAATAGCAAAATAATTTTTAAATTATTTTGAATAGGTAATAACCCAATTTCTTTTTTTGAAACAGTGTTTATGCAATGGTTTGTCCTATGAGATGGTTGGACAAGAAGGATCAGATACTTCAAAACTGGAGATGTTTTTCTCAGGTTATCCCTGTATAGTTGGATTATCATTATTTCCTAATTTAACAAGTCTCACAATTGTTGCTCAAGATATAAAAGAAATTTCAGGGCTAGAAACTTGTTTACGGCTTAAAGAACTCTGGATTGCTGAATGCTGCATAGAGGTAAGTCTAAACATAACCGTATATGAAGTATTTTATGCTTAATTCTTTGGCTTTGGAAAAATAGTTCCATGAAAGATATGCATGAGTCATGGATCAAAACAGATGAATGGGGAGGGGCATACATGATGAAGTAAAATAAAACCCTTTACCCAGTAAAACAAAACAAACAAAACAAATGGGTAAAATATAGAAATAGATTTCTACAAAGGAGAAAATAGAAATAAAGAATCAAAATGTAGACATACTCTACATTTTAGTAATCAGATCAGATCAAATAATACCCAGTATCGCTTAGTAGTAAATTGGTTTAAATTGGTTTACTTAGTCACTATTGGTTGTGTAAAAATTGTAACATCTAGGGGCGCCTGGCTGGCTCAGGGGAGCATGCAACTCCTGATCTCAAGGTAGTGAATTCAAGCCCACCTTGGGTGCAGAGATTACTTAAAAATAAAATCTGAAGAAAAAAAAAAGAAAATTGTAACATCTGTAGTGAAAAGCAGGATTCCGAAATGTATCATGAGTCAAAGAAATGTGCATACCTTTTGACTCAGAAATCCCTAATCCTAAATTTTAATCCTAGAGGAGTAATTCAACAGCAGAAAACAACATAAAGTTATTTGTTGCAGTACTATTTATAAGAGCTAAAAATTTGAAACAAATATTTCACATATACAGGTATTTTTAAGAATGTTATTATAGCTAATATATTTTGTAATTAAAATTATTATTTGAATGATTACAAAAACATTTTAGATGGTCTTAAGTTTAAAAAATCCACAAAATTATATAGGTCTCATGATTATAATATAAAAATAGATATAGAATTGATTAAAATTTTAAAAGAATATGAACATTGAAAATAGTTGTCTTTAGGTGGAGGGATTACATGTTTTTTCTTTTCAAATGTTTCATTCATTTGAGGGTCTTGGGTGGCTCGGCTGGTTAAGCTTCCAACTCTTGATTTTGGCTCAAGTCATGATCTCAGGGTTGTGAGATGGAGCCCTGCATCAGGCTCTTAGCTCAGAGTGGAGTCTGCTTGAGATTCTCTTCCTCTCCCTCTGCCCCTCCCCCCACTCACATGCATATGCTGTCTCTCTCTCAAATAAATAAATTTTAAAAATCTTTAAAATGTTCAGTTCATTTTGTTGGATACAGATTTTGCAATAAAATGTGATTTTAAAAAGAAAATGTACTTATAATCTACTTTATTAAAAGGATAATGCCAAAACATAAGTTAACACTATTCAGTCTTTTTTTTTTTTACAGAAAATTGGAGGTCTTCAAGAATGTAGAAATTTAGAAAAACTGTATTTATATTATAATAAAATTTCCAAAATCGAAAATTTAGAGAAATTATTCAAATTGGAGGTTCTTTGGCTGAATCACAATACAATTAGAAATATTGAGGTAAGATAATTTCAGTAATTTATATGTAAAGTCAGTTACCCCTGTGGAGTTTTAATCACAATGTCCAAGATCATATTATGGGCATATTTATGACCAGCTTAATTATTGTTAAGAAAAACTAACATGTATACAGCATTTATAATGTGTAGAAAACTTCATATACGGGGGGTGCCTGGGTGGCTCAGTTGTTAAGCGTCTGCCTTGGGCTCAGGTCATGATCCCAGGGTCCTGGGATCGAGCCCCGCATCGGGCTCCCTGCTCAGCAGGAAGCCTGCTTCTCCCTCTCCCACTCCCCCTGCTTGTGTTCCCTCTCTTGCTGTCAAATAAATAAATAAAATCTTAAAAAAAAAAAAAAAGAAGAAAGAAAACTTCATATACGATGTTTTCTTTACTCCTCCCACCAAGCTTGGGCGGTAGGTTATTTCTTCCTTGAAAGTTAAAAAAAATAGAGATTTAGAGAAGTTATATATATATATTGCCAAAGATTATAAACACATTCTGTGTGATGTGTTTTTCTTCCTACTCATCTTCCTCCTTTCCTCTCCCCTCCCCTCCCTGTTCCCTCTTCTTCCAATAATTCTCTCCACGTTCCAGAGAAACAAAGATGACTGCTTGAAGGCACCTACTTACTTCTGTGCTTGTGAAGTACACAGTACCCAGTGCTCAAAACACTTGGAGAACTAACCAGATTGATCAGATCATTTATAAATATATATATTACTGACTTCCTCTAAATGATATATTGTCTAAATTTTCAGGGCTTGCAAACTTTGAAGAATTTAAATGACCTTAACCTTGCTGGAAATCTAATAAGCAGCATTGGTATGTATTATTTCATTTGGAATATGAGATAATGCTACAATAATTTTTTATCAGTATGAAAAGTACATTCTTAGATTTCTTTTTTTAGACTCTTTTGTATGATATTTTGCAAAGCATTTCTAAATCTATGATTATAGGATGTGAAAATACTAACCATTAATCAGCTGTTACTAACTATACAGTGTTACTATTAGCCTTACTTATATGCAAGAAATGATCATATACAACTAAGAAATATGACAGGATATGAACAGGAGGGAAAACAAGAAATTTAATTTTTCTTTCATCTTGTTTTTTAAATTAAAGGTCGATGTCTTGATCCCAATGAACAACTGGAAAGATTAAACCTTTCTGGTAACCAAATATGTTCTTTCAAGGTATGTTTAAGTGGAACAGTCTATTTTTATTTACCAACCTGGATCATGAACCATCTTATTGCAGAAAATGTACTAAATAGTTCCCTTTTAAAGAACAATTTAATTATTTTGGACTATCCAGTACTCTAAGAAATTTTAGAGGCAGCTGATTAAGCTGGCCCTAATGATCTGACACTATTAAAACCAAACAAGAAACTATTTACTTGGCTTAGTTTTCCTCTGATCTTTCTGGCTACACCTCTGGTTTTTCATCTTCTCCTAACATCTAAAAAATGGGCTGCTCCAGGTTAGTCCCAGGATCTTTTCTCATTACTATCTGCATTTATTCTCTAAATAATTGCATTGTCTTATGACTTTAAATACCTTTTATACATTTATTATTCCTCACTTTCTACTTTCCCTAACAACTATTTCTATTTCTACTTTCCCTCATAACTCCCCAGAACTATAGATATCTCCTATCCTAACTCAAACTGATTTCCTCCACACTGAATGTTCACTTCTTCTCCTGCATCCTTCTCTACCTCTCTAAATGGCATCTCCATTTTTCTTTTTTTTTTTTAAGATTTTTTATTTATTTATTTGACACACAGAGAGAGATAGCAAGAGAGAGAGCACAAGCAGGGGGAGTGGCAGGGAGGCAGAGGGAGAGGGAGAGGGAGAAGCAGGCTCCCCGCTGAGCAAGGAGCCCGATGCGGGGCTCGATCCCAGGACACTGGATCATGACCTGAGCCGAAGGCAGCCGCTTAACTGACTGAGCCACCCAGGCGCCCCGGCATCTCCATTTTTCTAATAGCTTAAGCCAAAATCCTTAGAGTCATTTTTTTACTCCTCTTATTCCTTCATAACCCATATCCAATCTATCACCAAGTTCTGTTGGCTCTACCTTCAGATATGTCCAGTCTGACCATTTTTTACCACCTAGATCTCTACTAACCTGATTCAAGACACGATCATCTCTAACCTGCATTTTGGAGGAAAAAAAAAAAAAAGCCTCCAAACAGGTCTCCCTGTGTTTACCCTTTCACTACTATCAGTCTGTTTTCTACACAGCAATCTGCTCCTTCAAAAACTATGTCAGATCAAATCACTCTTCTGCTCAAAACTCTCCCTTGGCTTCTCATCTCTTTCAGAGAAAAAGCCGATTCCTACAATGGCCCACAAGACTCTCTATAATCTAGTCTTCCCCGCACTGTGTCTCTGACCACAGCTTCTACCACTTTCCCCTTTGTTTACTCCATTCCAGCCACTCTGGTCTCCTCACTGGTCCTTGAATATAGCTAGTGCTCTCACCTTAGGGCCTTTGCACTTGCTGGGATATTCTTCCCCCAAATATCTTCATGGCTCATTCTCCTCATTCTTTGAGGATTTTGTTCAGATGTTATGTTCTTTTTTTTTTTTTTAAGATTTATTTATTTATTTGAGAGAGAGAATGAGAGAGAGCACATGAGAGAGGGGAGGGTCAGAGGGAGAAGCAGACTCCCTGCCGAGCAGGGAGCCCAATGCGGGACTCGATCCCGGGACTCCAGGATCATGACCTGAGCCAAAGGCAGTCGCTTAACCAACTGAGCCACCCAGGCGCCCCAGATGTTATGTTCTTAGTGACACCTTTCCTGGCCAATTTAGGTAAAATAGCAATAACTCTACTACCCTCCCTAACCTGAAGCATTCCCATCACTCTTTCCTTGTTTTTTCTTCTTGGCACTTATGCCACATCCCCTGGCACTTATCCACATCCTTTCCTACTAGCTCCACGAATGCAGGAACCTTGCCTGTTTTATTCACTGCTGTATCCATAATGCTTAAAACAGTACTTGACATGTAAAGTCTCAATAAACATTTGAATGAAAGAGGAAAACAAAAAGACTTAATGTTGATGGCATATAATGTAGGTGAAAACATATGGCATTTATAATTTTGACAGTGTCAAATTGAAAGTGCATACTCAAACACTTCCTTTAGACAGTAATGAAGAAAGATGAATAAATACACTATAAAAATATTTTGAATTGATCATTATTAAAATACACATCCTCAAGGGGCGCCTGGGTGGCTCAGTCATTAAGCATCTGCCTTCGGCTCAGGTCACGATCCCAGGGTCCTGGGATCGAGCCCCACATCGGGCTCCCTGCTCAGTGGGGAGCCTGCTTCTCCCTCTCCCACTCCCTCTACTTGTGTTCCCTCTCTTGCTGTGTCTCTCTCTGTCAAATAAATAAATAAAATCTTAAAAAAAAAAATACACATCCTCTTACTCAGAGAAGAATATTAGACACCAAAAAGCTATAGAATGAGGCAGAATGTCATAAACACTTTAACCAGAAGTTTTAAAAATATAAAAAGTTTAAACAAAATTTTATTGGTCAAATTCAAGAGGAAATATTCGATGTGAACACTGAGGGGCTGACAGAATTTCAACAGGCATTGGAGGAGGATCTACAATGCAGTGGGAGGAACTCTTGATCTTGGGGTCATGAGTTCAAGCCCCACACTGGCATAGAGATTACTGAAAAATATATATATACATGTGTATATATAAATACATGCTGTGGGAAGTAGGCATTCTAAGATGGGGAGAACAATATGCATGAAGACATGGTGGTAAGAAATCAAGGGGTATATTTGAGAACATCAGCGGAAGACAGCAGAGGGAACTATGAAAGATAAATTTGGAATGCTGTGGGAGGTAATTTTTAAGCTAACTTATGAGACATGAGTAGGAGGTGCCTAGGGAAAGAGCATTCCAGGCAAAGTGTGAAGGACCTAAGTGGGGGGAAAGAGCATGGCAAATTCAAGAAACTAGAAATCTGTGGCTGGAACAGAGTGAGGGAGAGAATCATAAATCGAAGCTGAAGAAGATGAGTCCACAATGCTGTGAGGATAAGGTCCTACCAAGAAGCCACATAGAGGGGCGCCTGGGTGGCTCAGTTGGTTAAGTGACTGCCTTCGGCTCAGGTCATGATCCTGGAGTCCCAGGATCGAGTCCTGCATCGGGCTCCTTGCTCAGCAGGGAGTCTGCTTCTCCTTCTGACCCTTCCCCCTCTCATGCTCTCTCTATCTCATTCTCTCTCTCAAATAAATAAATAAAATCTTTAAAAAAAGAGAAAAAGAAGCCACATAGAAATTTATCTTACCCTGGCTAGCATGTGGTGCTTCAGCCTTCTGGTGCAGGAGAGCATAGCTGCATAGAAAGATCTGTCACTTCCAGCACTGCCACAAGCCAGAGGCAGCTTTGTACTGTGATAACATGAAGCTTAAGCAAAATAATAATGTAAAGCTCTCAGAATAATGACTAGCACACAGTAAGCACTCAGTAGATACACCATTTTATGATTACTGTCACTTTAATTACATTAACCTATTCTGTTTCAATCTCCTCATCAAAAAAGTAGGGATAAAAATTAGATTGTGAAAATGTATTATATGGCATAAAATGAAAAAGGTTCTCTATATGATAATGATGGCTGTTTTTCAGAAAAGCATTGAAACATGATTCACAGCAACTTTTACTATTCTCACATTAAGAATGTTCCTGAAACACTATTATCTTGAATTTTTATCTCTAACCTTTCCATCCATCCTAAAAAGAAACTATACTAGTGGTGATGGAATGCTTCTGTGCCACTTTCCATCCATAACAGATACCACACCACCAATTTTCAGTGAGATTTTGTGCTTTCATAGACTCCAATGTCATCTGACTTTAGACTATAGGTGGGGGTTGGAGGGGTTCCTGAGTAAGACTTCAAAGTTCATACCTACCATAGCCCAGACTGATGGTCAAAGGAAACACAGCTACCCAAAATCAAAAAGAGTGTTTACTCCTCAGAACAGTCTGATGATTTACCTTCCTTGCCCCTGCAGAATTTGACCAAATAATTCTCTGCACAACTCTGTCCAGAAATCTCCATTTCAGAGCAACTCTGCTTAGTCCCACTTCTGCCATGAGCCCAGTACTAGCCTTGGGGCCAGCTAGCAAGAGTTTGGACACACATTGGCCACCTGACCTTGTCTTTTTTTTTTAATTTATTTATTTGACAGAGAGAGATACAGCGAGAGAGGGAACACAAGCAGGGGGAGTGGGAGAGGGAGAAGCAGGCTTCCCGCGGAGCAGGGAGCCCGATGCAGGGCTTGATCCCAGGACCCTGGGATCATGACCTGAGTGAAGGCAGACACTTAATGACTGAGCCACCCAGGCGCCCCAGACCCTGTCTTACTTTTGACTCTGGGAGCCTGACTTCACGACTTACTTCCCCATTCCATTTGTACTTTATCTTCAGAACTAATGCCTTCTGGTTTTTGCTTTGGATTTCCCTTAACTCTGATTCTGACTCTACTAACTAGCATTACATCTGTTTAAAGCCAACCCCACCACAGTACCCTCCTCCACCAGGCCTCTGTCATGAATTCTTCTTTAGTTTTCTCAACACTTTAAAAATATAACCACCATTCCTAGCTTAGAGACTGAAGGCCAAAGCCAAGTAGACCTTTAACTTACAGACTTGTGTATGCATAAGCAATTGGTAATAGAGTTGTGATAAATTCTATAACAAAGGTAAACCCAGTGGCTAAAGAGAGTTCATAGGACCATCTGCCCCACACTTGGGCGATGAAACAAAACTCCCAGAAAAGATGATACTAGATTGAATCTTGACAGATTAAGAGGTAAAACTGGGATGAAGTTCAGTGCACTCAAAGGTAGCAGCATGAGTAAAGGTATAATGATAACTTAGGGTCTAGCACATTCTGAAACTTCCACTTGTTTGATACAGCTAAAACAAGAAATATTAGGGTTGAAACAAAAGAGACAAGACTGAAGAGTTAAGCAAGGGCCAGATGCCAAATAAAGGAAGGTGTAAACAATGGCTTAAACCTCAGGATAAAAGATATTTAGGAGAAGCACTGGTCTAGAAGTGCATTATTAATCCCCCACCCACCACCACAGGGTGCAAGGAAAATGAGGCCCTCAGGAGAAAGCTAGGTTTCAGTTGCCATTAACTGGTAGAAAGGGCATTTACAGAAGAACAACAAGGAAACAAAAATCCCTAAAAATCAGGAATTCAACAGTGATTATGTCATACAGAATTGGGGTCCCCTAGCTTTTGATGAGAAAAGCATATCTGGAGGCCGAGGAGAATGGTGAGCAGTGTTCCTAGAGTGGTAAGTGTGGGAAATGGTGGCAGAGGAAGCAGGAGACCTACAGATACAATGGGGACAGTTGTTAGCAAAGGGCCTGTGCAGAGGGGGCAGCGTTGTCTTCATAAATAAATGTGCTCAGGTGACTGGCTCCAACGTCCCAGGCGGAATGCATGGTTTAGTAAATATTCTTTGACGTTTTATAGTTAAAATATATAGTTACAGAAGAGTCTTCTGTTTAATTATTGCTAGCTATTCTTCATGTAGTTGACATGTTTTTCACTAGAGAAAAAAAATTTTATCCATCTAAATCACTTTAACATGTTTAAGCACATAGTAAAATGCATTACATTAAATTATGGGTGATCTTAAGTGCTCAAATGCCTCCTTTATAAATGGACAGTTGCAATTAATTAATTGAACATTATTATTGCTGTTGTTTTAGGACCTCACTAACTTAACCAGGCTGCGTCACTTAAAGGATTTGTGTCTGAATGATCCTCAGTATAAGACCAATCCAGTTTGTCTGCTGTGTAATTATTCCACACATGTATTGTATCACTTGCCTAGCCTTCAAAGACTTGACACATTTGATGTGTCAGCAAAACAGATCAAGGAACTGGCAGATGTAAGTGCATCCCTAATCAGATATCTGTGACTTAAGTTTAATTAATGCTTCTTTCTGGCTGTGTCCACATATGGTAGGTAGTATTATCTTGTCAGTTCTTGTCACCAACTCTACTTTTGCCCCAGTGAGCTGGCTATTTCACATAAACATATATAAATAACATTAGTACTAGAATATTAAATTTGATGACAGTACTAGAAGGTGAATTAATAGAAAAACACAATTTATACAAAACTAAAAAATCTGAAAGATTATCATGAGTGTCAAGAATAACTGAACTAGTGCAATATATACAAAAATTAATAAGGCCTAACGTAGAAATGAAATAAGTAACCCTCTCATTTGGAATACTATATATCAAAATTAAAAAATATCCATGGTTGATGGTAGTATGCCAGGATTAGGTAGATTTTAATCTAATTAAAAATGATTTGGGGTTCCCTAGAAGTACAGGTGGATCAACCCACACTCCCAAAATCTTGAAGATCTCTCAAATCTTGAAGAGAGCCACTCCTAGGCTGCCATTGATGGTGAACCTCCCAGTAAAGGGTCTAATTTCACATGCCATCAAAGAATTCTATAATTTCAGAATGGAGTACATAGGAATTCACCATATTTATTAATAGTCTTTCCACATTGTATTTCTTCCTTTCCTTCCACTCCAGTGCGCCACTTTCGTTCATTCAGTTAACCATGTAGTAAATAGGTTTTGAGTATCTAGAGTGTGCCAAGCATGATGATGCCCCCACGTGAGCCCTCTCATCCTTTGTGGCTCATCCATCATCTCAATATAAAGTATGCCTTTATCTATTTGTCTTGTTCCTCTTCTCTTGCTAGCCTGAGGATTTTTCTCAGGTTCCATTCTCTCCTCTCTTTTCCATAACTGAGATTATCCTCTCTCCCACCCCAATCTAGAAAGTGAACTGTCTTGCAGTATCAAGCAAAGGGCTAGAGTTCTTGTCTATTAGCAGATGATCAAAGTCATTGGAGATTCAGGGAAGAATGTCTTCTCTAACAGTGTGAAGTCAAAAATAACAGTAAAACTTCACAGTAACACATTTTTTGAAATGTCCATTATTATCTGCAGAGTTTTACATTAGGCAGTTTCTTCCAAGGTGAGCTGGTTCACGCTTCATGAAATTACTTGGCTTATTAACTTCTCCAACAAATATTTAATACCTATTACATTCCAGCCACAGCTCAGGCCCTAGAGATACAGTGACTGAAACAGACAAAATCCCTGCTTGCTTGGAGTTTACATTCTTATGGAAGAAGACAAATAATAAGCAACTAAGTAGGAAAACAACTAGTATGTCAGGTAGTGATAAATGCTATGGAGAAAAATAAAACAAGGGTGAAGGAAACAAGATTATTTGTAGGGCCAGAGGGAGGAGTGTTGGGTACTGTATATAGAATTGTTGGGAGAGGATTTCCTCAGGCAACACTTGGGCAGAGACCTGAAGGAAGTAAGTGAGCAAGCTTTTCAGGGATCAGCAAATGCAAAGAACTTGAGGCAGGAGCATGCGTCTCAAATTTCAGGAACAGGAGGTTAGTGTAGGTGGAGCTGAGTAAGTGAGAGGAAGAGAAGAGATGAAAACAGGAATGGCCGAGGTGGGGAGAGCATATGAGACTGCAGGATGTTATAAAGATTTTGGCTTTTACTTTGAGTGAGGTGGGGCCACTGGAAAATTTCGAAGAGGAAAGACAAAATGACTTATTTTTTAAAGGGATCCTTTTCACTAATGGATTAAGAATAGAGGATTTGAGGGGAAAAGGTAAGTGCAGAGAAACCAGTTAGAGCCCAGTTACTGGGATGAGAGGTGTTGATGGTTTGATACAAGGTGTTAGTGGAAGAGGTGGTAAAAAGTAGTCAGATTCTGTAGTAGTTAGAAGGTGGAACCCATCTGGATTTGCTGTAGACTGACTGGATGTGAGGTGCAGAGGAAAGAAACAGTGATTCCAAGTTATTGGCCTCAGCAACTGAAGGAGGGAAGAAGTTGCTCTTAATGAGTTGAGGAAGAATATGGAAGGAGTGGGTTAAAAGGAAAAATCATGGTTTAATTTTAGGCATGTAAAATTTTTTAGAAGATTTTTTTATTTTAGAGAGAGCAGGCATGCATGCAAGTGGGGGGAGGGGCAGAGGAAGAGGGAGAGAAGCAGGCTCTCCTTTGAGAGCAGAGCCTGACACAGGGCTTGATCTTACAACCCTGAGATCATGACCTGAGCCAAAATCAAGAGTCCGACACTTAACTGACTGAGCCACCCACCCAGTGCCTCTTAGGCATGTAATTTTGAGCAATCTTTTGAACATCCGAGAGGATATGTTCAATAAGTAGTTAGGTATGAGTCTGCTATTTAAGAGAGTTGCCTGGCTTGGAGATACAAATATGAGAGTTGAAGGCAGAAAGATGGTGCATAGAGCCAGGGACTAGATAAATCACCAAGGGAATGGTGTAAATGGGGAAGTGTGTCAGTTGGGTCTTAGAGACTGGGGAGAGAGGAGGAACCCGCAGAAGAGATGGAAGAGGAGAGGTAAGAGAGGCAGGTTCTTTTGACATTCTGGCTAAGGTTGTCATACATTTGGTTTAGTCTTGTATATGTCAGAAGTACTATCATTAAAAGAATAAAATAAGGAATTGTTACACAGTTCCTTATATCTTCTCTTTCTTCACCCTTTTAAGGCAAAAATTATATATATATATATATATATATATATAGCTCAAGTTTTTATTTAGATCAAGATGATTTTTCAAATTCAAAGTATTTTTATTTAAGGATTGCATATGGATTCCAAGATGCTTTTTCTTCATTACCTTTCCTAAGAAGACAGGTTGTATCTGGTTGTGGCAATTCTCCAATGTGATAAACTCTTGAGCAGGGTACTGTTGATTCTTCTTCCAATTTTAACCCATGACTCTGGAGTCATTTGTGTAAACTGTTAAGTGGCAAGTAAAGTCAGGAGGACCACCATGGAGTCAGCATGGGAAAGAGGGAAGAATATGGGAGTTTAAAACAGAAGACTTGGATTCAAGCTCCAGTTGCATCCATTACAACCAGTCACTTAGACAAGGCCTTTCCCTTCCCAAACTTCAGTTTTCTGAACTATTAAGATAGTGATGATAAAAATAGTACCTGTCCTGAGGGTTACTGTAGGGACACAGTGAGTTAATGGGCATAAAACCCATTTTAATTGTTAAATACTATAAAAATAATCACTATGAAACTATATGACTTCATTCTTGTTTGGTAATCAAAGAAGCAAATGGAACAAATTTTGTTTGTTAGTACAAACATGCAATTGGATTTCGCATTATAGTTAGACTATTTTCAAAAAAATTTTTTTACTGTAATAAGCAAGTAATTCTACCAAAGTGGAATTGGATGAAAAATGAGTTCGACATTCTCAAAAGTTCAAACACAAAAAAGCAAATTGAATATAGTAAGCCTATAAAGTCTATTTGCCATGTATTTACAATTTACAACATAGTCTTCCCCACTTTTCCAAAGTCTAAGTATATACTCTCAAACAAGGATAAAAAAACCCTGATTGATAACTCTTATTTATTGTTATGACACTGTAAGTGATTTTTGAAAGAGTTCAGGAATGGGGTGCCTGGGTGGCTCAGTCGTTAATTGTCTGCCTTCGGCTCAGGTCATGATCCCAGGGTCTTGGGATCGAGCCCCATGTCAGGCTCCCTGCTCAGTAGGAAGCCTGCTTCTCCCTCTCCCACTACCCCTGCTTATGTTCCTTCTCTTGCTTAGTCTCTCTCTGTCAAATAAATAAATAAAATCTTAAAAAAAAAAAAAGGAAGAGTTCAGGAACAGTAAAATATCATAATTTATGTCCCTAAATGCAGATATAGGTATATTCTTAATAAAATATAAAAGTACAGTAGAAGAAACTGTGCAGGGATACACTAGAAACTGAAATCAGTAGATATCTGTGGAAGGTGGGGCATATGGGAAACAGGTGTGGGAAGTAGACTTTTCATTGTATACTTTTCAATTATTTTGCTGTTTGAAACATGAATATATTACTTATTCAAAAATAATTAGGGGGCCTGCGTGGCTTAGTTGGTTAAGTTCAGCCATCTACCTTTGGCTCAGGTCACGATCTCAGGGTCCTGGGATCAAGCCCCGTGTTGGGCTCCCTGCTCAGCGGGGAGTCTGCTCCCTCTCCCTCTGCCCCTGCCCCCCCACTTATGCTCTCTCTCTCTCTCTCTTAAATAAATAAAATCTTTAAAAAATTTAAAAACAAAAGAAAAGCAGTATTTTTTTGTCCCCCACCTAAGGGACTCCAAGTTAAATTTGAATTTCAGATAAGCAACAAATAATGTTTTAATATCATACTTCTTAAACTTAGTTATACTTATCCACTTATACTCAAGCATTATTTACTGTTTACCTGAAGTTCAAATTTAACTTACATTTTATCTAGCAATCCTATCTCTACTCATGTTCTCTCATTTTAGATTTAAGAATTCAATAGAATTTTTTAGCTGCCACTGACTCAAAGTATTCTTCATTAGATTTTCCATTTTCTCCAAATAGTCAAAAATTAAGAAACACGAATTGCCATTTCCTTTTTTCTTCTAATTCCATTGCACTTCCAAAATAAGCTCTTCTTTATCAGGAATTTTTTATACCTTAATCATTCTAAAAAACATTTTTTTTTTCCTGAACCATTCTGTGTTATTAATGCCTTATTTTTTGCGGAGGAATTTAGTGATTTCAATTTCAGAACTTCATAATATGCGTGGGCAAGGGAATTCTTTTGGCCTGTTTATCCTGCCATATATTTGTGTCTGTTCCATCTTTTACGCCAGATAATTCTGTTGGGATCTTAATTATCCACTCTCTACCAAATAAATCACATAACAGGAGCCTGCATCTATGAAAATACATGTCCAGAACAGTGTACAAGCCTTCCAAATTATTTGAGGTACAGGTTTCCTAATAAAAAGAAATGCCTTCATTATTTCAAGTAAACAGTTAAATATAAGTCACATTTAATAGTGCATTTGATTTGTTTATTTTTTCCTCAGCTAGTTCTTTTTGACTAATACTGCTTATGAGTATTAGCTGTAGTAGTATAGTATTAGTATAACTGGTGTATTTTTCAATAGTAGATTTAGTCTATTTATCATCATGTATTTATTAATAACTGAGTGATCACTGGTATTAAGGTATACTAGGTGATGGGTAGATTGACAATTTAATTATTTGCTCAGTCTAAAACAAGTTTATTTAGAGCATCCTTTTAGAGAATTGGGGGAAAAAACCCATCAAATCCATGATTTCTTAGCCATGCTTTTAAAAACTCAATTGAATAATGTTACATTTGCTTTTAATGCTTTCCAGTGTATTTTTTCCCTAAATTAATCAAATAGGAATAATATAATTACATATTTGCCTTAGTCGTACTGTCTCTTTAGCTAAATGATACGATTTTATAAACAATTCTATCTGGAGGCTCTTAACGTTGTCATCCTTGAATAAATGTGAGTATGCCTCACACTTAAAATATTATCCACAAAGAAAATCTTTGGAATTTTATATTTTGCTTATTAAGTTTAAATACAGCACTCTGTAGCCATTATCATTTCAACTATCATCATTATTAGTAATCAAGCATTCAAAACTTTCCAGTGGGTTGGTTATATAGAACATATCACACTCCCGTAATGCCACTAATAATTACTTATAATGTTTTTTGCTTCAGTTAATCTTTTGTTGTTTTTTTCCCTCACTTTTAGACCACAGCAATGAAAAAAATAATGTATTACAATATGCGTATAAAAACTGTTCAGAGGCATCTTAATGAAGACCTTGAAAAACTGAATGATCAAAAATGCAAATTACAGAAGTTGCCAGAAGAACGAATAAAATTATTTAGCTTTGTGAAAAAAAATGTAAGATTTAATATTATAAAATTTCAGCAGCCATATCTTAAGAAAACTGGCAAAAAGACAGCATTATCTTTTAAATTATATATATATGTATATATATAAAATTTTTTTTATTAATACTTCCAAGTTTGCCCCCAAACTTTTGATTCCATTTGCTTGACTAAGCTTCACTGTGTGCTTAGAAGTCTGCAACCATAAAAAGGTATAGGCTTATTAATTTATAAACATTTTAAAAAGCTGTGTAATCCAATATGAATCCAAAAGTTATAGAGATCTATTAGAGTTATTTCAGCTGCATTTTTTTAGACCCCTTCAGGCTGTGCTCAAAATTCATTTTTTTGCCTAAAGTGCTAAAATATCCCTTTACTAATACTATTAAGGTATTAAGACAGGCTGGGAACTTTAAATCAAGCTATACTTTGGTAGTTATATTATGTGTGTTTTTTTTTACTTGGAGTAAATTGTATTTCCTTTACCAAAAGTAGTCTCTGAAAAATTAAGGATTATTAACCTCAAAATAGAACATATTAGAACTTACTGTATTTTTTTAAAGGCAAGAAAATATAATCATTCAACAAATGGTATTAAAAAAATAAACTATTTGGGAGTAGGGGAATTGTATTCTTAGTTTACACTTTACCAAAAATAAATGCCAGTGGGGAAAAAAGAACTAAATGTAAAAATTTTAAAAACCTGAAAAAACTGAAGAATATATAGATGTATATGTTTACCTGATCTCAGCCTACCAAATAAAAGAAATACTAGAAATGACAAAAGAACAGAATGTAGATTCGATTGCAAAAAATAAAAGTAAAATGCTTTGGTACTTAAAAAGCATCATTAATAAAAGTAAACAATAAATGACAGTCTGAAAAATGTCTTCAACAAACATCCTGGACAGATGTGATATCCCTACTATAAACAGTCATAAATAAAACAAAAATCAAATATTGAAATAGAAAAACCAAGCAAAGCACGTAAACTTCTATTTTACAAAAGAAGAAATAAAGAATGACTAATAAACATTTGAAAGAAGAGCTCAACTTAATTATGAATTTCCAAATGTGAATTAAGGTAACAACCATTTTGCCTATAAAATTGTCAAAGTATAACACATGGTAGTGCTCAGGCTGGTAAAGAGGAGTGTGACACTACTGTACCACCGATGGAATGTAATTTGGGTCGTACATATTCACAGCCTGAAAATGCTTGTAGCCTTGGACCCAGTAAATCTACATGTAGCACTCTGTTCTAAGGATTTGGATAAATATTTACATGCATAAGCTATTTATCACTGTACCATTAATAACAACAAAAAATTGGAAACCTACCTGAATGTTTAACCAGAGAGGAAGAATTATTCATTCTTTTTTTTTTTTTTAAGATTTTATTTATTTATTTGAGAGAGAGAGAGCACATGAGAGGGGGGAGGGTCAGAGGGAGAAGCAGACTCCCTGCCGAGCAGAGAGCCCGATGCGGGACTCGATCCAGGGACTCCAGGATCATGACCTGAGCTGAAGGCAGTCGCTTAACCAACTGAGCCACCCAGGCGCCCAAGAATTATTCATTCTTAAGATAGAATAGTATACTACCATTAAAACCCAAGTCTTTTAAATATATTTAATATTTATAAATACGTTAATTATCATTAATTATATTAATAGATAATATAAGTCATAATATATATTTCTAAAATAAACAGGTTTTAATTAATAATATAATAGAAAGTTATCCTCAAAGTAAAACATTAACAAAATTTATTTTTGAATAAAAAATGAACCAGTATATGGAAATCATTTTATATCTATTTTTATGTGGAAATGAATGTATTAAGTAAAACCTGCAAATGTGAAAAATAATACCTCTAGATAAACTAGTAGACATTTTTATAAATGTGCTTAATTGTTTTTTAACAGCTGGATATAGCCATTATAGAGGGGGAGGACAGATAATTTGTAAATTTCTATATATATACACCTCTCCATGTATAGTACAATTTATCTTGAAATCCTGCAAGGCAGGGATTAAGGCAGGGCAAATGAGGCACTCACTGTGGGCCCAAAATCTGAGTGCTAAAAACCTCAGTAACTGCAATAAATCATACGTAGTACAGTATTTTTTCAAAATGCAGATGAATGCTGACAAAGCCCATTATGAACAAGAAAAAAACAAAATATCAAAATTTTAAATAAAGACATTGCTATGCTGAGCCATATATAGGAGACTGTGGCAAAAGGAAAAATATGCATCCCTATATACATGTTTTGTATATTTGCTATGGTTGATTTTTTTCCCAGAATACCAAAGTACTTGAAAAAATATTAAAAAAATTGAAAGGTAGGTGTGATAGAAGTCACATTAATTTGAAGTTTAGATATTTTATTTATACCAAAGCCAGTATTTGTTATAATTTTACTTTGGCTTTAAGAGAAGCAAACTCATCACTTAATATTTAAAAATCCATTTCTTCGCTTTTCTCATTGTCAATTAAAAAAGCTGCCACATTTGAAGTAGTTAAGACTGTCCCTTGGTCAAGAGAAATTGGCTGACTAAACTTGTACCGAAGTTGTAATCACATGTTTAGCATGTTTTTGTGAAGTTTGGCCTATTTATTATCTAGATTTTTATTTTGTTAATTTAAATTAACTATATATTTAATAATTCCACTAAAAATTTTTGCTCTCTGGCACACTGATTTCAACAGCTGGAACGGGAACTTGCTGAACTCAAGGGATCTGGCAAAGGGCACAATGATAGATCCAATAACAATAAAGTAACTGAACTTGAAAAATCAAAGAACTGTGAAACTGTCACAGAAGAACCAAATCTTCAACAGAAGATACTGACCAAACTAAATGCCTTGAATGAAAGGGTAACATTCTGGAACAAAAAACTAGATGAGTATGTTTTATGAATTGTCTAGTTGTTCAAACTCGAAACATGAGAGAATAGAACGTTCTAGGCTATCCAGTTGAGCTCAGTTCCCTTCTTCATGAGTGGAAAGAATTATATGATGAAGTAAAACATGGAATGTGTTTCTAGTCCAGTTCCCATTAGAGCTAGACATCATTGGTTCAAAGCTGACATATGTAGTTTTTTCGAGAGGCAATACTTACTTAGGCACAGTGAACTTCCCCCTACTGGCTTCCTGTCACATCACTGCTCTAGTGAATGCAAACTAAAAAAAGAGCTGCTACTGATGCAGAAAACTCACCACATAGATCTGACTGAGCAAAGCATATACACAGTTGTCTGGAATCATGTAGAAACAAACTCTGGTTGAGTATCAACTAGAAATATAAAGCAAGAAAACTTAGTCGTGTAAATTTTTTATTTACTAGGGCACTAAATGGATAAGTTAGTTTGCCCTGTAAATACTACTACTACTACTAATAATAACTAACATTTATTGGATTCTTTGTGCCAAATTCTTTGCTAAGAGCTTTACAAGTATTTTGCATATAATCCTCAAAAAAGCTTTTTCAGGTGTGGTACTATTAATATTGCCATTTTACTAAGAAACTACAGCATAAAAAGATCTGAGAGTCATAAGTGGCGGAGCCAGGTTAGCCTTCTAACCTTCACATATTCTGAAGTTAACATAATTTGAAGTGATTTTAATTGCCAGAAATAGAGTATCTTTTCCTTGGTTTAACTGTTAACACCAAGCTTTCTTTATCCATTGAAAGAAGCCTATATTTTCACATCAGCTATAAAAAAAAATTATTTTAATCTTAATGTGCTTTTTAAGTGTTTCTAATGGCTTTATTTTTTTTCTTAAATAGAATTGAAGCAATTTATCGTGTTGAAGTAAAGCAAAAGAAGAGAAGTCATGGATTATTGATCCCATTTTTGTTAATTGAGTTGGAGAATGTGGGAAATATCCACTTTGAAGAAGGCACTCGATCTGATGACTGGTAAATCTATCTGAAATTTAGTTACAGCTTTAAAAATAATTTTAGGTGCTTAAGATAGATCATCAACCAAAATATCAACTTATAAAATCTTCAGATGTCTAATTTTCAAAACACTTCTCATATAGAATATTCATCCACTGTAAATTGGCCATTACCTATTTTGCCATCAATACATTTTCTGTTGCCAGAATACAATTTTCAAAAGTTTATGGCCAAGTATTAATTTTATATATGTTTATACTGTTCATTCCTGGACTGGACATAGGCCTGGATTCTGAATACTGTATGAGAAGCTAGAATAGAGAAGGAATGCAGAAGCAGGATTGGCCACAGCAGGTTGCAAACACTGGAGGAGGCTCCCTAGCAAATTTCCTGGGGGTCCATAGTCAAAGTCAAACCAGTTATCTATAGCTAGCTAGGGTCAGGGTGCACATGGACTCTGTGAGTTAAAATAAGGCATACACTTAAAAGCCAGGAATTTGGGTGGAAAGCCCATTTAGATAAAAATGGAGAGAGCCACCAGAAACAGAAGCAGGAAACGGACATACACACTTCAAAATTGAAGCCTACTGGTACAAACCAGAAAGTGGTTGTGTTGCTTCAACTCGAGGGTACAACCAAAGAAATGATTTTAAAGAAACGAAAGAAGGAAGGGAGGTGGGAGGGAAGGAAGGAAGAGGAGAAGGGAGGAAGGAAGGAGAAAGAAGGAAAGAAACGAAGGTGGGAAGAAGGGAAAGAAGAAGTTTGCAGCAGAAAAATATCACTAATTTTAACTTTCACATTTCTGCAGTCATTTTCTCAAAATTGGGGAGCCCACAAACAAGCCAAAGATTGCCATAGAATCCTAGAATATGCTGCAAATTTGGGTGTGTGGAAACCAGGAAACACATAAAGCTATAGAATGGACTTGATATATCATCCCAGAGGATTTTGCTCGCAGTCAATGTTGAAACAAACATTGACTTTTATGGAGTAAAATGGAAAAATTGCAGTAACTTTTTATAAAGAAAAATACATGATTGTTATGGATTACTTTAAAACAAGCCCCCTGATTTATATTATATGTAGCTCTTAACCTCTGTGAGTAAAATCTTCTAAAGGGCCTTGGGGGTATGTTGGTGGAAAAGTCTGAGAAGTTCTGCCCAAGTAAGAAAGAGACCTTTTAAAATACTTTTTTTTGTATCAATGCATCCATTTGCCAAGCAGTTACCACTGTTTGCTTAACCACAATACCTGATTTTTATGTACAAAGATATAAAAGGTATTCATCCCAGTTCCCATATAAACAAGGCCTTGATTTTTCAGGTGCAAAAACTGAATGGTGTCTGTCTGCTGGGTGTATGAATAATTTTTTAGGCTTTTGTTTATATTCACTCAACCTAAATAGATTTGTTTATTATTATTTGTTTCTTTTTAATTTATTGCAGAGGAGGCTCTTTACAAAACAAGTAGATTATAGAGAAAAAAACATAAAAATAAAATGACTTAAAAGACATTTAGGTAACTTTGTCAGCCTGATAGTAAATTAGCTTTGATGGATTTTTTAAAAAGATTTTTTATTTATTTATATGAGAGAGAGAGAGCATGAGCAGGGGGAAGGGAAAAGGAGGGGCAAAGGGAGAGGGAGAGAGAGAGAAGGAGGCTGAGTGAGGAGCCTACATAGGGCTCGATCCCAGGACCCCATCAGGCTTGATCCTAGGACTGCGAGATGATGACCTGAGTCTAAGTCAGATGCTTAATCAACTGAGCCACCCAGGCACCCCAGCTTTGATGGATAATCAAATCTGATAAATTTGATCAAATCAAATTTTATAATTATTAGCAATTGTTTACTTGGTTTTAATAAGAATAACCTTGATCCATTTTAAGAAGAAAATCAAATATATATTGGCAGAATTTGAAAGACTGTTTTTTACTTTTAGTGTACCACAAGCTTGGCTACCTTAGCTGTGATTTTTTTATGGATGTTAAGAAATAACTACTGGGGTGCCTGGCTGGCTCTGTTGGAAGAGCATGCAACTCTTGATCTAGGGGTTATGAGTTCAAGCCCCACATGGGGTGTAGAGATTACTTAAAAAAAAAAAAAGGAAAAAACTACTAACGTGCTTTAAATTGCTCTATGTGCTACATGTCTAGTTATTTATTTAAACACTGGCTTCTCTTTTATTAATACTTTTAAAGCCAGTGATTTAGGATTTAAATAAAAAGTACTGGAGTATGATACATGACATGTATCATATGATCTCACTGATATGAGGAATTCTTAATCTCAGGAAACAAACTGAGGGTTGCTGGAGTGGTGGGGGGTGGGAGGGATGGGGTGGCTGGGTGATAGACATTGGGGAGCGTATGTGCTATGGTGAGCGCTGTGAATTGTGTAAGACTGTTGAATCACAGATCTGTACCTCTGAAACAAATAATACATTATATGTTAAAAAAAAAAGAAGATAGTAGGAAGGGAAAAATGAAGGGGGGAAATTGGAGGGGGAGACGAACCATGAGAGATTATGGACTCTGAGAAACAAACTGAGGGTTCTAGAGGGGAGGGGGGTGGGGAGATGGGTTAGCCTGGTGATGGGTATTAAAGAGGGCACGTATTGAATGGAGCACTGGGTGTTATACGCAAACAATCATGGAACACTACATCAAAAACTAATGATGTAATGTATGGTGATTAACATAATGTAATAAAATTTAAAAAAAGTACTGGAGTAGAGCTAGAACCCAAATACAAAGATTTTCTGTCAAAACAGCCTTTATTTATTTCTTTAGCAAAAGAGCATTGCAGATTTCTAATTATGTATCATTTGATATTTCTTAGCTTCATTTATTTTATGAAATAAAAGGACTATCTTTTTCAGTTTAAAGACGACCTTGTTTTATAGAGACTTCCTTGTTGAGTAGATTTTTGCCACTGTAGCATTATCATTACAGATTCATATTATCTACCTATGTATTACCAGTTGAGCTAGCCATTGACAGCAGACAACATTGGTCAAGTCAGGACTCACTCCAAAGCATAAAACATAGTCCTTGTGCTTGAGAAGCTTTGAACCTGGTTATAGATTCAGGGCATTTACAGTTTAAAGAAATAAGTTCAAAACATCACAAAATAATATATAAGTGACTATAAGTTCCTTGGGGACAGATAAAATGTTGCATGTACCTCATAAGTCATAAAAACTAGCATGGGGCTGGCTGGATTCGTAACTCCATAAATACAGTCTGATGTTTCTGAATCACTTAATAGATACTCACTTTAACAGTTTCACTTTTGTGTATATAATGACTTTCAGTAATCTAACCCTTATATATAAAGATTTCATGCTTCCTGTACTATTTCAGGGAGTTACAGCAGCACAAACTTTTTGTTTTATACTGATAAGACATTGATATAAGTCAGCAAATAAGTTGACAGTATTTATTAAACCCTTGTTTAGGATTTTGAAGTACATTTTAATAGGTTTTATTGAGCTCCAGCCATTTAAAAAATGTGCATTCTACATTTGCTAAATGAGTGCATCATTTGGATATTATTGAATGATCGTAGGCATCTCTCTTTGTAACTCAATCTCAGTCAGTGATGTATATCACCACTGGGGATGCTCACACATGCCAGTACCACTGAATGAGTGATGGTACGCAATGAAATGATGGGCCCTCACTCTCCTAGCCTCTACTGTACTTGATGCTGCTAACCATTCCTTCTTTGTAACTTCACCTCTCTTGTTTGTTTTTTTTTAAGATTTTATTTATTTGAGAGAGAGAGAGAGAGAGAGAACACAAGCAGGGTGGGGGGAGGGGGAGGGACAGAGGGAGAAGCAGACTCCCCGCTGAGCAGGGAGCCTGATGTGAGGCTCCATCCCAGGACCCTGAGATCATGACCTGAGCTGAAGGCAGACGCTTAACCGACTGAGCCACCCAGGTGCCCCTCACCTCTCTTGTTTTTTGTACCTAGACATTTTCTATTTCCTTTTTATATTCTCTTGCCAGTCTCTTGTATTCCTGAACTTTTAAAAACTACTTACAGTTAGAGTCTTTCTCCTTTACTCTATTCCTGTTAGATGTTTCTATCTGGATGTCCAACTGGTGAGGCAAACTCAACACATTCAAAAGAGAACTCATCTGTGAAGTAATAAAATATACAGTAAGGTTAGAGTCAGAAAACCTAGGTCAAACTCTATCTACATAATCTTGAATCAGTCATTTAACCCATTTGAATCTCATCTATAAAAATGAAAAAAATGAAAATCTACCACAAAAGATTACTGCTAGGATTAGACAAAATAGTGTAAAAGTACTTAGTTCTTAATCTTTATGTTTTTGTTTTCCTCTTCCTACCTACAAACCACCCCTTCTACTGACTTCTCCATTCCTGTTTGTGGCACTACCATCCTACCAGTCATGCAGACTCAATAAACATTGAAGCCATTCTTGACTCCATTCTCTCCCTCAGTCTCCACATCCAATCAGGGCAAGACCCTCCATGATGTCTCTTGCATTCATTCTCTCCTCTCCATTGTAACCCAAATCACCTGCACACAGGACCTCAGAACCTTCCTCTTAGACTATGCTACAACATCTAGCAGAGTGTCTGGATGTAGTAGGCACTTGGTATTTGCTAATCAATCCGTAAAGATAACTAACCATATTCTGAGATGGAAAACACTCTGGAGGAGCAGGCTTAGAGGCAGGTGTTGAATTAAGTTTGGGAAGCCTATTCCATGTGCAAGTGAATATACCAAGTAGGCAGCTGGATGTTCAAGTCAGGGTATATCCATCTAAATTGGGTAGAGATAAAGTCTGGGAATAAAATGTTGGAGTTTATTGGTGTATATATAAAATGTATTTTTTCTATATATTGCCGAGGAACCAGATGAAATCACCTAGGGATAGTGTTCATGGAAACAAGAGGAGAGTCAAAGACTGATTCCTGGTGCAATCCAACATTTAGAAACGTGTCAGAGGAAAAAGAACCAGCGAAGAAAACCATGAGAAAGCCTGTAAGAAGAAAGCCAGAAACATATAGTTTCATTGAAGCCAAAAAAGAAAGTGTTTCAGTAATGGAGGATTACTCAACCAATGTATCTTTTAGTCAGAACACATATATAATAATTAATAAAACAACTCTTAATTTTATGTTTCAAAGCTTAGCATCTTTTTTATTGATTGAATAAGTATACCTAGTTTGAAAACAGACATGAAACACTACATTAAAAACTAATGATGTAATGTATGGTGATTAACATAACATAATAAAATAAAAATTTAAAAAAATGAAAACAGAGCTATAATATGACAATGTATCTTTAGCAAAAACATAAAATATGGGCTATAACTTTTTATCATATGTAACTTTGTGTTCTTCAACATTTTAAGGACAATCTGTTATTTTCTTTGTATATATTCTGTCTTCCCATATAGGTTTAACTCCTGCTATGAATTAATTCTCTCACGTTTTTGTACATGGGACTTCAGAACATATGGAATTACAGGAGTGAAAGTAAAACGTGTCATCAAAGTCAACAACCGCATTCTGAGACTAAAATTTGAAGAGAAATTCCAAAAGTTTTTTGACAATGAAGATAATCATGATTCAGAGTAAGAAGTTAAATTCCATAAGGAACATTTTTATAGAAGTCTGATTTTATTTTGTAAAAGAGTCATTCTTTTTTAAAAGTTTACAATACTAAAAATATTACCTTGTTAGTAAATATTTCCTTTTCATGCATCTCCCTTGATTATACCCACACTGGGGCTCTTTTTGAGACTGAGGGGGATTGGAGGCTTAATAATGACGCTGGAACATGCATTGTAAATGGGAAATATCCTGCAGGATATACAGTTGTCTTATCTATGGCTAAGCTTTTTTGGAATCAATTCTCAAAATTTTTTTTGTCTCAATTATTCTTAAGGAGCTATCGAAAGATGCTGGAATGTCTTTTTTATGTTTTTGATCCTGAAGTTACAGTGAAGAAAAAGCATCTGCTACAAATACTTGAAAAAGGATTCAAAGACAGTGAAACAAGCAAGGTAGTAGCATAAAATGTTCAGAATGCTGCTTTCTTCCTAATGAATAAAGCTCTGCCATTGGTTAGGCAGAGTTCAATTCTTTTTTTTTTAAAGATTTTATTTATTTATTTGAGAGAGAGAGAATGAGAGAGAACACATGAGAGGGGATAGGGTTGGAGGGCAAAGCAGACTCCCTGCCGAGCAGGGAGCCCAATGCGGGACTCGATCCAGGGACACCAGGATCATGACCTGAGCCGAAGGCAGTCGCTTAACCAACTGAGCCACCCAGGCGCCCCAGAGTTCAATTCTTAATCCTTTTTTTTTTTTTTAAGATTTTATTTATTTATTTGACAGACAGAGAGCACAAGCAGGCAGAGAGGCAGGCAGAGGCAGGGGGAGAAGCAGGCTCTCTGCTGAGCAGGAGCCCGACACAGGGCTCGATCCCAGGACCCTGGGATCATGACTTTAGCCAAACAAAGGCAGACACTTAACCAACTGAGCCACCCAGGCTCCCCAATTCTTAATCCTTTTATCCATATTTATAACAAACTGCTGTTTCATAGACAGCTTGGTGCTGGAAAGTATAGCATCTTCCTTCCTTGTATTATACCATTGTAAGTCCATCAATTACTTTATCTGCCTCACTTTATCTTTCTAGGCATCCTATTTTTATGTTGTGACCCTTTTATTGATGATCTTGAAATCTACTTCTCTAATCTGTTTTAAAATCTCCAATGTCCATCTTGAAAACACTCCCCATCTTGAAAAAAGAAATCCATTCAGTCAACACTGCTGGGCTTTCTAGCTATCATTCTGTTTCACTTTTTCTCTTTTACTCCCACCACTTCTTTATTCGCTACTTCATTTTCCCCCCCTTGCCCCCTGGTCACTCTGAGCTCTAAAATATCCAATCATCCTTTCTTAGTCTTCCACCTTCCTGATAAGGCAGCTGTAACACACAGGTATAGAGCAGTGCCTCCTCATCCTTTTCACATCATGGCACACATGAAATGATAATGTTGCCACATTTAAATCCTGGCTTTCCTACTCACCAGCTATGTGCCTTCACCTCTCTGTGTCTGTTTCTTCCTATCTGAATGAAGGTAATAATAGTATCTATTCCACAGAGTTGTTGTTAGGATTCAGTAAGGTGTGCATTAAAGAGTTCTTGGATACTTGTTCATCCATGTTCATAACACCATTATTCACAATAGCCAAAAAGTAAAAACAACCCAAAGGCCCATCATCAGATGAATGGATAAACAAAATGTGGTATATCCATATTCAGTGGAGTTATTAGTCAGCCATAAAAAGGAATTAAATTCTGACACATGATACAACGTGGTTAAACCTTGAAAGCATCATGCTAAGTGAAAGAAGCCAAACACAAATGGACAAATATTGTATGATTCCACTTACATGAGGTACTTAGAATAGGCAAATTGGTAGAGACAGAAAGTAGGATAGAGGTTACCAGAGGATGGGGAGGATGGAGGGATAGGGAGTTATTGTTTAATGAGTACAGAGTTCCTATTTGGGATGATGAAAAGTTCTGGAAATGAATAATGGTGATGGTTGCACAACATTGTGAATATACTTAATGCCAATGAGTTGTACCCTTAAAAATGATTAAAACGGTAGTTTTACTTTATGTATTTTTTTACCACAATAAAAAAAAAAATCACTGGGCGCCTGGATGGCTCAGTTGATTAAGTGACTGCTTTCGGCTCAGGTCATGATCCTGGAGTCCCTGGATCATGTCCCACATTGGGCTCCCTGCTCGGCAGGGAGTCTGCTTCTCCCTCTGACCCTCCCCCCTCTCATGTGCTCTCTCTCATTCTCTCTCTCAAATAAATAAATAAAATCTTTAAAAAAAAAATCCCCCAAAAAGCATTGCAGCCACTCAGTGGAGAATGGACTGGGGGGAGCAGGAGCAGAAGACAGGGGCAGTATACGGAGGACATAGCTCAGCAGCTCAAGCTAGAGTTGATGGTGGCTTCAGCAGGGTGGCGTGGTGAGAGTGCCCTCACTGTACTCTCTGGAAGAGAAGTGAGAGGGAGGGGAGGAATAGAGGATTTTAAGGCGGAGAGTGCTCAGGATGTTTCCAGAGAACTATGAGGTATCAGGGGCACAAAGGGTGGCAGAAAGACGGAGCTAACCTTTGTGTGTTTCCTGCTTGCTGGACACTGTGCTAGCTCTTTATCTCCTGTATCTCCTTTAGGAGGTACAAAATCCCTAAACCTTCTCCCAGCCATCTGTCCGATACGGCAGCCCCCACCCACAGATGTCTGTTGAACATCTGAAATGCAACTCGTCTGAATTGAGATGTGCTAAAAGTTTAAAATAAATACCAGTTTTGAAAGACTTAGTATAGAGAAAAGACTATAATTTCTTATATCGATTACATGTTGAAATGATAACATTTCAGATATATTACATTAAATAAGATGTATTATTAAAATTTACCCCAAAATTCTTGGACCAGTTCCTGGCACATAGGAAGTTTTCATGTAAAATTTACCATTATTATCTGAAATACCTGATACTATTGACCACTCTTTCCTTTTTGAAACTCTCCTTTGGCATCCACGATATTACACTATTGTTATCTTCCTATTTTGCTGATTGTCCTGCCTTTGTTTTCTTTTTATTCCTCCCCTTCCCTCTAAACATGAGAATACCACAAGATTAAGGTTCACTAATCTGCCCTTTTTTCTCCACACACTATCAGTTACTCTCGTTGTTAAAATCTTAGAAACGGGGGAACATAATTGGCTAGAAAAATCACTGTGTAGCACATAGATCTGATAAACTAGATTTTTATGCCATGATGTGCATGCAAGGAGTAAAGATAAATATTTATGTACTACATCATTTAAGAGATGGGATAAGACTAAAAACATGAGCTGCATAAGCAGTTTAGAAGACGAATTTGGCGGGTGTCTGGGTGGCTCAGTCGTTAAGCATCTGCCTTCGGCTCAGGTCACGATCCCAGGGTCCTGGGATCAAGCCCCGCATCGGGCTCCCTGCTCCGAGGGAAGCCTGCTTCTCCCCCTCCCACTCCCCCTGCTTGTGTTCCCTCTCTCGCTGTCTCTCTCTGTCAAATAAATAAATAAAATCTTTAAAAAAAAAAAGACGAATTTGGCTTAGGTTGGCAGTGACTTTGTAAGGCAGAGGGCTGGAGGGCAGGGGGAAGATAATATATTCTCTTTGATACCCAAGGACTTGGTCAATAGCCATAGAAAGTATCATTTATTCCATTTTGGCTTTCTCCAAAATATACATCCTCAGCCTCCTGATCTTTGCTGTGAAACCCACAGCTGCCATTCCTACCTGGTTAATCTGCCTTGTCTCCTTATACAATATATCTAAGAGTTGCCCATAAGCAACTCTCCCCGTCTTCTTGTCTTTTTTCTACTAACAATGCTGTCATTCTCTCCACCGACCAGGTTCAAAGCCTTGAAATCATATCTGACCTCTCCCTCTTCCTTTATCCCTATAGCTAATCATTTACAATTTGTAGTGATTCTTCCTTGCATCACTTGCATTCTTCCGTTCCCTCACTGTTACCATTGCCTGCCACCACTTAGAACATTCCAACACTTAGAACCGCCTGGGTGGCTCAGTCAGTTAAGTGTCTGGCTCTTGATCTCAGCTAAGGTCTTGATCTCAGGGTCATGAGTTCAAACCCTGCATTGGGCTCCATGCTGGGCATGGAACCTACTTAATTTAAAAAAAAAAAAATCCCTCTAATCTTTGCTAGTAGTTTCCTGGTAGGCAACGCTGCCCTTGGTCTTCCTCTCTATTCCATCCACCTTTAACAGTACAAATTAATCTTTCCTAAAATGTTATTTTCATAGCTCACACTACACTGTTTCATGATGAAAATCTTTCAGTAGCTGCCCGTTACTCATGATAATGAAATCCAAATCCCTCTGCCTGGCTTTTAAGGCCCCTCAAAATCTAGCTTCAACCTAACTCCCTATTACCAAATATAACAGATATCCCAAATGAAGTATGTACTTTTCTTATGATTCTCCTAAACACACCTCAGTGCCATGCCTCCCTTTGCTCTTTCCTGCTTTTCCCCTATGGCAAACTTACAAGTTTCAGCCTTTCCTGAGTTCTCAAACAGTAGGAGACCTCTTACCTAGTTTACAGGTTTATAAAAAAGTCAGTTAATATGGAGAACTATAAACAAATTATTTACTTAAAGAACTCTTTAGCAAACTTAATATATGTGCTGCCAAAGCGAGCACCCCTTTAGCAAACTTAAAACATATAAACTGACAGGGATGCCTGGCTGGTTCAGTTGGGTGAGCATGCGACTCTTGATCTCAGGGTCATGAGTTTGAGCCTCGTGTGGAGTAGAGTTTACTTAAAATTTAAAAAAGAAAATTTTTTGAAAACCTATAAACTTCCATTTCATTTGTGTTTTTTTTTTAAGATTTTATTTATTTACTTGAGAGAAAGAGCAAGAGAGCACAAGCCGGGGTGGGGGGAGGGGGGGCAGGGAGAAGGGAGGGACATAGGGAGAGGGAGAAGCAGACTCTCCACTGAGCAGGGACCCCAACGCGGGACTCAATCCCAGGACCCTGAGATCATGACCTGAGTCGAAGGCAGACCCTTAACTAACTAAACTACCCAGGTGTCCCATCATTTGTCTTTCTTTGTATGTAGGGCCAAAGCCTTTGATATGAGGTTGGAACTCCTGATAGTCTTTCTTACATCAGGCCACAACCATATTACATACTAGTTTCAGTTTCTTTAAAGTCGAGCATGAACTTAAAGATTCTTGCAAAGCAACTTGAGTGCAAAAATCAATCTAGTTTTATAGTTTGTATGATCCTCCCAGCCACCACCAAACTTTTGTGTTTGCCTCACCTACACATGCTTTAAGAGAAGCTTTTAATGATTACTCTCTCTGCAGTCTTACAAAAGCTTTCCACTTATTTTTCATGGAAACAACTCTCTTTCTCATAGTTCATTGTTTTATTTAATGTGTATAATTTCAATAACCGATACAACTGGTATAAAAAAAGTTTAGGAACACTACTGACTTTTCGTAAGCATGCAACACAGCTGCATGGAATAGAAGTACATCAGTTTTTAAAAGAAATTTTATTACTGAAATGGAGCTGACATACAATGTTATATTAGTTTCAGGTGTACAATATAGTGATTCAACAATTCTATACATTACTCAGTGCTCACCTCGACTAGTGTAGTTACCATCTGTCACCATACAATGTTATTAACAATATTACTGACTAATTCCCTATGCTAGTACATCAGTATTTTTTAAAGTACCCTCTTATCCTTGAACTGTCACCATACTGTAGGTTCTAGAAAGGATGGAAAATACTGCTTAATCCTGTGAACTGGTTAAATGGAAGCTGGTTAAGTGGCAATCAGTGGCAGTTGAGAATTTTATTGTAGCATGTTATGTTGAAACGCAATTGTGTGTGCATTTCTCTACAAGTCCTTGAGGGCAGGGACTTTCTTAGTGGAAATCTGATTCATGTATGATGGATAATTGAATAGATGGGTGGATAACAATCTGTTTCTATACCTTCATATGCTCTCCTCTTAAAAAGACTTTCCTTTAAAATTTCTGATTATTGGAATTATGTCTAATCTTCAAAGCCTAGCACTGATCCCTTAACCTCTACAAACTCATTCTTAATCATTTCATTTAAAAAAGGAGGGGTGCCTAGGTGGCTCAGTTGGTTAAGGCTCCAACTCTTGACTTCAGCTCAGGTCATGATCTCAGGGTTGTGAGATCAAGCCCCACTTGAGCCCTATCAAGCCCCACATCAGGCTTCATGCTGGGCGGGGAGTCTGCTTGAGATTCTCTTTCTCCCTCTCCCTCTGCCCCTTCCCCACCTAAAAAAAAAGGGAAAAAAGGAGATCTTATTTGACATATCTTGTGATGGTTTTTATTTTTAATTACTGGGTATAGTTTCTGTCTTCCCCTCTTCTTTTTTTTTTTTTTTTACATTTTCTGATTCTATTTTTTTTGTTATCTATTTATTTTTTAAATCATTTTTTTCATCATAATAATTTAGTGTACTCTTTAATCCCCATTCCCTATTTCCCCCATCCCCCCACTTACCTTCTCTCTGGTAACTATCGGTTTGTTCTCTATAGTTAAGAGTCTGTTTCTTTTCTCTCTTTTCCTCTGCTGTTTATTTTGTTTCTTAAATTCCACGTATGAGTGAAATTATATGGTGTTTGTCTTCCTCTGACGCACTTATTTCACTTAGCATAATACTCTCTAGCTACATCCATGTTGTTGCAAATGGCAAGATTTCATTCCTTTTTGTGGCTGAATAATATTCCATTGTGCGTATATACCACATGTATATATGCACATATATATGTATATATATATAATATATATATATATCTTTATCCATTCATCTATCGATGGACGCTTGGGCTGCTTTCATAATTTGGCTATTATAAATAATGCTGCAATAAACATGGGGGTGCATGACTCATTTTGATTAGTGTTTTTGTTTCTTGTGTGTAAATACTTAGTAGTGTGATTACTGGATCGTAGGGAAGTTCTATGTTTAACTTTTTGAGGAACCTCCATACTGTTTTCCACACTGGCTGCACCAGTTTGCATTCCATCCAAACAGCACAAGAGTTCCTGTTTCTCCACATCCTCACCAACACTTGTTGTTTCATGTGTGTTTTATTTTAGCCATTCTGGCAGGTGTGAGGTGATTTCTCATTGAGGTTTTGATTTGCATTTCCCTGATAATCAGTGATGCTGAACATCTTTTCATGTGTCTTTTGGTCATCTGTATGTCTGTTTGGAGAAATGTCTGTCCATGTCTTCTGCCCATTTTTTAATTGATTATTTGCTTTTTAGGTATTGAGTTTTATAAGTTCTTTATATATTTTGGATACTAACCCTTCATTGGATATATCATTTGCAAATATCCTCTCATTATTAGTAGGTTGCTTTTTTGTTCTGTTGATTCTTTCCTTTGCTGTGCAGAAACATTTTGTTCTCATGTAGTCCTGACAGTTTATTTTTTCTTTTATTTCCCTTGCCTCAGGAGGCATATCTAGAAAAATGCTGCTACAGCCGATGTCAGAAAGATTACTGCCTGTGCTCTCTTCACGATCTTTCCCTCTGTTATTTGAGGGCCAAGACCATGCTATCGCTGCATAATGCCAGGCACATAGCTTGTATCTAATGGATATTTAGTGATGTTCATTGGAAATCTGAGAAGGTTCTATTTACTGGGATGTGGAATTTATAGTAACATGAGCCACATTTTAGTATTTCTTTATTTATTTATTTTAAAGATTTTATTTATTAGACAGAGAGAGACACAGCGAGAGAGGGAACACAAGCAGGGGGAGTGGGAGAGGGAGAAGCAGGCTTCCCGCGGAGCAGGGAGCCCGATGCGGGGCTTGATCCCAGGACCCAGGATCATGACCTGAGCCAAAGGCAGGCGCTAATGACTGAGCCACCCAGGTGCCCCTAGGATTTATTTATTTTTTAAATCTCTTTGGATAACAGGTTTCAATAAGAAATATTGAAGCAAATTCTAAGCAATTCAGCATTTATAGAAAACATATATTTTTAGATAAATTGGCTACTAATATTAAACTAGTAATAATGTCAAAACTGAGAGAGTGACAAGGAGGAGCAGACCTGAGTTCAAATCATGACTTCGCTAATTTCTACTCTGTCCTTGGATAGATTGTATAATCTCTCTTAGCTCTAAGGTTTCTACTACTAAAAAATATTTTATTCGCTTTTCAGAACTGCTTTCACAGGAAGTAACATGAATTTTACTGTAGTACTATATTTCTGATAAAACACTTCAAGAAGGATATCTAGTCACAATGCAAACCAAGATTTCAATGCATTAGCACGATGAGATGTATCTGGAAAGCAGCGTAGATTATTAAACCAAAAACACTATTATACCAAATCTTTATTTATATATCCAAATCTATATGTATCTATCATATCTATGTATATATCATATCTAAATAAGAACCTTCACTGATATAATGTCACACAGGATTTTCTTTTTGGAATTTGCACAATTACTTGTGGAGTATTCTTGAAAATGTGTAAAACTACAGCTCCTTCACCCACAGTGTTGTCAGTCTTGACTCTGGCTGCTTTTACAGGAACAAATATCATTCTGTGTCACTTTTCATAAACCTGTTTGCATGTAAATTTAAAAGATATACATGGCCTTACCCAATGAAATTGCACCTGAAGGTTGTCTACTTTTCAGCAAATCTAGCCTGACTTATCTTTGCCCAGACCCACAAACATAAACCAGTAAACCATCTGTATTGAAGCTGAAGTACTGTCAGTTTTATAAAAATACTCAGACTTTGTTTTTTCTTTACAGCTGCCCCTCAGAAAAGAAGCTGTGATTCTTGCTAACAGCCTCAGTATGTGTGAGTGTCCCAGAATTGAATTGTTACAGCAAAAGTACAAAGACGAGAAGAACTCTCTTGAGAATGAGCTCTTCAGGCATGGTATTATAAATACACTGAATTTCTGAACTTTTTAGTTCAAAGTCTTCATTAATTATTTTCATAACATTTTTAATACTTGGTTTTATCAATCAGGAAGATTTTCTAAAAACTGTTTTACTTAGTATTTATCACTGTAGTGATATATGACTTCCTGATCTATTACTTCAGTCAAGTTGTGAACAAATATTTACTGATTATTGTGTCAACATTAATAGGATGGGACTCGTTTGTTACTCATATTTAAGCTAATTTATATGGAACAAGCACTTTTCACAGTCTGCTTTGTTCACTGGAGAGACAAGATGAGCCTAGGGTCCTCCTACTACATTGCCACCTTAGCTCCTCTCTCTCAGTCTCCTTTTTTCATTAACTTGTGTCCTAAAAACAAACTCAATATATATGCATGCCACACACACACACACACACACACAAGCACACACCACACCCCAAATTCACAGGAAAGAGAAAAGAGAACCTGGCCCAATTATGCAATAATCATCATACCAAGCACTCGGGAAGGCAGGCCTTATTTGTCCTTAATCATTGTAATAGAAGATAAGAAAACCTGGGGCGCTTGGGTGGCTCAGTTGGTTAAGCGTCTGCCTTCGGCTCGAGTCATGATCTTGGGGTCCTGGGATTGAGTCCCGCATTGGGCTCCTTGCTCAGCGGGGAGCCTGCTTCTCCCTCTGCTTCTCCCCCTCCCCCTCCCCTGCTCGTGCTCTCTCTCTGTCAAATAAATAAAATCTAAAAAAAAAAAAAAGAAGATAAGAAAACCTGGTTGTAAATCTAAAACTGGCTGAAGACAAACTGTGAAGTGTATAGATTGCTTTATAAATTGCCTCATAGAAGATAAACTTTTGGTATTTTCATTTATTCACAGCGAGCAGTACTTTATTTGCATCTTGAATATATATAGATAAATAAAAGCATATGCGCCAATTTGTAGGATACTTGTGGGAGAGGTTCCCTGGTAACCACAGATTGGGGAAAAAACCAGCTCATCAGGTCCTCTTACCTCACCCTCCCACTGTTCATTCTTCACTTCCACCAGTATTATGGAATGTTTACTGCGTGTTAGGCACCCGGTAGGGGATAGGGATACAGTATGTGCAAACTAGACACAGTGCTCCTTTATAGTACTGACAAACATTAATAATCACACAAATAAATGTAAAATTACAAATTCCATAAGAGCTACAAGATGAAATATTAGTGCATATGACCAAAGAATATATAATAAGGAGAACTGACTGGGTCAGAGAGTAAGGGACACCTTTGGTCTCCACTGTTCAACCTAGTGAAGACTGGGCAGTCAGAAATTTCATTAACTTAAGTCTATAACAATAATATTCTAGGTTCCAGACAATAGCTCTGCTAAGGTTATTCATGTTGAACTACATGTGTTTTGCAGTCTTTCATTCAGTTAATAAAAATCAGAAAATTAAAATTATTGAATCTAGAAAGAACTCATTTGAAAAAACCATATGCTTCTTTGCTCATTCTCCTCTATTCCCATCTTAAGAAACACCTCATGATGTTTTTCTAGATCCTTCTGAAATATGTTTCCCAAAACAATTAGGTTCTCTCAATTTGCATTTTATAACTCGTACATAGTAAAAAAAAAAAGTCTTCTAAATGTTTTATGCCTAGTGATTACAAGTTACTTTATAGGATTCAGTGACCCCTAGAGATCCTTACGATTGAGTGAATCCAAAGATCCCTTAGGAATCTAAAGGGAAAAGAAATGTTTATCCATTCAGTAAACATGTATTCAGTGCCTCTTATGATCTAAGCTATATGCTAGGTGCTGATGATACAGAAATGAATTTTTACCCAGTTAATAACAACAAAAATTTTCTTACTTTAAATTACTTAATAAAAAAACTTATTATTTTCTTTCCTTCTTCCTTTTCTGTAAAGTTTTGCTTGCTATAATCACATTTGGTCAACAAATATTTAGTGAGCTTCTGTTTTGCTGTACAATGGCAAACAAGGTACCCAGGATTTCTCCCCTTACAGAACATATAGTCAGGTCTGGGACTAATAAAGAAAGTGATATGGGAAAGTTACCAAAATGAATTAGTGTTAAAATTATTTTTTATTCATATTTAGGCATCCTCCTCATTACAAAGGTCTTCCTTGGCCAGAGTGTTCAGGCTCATGAACAGGACTCCATCAATCAAGCTAACTATCCAATGGTTAATTCAGTGTTCGTTCCTCGAAAATACATACTAAGTATGTCTGCCATAAGAGAAATGTGCTTTAATTTTCCTGAATACAAAATGTTTGTATTTAATACAGATGTGTGGAGTTTAACCTCTATCTAACAAAGTTTGTAAACTTTTCTAAAAAATCCTTTGCTAGCTACTAGTGAGCTTCTATTTTTCTGTTCCCTACTTCAATGACATTTATATATGTGTATGTGTAGATTTTTATTTTGTAAACTTTTATTTTATATTTACACACCCATACATACTGTTATCTGTATTTCATATATATTATGTGTATATACTATATATTATGTTTCATATATGTATATTATATACATATATATTATATAATACATATATATTTTATGTATCTCATATATAATATATATTTCATTTTTAGTCTGTGTATTTCATGTATATTATATGTTATTTCAAAAGATGAAAAACCCACTCACTTTTAATAACAAAGGTTTTTGAGTAATACATGTCAAAAATATATGGCCACACACTGAATAGAAAAAATGGAGAAGTATGAAAAGGAAAAGGACATGAATAAAATTAAATCCTACTAGTCTAAGTAGTGAAAGGGTGACTAGTAAGTATTTTTAGAATTAAGAAACTGTCTAGGAGGGGTGGAAAAATATAAGAAATAAAACACTCTTAATAACATGGTAGTTGGAACTTACTGAGTTTATTGTTTATTAATCTGTGTAAATAATGAAAAAAGTATATTTCATTTTGAAGAGTATTTTGTTTTGTTTTGTTTTTGATTTTACTCTAGATTCTGTCATGGGACAAAGAAACTGTGATTGCAGCATTCGGCAGTGCAAGTGGTTTGTCTTTGATCATGACCTTGTTTTGCCAGAATACATTGTTGAATTTGAGTATATTACAGTGGTATGGATGTATTTTTAAAAATGGAATTCCTTAAATAAGAACAGAACAGTAATTTTAAGTCTAATAATGTAATGTCAAGTTTATATTAAACATACATATTTATACATAAACATATATATATAATAGTTATTCAGTGAAGGGTTTAATTTTTAAAACAAATCATTATGACACCTAAATGTTTTTATATGCACAAATATATTATCTGAGTAATATATGGCTGTAGTCTCACTGAAAAATATTCAAACTACATTGAAGAATATATAATAAACATGAAAATTTGATTTCACTTCAACCCCGGCACCACTCCCTTTCGTGCAGAAATCCACTGTTAATGGCTTTGTGGGTTTGCTTTCAATCTTTTTTTCTATGTATTTACATATATAACAACATATACCATTTTACATAGTAGAATCAAAACCTAAGTATTTTGTGATTTTTTTTGCCTCTAACAATATGTTTTGGACATATTTCTACTTCAGTACATATAGGTTTATACTTCATTCTTTTGGTGGCTGCGTACTATCCAGTAATACTCTGATTTATTTGACTATTCCTCTGTGGATGAAACATATAGGTTGTTTCGAGTTTTCTTACTATTTAAAACAGTGCTTCATTGAATATCATTATAGCTGCATCTTTATACAAATATGGAAGTTTCTCTGCAGAATAGATTTGTAAAAGATTTGGATAGTCAAAGGATATACACATATTAAATGTTGGTAGATTTTGCCAGTATTCTCCACAAAGGCTTGGCCATTCTACAGATTTCCAACAGTATGTGACAGTGCTTGTTTCCTTGCATCTTTACCAAAACAAGATATTATCAATCTTTTACATTTCCATTCTGATGGGCAAGAAAAAGAAACTTTATTCTTTCATATACTTATGGATTATTTAGTCTTATAAACTACCTGTTATATCCTTTGACTATTTTCTATTGGACTTTATCTTCTTCATATTGATTGGAAAACCCTTATATGCATTCTTGGATATTAATCCTTTGTCTTATATGTTGCAAACATTTTCTGTCACTTATCTTTTAAATTTATTTCTAGCAAAAACCTTACTTGTCATTTTAATTTGTAATTTACTTGTTCATTTTTAAGAGGTCAGATCTCTCCATCTTTTCTGTTACAGAGTCTGAGTTTTATGTCTCATTTCAGAAGGCTTATATAAATAGTCTTCTTTATTTTCTTCCAATACTTATATAGATTAGCTCTTTAGCTTTCAACTTTTTAAAAGCCCATCTGGAAATTATTTTATATCATGTGAGAGAAGGGGATCAAATAATTTTTTCCTTAAAAAATGGACAGCTACTTGACCAAGCATCATCTTTTTTGCTCTATTTTGAGATACCCTCTTTATTGTTAAAATTATTTTCATAAATAAGAGGTTTATTTATAGATCTTTCTATTCTGTTCCACTGGTCCTCTTATTTAATCTTAGACCCCTATCATATTGTTTTGGTTATTACAACCTTGATAATAGGCTTTGATACGTTATAGGGCAAATTCCCTTCCTCTGCCCCCACTCATCTTTTAAAAAATTTTCTGCATGGAGCACTGGGTGTTATATGAAAACAATGAATCGTGGATCACTACATCAAAAACTAATGATGTATTGTATGGACTAACATAACATAATAAAATTTAAAAAATTTTCTTGGCTATTCTTGAACACTTTCTCTTCCAAATAAAATTTAAAATCAGCTTGTTAAGTTCTTTTTTTTTTTTTTTTTAGCTTGTTAAGTTCTATTTCAAAATCTTTTTAGGATTTTGTTGAGATTGTACTGAATTTAAAAGTTAATTTGGGGTGAACTGACTTTTGCAGTAATGGGCCTCTCAACCAGAAACATGATAAGTTATTCCATTTACTCAAGTCCTCTCTTACAGTTTTCTTTATGTTGGTGTTAAGTATAGTTCTGGGCATTTATATTTTATATTGTTATTATGAATGAGACTGTTTCAGTCAAGTTTGCTTTCAGCGAAAAGACACAGAAGCCTAGACAAATAGTAAACAGAATGACTCAAATAACAAGAAGTCGAGGGGCGCTTGGGTGGCTCAGTCATTGAGCGTCTGCCTTCAGCTCGGGTCATGATCCCAGGGTCCTGGGATTAAGCCCCGCATCAGGCTCCCTGCTCCGTGGGAAGGCTGCTTCTCCCTCTCCCACTCCCCCTGCTTGTGTTCCCTCTCTCGCTGTGTGTCTCTGTCAAATGAATGGATAAAATCTTTAAAAAAAAAAACAGGAAGTCGAGAGGTGGGCAGTCCTGGCTGTTGTGACTCTTCAGTGACTGATGTCAGCAAAGACCTTACTCCATTATTCATCTGCTTCCCACTTCATTAGCTCTTCCTATCTAAAGATTCAGTTCTTTCTTCACTTCTGGGAAATTTTCTTCTCTTAATTCCTTCATTATTTTTTCTCTTCCATTCTCTGTTCAGCCCTCTGGAACCTGATTCATTAAATGTTGGACATTCTGAATTGATCCTCCATGTCTTTTAATTTTTTCTCTCATATTATATACCTCCATTTTTAAATCCTATGTTCTAGAAGATTTCCTCAATAATAGCCTCACCTTGCTAATTTGATCTGTTGCCATATCCATTTGGTTTCTCAGAGCATTTATTGAATATTTTTATTTCACTAATTGTTTTTATTTTGACTCTAAAGTATTTACCCTATTCTTTTCTATAGCAGCCTACCCCATGTCTTAAATAATTCTCTTATGGATTATTTTGTTTTTTTCTAGAGCCATTTCTGTTTATGTTGTTCATGCTCATTTCATCCACAGTTCTTACCATAATTACTTAATTACCTGTTAATTACCTACAGCATCCCACTGCTGTTTTACTTGTTCACTCTGAACACCAAGTGTTTCTGGATCTGCTCTTCAAAGTGGTTATCTCCCATACATGTTTTGGCTACAGGTTATATTTCTGCTCCTATTTGTCTTCAATTTAGTCCCTTCTTATTTATGTCTCACAATTCCTAGTCTTTTGTTGGTGCCCTCTCCACTGTTGAAAAACTATTAAAAATTATCTTTTGCCAGTTTTAAGGAATTTTCAGTGGGAGGGGATGAACATGTTTATTCTTAGCCCACAATTTTAATCTACTCTCATTGATTTCCTAATGTGATTCTAGTCATCATAGGTATTGCTATATAACTGAAAAAAGAGATAATCCATCTTTGCTACATAGCCTGTTTCTTGTTCAAAATGATAAATACAATAACCAAATTTTCAATATTTTTAATAAATTTTTTAGGTCAAGGCTCGCTCACTATTTTCTTCATTCAACAATGTTATTCTAGAAGAAAGCAAAAAAAACTCAGAAGGATCAGTATTGTCCCAGGATTTGAAATTTGATGATGAAGTTATAAAAATGGATCCCAGGATCAAGCCCAGACCAAAACTTATTAGTTTGGATGATAAAATAATACTTTCTCTTGCCAAGACTAGCATTTACAGTCATATTGTGGTGAGTATTATAAGGAATAAAATTTGGAATTTGGACCTTGAATTTGGAATCATAATCTATCATATGAAGTCTAAGGATACTAAAGCACCTATCTGGTGATGCCAGCCATCATGCTGTCAAAGTTAAAAATGCCTCGACCTTTCCTTCTTTGTGGACTAGATCAGTGTTGTCTGGTAGTAATATAATATGAACCATACATGTAATTTAAATTTTCTATTAGCCATGTTAAAAATTTTTTAATTAAAAGGTAAGATTAATTTTAATTAATCCAACATATCTAAAATATTATTATTTCAATATGCAATCAAAATGAAGAGTCATTAATCAGATAGTTTCAACTACGTCTTTGATGTCTGGAGTATATTTGCAGTCTACAGCACTTTCAGACTACCCACATTTCATGTGCTCAATAGCCACATGTCGCTGGTGACTACCATACAGGACAGTATAGGCCTAGAGGATAGCCTTCTAGTTTACAAGGTATTTTATTCCTGAATAACAAGTAAGCTCTCTTTAAATGATTAAGACAGATAAGTTTCAAATTAGTTTCCAGGATTCATCAACATAGAATATAGGAGCTTTATCTTTATAAAATTAACCAATAGAATTTGAGTTACTACTACTACTGAAGCAACTTACTTTATTTACACTGAGGCAGTTCTATGAGATATTAAGCCTACCTCTATACCTTGACTTTCAGATCTGTCCATTTCAAATCTGCTACCATTCTATCTGAACTATCATAATCCCTGACCTAGACTACTGCCATGGCCTTCTAACAGGGCTCCCTGCACTCTACCATTGCAACATTGCACAACTCCAGGAGGTGCAATTCACATTATATACTATTAATGTGTTCTTTCAGTGCCATTCATTATATAACTGAATATAACTCACTATGGGGGTTAGGGGGTTCCTCCTAGAACTGTGCAACAGAGGCCCTGTCCTGCTTTCACTTTGAGCCCCCAACTCATTCTCCATGTTAAAGCTAGAGCAATCTTTTCAAAACGCAAATCTGATCATGAAATCTCTGTCACCCCTCACCACTCCTACTTGAAATCCTCAAATGATTTTCCATTGTTTTAAAAATAAAACCAAAGTCCTTAATATGGCCTATAAGATTTTGCATGGCGTGCTCCCTGGCCTACCTTTCCAGACTCTTTTGATATTACCCTCTCTTCAGCTCTCTGTGCTCAGCCTCCTTTTTATGTCTTAAACACATTCTGCCTGCAGCCAACACAGAGCCTCTGCACTTGCTAGTCCTCTGCATGGAATGTTCTCCCCTGACCCCGTTCTCCTGGTTAATTCCCACCTTTTAGATCTATACTGAAGCATTCAAGTTTTCTCTTACCTCTGAGTCCATGACAGATTCCTTTGTTATATGCTCTGTATCCTTCCTAGACTGTAAATTCCACAGGGGCAGAGGCTGTGGCTGTCCTTCGATATGTGTATCCCCAGTAATCAGGGCAGCAATATAAGATGTAGTATGCATTGCAGAAGAGGGCCATATACAAGGGGTACCCTTTAAATCATAGAACCATATATTTACTACAATTTTCTGACAATTCTTGTCAGAAATTTCTTGTCCTAACAAAGTCGGCATATTATGACAGTATTCTAATAGCTGAAAATAAAGGTGTCTCGAGGAAAGGATGGATGCCGCTTTCTTATTTACTCATAAACACTGTGTAGACTAGCATCAGCTCTGCCATTTTCTAGCACAACACCTGGCACACATGAGGTACTCGTTATAAAAACAATACCTTTACAAACAGCAAATGGTTCTTACAGAGAGTGGGTTTGCTTGAACCTGCAGAAGTGGCAAGCAAATTGATATTTGATTGATACACTGATAAGAATACTTGAGAAGACAACTTATTCTCACAGGACACTATCTTTCTATGTGTGTACTGAAAGCTGAAATACAGATAAATACTCAGAAATGATTTTTATCTTGAAAGTCAATTACATTGCTCCAATGTGACCTTTCTAGATTGCTTGTTTATGATGACAGTCTTTTTCAAGTGACTGTGGGAAACAAAAAGAAAGCAAAAATATTTTTAAAAATAATAAATGTGGTCAATAGTTTTGAGTCTGCTTCTGAAAATATTTAGAACACATCTTTTTTAAAGTTGTTTATGGAATTGCTTTTGTCCAACTACATCATCACCATCCACCAAATCTTCAAGTCTAATTAAGTTTTGACCTTAGCCAGTTATTAGAGAGGAAGGGAAGTTTCATAACGTGATGACAGTATCACCATCTGTATCATAAATATGCAGTCTAGTGATTACAGGAGCAATCTCTGAGCTGACAGTATGGAGAAATTATTGTTTCTGCACTATAATGTCAAGATTTCATATTTGAGTAATACATTTTTGATAATAAAAGCTTAGGATGAAAGGCTTAATAAATGCATGAGTTCTGACTGGATTGAGCTTCTATGACATATATTTCTATAGATTTAAAGGGATTAAATAAAAGTTTAAAAAAAGCAATAGTAAAAAAAAAAAAGTAGGTCCTTTTTATTATCTTTGGTTTGTAAGATAAAAAACAGTGAGGAGGATAAGACTTCAGAATACCCTGGCTTGCTTGTGACCTTCACCTGACTGCCTTAATTTGATCAACACCCATAGCATAAGAATGAAAGAACTTCTCATCCTAAATTTGCCTATGTGGCTCAAAAGCCAGAAAAACCTTCTAGGGCTTCTAGTAAGAATACTAGATATTACAACAAGAATGTTTAGACATCACACCCTTTATTCTCCTTCCTTTGTGCCATTACCATAGGAGAAATTCAGGATACATACCTCTTACTTTCTTTTCAGTCTTCCCCACTAGATGGAGTTTTTTGAGGACATCCATAAAAATTAATAAAATATATCGAAATAAAGGTGGGAGGTGGGTGGGGGGAGGGGTGAAATAGGTGCAGAGGATTAAGAGTACACTTATTGTGATGAGCACTGAGCAATGTATAGAATTGTTGAATCATTATATTATACACCTGAAACTAATACAACACTTTATGTTAATTTTACTTGAATAAAAAAAATAGAGTTGTTGTTGGTTGCATGTCTGGCTTTTGCAATGATTTATTCATCTAGCATTTACTGAGCATTTGCTGTGCTTTAGGCAATGAGGTAAGTATTAGGAGTTCAAAATGAATTAGTTATTTTCAAGGATATCATTTTAGTGGAGGAGACATATGTAAACAAACATAGGAAGCTTGGAGTTGCTGAGAGAACGTCACAGAAAGAGATAAGTTTTGCACAGATTTTTGAAGGATATGAGAAATTTAGTTGTTTACATTTTCCAGGCAGAGGAAATACTCTTTCTAGAAGCACATGGGTTTTAGTTTTGTTTGTTTTTAAGATTTTATTCATTTATTTGACAGAGAGAGACACAGCAAGAGAGGGAACACAAGCAAGGGGAGTGGGAGAGGGAGAAGCAGGCTTCCCGCTGAGCAGGGAGCCCAATGCAGGGCTCGATCCCAGGACCCTGGGATCATGACCTGAGTTGAAGGCAGATGCTTAACGACTGAGCCACCCAGATGCCCCTAGAAGCACATGGTTTTGAAAGATCCTAGTGTTATCCGGGAACGCAGGGTGACTATGAACATAGGGTGTGTACCGGTGGAAGGTAAAGGTGTAGGTTGGAATACAAGAAAGAGGCGAAAGATTTATGCGATCTGAAGAGAAAAGATAGTAGGCAGGGAAAAATGAAGGGGGGCAAATTGGAGGGGGAGACAAACCATGAGAGACTGTGGACTCTGAGAAACAAACTGAAGGTTCTAGAGGGGAGGGAGGTGGGGGGATGGGTTAGCCTGGTGATGGGTATTAAATAGGGCATGTATTGAATGGAGCACTGGGTGTATACGCAAACAATGAATCATGGAACACTACATCAAAAACTAATGATGTAGGGCGCCTGGGTGGCTCAGTCGATTAAGCGTCTGCCTTTGGCTCAGGTCATGATCCCAGGGTCCTGGGATCAAGTCCCACATCGGGCTCCCTGCTCAGCGGGGAGTCTGCTTCTCCCTCTAATCCTCCCCCCTGCTCCTGCTCTCTCTCTTTCTCTCTCTCACACTCTCTCTCCCCCAAATAAATAAAATCTTGAAAAAAAAAAAACTAATGATATAATGTATGGTGATTAACATAATAAAATAAAAAAAACTTAAAAAAAAGGAATACAAGAAAGATACATTAGGTTGTGGTTGGAAGAGTAGGAGATTATGCCACAATAGGATGGATTTTTGAAGACAAATTTTAAATTTTAGATTTTCTTTAAGGAACAGTTTTTGTGTTTTTAAAGACCCTAACTTTAGCAACTTGTGGTTAGACTTAACTGAAGTCAGACTGATGGTATAGATATCCAGTGGAAACTACTGCAGTAGTCCAAAGGACAAATAATAGTCTGAACTAAGGCACTTGTAGTGGTGATGGTATGGTTTGAGAAACATTTCTAGAATCAAATGTATATGGAAAAGAGGAAAAGGGGATGGTCAACAATATTTGTTCAACAGACAGTAAAACTCTTAATCAGGACCAAAACATAGACTGCCAGGCCCATATATAGGAAAAATGATGAATTCAGTTTGGACATGTTAAGTGTAAGGTATCTGTAGAATCTATCATGGATGATACCGGTATGTGACCTGTAGAATAAACTACTCTGCATAATTTCATCCTTCTTAACAATTTTAACCAAGTTTTGACAACAACTCGACATTTAGAGGTTTCCCCTGCCAGGAATTTGTTATGTTCACAGTATAATAGGGTATAAGATGGTGGTGGTGAGTAAAGAAAGTTGGGAGGTAGACACTTGATTTTATCATAATACCCATTTGTTGTGAATATTGCGGTCAATTATATTAATACATTTTCTTGTGCCACTACTTATGATGTAGACTATGCATGAATGTAATCGTCACTTGGTATCATTCACAATGGTGTAGTATAAAGACAGAAAAATATGTCGTGATCAGGGTATCCCCTAAATATACAACTGTGTTAACATTCCTTTTTATTGAACTCAGGATCAAATGGACAGGGAAAGTTTGGGCCAAATTCTGATATGGAAACATTTTCCTACCTCCTTCTTCGAGCATCTGTCCTCCTGCTTTTAACACCCTCATCCTCTGCTCCTTAGTCCAGTGCCCTCATACAGTTTCCAGCAGTCAAGGTGTAGCCCTGCCATCTTCTCTCTTGTGAGATATCCTCGCTAATACCCCAAATCTTTAGGGCCTACATTGTTCACTGGCTAGCTTGAGAAATAGGCATGCCTCAGGGTACCTGGGTGGCTCAGTCGTTAAGCGTCTGCCTTCGGCTCAGGTCATGATCCCAGGGTCCTGGGATCGAGCCCCACATCGGGCTCCCTGCTTGGTGGGAAGCCTGCTTCTCCCTCTCCCACTCCCCCTGCTTGTGTTCCCTCTCTCACTATGTCTCTCTCTGTCAAATAAATAAATAAAATTAAAAAAAAAATAGGTATGCTTCAATAAATGTCTTAACAATATATTTAACTATTTTCTAAAAAGAGTTTCTAGACCAAGTGGAAAATCAAATTAATCAAGAAAAGGGTCCAATAATGCTATTATAAACTCTACCTTTTAAAATCATACATTAGATTTATTTATTGGCTCTCTCTTAATGTTATTTAAATAACTATGATGTAGAATATAATCTGTCTTATTTTTTATTTACATTTCATTTTATTTCAGAGTCTGAATCTCCATGGAAACAGCTTGAGTAAATTGAGAGATCTCTCCAAATTAACAGGACTTCGAAAACTTAATATCAGCTTTAATGAATTTACTTGCTTAGATGATGTATACCACCTGGTAAGAACTCTTTTTTAAATTATTTAAGTAAAAGAAATAATTTAAAAGATAAATTATTTTTGTAATGAAGACCTCAAATATACCATATTCAAGATTATACAGCTCAAATTAGGAACAAAACACTATGGTATGTTACTTTGTCTAAAACAGGGCGCCTGGGTAGCTCAGTCAGTTAAGTGTCTGCCTTCGGCTCAGGTCATGATCTCGGGGTTCTGGGATCGAGTCCCGCGTTGGGCTCTCCCTCTGCCTGCCGCTCCCCCCACCTGCTTGTGCTCTCTCTCTCTCAAATAAATAAATAAAATCTTTAAAAAAATTTAAAAATAAAATAGATCTTGATTCAGGTTCCATTTGCAAACCAAATACACACCTGTGGTCATATCTGATTTCTAACTACTTTAAAGTAAATTTATTAAAACTACTCCAGACTTGTTTTTAAAATGTTCTTTGGAAATTGTCATTTCCATTTTCTTCTGCTCTTGTTTTCTCATTCTTATTTTTCTCCTTGTGAGTCCTTAACTTCTTCATTTTCTGGTTCACCACTTCATATCTAAGGCTGTCAGTTCTCTTCCCATTTGTTCATTATTCATGTTGTTATTTCTCTTTCTTTCTGCCTTGTCCTTTCTACCTGGATGTCACATGTGCAGATCTTGTTTAACTTGTGTTCGCCCTCTCATAGATCACAGGACAAACACAATAATGCACCATGTAGACATAGCTAAGCATCTTATCTGGCTTTTGTTTTCTTTGTTATATATCATAGAACAAAAATAATTTTATATGTGGCTCCAGAACTCCAACCCAGCATCGCCTATTTCCATGGGTCCCAAGTCACTGGCCTAACTTTTCAGAACATAGCATCATTCTCAGCTTTTATTCATTCCCCTACTCCCTTTCAATCATATCAAAGCCCTTGCATTGCTGCTTCTCCCGCTGTGGTGGGAGCTGTTGCTTTCCTTACTGACCTTAAGTTTCAGTACTAAACCTCCATCCTTGTTTCTTTTAATAAGCCAAAGTCCTTTTGTTTTTTTAAAAGATTTACTTATTTATTTGAGAGAGAGAGAGAGAGAGTGGTGGGGAGGAGCAGAGGGAGGGGGAGAGAGGAAACTCAAGCCACCCAGGGGCCCCAAGCTGAAGTCCTTTTTAATAGAATCCCTGACAGTCTGGGTTCGATATGTAGTCTGAGGAAAGAAGGTAGTTTAATAGAGGTCCCAAGATTATATGTAAATTGTTGGCATTTTTTATTTAACTTTTTTTCTGATGATTTGCCAGTGGTTCCAGAGGTTATGACAGTCATAATTTTGCTTACGCACAAAATTTAAAGAGTAAATTCTTGGGGTGCCTGGGTGGCTCAATCAGTTAAGCATCCAACTCTTGATTTTAGCTCAGGTCATGATTTCAGATTTCAGGGTAGGGGGATCAAGCCCTGCATCGGGCTCCCTGCTCAGCAGGGGTCTGCTTGAGATTCTCTCACCCTCCCCCCAACCCCTCCTCCCCACTCTCGAACTCTCTCTCTAAAATAAATAAATCCTTTTTTTAAAAAAAAGTAAACTCCTAAGTCATGCAAGGCACTTAGATAGTGCTTTTAGACAGCTTAGCCAGCTGCCCAGCATGTATTTTGCAGTATAGTTTTATTGGTCTTCTTAGATAGAAAAATTTCTGTCACAGCCTACTTACTGGATTGATATTACTGTGGCCATTTTACAGACAAGAGAACTGGATAAATTTATGCCCAAGTGGTATTTTCAAATTTTAAGATTAGCAAAGGTAGCTAGATATAAACCTCTCAAACATCAAGTATCTGATGTATAAATGTGTCTTGAAAAATGACTATAGGGATGTTAGGGGTGATCAGAGAGAGGAGATACTCTACATGTATATTTTTACCTTTTTATTGTAAAATAAAACACAGATACAGAAAACTACATACTACAAGCATGTGGTTCAGTAAATTATTATAAGGTGAACGTGCTTATTACTGACACCTAGGTCAAGAAATAGAACTTTGTAACCTACAACATAGGTTATCCATCAGATACTGCCCTGATGCTTCCTTCTTCCTCTCACATAGACAATGGATACCATGTAGGTCTTGTGGTTGTTGGTGGTTTATCCTTACAATTTCTTTGGGGGCTTATTGGGCTACCTTGTCATGTAACTTTGTTATAAATGTTGTCCATAGAATTTGAGTTTTATCAGTTTATTCTGTTTTCATGTATAAATGTTGTCCATAGAATTTGAGTTTTATCAATTTATTCTGTTTTCAATTGAAAACCTATGCTGTCTCCGCCTCTTTATTCCCCAGTAGTGAGCTTTGTATATGTGTTTAATATGAATTATGTTTATCCTGGCATTACAGAAGGTTATGATCTAGTTTAATCACTCACCTGTCATTCCTCTTGTCTTCTATGTTTTTTAAGTTGCCTTTGAGACATCTCATTTTTACTATCATTTTCCTTAAGCATATCTCTAATATGGAGAGTTTCCATACCCCTCTTGCATGCTAGAAGTTGCTTCTACTAGGTTGCAGAAAGTAAATGTATTATTCTTAAGGTTCATCATCCTGGCCTTGCCTTTTAAATCAAAATACCCAACCTAACACCTAACACTGTTTAACATAGGCCATGCATTAATTTAATGGAATACTTGGGCAGTGGTAGGAAAAATATATACACTATATGGTTTTTTTAAAGTCTAAACAAGACATCCATACAAGATAAATTAAAAAGCCCTAAGCTGCATGTTTATCATTCACTCACCTGAACTATCAGGAAAAGAGAGTATCTAAGAGAAAGGAAAGGAAGAGATCTTTTTCTCTGAAAATAGCTCCACCACAATCAGAGTTGGCCAGGGAAAGACAAATATGTATGGCTATTTGCAATTTTAATCTAGATCATGTGCCTGATTTTTTACTGAGACAATACTTCTGTTTGATCTTTTCCAATGAGAAACTGATTGCTAAAGTGTTTCTGATGTCTAGAGAGAGCTAATTCATATTTAGAGAATGAACCATTATCCATAAGAATTTTTAAAAGAGGTGTTGTGGGTTTTAATCTTTATAAGTTGGCTGTACTATACTGTAATTTAAGAAAGACAAACTGAAGCACAAGAACTATTAAGAAACCCCTGCTACAAAACTGAAAATACTGTCTGTTCATAGAGTCTGTTTTATATCTTGGGAATATAAAATGAAGATCCCATCCCTGTTTTTAAGGAAAGAAGGCAATTATCTTTTTATGATGTATGGTTCCCAAATGCTAGTCTGCATTCAAATGCCAGAATTTGGGACAAGTTTTTACCACTTTATGATGAAAACTGGGAGAAGACAGGCCATGAAGTAAAATTTTTATAAAGCCAAATTGATTTCATTTAAAAAACTATTCTAAGATTATGTCCTTAATACTGTCAAATATCCTTTTGTTCAAGAAATTATGATAGCAAATGATTGTATGTTTGTTTGTTTTGCTAAGCTTGCTTATGAGAATAAAAAGTCAATAATGCTATTTGGTTTCCAGGAATTTTTTTTAAGATTTTAATGATCTGAATAAAAAAAAAGATTTTAATGATCTGTACATTCAACTCCTGCAACCTGAACCACTATAATAAATGCTTTTCCAAGAATATGAACTAGAGCAGTGACTAATTCTATGCTGAAGTCAAACAACTGTTGGAATTACCTATAAAGAAATCACGTTTAATCTATAGTAATATTACCTTTTTTAAAAAAAAAATATGTTGCAAAATATCTTCTTAAAGTTTTCTTTACCTCTTCTTTGTTCTATGTCTGAATTAGTATATACCTTAAAAGAAAATTTTATTTGCAACAAATAGAAGTAACAAATTAAGTCTTAAAGACTTCTTACAAAAAGTTAGATGAAGATCCGAATAGATAAATGGCTAAAGACAAGAAACACAATCAACAAAGAACAAAATTTAAAAATGGCTAATACAAAACACATGGAAAGATGTTCAACTTCACTGGTAATAAGCAATATAAATTAAAATAAAGCAGGTGAACTGGTGGGTATTTAAGAAAATGAGCATTCCCATATTCTACTATTGGAAGAAAAAATTGGTACAAACTTCCTTGAAAATTATTTAGCAGTATATATCAAAAATCTTAACAATATAGGGGTGCCTGGGTGGCTTAGTTGGCTGAGCATCCGACTCTTGATCTCAGCTCATGGTCATGAGTTTGAGCCCTATGTTAGGCTCCCCACCAGGCGTGGAGCCTACTTAAAAAAAAAAAAAAAAAAATCTTAGCAATATAGAAATCCTTAAAACTAATAATCCCATTTCTAAAAATATTTTCTGTAAAAATATCAGAGTCTCAGTTAAAGTATCATGATCATGGATGCTTGTTGCAGTGTTGCCCACAATTAGAAGCCACATAATTGTTCATAGTAAAATGTTTAAAATAATCCTAACAATTCACTTATTGGAATATTAGACAATCATGAAAAACCATTTTGAAGAATATTTAATGATGTGTGAACATTAAAGGGATACAAATTTCTATATAATACAATCTGTTTTATGTAAGAAAAATATATGTGCATATAATTAAAAACAATGTTTTCAGTGGTTTCTTCTGAGCAATATAATTATATGTGCTTTCTATTTTTCTTTTGATTTATTTACTACATTTCCTAAATTTCCAACATAGACCATGCATTAATTTAATGATTTTTAAGTTATTAAAAGTCATGTACTTTTAAAAATGAGAATTATAGAATAGGTTTAATTTCTACCTCTGAAATTGAACCTTTTTTAGCCAGGCTATGGGTTCAGTGGTATAAACCGGAAGTGCAGATAGTAAGAACTGTAATTCCTTGTTTCGGGGGACAAATTGTCTTGTCAGTTACTTTTTGCCTTCTTTTCTATGAAAACAAACACTGTCACTCCACATTACAAGGGTGAAGTGAGAATTAAGAGAGGTCTAAAAATAAAATACCTGTAGAATACATACATTGATACCATAATTGCTATATATCTACTGTGTAGGTTTTCTGTAAGAATTACCAAAAAACATATAAAGTGCTTAGTGAATTATAGAGAAAAGAACTCTGTAAAAACAAGCTGTGATCCTTTTTAGCACCACTTCTATTTGTATGTGTTACAGTATAACCTTGAATATTTGGATGCAAGCCATAACCATGTGATAACCCTGGAGGGATTTAGAGGTCTGATGAAACTGAGGCACTTAGACTTGAGCTGGAATCAACTGAAAAAATCTGGTGATGAAATAAATATGTTATGCAAACACACCACAAGCCTTCTTACGCTTGATATTAGGCATAATCCATGGCAAAAGGTAGGCAGCAGATGTATTTATAAAAAAGCAAATGATCATTTTTATTTCAAAGCCACTTTCTCATTACTATTCAGTAGTAGCCAGAAACAGACAAACTATCTTTATTTTACTAGAATTCCTTTTAAGTATTTCATAAGTTGAATTTAGTGTAGTGTAGTGATCAAATGAATCAAATGTTACTAAAAGATTTTTTTGATGGGCTCTAATAGTTTGAGAGTATTGTGGCTTTAAGAGTGTTAGATACCATTGCCATTTGCAAACCTTGGGAGAGTTTATATAGTTCAGTGTGCTAGAACCTACTGTAACGAGGCATGGGACCAAGAATAATAGAATATGGGACGCCTGGGTGGCTCAGTCAGTTGAGCATCTGCCTTCGTCTCAGGTCCTAATCCCAGGGTCCTGGGATCAAGTCCCACATTGGGCTCCTTGCTCAGTGGGGAGCCTTCTTCTCTGTCTGCCACTCCCCCTGCTTGTGCTCACTCTCTCTGACAAATAAATACATAAAATCTTTTTAAAAAGGAATAATAGAATACAATAAGAGAGACAGACCATTAAGGGGGGAACAAATTTGTCACTTCCCCTGATAAGCCTGTATTATAAAGGCTTATGTTCTGCTATAAAAGGAAATTTGATTGAACACTATTTTTTTCTCATCTCAAAAATACATAGATTCATGCTAAGAAATTTTGGTATTCAACGATTATGTTTAAGGGTATCCCCAAGTATTTAAAATAAGCCCCAACTTTATAATTTCAAGAATCCTCCTTTCCTTGCTTTTCAAAAATGTATATAAGACTGTTAAACATTTTAAAAAGAGGCTAATAATTGGTTCTATTTAATTTTCCATATTACTATGTTTACATTGTTGTATTTTTTCTTTTTTGCTCAGAAAAATTGAAGGATATTTTTCTTTTACCAAAGCAGACCCAGAATGTGCCTGGTCATAGCACAGCTCTCTTCCTGTTGCCAAACTAGAAGTCAAGAGCTAAAGATCCAGATAGAAGCACACACAGAGCTAACTAACTGCTGATCTAGATAAACAGGAGGCACTGCAGTTCTCTGAACACTTTTCACCACACTTTTCAACAGCTTACAGGACTTCCCTTCCTTCATAAGAGTAGAGCTATCCACCTTCAAATGAAACAGATCAGTTCTTAAATATAACTTAATTTCAGCTATTAAAGAACTAAGTTAAGCCCTTAATTGTAGATATAACTAATAAAGTGGGAGATGCATAATTTTGAATTACATGAGAAGGAATAGAGAAGCACTCCTTTCCATGCCATAACATATGCAATATTTTGTAAAAATTAACTTTTTGTTATTTTCCCAAGCCAGCCACATTAAGGCTGAGTGTTATTGGCAGATTAAAGACTCTCACTCATTTAGATGGACTCCTCATTTCTGAAGAAGAAGCAACAGCAGCTATGACATTTATTACTGGAACAAAGATTACTCAGGTTGGATTTTACTGTTTAATATTTTTGTGCTATTTAGAATATACAAATTATATTTCAGTACTCTTGCTTTGTTATTAAGATTTTGTATCCTCTCTTAGCATTCTAATAAAAAATCAGTTAATATATAACATTCATATCACTTGAACTTTTTTTTCTGTTTAAATATATCCCATTTAAATACCAACTGGTTGTGTGGATTCTCATCCCTGCACACTACCCCAAAAATCAATAAAAAATGCCTCTAGGGTAACTTTTTTTCCTATGAACCTGAACTCATCAGAGTCCTTTCTAGTGCCTACATGAAAATAAACAACTTTCCACGGATAAGGTAAGCTTGGAAGCCTCGATAAAGCACTTAGTGAATTATCTACTTAGTATTGATATTATATGTATCTGGCTAAAACACACACAAACACACACATACATACATACATACATACATAACCTATTAACTTGGGGCATGGGGAATGCACATATTATCCAGATTAAGAATGCTATACTTAGGCCAAAGTAGCTTCATCTTAAATATCTTCACTCTAGTTCTCTAGCTATTTACTTTTTATTAGATATTTGAATATTAATTCCTTAATGTAATGTTTAATTTAGGATCTATTCAAAATGAAGGAAAGAAACTTTTTTGTTGATAAAAATATATTTAATTCCTCAAGAGGAGTTGGGGATTTACCCTACCAGAAATCAAAACTTACTAAAATCCTTTAAGACAATGCAGATTTGGGGCACCTGGTTGGCTTAGTCAGTTAAATGTCTGACTCTTGATTCAGCTCAGGTCTTGATCTCAGGGTCATGAGTTCAAGCCCCACACTGGGCTCCATGCTGAGTGTGGAGCCTACTTAAAAAAAATGTAGGTTTGGCACAGACCAAGAAAACAGAACATAAAGACCCAATATAGATCCATACATACATGGAAATTTGACAAACAACAAGCAGAGCTGCCTTTATTAGATCAGAGAGGCTAGTCAATAAAAGGCACTGGGACAAGTGCATTAAGGACTTCACTATAAAAGTCAAAATCAAGAATGTTTTAGAAGTAAAGATAGAGATTGTCATTATGACCTTGAATGAGGAAAGAACTTATTACACAAGAAACCAAGAGCATAAATATGAAAGACTGGATTTATCTACATTAAAATTAATATATCTGTTCTTTAAAGGGCACACCATAAAGAAAGGGAAAAAACAAGCTACATACTGGGGAAAAAAAATTTGCAACACATCTAACTGACACAAGATATTATTTATATATCCAGAACATATCAGAAAAAAGACAACCAATCAAACAGAAAAATAGGCAAAAAATACTGGAGAGGAAATCAAAACAGCCAAATCACAGGAGAAGATGCTCCACTGCACTAGGATTCAAAAAAATGAACATTAAAACCACACAATCTACCAACTGAGAGTCACCAGTTGTCAAAAGTTTTAAAGCCTAACAATATCAAGTTTTAGCAAAAATTTGAAGTAGAAGTGGAACTTTGGAAAATAATTTGGCATTATCTAGGAAAGCTGAATATATACTTTCCCTATAACCCAGCAAGTTGTATATACTCTAAAGAAACTCCTGCATGTATGCAGCAGGAGTCAAGAATATTCATAACAACAGTGTGAAAAACTGAAATCGGCCCCAGTGTTCATTGATGGGAGAATTGCTAAGGAAATACTGTCTAGCAGTGACACCTGAATGAACTACCACTACATACAGCAGCATACATGAATCTCATGAACACAATGTTGAGCAAAAAAGCTCAAAGAAGAACACGTACTTACTATTCAATTTACACATGGAGCCCAGTGTGGGGCTTGAACTCATGACCCTGAGATCAAGACCTGAGCTGAAACCAAGAGTCAGACATTTAACTGACTGAGTCACCCAAGCGCCCCAAATCTGCATACATAAATCTCATGAACACAATGTTGACCAAAAAAGCTCACAGAAGAACACATACTTATTATTCAATTTACACAAGGTTCCAATATGTGTAAGACTAAATGATATATTATTTATGGGCACAAACATAAGTCTATAAAGCAAATGAATGGTAGAAGGAAAATTTGAGATCATTTGACTGCTTCTTAGAGCATTGATTGATTCACCTGAGGTGAGTGATGGTTTCTGAGGGGAAGGAGAGGAAAAGGATTAGGATGGGGCACACAGGGAGCTTCCAGGTAGAAGGAATATTCTAGCTCTGAAACCTGTTTAATGGATGGATTATGTTGATGTTTGTATTACAGCAATCCTTTCATAGTTCTATAAATTTTATTTTGTACATTGTTAAATATCTGCTAAGACAAAAAGTAAAATACATAAAGTATATCTAGATATTGAAAACATTTGAAGGCAAAGAAAATGTCATATTTTAAAATTATTCATTGGGCCACTCATCTAAGAAGCAATACCTTTATATATAAATGACCTGCTATATGCCATTTCCTTTATTCATCATGTGTTTTTTGTCTTATTAGTTATCTCTCTTACGGCATTCTGGTACTAAAGAGGAGAGACCACGGATACTTAGTATATGGCCTTCTGCCAAAATTCTGACACAGATTTCAAAGTTAGGACCACATTTACATCTGAGCGGAAACTGGTACTTGAAGGTAAAAGCTAATTCTATTAAACCTAATATAAAAGCTTAATTTCAATTGATTTTAATCATCTTTGGTCTTTGTATCATTAAGAGGGTACAGATAGGTAAGGGGCAGAAAACTGGAAGAGCCAAATTAGAATCAAACAAGGAGGTCAAGTTGTGAACGGTAATGTCACAGGGACTAGACCTTAATGGTGGTCACCATAGAACTGGAGATTTAGGATAAAGGTACACTGCAAGACCAAAGGGTAGGTTTTGATAATACATCAAAATAAGCAAACTTGAAAGCTCAGAACCAGAGATCAAGCCAAAAGTTTGGGTAGCAATGTAAAAGAAATCAAGAATCCTGGCATGGGACTAGGAGAACTGGTCAGAATTCAGCCAAGGATAAGGGGGAAGGGTTAGAGGGCACCACCAGCTTCTTTTTGCTGCACAAAGCACCCTTATACATTTTTTTTTATTACCAGCTATGTACAGATATGTAGCTGTGATGCAGGCTCAGTGACAGCTCTGGCTGACCCCACAGCGAGTTTTGGAATTAGAATGACTCTTTAAATTTACCCCAGGTTGGGCTGAGAAGAGCAGGCTTTATATCCCTCCATCACTGGATGTGGGCCAGCCTGGGACGGAGCGTGACCTTGGGCAAGGCAGCTCTCTGCAGCTGAGGCTGTCTCAGAAGGCGCTGACAGCCCAGGGCTTTCCGCCAACAGCACTCTCAGCAGCTGGGAGAAGTCTTTCACTTTGGTGGGAATCTGGCCAGCACAGTGTCCATAAAACCACTTAAGTCCCTCTTGGAGTTATAATCTTGTCAAATCTTACTCTTTTGTAAGCTTCACTATGTCTTTAGTTCCTGAAGGAATTCCTTTGATATCACTTACCACATTTGAATTATTTCATTAGCCTTTTTGTAGCACTGCGTTTATTGATAAGATTCGGAAGTAACATAAAATGTGAATTATTCTACAGATAACTGCTTTAAATTTAGATGGGCAACATCTCTTTGAAATTACAAATTTAGAAAAATTAGAAAATTTGAAATGGGCATCATTCAGCAACAATAATCTCACTAAAATGGGAGGCTTGGAATCCTGTGTTAACTTGGAAGAGCTCACATTAGACGGAAACTGTATCTCAAAGATAGAAGGTATGTGAGAATTTGAAAATCTTAAGATATGAATGTCCAATTAACAGAGCAAAAAATGAGTAACACTGAGGACAGAATTTCTGGGTCTGAGGAGGAAGATGTCTAGAGAAGTTCCAAGAAGGTTTGGGGCAGAGCGTTCTACCCGTCTACTGATGGGATCTGAGACCGGTTGCTATGCGTAATGAGCCCAGCTAGCAAACTTGCCACTCTTCTGACTTCCCTGTCTCTTCTGTGCCAATGTTTACCACTATTACCAATCCTAGCACATTACAAACTAGGCAGTAATTAATATCTACAGAGTGGGAAAAATGAATGAATGAGTGAGGTGTGCTTTTGAAAAAGAGAAAACAGCCCAGTTCATTTTTCAAAATATGGAATTAAGGTTACATTTGGAAATGTGAAGACTTTAACAAAAATGAACACTTTATTCACTAGAGGTTGAAAATCAATAGGGATCCATATAAAGTACTGTTAAGCAGTTTTACTAATGTTGGGTTTATCTGCGTATAGAATATTTCTGGTTGTGCATTTTGCTAACAAGGTTGTCCTTGTCAAGAAGAGAAGGTAAGAATTGGAAATCATGACTGGAAGAGACTTCATTTATACTTTACTCACTTTTGAATTGTTGGATTCTTTTCAGCATGTGCATGTGTGTGTCTGTGTGCTTTTTCATAAACTAGAAAACTCTATTTCAAAAAATCACATATGCAAAAGCAAGTACTAAATATCTTTAAAAAACAGTATGTGTAACATTAGTTATACTTTATTTTGATGGCTCCTAACAATCTGCTTCTAAAACTTGCTTGATCATGAGAATCACTTGGGACACTGAGTGAATATACAGATTCACAGGCCTCTCCTTTGTAGATTTCAATTGAGTAAACCTGGGGGTAGCTCAGACATGTCTTTAGAACCATCACTAGTCTTCCATTCCCATACAATAGGGTGTTAGTTTTCCTTTATATGTATAAATGAGAACCCAGTTTCCTTTTTATTCCCGTCCATAATCCCATTGAAGGGAAGAATCCTCTAACCTATATTTTTCCTATACTCACTTTTCAGAGATGATAGTTTTACCTCACTAAAGTTTAACAGATATTTCTCTCCTTTTCTCCAGACACAGATAGGTTTAAAATCCGTCTAAGGATTTTTGCCTTGATGGTTTTATCCTAACTTGCTAGATCAATTTACTTTCAGCATTGCATAGTCATGATGAAGGCTGGTGTGAAAGGCCAGAAAGGACAAAACGTACTGAGAACCAATTATTTGCCAAAAGCTACAACTGACGCTTTTCAAATGCCATTCCATTTGATTCCATAACCCCTTGGGAGCAGATTTCAGTATGTCCTGTTTTTGTTTTGTTTTTTTTAAGTATGCTCCATGCCCAACGCTGGGCATGAACTTACAACCGTGAGATTGAGACCTGACCTGAGATCAAGAGTTAGATGCCCAACCAGTTGAGCCACCCAGGCTCCCCTCAGTACATCGTTTTTGTGGATGAGGAAAATGAGGCACAGAGGTTACAAAATTTTACATAACATATTTATGGTCCCAAATTTAGTAGTTATACATTTGAAACCAACTCTGACTCCAAAGTTCTCATCTTTCAATTTATACCATTCTACCTACAGTTAAAAAGTACCTCCAGATACTCTGGTTTCTCTTCACATCGTATAAATCTTTCACCTTTTAAAAAGTACCTCCAGTACATAGCATACCTAAGAGTTAGATTGTGGTGAGAGGTGACATTTTCTAAAGTTCTGTCTTTTAAGTACTTTTAAGCATACAAAGGTAGAGTTAGGTCAAATGGTTCTTTTTAATACAAATGATGCCACAATGAAGAATACAAAGTGTTGTATCTAGTTCCTTACCTTTACTGTTTTAAAATGGGGGCTGGTGATTTTTTTGAGCTTTGTGTTACTATGATGGTAAAAATCTTAATGATATCATTTGAAGTTTATTTGAAAGCAAAACTCAATATTTCCTACATAATACCTTCCCTTAACACCTAAGAAGATTGAGTCTACTTAGAAATCCAAAACTGGAATTTAATATATTAGCTGGGATTTTATACACATTATATCCTTCTTAAAAGCTAAAACAATGATAGTTAATACTGCAGAATCTGTAAAGAGTAAAACAGCCAGTTGTTTTTTTTAAATTAACTTTTCAGTGCTATCTGAATCTTTTCTTGAATTTACTTATTTTTCTAGGCATTTCCAAGCTGACTAAATTAACCCGTCTCAGCATAAATAATAATCTTCTCACTGGTTTGGAAAAACATACGTTTGATAACTTGCTTCATCTTCACTCCCTTTCTCTTGAGAACAACAGAATCACTTCATTGAGTGGTCTACTAAAAGCTGTTACTCTGATTGAATTATACATAAGCAATAACTATATTGCTGTCAATCAGGAGATCTACAATTTAAAGGTGACTATCTAGGGTGGTAATGTTTTTGTTCTTTAAAATATGTATTGTTTCTTTATATTATGAAAATAGTGCATGTTCAATGTATAGGATTTGGAAAACATAGCAAAATATAAACAAAATAAAAGTCAAGAATAACAAGGTTTACTAAAATGTACTTGCATTCAATTTATGCATACATAAAAACATATGTATATGTGACCATAATGTCCCCAAGCTGACAACCTACTAGGGCAATTTTTTTTTTTTAAGTACAAATAAAATATTCAAACCCCACTAACCAGTGCCTTCCTCAGTATTTCCAAGGATCCCCCAATCTGGTTGGGGAGTAAGAGTCTTTAACATTTCCTCTTCTCAGAGGAACTTTTATCTCTCACTTACTGGTTCTTACTGGTGACTCCAACTCATTCTGGCCAACTTTGCCTAGCTTTGTCCTCTTTAATTCTCCCAATGAAACATCTACATCAAGGCTACTGTATAATAGGCTTTTCTGAAGATTTGAATAAAATGGAGGTTTACTACAGCACAGAATAGGAATTCACTTCAAATGCATTGTGTGACTTCACTGTTTCTAAAGTTCAGTGGCCATTCCCTACCACTGGGACTCTCATGATGACCTCTTTCTTTTGCTGATACCGTATCGCTAGGATTTTACCTTCTACCAAAAACTTATGTCCGTTTCCTATCTTTCCTTGCGTTCAGTCTTCCCCTTCCTACTCCCTCAATATAACTACTTCTTCTAAAGCTGCAGAGGCAACCTAATCAATGATAGCAGCAACAAAATAAACCATTTTACATCATGATGCAGAGTAGTGTTACTCCCGCTTGTCTTAACCTCTCCCATCCACCTCTCCTCTGGGCTCTTCCTGCACAACAAAGGCACATCAAAATGTCCTAATAAGAAAGCACATTTTCCCTTAAGATGAATTCTGCCATTCTCTCAGAAGATAGGAGCACATCAGTTTTATCCCTCATCAGAAAGCAGTGTTTTTCATTCTTGTTACATCTATATACACACATGCATACTATTTAACAGGACAGTATTCCATAAACAAAGCATATGGTTTTAAACTTAGCAAAGTTCCCTCCATGTCTTTACTACTGATAGCAATACATTTAGCAGCAGCATCCTAAAAGAGATTCTGATCATTTAACACATACCACTGAAATAGTGTACAAAATTAGAACTTACTGGTCTGCAAGGATAACTCCTGCAATAAAATGTATACTTAAATCACTATGTGTATCACTAAATGTACACTGAAATCACTATGAAATGATAAAGTAATTCAAATATTAAAATTCAAGGATGGTTAAACTCTTAAGGGGAAAAAAACTTGCTGGAGTATTTATCTACTACATATATATATGTATGTATATATATGTATATATATGTGTGTAGGTAGGTAGATAGAGGTAGAGACAGAGATAGATAGAGATATATAGATATATCTTTAAATGTATGTGTTTTTATTACCCAGGGTTTATGCAACCTGGTCATTCTTGACATGTATGGAAATATTATCGTATGGAATCAAGAAAACTACCGGTTGTTTGTAATATTTCATCTTCCAGAACTGAAAGCTTTGGATGGAATCTCAATTGTAAGCTGTTTTATGACTCATAGCATTTGGTCCAATTCATATTCATATATCCATAGGCCATAATCATTTTGAACTTTGCCTTCTCACTAGTATGATACCCAAATCTAGGTCTCCCAAACACATTTTAGATCTGGGTTTTAAAATTTTCTCCTTTAGCCAATTCCTGTCTAAATTGAGGTGGCAGGAAAGGAAAGATGCTGCCTACAGTTGCACCCACTAAATTCAGGGCCTACCAACTTAAAGAGTACAATTTTCTGGGACAGGATAGAAAACTGTTCTGGAGCCCTACCATTCTCTTGGGCCTAAAACCAGCTTCCTATTTCCTAGAAAAATTTAGGCAAAATATGTTTGAACAAAAAAATGGTATGTCAGTGTCCCTAGTCACTGTAAAGTAAGGTGATGTTGTTGTCAGGTGGAAGGTAGAAATCCAAATTCCCCCACCTGGCCTCTGTTGACAATCTGGAGGTACGTGATTTCTTACCTGCTAGGCTAGGGTAGAAGCTCACAGTCCATAGGCCTCTACGGACTCATCCTGACTGGTTTCCTCTTCCCAGTCAGAAGTGCCTCATGCATGCTCCGCCATTATTACTGGGTGGAAGTGGAACAGGCTGCCCAAGTATTCTCTAGTAACGCTTGTGGGTGGGGGGGAGGGGTGCATTACTGCTGGGAGAGGATGAAGGTCCACGTTGCTCACTCAGCAAGGGAGTGATAGAGAGGTGCCTTGTTCAGCCAGGGCAAGAGGGAAGTCTCTGCTCCCATTCTGCTTTTATAGGTGTAGATGGCACCACAATTTATTCCAAGGCATTTGGTTAGAGTAGACCCATTATTGTCTAAAGGTTTTCTGGCTTGTTAGGCTTCGCCTTTCCTAGTCTTTTGACTATAGAGTGCAGGTGTTTATGTGAATTTTTGTTTTCTCTTGTTTTCTGAGTTTCTGGTGTCTCCAGCACCAAGTCCCACATATATGAAGCAAAAAGAAAACCCAGATGTAAAGGAAAACCTGTGTCTGTGTGTTTCCTTTACTCTCACACTGCACTGCAATCACAATACTTCTGACACCAAATGTGCGGGTTTTCCACATATAAGCAATTCTCTGACCCAGAATTCAGCTGAATTCTGACACCATCTATCTGGAGATAGGTTCGGATTCCACAGGCTAAGGTCTCAGTCCCAACTGTTGCCCCTGCCCCCACTTGAGACACCAATCACAAGTCCAGGTTGGCACCCACGCTTCTGACTAACCGGCTATAAAAAGGAGGTTTCCATGACCCTATTCTTGGATTTGATTAATTTGCTAGAGCAGCTCACAGAACTCAGGAAAACATTTGCTTACTAGATTACTGATTTATTATAAAAGGATATAAAACTCAGAAACAACCAGATAGAAGAGAGGCATAGGGCAAGGTATACAGGAGGGGGCACCGAGATTCCATGCTCTCTCTGAGCAAAGCACTTTTCCAAGCACCTCCACGTGGTCACCAATCTGAAGCTCTGTGAAGCCCCTCCTTTTGGGTTTTTATGGAGACTCCACTATGTAGGTATGGCTGATTAAATCAGGGGCCAATGGTGACTGATTCAACCTCTAGCCCGTCTCCCTTCTCCAGAGATCACGGAGTGGGACTGAAAGTTCCAACCCTCTAATCATGGTTGGCTCCCCTGGCAAACAGCCCCCATCCTTACGGACTTTCTAAAAGTCACCTTTTAACATAAACTAAGTGTGGTTGAAAGAAGCCTTGTTCTGAATAACAAGACACTATTTTCATCTTTATGGCTCTGGAGCAACCTCCCCCTCTTTTTTTTCTTTTCTTCCCCTATGTTCATCTGTTTTGTTTCTTAAATTCCACTTATGAGTGAAATCATATGGTATTTGTCTTTCTCTGACTGACTTATTTCGCTTAGTGTGATACACTCTAGCTCCATCCATGTCATTGCAAATGGCAAGATTTCATTCTTTTTTATGGCTGAGCAATATTCCATTGTATATATATACCACATCTTCTTTATCCATTCATCAATTGATAGCAACTCTTGCTCTAAGCCTCTTTTGAACTGTTAATGTAACATTGGATTTCCCTCACTATATAACCTATTTATTAATTCCTTTACCCACATTTCTTCTTTTTTCCATTTATACCCAAACTTTTCCACCTTTGGAAGGGACAATAGGCTGGGTCACTGTGCTGGTCTAGATTGTAGACAGCAATACTAGTTTAGCAAGTACCTCACTCTCAGTCCACTCCCATTCAGATGAGGTGAGATTATACAGGTGCAGGACTAGCAGTGGGCTATTTTTGCCCCCAGACAATATAGCTACATTCACTGTTAAACCAATTTTGTCAGATGGGGTGAAGGTAGAACCCATCCCCTTTAGGCACTTAGGAATTCTGACATAAGGTTTAAAAACATAGTTATAGTTTCTTGCTTAGGAGTCATCCCTGTTTCTAGCACTTACAGTTGTAGCCATGGTCCTATGATCAGGTAGGAAACAAAAGTTGAGGTGATGTGGGGAAGAACAAAAAGGATAGTGGCATATGAGCATCATCTTCCCTTACCAAGAATCGCATAGTCATACCAGCATTTTCCCCACAGCCATCAGAAAAACAGAGAAATCTATGGACATTTCTTTAGCCCCACTCATGTTTACACTGTGTGAGCATTCTCATGAAGGCTTTTACCATGCTTTTATCTTCCTATTTTAGACAACCAATGTTTTAATTGCCCATTCCAATTCTCTATCAAGCTATTACTCTTACGGAGGATATCTTAATGCCCATTGTCAGAACTTATGGGCCGTCAAGTGTGTTCCTTTGTCTGAAAAAAGAACAGTCAGCTGTCTAAATTGGCATGATATCTTCTGTCCCAGTTCTTTTATAGCACTCTGAGCATTTACATTTACCACTGGGTAAGCAAAATCCAGTCCAGAGTCAGTATCTATTTCGGTCAAGACCCTTTTGTAGCTCCTTAGGGCTACCAGAATCAGTTCTGCCAGCTATGTTCAAGGCCTTCCCACCAGGGAAATCTGCCACATTGTCATCTGCAGTCTCGGTCTCTTTTGCTGGCAGACAGAACAGTACTTATTGCATTTTGTGCCTCAGAGGGTGCAAGACAAATATGTCTACATTCAGACCATCTCTGCATTGCTGTAGAGCCCCCAGTGTCCACCTATTTCATAAACCCAGGTGGCCACCTTAAGTGAGCATACAGGGATATCTGCCCATCCCTTCAATAGGCCAGGTTTTCCTTGCTATCCTGCCTAACCATATGACAAGGCCAGGAACAGAGGATAAAGTCTAAATATATTTTTATTATAATCACAACCCAGGTGCCAGGGAACTCACCACCATTCCTCAGGTCCCAAGGTCCCTAGCTGGTCTTCTTCTCTGCACCTTTCAGTCTCCTTTACGTTTATTTAATATATAATGTGTAAGAATTTAGGCTGTACTTAGTAGGAGGAATAGGGAGAAATGAGTCCACTCCATTTTGACCTAAAACCAAAGAATTAATGTCATTTAGTCATCTGCAAGAGAAGACATCACTTTCTAAATGTCCTTATATATAGGAACCACCAGAGACTGAATGTGCAAAAGATTTGTTTGGTGGCAGACTTACTTCTGACATGATTGCAGAACGACAAGGACATTCAAACTTCACCCAAATGCAAGAACTAAATTGGACTTCATCATCCATCAGGTACAATCATTTTATTATATGCTTTTTGATACTATAGTTAAATATGTAATATCATTTTCTAAGGTTTATAATTTAATACACATGTTATCCAGATATAAACAATAATTCAGAAAATCATCTTCCCTACTTCAAAATCTCATGCTAACTTCACCACTCTTTGAAATACATTATCACACACACTGATTTAAAATGTCATCATATTCTCAGGGTCTTGAGATCGAGCCCTGCATCTCCATGCTCAGCGGGGAGTCTGCTTCTCTCCCTCTCTTTCTCCCTCCCCCTCTGTTCCTTCCCCTGCTTGCTCTCTCTCTAAAATAAGTAAGTAAATCTTAACAAAATAAAAAATAAAATGTCATCATATTGCTCTAACCCAGTGCAGTCTGGCTGCTACTGCCACCATTCCTCTGATGCTATTTTTCTCACTGTCCTGGCAAATAAATTATTTTCTCTTCTCTCTTTTTCTTATTCTGCACTCTTCACAGACAGACATCTTTAGCCATATATTTAATTTATATGCTGGCCCTTTAAATTCAGTCCAAACCTGAGCTCTTTACTTGACTATTCAGTTGCTCTTTAGATAGCATCAAGAAGACAACATCCACCTGCTATTGTTGCCCAAGCCAAAAATCTAAGGGTCATTTCTCTCTCCTTTGTCCTCCATTTGTAATTGATCACCACATTCTACAGAGTCCATATTAAGTATGTCTCATAATTCCCCTCTTCTTTCCACAGTCACTACCACTGGCCTAGGTTGGGGAAATGAACAATTTTAGAGACTCTCTTGGTGATAGTTTTGGTTTTTTGTGTTTCATAACCTTCCCTGCAAATCCATTTATTATCCATCCATACTGCCTTCTAAGATGCAAGTTTTATCAGATCACTTCCCTTCTCAACATTTTTCAGTGGCTTTCCACTGTCTACAGAATAAAATGTAAAATTTCTTTGTATGGCATAGAAGACTCTTTAATTACCTATTTTTATCTCTTGTAATCCTTACCTTTACTGCCCATTACTCTTTATGCTCCAGAAGTTCTAAAATATTCTAGTTCCTTAATCTCAATCACAAGATGCTATGATTCTGTTTCTGCCTTTGCTTGTACTTGTTCCACTACCTGGAACTCTTTCTAATTTGCCCAACAAACGCCTATAAATTCTCCAAGGCTCATTCTAATATCTTTCTCCACTGTGTCCACTGTGAAGTGACTCCTGACTTCCCCAGATCAGTGTTTCTTTCCCTAAAATGCCACTACATCTAACTTTATTATATACACTTTCCTTCTTTGTTTTAATTTTTCTGGATCCCATTTCATGAGGGCAGAGACAGTATGTTTTCATATTTGTTGTAGCCTTTCCAAACGCATTGTCTGTACTTGGAAAATACTAATAAAAATATATTGATGAATGACTTATTAATGGATAAAAGTATGTCATAATCATAACTACAGGGTTTAGATTTGTTTAAAGAAGTGGTTAAGGCAAGGTAATTTAGCTTTATACTCTACTCTATCATGGCTCAAAGGAAGGTGGAACAGTTGTAAAGCTATGGACTAGGAATCAAGCATTCTTTTTAATTACCAAAGCATCCTTACAAGGTGGAATGCCATAAAAGTTTTCAGGAGATTGCATAGAACACTTTTTTTTTCAAAGACCTCACCTGCTTTCTTCCCCTTTTCTTTTCCATCCCTAACCTCTTCCTGGTATTTCGGAAATAATGTGTTTCACATATATCCTCTGCAGCATATAACCTGAAAAACTTATGATTTACTATATCAACTGCACTACAATTTCATGAACATGTATGTAAACTTATAAAGAAATTGGAGATGTTTATTTTAAAAGTTTCCTTTGTGATAGTGCTATGTTTATGTGGTAATGGACATTTTTTTTTTTTAAAGATTTTATTTATTTATTTGACAGAGAGAGACACAGCGAGAGAGGGAACACAAGCAGGGGGAGTGGGAGAGGGAGAAGCAGGCTCCCCACAGAGCAGGGAGCCCGATGCGGGACTCGATCCCAGGACCCTGGGATCATGACCTGAGCCGAAGGCAGTCGCCCAACCAACTGAGCCACCCAGGCGCCCTGGTAATGGACATTTTTAAAAGCAATCAAATTCTATGTCATTTTCTTACATAAGTGTCCAACAAAAACATATATTTATCCAATTATTCGACCCATACATTTAACACTAAGGCAATTTTTTTCATAGCATTTGTCAGATGAGTTATTTTTAAAATGTTTTTGGGATTGTACATGAATGATTCACCTACATAATTTTCCTATTAAAATTATGACTGTATTTATCTAAATCCAGAACTGTGGATTTGATTCCAGTTGACCAATTTAGAAATGTATGTAATGTGAATCTACAAAACAATAATCTTACCTCATTCAGTGGATTAATCTATCTGCCTAATGTGAAGGTGAGTCATTCACAGATTTTTTTTCTTTCAAGGTTTTCAATGCAAGTTGTAATCTTCTTTACTCTGGATTAAAATGTATTTTTATATTACTAAAGAAGAGAAATTATTCCTAAAGGTTTTTTTTTCACCAAGCAAAAGTATTACTTTCCAAAATTATTTTGGTTGACCTCAGTTTTATATGATTGTCTTGTAAGCCGTAACTCTTACTCTGCAGTAGGAGATGGGATGGAAGGGTGCCTCTATAGTGAGTGGGTATGGAATGAAATTGGAGGATACTGAGGTTCTCAAAGCAGTCTTATTGCCTCCCATCCTATATCTTTGGCTGAGCTATCTACAAGGGCCTTTTAAACATAGGGAAATGGTGATCTCTCCAACTAAAGAATTATTTCAACTATATCAAGCTTGAAGAAGTCAGGAGCGCAGATTGAGAACTTTGAGCAGCTTTCTAGGGTCTCCATTATTTTGTTTGAAATCTTATAATTTCCCAGCAAGTCAGATTATAAAAAACACATTCAAAGTCAAGTCCAGACCATTTGGGATATAAAAATTTATGTAATTTTTAACACTGATATATTATTAAATTATGTTGTATAGACCAAGTTTTATCTATACCATCTTAATAGTTTTTAGGATGTTGATAATCTCAAACCAAAAATATATATACAGCAGTTTTCATATTTAAATGTCTAATTAATAGGTGCTCTTTCCATAGGTCTTATGCCTCAATTATAATCATATTGAATCCATCATGCCCAGAGTAAAACCTCAGACTCACTTGACCAACAGACAGCTACTCTACCAGAAAGTGCCTTCAAGTGGCTACGGACAACAAGGAACTTCAAAAATAAACAGGTTACTATTCTTTTTTTCACAATTATAAAAAATTTGGTTGGGAGTTTAAAAAGCAGGTTTTTGCTATCACTACTGCTTTAGTGATAGCAGTAACATAACATTTCTCTCACTTTAATACTTAATAGCCACATGCCAATAAAAAAGTCACAAATAAAAAGATACTCAAAATAGTCCTTTGTCATTGCTTTTTCCCTGCTTCCTCCATTTCATACCCATATTGTAAAGAAAAAAAGAAAATGAGAAGATCTTGTATGTTTAATGTTTTTTTAATTAAGATGCAATTCACATACCATAACCTCACCCTGTATGTACAATTTGGCGATTATTTTAGTATATACACAAAGTTATCCAACAACTATGACCATCTAATTCTAAAGTGTTTTCATCACCCCACAAAAGAACTCATTACGCAGTAGCATGGACTTAGGTTTCTTTTAACATTTGTTTTGTTTGTGTTTGTAAATTATTTATCTGGTCATTTATTGCTCCAGCACCAACGGAAAAGATACTTTACAAAGAAGATGACATACCTCCCACCTTCGGACACATTTCTGGTAGAACACAAAGAGATATACATATCTCCAACATGGAATATTTTCATTCCAGTTATCCCAATGAAGAGTTGTGTTTTCATCCACATTTATTGAAGTATAATTTACGTAAACTAAAACCAATTTAAGTGTACAGTTTAATGAATTTTGACAAATGTATTCAGTCATATAACCATTACTACAGTCAAGGTACAAACTATTCCCATCCCAAAAACCTACCTTACATCTTTTGCAATCCCCTGCCCCATACCCTGGCCCCTAGAAACAACCACTGATCTGCTTTCTATCACTATTGGGTTTTTTGCCTTGTTCTAGAATTTCTTATGATTGTAAGGACTCTTCTGTGTCTGGCTTCTTTCACTTAGCATAATTCTTTTGAGATTCATCTATGTTGTTTCTTTTTTTTTTTATGTTATGTTAATCACCATACATTACATCATTAGTTTTTGATGTAGTGTTCCGTGATTCATTGTTGTACACAAATCATCTATGTTGTTTCAAGTGTCAGTAATTCATTTCATTTTACTGCTGAATAGTATACCATTATAGATGATGTGACAAATTGTTTATCCACTTATTGTTGATGAGCATTTGGGTTGTTTCCAGTTTGAGGCTAGTTTGATTAAAGCTGCTATGAATATTTCATTTATACATATCCTTTATATTGGGACTATTCATATTTTTCAACAGCTTTACTGAAGTACAATTTACATACCATATTCACTCACTTTAGGTATATAATTTTTCCCAAATTTATAGTTGTACAACTATTACCACAATACACTTTTAGAACATTTCTATCACACACCAAAAAGATCTGTCATGTCCATTTGCAGTCAGTTCCCTTTCCCAGTTCTAGATCCGAGAAACCATGAATCCACTTTCCATAGAGTTGTATTTTCTAGACATTGCCTATAAAGAGAATGATATAATATATGGTCTTTCATATCTGACTTCTTACACTTGGCATAATGTTTCTGAGGTTTATCTATGTTATAACATCTGTTAGTAGTTCATTCCTTTCTATTGCTGAATATGTTGGGTATTCCATTGGATGGATATGCCATATTCCGTTTATCCATTCACCAGTTGATGGACATTTGGATTGCTTCTACCTTGGGGCTAGTATTAATAATGCTGCTATAAACATTTGTGTAGAAGTATTTGCGAGCACTTATGTTTTCATTTCTCTTGGGTAGAAACTTAGGAGCGAAATTCTGGGTCATATGGTAATTTCATGTTTAACTTTTTAAGAAACTACCAAACTGTTTTCCAAAGTGGTTATACCATTTTACATTACTAATAAGAGTTTATGAGGATTCTAATTTCTCCACATCCTCACCAATACTTATTGTTTATCTTTTTTATTACAACCATTCCAGTGGATTTGAAGTGGCATCTCATTGATTTATAAGCATTTCCTCTCAATGACTTATATTTTCATTTTCTTAAATGGTGTCATCAACTTTTTCTCTTACAGATTGTGATTTTCGTATTGTACCTAACAACTCTTCACCTAACCTAATGTCACAAAGATTTTCTCATGTTTTATTCAAAAAGTTTTATGTTTTTTTCTCTTACATTTAGGACTAAGATCCATTCTGAGTTAATTTTTGTGTATATTATGAGGTAAAATGTTAGTTCTACATTCATCTTTTTGCATGTGGATATCCATTTGTCCCAGCATCCTTTCCCTTTCCCCCATTGAATTGTCTTGGTATCTTTGTTGAAAATCAATTGACCATAAATGTAAAAGTTTATTCCTGGACTCTCTATTATACACCATTGATCTCTCTGCCCTTTTGCCAGTACCAGACTAGTTTGATTACTGCAGCTTAAAAGTTTTGAAATCAGAGATTATAAACCCTCCCAACTTTTTCATGAGAGACTATGGACTCTGAGAAACAAATTGAGGGTTCTAGAGGGGAGGGGGGTGGGGAGATGGGTTAGCCTGGTGATGGGTATTAAAGAGGGCATGTACTGAATGGAGCACTGGGTGTTATACACAAACAGTAAATCATTGAACACTTTATCAAAAACTAATGATGTAATGTATGGTGATTAACATAATAAAAAAAATAAATAAATATTGTTTTGAATACTCTGAGTTCTTTACATTTTCTTATAAATAAGAAACTTTTTGGGGGGTTGGGGGAAATCCTGCTGGACTTTTAATGGAGATTGCATTAAATCAATTGATCAGTTTGGGGAGAACTATTTTAGTAATATTGAGTCTTCTAATCCATGAACAGAAAATATTTCTCCACTTACATAATCATTAATTTATCTCAACAATGTTTTACAGTTTTCTGTGTATACATTTTACACTACTTTTGTTAAATTTTTCTGAAGTATTTTGTTCTTTTTTATACTGTTGTGAGTAGAATTCTTAATTTCATTCTTAGTTTATTGATGATGTGGAGACATTCAATTAATTTTTGTATATTAATCTTGCTGAACTCATTTATTAGTGCAGTAATAGTTTTTTGGTGAATTCCTTAGGATTTTTTAAATATAAAATCATGTCATCTGGGGGCGCCTGGCTGGCTCAGTCGTTAAGTGTCTGCCTTCGGCTCAGGTCATGATCCCAGGGTCATGGGATCGAGCCCCGCACTGGGCTCCCTGCTCAGTGGGAAGCCTGCTTCTACCTCTCCCACTCCCCCTGCTTGTGTTCCCTCTCTTGCTGTCTATCTGTCAGGTAAATAAATAAAATCTTAAAATAAATAAATAAATAAAATAAAATCATGTCATCTGAAAATACAGTTTTACTTATTCTTTTCCAATGTGGATGCATCTTTTTTTCTTTTTTTGACTGATTGTGCTAGCACTTGCTTTTCATTTCAAATAACTCTTTCTGTACTTTGTTCTTTACCATATAAAAATATTTTTAAAGAATAAAAAGTGATTATTATATTAAATACAAAGAGATAACATTATAGTTAAATTCTGATTTACTAATAAATTAATTTTTTTAAACTTCAACTTATAGTAAGTAAATATCAGATTTTTTATGATATAGCTCATTTGAAATTAAATTTATGGGCTCAAACTTATGTATTTCAGAGAAACAATGAGCAGTGAAAATCTGCCTCCAATAATGCACAGTTTAGAAGTGCTTCATTTGGGCTACAATGGAATTTGTAATTTAATTCAGCTACAGCTTAACAGACTAAGAAATTTAAAATTCCTCTTTCTACAGGGTGAGTAGCAGCACTGTCAATGTGTCTTTATTATTAAAAATTGATTTGATAATACTGTTTTAATAAACAAATATTAGCATCAACATTTACTTAAAACAGATTGATAAAAATATTTCAGTAATCACAAAAGGGTTTTTCTTGGGTTATTTACATAAATAATGTAAATGCAATATTCTAGGGCTACAGAATATTGTATTTCTAGCCCTAGAAAATGCAATGTTCTGGGGTTATATATGATATTATATCATAATATACTTTTACATCATGTTCAATTAAAAAACCAATAGAAAGTAACCAGTCGGTAATTCACAAGTACTTATTAAACCCAAAATTGGGCTAAGTACTAAGAAATATACAGAAACATTATATTATTGTAATTATATGTAGTTGAGATCCTTGCTCTGAAGTAGTTCAATATCTACCTGTGAAGATACACTGAAAGAAAGATGAATTAGTTCTGAGTAATTATGTGTTACTAATTTAAGTGCAACAGAAGTTTAGAGAAAAGAGAAATTGAAACACATAGAGGACTTTTTGAATGACTGATAAAATTTAGATTGAGGTTGAGCACGACCAATAGTTTTGCAAGTAGTGGGGAGGAGAAGAGTCACAAGAGCATGATTGTGGTGTCTGTGGGCCAACATTTGAAAAGGGACCAACCTGATAAAAACAGAGTATGCAGTTCTCTGAGAGAGTTATAAAGCCTCTAAACATGATCAATTTGATGTAGAATGCTCATTTTGCAGTTGAAAATGGGTAGGAGTTGTAAATCTTTAGAAAAGTGGAATGAGGAAAAAACAGTTTGGAACATTAGCCTAACAATAATTATTTAATGACATAGAAGAAAGGTTGGAAGATGCATTATTGAGATATATGGGGAGATATTTGTATAGTTGATATGAGTATGATAACTTTTTTCTGAAACACAGGCTTTTCTAGACCATATTTTAAAAAAACTTAATGCATCTTTTTGCCTATCAAAGGTACTGTCAGTTGCCTCAAAAACAGAGAGACTTAAGCCTTAAAAGAACAAGAAATTGAGCACAACCATGACCAGATCTTTGAAAAGATACAGTGACATACAAAAAAAGCAGACAACCTAATCCTGGAAAGTCTATTTAAATCTAATAACGTAAAAGGGGAGTGTGTTCTCTTGCCATGGCTAGCGTGGCAAATCAGAATGGAGCAGTCTCATGCAGGGAAAGAGGCAGTTGACTGACAATTATGACTATCATTTATTGAGTCATTAGGTAAGGTATTTGTCTACAAGGATTATCTCATTCAACCTTCACAGCAACTCAACATGGTAAATAATTTTATATGCATTTTACAAAAAAAAAGAAATTAAATCTCAGTAGGGTTAAATAATTTGCCTAAGTTTACACCAGTGATGGTGTGGTGCGGAGTCAAACACAGCTCTGTCTGACTTCAAAGCACATGCATTTTCTTTTTTTTTTTAATTTTTTTTATTAACATATAATGTATTATATGTATTGTTTCAGGGGTACAGGTCTGTGATTCATCAGTCTTACACAATTCACAGCGCTCACCATAGCACATACCCTCCCCAATGTCCATCACCCCATCCCTCCCACCCCCCTCCAGTCCAGCAACCCTCAGTTTGTTTCCTGAGATTAAGAGTCTTTTATGGTTTGTCTCCCTCTGTGATTTCATCTTGTTTCATTTTTCCCTCCCTTCCCCTATGATCCTCTGTCTTGTTTCTCAAATTCCTCGTATCAGTGAGATCATATGATAATTGTCTTTCTCTGACTGACATATTTCGCTTAGCATAATACCTTCTAGTTCCATCCACATCATTGCAAATGGCAAGATTTCGTGTTTTTTTGATGGCTGCATAATATTCCGTTATATACATATACCACATCCTCTTTATCCATTCATCTGTTGATGGACATCTTGGCTCTTTCCATAGTTTGGCTATTGTGGACATTGCTGCTATAAACATTGGGGTGCACGTACCCCTTCGAATCACTACATTTGTATCTTTGGGGTAAATACCCAGTAGTGCAATTGCTGGGTCGTAGGGTAGCTCTACTTTCAACTTTTTGAGGAACCTCCATACTGTTTTCCAGAGTGGCTGCACCAGCTTGCATTCCCACCAACAGTGTAGGAGGGTTCCCCTTTCTCTGCATCCTTGCCAACATCTGTCATTTCCTGACTTGTTAATTTTAGCCATTCTGACTGGTGTGAGGTGGTATCTCATTGAGGTTTTGATTTGGATTTCCCTGGTGCCGGGTGATGTTGAGCACTTTTACATGTGTCTGTTGGCCATTTGGATGTCTTCTTTGCAGAAGTGTCTGTCCATGTCTTCTGCCCATTCTTGATTGGATTATTTGTTCTTTGGGTGTTGAGTTTGGTAAGTTCTTTATAGATTTTGAATACTAGCCCCTTATCTGATATGTCATTTGCAAATATCTTCTCCCATTCTGTCAGTTGTCTTTTGGTTTTGTTGACTGTTTCTTTTGCTGTGCAAAAGCTTTTTGTCTTGATGAAGCCCCAATAGTTCATTTTTGCCCTTGCTTCCCTTGCCTTTGGCAATGTGTCTAGGAAAGTCGCTGTGGCTGAGGTTAAAGAGGTTGCTGCCTGTGTTCTCCTCAAGGATTTTGATGGATTCCTGTCTCACATTTAGGTCTTTCACCCATTTTGAGTCTATTTTTGTGTGTGGTGTAAGGAAA
>NC_138377.1:35924807-35933303 GCF_054177405.1 Leptonychotes weddellii | reverse complement strand
AAGTCTGGAATTGTGATGCCACCAGCTTTGCTTTGCTTTTCAACATTCCTCTGGCTATTTGGGGTCCATTTTCTATCCAACACAAATGACATAAAAAGGGTCTGGGCTAAAATGGTGTCAGTGGGAAGGGTGAGTAAAAGGTGACTCCAAAATGCATTTTAAAAGAAGGAGGGGCGCCTGGGTGGCTCAGATGGTTAAGCGTCTGCCTTCGGCTCAGGTCATGATCCCAGGGTCCTGGGACCAAGCCCCACATCGGGCTCCTGGCTCGGCGGGGAGCCTGCTTCTCCCTCTCCCTCTGCCTCTCTCCCTGCTCATGCTCTCTCTCTATCTCTCTCAAATGAATAAATAAAAAATCTTAAAAAAAAAAGAAGGAAATATTAGGACTTAGTGACTAATTAGACAGATAAGTAGAAGAAAAATAGTTCAAGATGTTTTTCATTATTTCATTAGGAGATTGGGCAAAAGGAGGTACTAAACCTAAAGTCATTGGGAAAGGTTGCTAATTTGCAATAGGGAATGGTCAGTTTGTGTTGTGACAATTTTGAGATGTAAAAATGGAAACTTTTTCAAGCGGTAGTAATAGACCAAAGGTTAGTACTAGAAATGTATATTTTGGAATTATACCAAAGGAGGTGACAGTAAGTGTATGTGCTTACTTAGAAAATAAGCATAGACAAAGAATGAAAGGCCAAAAGAGGTGTGGAGACATACCCCCATACACACATCCCATTATGCCCCTGACCCAGCATTAAGAAGGCTGGAGAAAAAAGAACCAGCAAAGCAGTCATACAAGAAATTTTGAAAGAAAACCAAGAAATGCAGACTCTAAATGTCAGAAAAAGAAAGGATGAATGGCCTCAAAGTCAAATAATGGAAAGAATGAGACCTTTAAAAAAAATGTTGAATTTTTTTAAAGAAAACTGGATTCAGCAAAAAGAAGATCGCTGGCAACTGTCAGAGAATCAGATTTGGAAATGTGGGAAAAGCAAAACTCAAAGTGAAAACAATGTAGAGAGAAGTGGTTGGTTAGGCAGTAAAGGCAACAGATAGAGGTTGCATACTCAAGGAGCTTGTCCCTAAAAAGAAGGTAAGAAGTCAGAAGGTGGCTAGTGAGGTTATGAATATATTTGGAGGTTTATAAAGAGGTGAGTTAGGTTAAAGACCAAACAGGAGGAAATAATTCTGAGATCAATCTAAAAGGGCCTGAGAGCAAAGGCTGTAGGAGAGTACACAAATGTAAGCAGTGATAAGATGAGGCCATGCCAGGGTCCACAAGAGAGAGCTTATGAACTTACATTTCACCTATTGTGTTAAATTTGCAAGAAGATGGGCAAAGTGGAGTCTTTGGGGAAGGGCAGAGTGAGGCTGTAGGGAAGCAAGTTAAAATCTTAAGGATTAGAGGTCAAATCTATCTAAAATTTAACTGTTTAGTTAAGTCTTAAGTGGGTGTTTTTCAAACAATGGTAAATGCTCCTAGTTAAAGAAATGTAGGGGTGCCTGGGTGGCTCAGTCAGTTAAGCGTCTGCCTTGGGCTCCGGTCATGATCCCAGGGTCCTGGGATCAAGCCCCACACGGGGCTCCCTGCTCGGCAGGAAGCCTGCTTCTCCCTCTCCTGCTCCCCCTGCTAGTGTGCTCTCTCTCTCTTTCTCTCTCTGTCAGATAAATAAATAAAATCTTAAAAAAAAGAAAGAAAGAAATCTAACATTCCTGAAATCACATTCAGCATAGTTGCTTTGGAGTTTTCTTTCTTAAACATGTTTAATGAACATTCTAAAATGAGTATGGCAAAAAATATGCTATGGCAGACATTCAGCACTTGAAACTATTATGTATAATTTTTATACCACTGGCTTTAAAATATAAAAAGCAATAGTCTAAAGACATAATTTCATGAAAGTTAATATATTAACACAACTGAGACACTTTTCTCAATCTGACTTGAAAAAACTTTTTTCATTTACAAGCAAGGCTCTGGTAAAGTTTCAAAGTCTGTGATTTATTTCTGTGAGCAATTTTATTGAAGGTTGTGATGTTTAAACTTCTCCATAAGAATAGAACAAAAAAAGGTAAATTTACCATAGTTCACCAATTTTGAGATACCCGCTTATTTTTTTAACATATCTGAAATCTGGCATGTATTAATTGATAGCATGTCATAGTTTACCTAACCAATTTTTTTCCTTTCTTAGTATACATAAAATACTGACATATCTTAACAATTGTTTTAGTCTTAAATTTGATGAAATATGTTACGTTTCAAGGAGACGAATTTCAAGATCACAGCATGCACATTCAATCATATATTAGTTTGCTAGGGCTACCATAACAAAACACCACAAGCTGGATGGCTCAAACAACATATTTATTTCCTCACAGTTCTAGAGACTAGAAGGCCAAGGTCAAGATGTCAGCAGGGTTGGTTCTGAAGCCCTCTCTTTTTGGTTTATTAGATGGCCTCTGTGTCTTCAGATGATCTTCCCTCTACATGTATCTGTGTCCTAATATCTTCTTATAAGGACACCAGTCATACTGGATTAGAGCCCACCCCAAAGCTCATTTAACCATAGCTACCTCTTTAAGACCCTATCCCCAAATACAGCCACATTCTGAGGTACTAGGGGTTAAGACTTCAACATATGAATTTTGGGGGGGGTCATAATTCAGCCCATAATAAACAAGGAGGATGAATAGTCAATGAAATATAGTATGGTATAGTAGAAGCAACACTGAGCTTAAGATGTAAAGGTCTACGTTAGGCCTGGTGTTGCCACTTTTATATCTTTGTGCAAGTCACTTAATTCCTGACCTCAGTTTTCTGATTATTAAAAATGATAATATTTCCCCTGTCCTATCTTGAGACTCTAGTAGAAAACACATATAAAAGCATTTTGCCAACTCAAGCGTCCTCTTCTCATTAATTATCATTATCATTAATACTTACAAAGCTATTGACTGCTACAATAGAGAGAAATAAGTCAATCAGAGAAAGACAGGTATCATATGATCTCACTGATATGAGGAATTCTTAATCTCAGGAAACAAACTGAGGGTTGCTGGAGGGGGATGGGAGGAATGGGATGGCTGGATGATAGACATTGGGGAGGGTATGTGCTATGGTGAGCACTGTGAATTGTGTAAGACTGATGAATCACAGACCTGTACCTCTGAAACAAATAATACATTATATGTTAAAAAAAAAAAAAAAGAGGGCGCCTGGGTGGCTCAGTCGTTAAGCGTCTGCCTTCGGCTCAGGTCATGATCCCAGGGTCCTGGGATCGAGTCCCACATCGGGCTCTCCCTGCTCAGTGGGAAGCCTGCTTCTCCCTCTCCCACTCCCCCTGCTTGTGTTCCTGTTCTCGCTGTCTCTCTCTGTCATATAAATAAATAAAATCTTTAAAAAAAAAGAAGAAGAAGATAGTAGGAATGGAAAAATGAAGGGGGGAAAGCTGAGGGGAGATGAACCATGAGAGACTATGGACTCTGAGAAACAAACTGAGGGTTCTAGAGGGGAGGGGGAGTGGGGGGATGGGTTAGCCTGGTGATGGGTATTAAAGAGGGAACATATTGAATGGAGCACTGAGTGTTACACGTAAACAATGAATCATGGAACACTACATCAAAAACTAATTATGTATGGTGATTAATATAACATAATAAAATAAAATTTAAAAAAGAGAAATCATAGATTATAAAGAAAGGACTGAGATTTCAAAGAATGTAATGAGTGCTTAATTCATTTTTAATTTTTTAATGTGGTTGTGCAAAAATATGTTGAGAAAGAAATAATAGCATTATTAAGGTATATTCTTCCAACTTAAAACACAATTCATTTACTTTAATAAAGATTTAAATATAAGTATTTGAATACCTATTAGAATAATCAGATATACTCAGGAAGTATATCTTCTGCAGCACTTCTATACATCTACTTTTGTCAATACCAACTATTTTTAGCACTCAATTACTGAACAGACAGATTGGGTCAATTACATACATTGTATACTTCATATATTTGTCTTTCAAACATAAAGGAGAAATTTTACCAAATATTACTTGATAATGATGGTACCTTCCTATAAATACATTTCTATTTCTCATTGGAAATATGTTCTTTTTAATATTTTACTTTTTAAAAAAGCATTTTATAAAAAATATTTAAGATAGGTAACCTTTTATTCAGAATGTTTGGGCTCACCTGACATGACTTATGTTTCTCCAGGGAATGAAATTAGTCAAATTGAAGGGCTTGACAATTTAGTAGTCCTTCAGGAATTGGTAGTGGACCATAACCGCATCAGAGCATTTAATGATAGTGCCTTTGCCAAACCAAGCTCTCTGTTGGCACTTCACCTGGAAGAAAACAGACTACAAGAGCTGAGCAAATTACAACCTTTGGTAAAACTAGAGAAACTCTTCCTAGGATATAATAAAATCCAGGTAACATTATTTTGTTTGTTACAAGATTTACAAGACTTAACTCCTCTGAACATAAAGGTTCCAAACACACCAACGAAAACTCTGCTGGCATGTTACCTTATTTATATGCCATGTAAATACTCTGTGAAGCAGAGGCATATAGTCTGTGATGCAAAGATGTCCACTCTGCTTCTAGACTTATAAACCCAACCAACCCACATGCATACATCTGCTAAAAAAAAAGTTAGCTCTAAATGTTCTAAGCTCTTCTCAGCAGTCCCCTCTAAGAAATCTCTTGTTCTTGACTGCTCTTGGTCCAAGCTATTTCTGCATCTCAATCCCAGACTTCCTCTGGACCTTTAAACTTGGCATTTGTCCTTGGTGTACCTAACATCTGAATCAGTTCCTGATAATGGACCTTGACTTGGCTTTAATATTCCATCTCTACCCACTCAAGGCTTCCCTTAGATAAGGTCCTGCTTTAGTTTTACCTGCTCAGAATTCAACCTGTTTCTATAAGGCACTGTCCGAACTGAGCCTGCCCAGACTCTCTCCTGATATAGTATGCAGATAAGAGGGTTAAATGTATACATAACTTTACACAGCCATAACATTTCTCTCAGTGTTTTGGTGATGATCTGTTAGCCCTCCTCTTACCATTTTTACTACTTCTATCCATACCTCTAAGACAAATCTCAAAGACAAAATGAAATGTGGACTTCCACCCAAGAGCAGAGACCAAGTATATCTTGCCACATTTGTATCAGAATACAGCTTGGTGCCTGGTACATAGTAATTAGGCAATCAGTATTTGTGGCTCTACTACTAGAGCTCAGGAAGCCCTTTCTAGAGTGATATAAAAGCCTGTTCAAGGCTAGATGGGAATCATGAGCACTGTCCCACATAGCAACTAGGAAATATACATACAGAGAAAAATGGCATACAATTAATTTATCAGGATTCAAACAACATTCATCTGAGAAAAACCTTCCAAACTGACAATGATTCTTACAAAGCTTTATCCAGAGGAAATCTAAATTGGGAAAATTGCAATCCTATGGAAAATCTTTCCAGTGATAGCAACTGAGCTAACACAAAGGATTGTCATATCAGACTTAACATGCATAGGAGATCTTACCCAGTATCAAGCTTTACTATAATTTCAAGGATACACAGGGTCTGGGACATTCCTGTGGCTTCTCAGGTCCTTTCTTTCTGTATACTCTCTAGCTTAGATTAAAATATAAGATCTCCAAGTGAGATTTTGTGTGAGTGATCTCATATAACAAGGGAGTGTTTCATTTATGAAATGCCTCCATTTTATACTTGAGTTTATGTGATATTTTATAGGGAGCCATGCCTGATAATTCTATAGTTGTAGGTTTATTTACTATAAGCAGTCCTTAACCAGAGAGATCCTGCTAAGAGTATTTCGTAAATAAGGACCTTTTTCCTAGTAAATATCACTGGTCTGTTTGACAGCACAGCTATTTACCAGCATAATTACAAAGAGATTAGACCAGGTAACTTGCTTTTCCCCAGGAGTGTCCCTGCCCCACATCCCCACCCTTCTAACCCACTAAAGGAAGAGAGTGAATGGCAGATCCACTGTTGTAACAACTTCCTCACCAGTAACTTAAGCAGGATAATGCCTAGTCAAGGTTATTTTTATAAAAATTTAACATAGCTAATAGATAACCTATATGATAAATCATGGGAAATTATACATACATCATGGAATGAAGGGGTATTGATTATTTAATGACCAGCCCTCCATTGTCTATTTTTATCCTCAAAGTAGTATTTTTCCTTGAATTTAGATTGACTGTTATACCATCAAACTTATTCTAACTATTAATATTACAGTACCTTAATATGACCATACATTTAGCTGGGAAACTAACTGAGAGGAATAAGAAGTTGAGTTGGAGATTCTGTTTAATTCTACTGAAAATATTATGTGCTTCAAAATTCTTAACTCTCTATTCAGATTTTCTTTTTGGGAGAGATTTTTTCTCTCTCGATTCATACCAACATGGGTAGGCTGACACCAGCATTAATTTCCACAATGGGCAATCAGATTATAACCCTTGGGTTGATAAAGATCTCTAGAATAGGAGGGAAAAGGCACAGAAAAATTAGGAAAACAATACTTCAAATGAAGATATATGCAGCCCTGCATTAACCTACTTTAAAATCTTTCATAAACTGCATATCCTTGACAACAGATTCCAGTGTGAAGCTTTTCACTTAGCCATCATGACCCATAATGTAGATTTGGAAAATTGTTGCCTATAGTCCTGCCTTTGCAGATAGAATCCCAGAAACACAACTGAAAGGTGAGTTCTTTAATTCAGCTTTACAGTCCTATTTGGTTCCTGTGTCTAAATGATCCCCCTATCTGGCATCAAACAACTGTACCTACTTTAAAACATCTCAGTAATCACCTGAGGCTGGAAATGACTCCAGGAAATAGTCCATTGCTATTTCTTGCCCTAAATGAAAGGCCCCAATCTAAGCCTAACTATTACTAATCATGATTGCCATAAGTGATTATCCTGAAAATGTACTCAAAAGGTAACAACTATTGGTGTGCTGGTTAATGTTTAATGGCTCACTCTTCAGGGGAAAAAAGTCCTAATCAATAGCATTTGTCAATTTCCATGGTATAATTTCTTCCACCACAGCCAATTTTAAGCTAAAACACCATCTCACAAAATTCCTAAAAATTTGCCAAATTTAGCCATTAGAAAGTAAGTCCAACACTCCATTGTAAAAAAAATACCTTATATTAAAAATGGGAAGTCATCAGCCCTCTTCCCCAATTATGAACATATTCGTTTTCTTGATATCTCTTTATACCAGCATTATCCTCTACAAATTTAACAGTTTCTCATGTTAACATCTCCCATGAGAAACAAACATTTTAATTAGAAACACTTCACTAGTGAACACTGCCAAACTCTGTTTAATTTGAGAAAATAACTGAGAAAAGACTTTTCACCTTTCTATGCTTTCCATTCAGGCTTTGGTTCCACAGACAGGAACTACCTGTGGGTCAAATGCATAATATCTCTACAGATAATTGACTGTCAGAGCTTTTCCAAAGTCCTCCTTTATGACATTTCTAAGATCAAAATTGTAAAGATCAGCTGTTTTAATCAAATTCCACTTCCAAATGGTCTAAAATAGGTCTAAATTTTTTTGTAGTTGTTGATGAATTGGCTATGTCTACTTGTCATTCCAAATAAGAATAGGAGCATATCAATAATTTTATTTTATTACTATAAACTAGCAGCAAACTGAAGTTGAGCTTGTCACCTAAATTTTGTCAAAAATAGCATTTTAAAAAATAATTTTGCAAAAGTTAAATGTGTATTTGCAAACTTTCATTAGTGTTAAATAGGTAATAATAAATAACCCCATCCAGTAGTAAAGACAAGTCATTCAACTAGAAAAATAGTTTTTCAACTATATATACTCCCAGAAAATATATCAGGATGTAGTCCACTCAATATCACATATTCCTTTATGGTTAAGGTTGTGTTTAAAATTATTTAGACTGGATTTACCATTTTTCCACATTTCTGGTTCAATCCTCTGGAGAATTAACCAAATATAATCTCAGCCCTAGACCATAATTTTTCTGAGAAGAAATTTGGTCTTTTCTTGCAAGTGCTGCTATATGGCCTATTTCCCCTATTAGAATATCATCTTTACCAATCATGCATTTGGAATCAAGAGTACATAGATTTGTCCTTAACAATACAGAATTTGTCACTCAAGCTCACTTTGGAGAATTCAGTCATGAGCTAGCTATAATCCAACACTTCCATATGATTACTTCAAATCAGTGTGTATATATATTTTTAAGATAACAAGTACTATTTTTAAAATGTTTTAATTACAAAAGTAACAAAATTCAAAAATTTTTTTTGATGTAGTGTTCCATGATTCATTGTTTGCGTGTAACACCCAGTGCTCCATTCAATACCTGTCCTCCTTAATACCCATCACCAGGCTAACCCATCCTCCCACCCCCTCCCCTCTAGAACCCTCAGTTTGTCTCTCATGGTTCGT
>NC_138377.1:35887703-35924307 GCF_054177405.1 Leptonychotes weddellii | reverse complement strand
GATGCCTTTTATTTCTTTTTGTTGTCTGATTGCTGTGGCTAGGACTTCCAATACTATGTTGAATAGCAGTGGTGATAGTGGACATCCCTGCCGCGTTCCTGACCTTAGGGGGAAAGCTCTCAGTTTTTCCCCATTGAGAATGATATTTATTCCATTGTTTTAATAGCTATTTTGAACAATATCTGTTTACATGTTTCTAATTGTTTGTTGCTGAAGTATAGCAATTCTGATTTTTGCATATTACTCTTTCTCCAGGAAACTTGTACTCTTTTTTTAGTTCTAATGAATTATAAATTTTGTTGGATTTTCTCGGTATACTATCATATTATCTGTGATACTGACTCATTTCTTTCCAATCCTTATGTATTTTATTTCCTTTACTTCTCTTAGTGTGTTGACTAGGACCTCTAATAAAGTGTTGAATAGAAGCACTGATAGTAGGTAACCAACTTCAAAAAACACTTCTAAATTGTCACTATTAGATACGAGTTTGCTATAGGTTATGGATAGATAACCTTCAACATTTTAAGAAAGCTCCTTTCTAATTCAGTTTACTACCTGTTTTTATCATGAACAGTCATTGGATTTTGACTAATTGGCAATGTAGTTTTTCTCTTTAACCTGCTCTAGTGTTAAACAATCATTAATCCTGGGTTGAATACTATTTAATCATGTTTTACACTTTGCTGAATTCAATTTGCTAAGATTTCATGTAGTATATCTGTATTTATGGAAATAAGTAAAATTATCCTATAATTATCTTCTTATGCTATTCTTTTAAGTTCATCAAGGCTGTTCTTGCCTCATAAAATTAATTGGGAGCTCTCTCTTGCTAGTCTATGAATTAGTTTATATGGGAAAAAATTTATGTGTTCCTTGAAGGATAATTAGATCTTATTTTTTAAGATTTTAAAATTTATTTGAGAGAGAGTGCACAAGAAGGATGGAGAGGTAGAGGGAGAAGCAGACTCCCCGCTGAGCAGGGAGCCCAATGCAGGACTTGATCCCAGGACCCTGGGATCATGACCTGAGCAGAAGGCAAGATGCTTAACCCACTGAGCAACTCAGGTGCCCAGATAATTAGATCTTATCTCTAAAACAATCTGGGCTCAATATTTTTTGAAATTAGATGTTAAACTACTTATTCAAATTATTTAATGGCTATAAATCTAATCATGTTTTCTATTTCTTCAAAAGTCAGTATTGAGAAGTTATATTTTTCTATAGATTTGTCCTTTTTATATAAATTTTAAATGTATTACTATCATAATACTCTCATGAATTTTTTAATATCTCTACCATATTTGTGTGTTATCTTTTTTATACCTAAATTTGTTGATTCTTCCTTTTTCTCTTTTATTCTTGATAAGTCTTACTAAATGTTTGTCTATTGTATTAATCTCTTCAAAGAACCATATTTGGGTTTTATCAAGTAGTTAATTTATTTGGTTTCTTTTTAATAATTCCCACCCTTTATTATTTCCTTCTTTCAGTTTCTTGGAATTTACTTTTTTTTGACATTTTTAACATTATTTATTAAAATTAAATTTAGCATAATACTGATTCTGTGGTTCAGCTTTTACTTATTTAAGTTTTTACTTAAATTCCAGTTCCTTAACATACAGTATAGTATTAGTTTCAGGTGTACGATATAGTGATTCAACACTTCCATGACTCACCTAGTGCTCATTACAGCAAGTGTACTCTTTCCTCCCCATTGCCTATTTAACCCATCCCCCCACCCACTTCCCTTCTGGTAATAACCATCAGTTTGTTCTCTATAGTTAAGAATCTGTTTCTTGGTTTGCTTCTCTCTCTCCCTTGTTTTTCCCTTTGCTCGTTTGTTTTGTTTCATTTCTTAAATTCCACATATGAGTAAAATCATATGGTATTTGTCTTCCTCTGACTTATTTCACTTTGCATTATACTGTCTAGCTCCACCCATGTCATTGCAAATGGCAAGATTTCATTCTTTTTTATGAATCAGTAATATTCTATTTTATACACACATACATACACACACACACACACACACACACATCTTCTTTATCCATTCATCAATCAGTGGACACTTGGGCTGTTTCCATAATTTGACTATTGTACATAATGCTGCTGTAAACATTAGGGTGCATGTGTGCCTTTGAATTAGTGCTTTTGTATTCTTTAGGTAAATACCTAGTAGTATGATTGCTGGATTGTGGGGTAGTTCTATTTTTAACTTTTTGAGGAACATCCATACTACTGTTTTCTAGAGTGGATGCACCAGCTTGCATTCCCACCCACAGTGCAAGAGGATTCCCTTTTCTCCCCATCCTTGCCAACACCTGTTGTTTCTTGTGTTGTTGATTTTAACCAGGTATGAGGTGATATCGCATTGCAGTTTTGATTTGCATTTCCCTGATGATGTGTGATGTTGAGCATCTTTTCATGTGTCTGTTGGCCGTCTATATGTCGTCTTTGAAAGAGGTCTCTTTGTGTCTTTTGCCCATTTTTAATTGGATTATTCATTTTTGGGTGTTGAGTTTTATAAGTTCTTTATAAATTCTGGATACTAATCTTTTATCAGATATGTCATTTGCAAATATTGTCTCCCATTCAGTAGGTTGTCTTTTACTTTTGTTGGTTGTTTCTTTTGCTGTGCAGAAACTTTTCATTTTAATGTAGTCCCAATAGTTTATTTTTGCTTTTCTTTCCCTTGCCTCGGGAAACCTATCTAGAAAGAAGTTGCTATGGCTGATGTCAAAGAAGTTACTGCCCTGTGTTCTCTTCTAGGATTTTTATTGTTTCAGCGCTCATATTTAGGTCTTTAATCCATTTTGAATTTATTTTTGTGTATGGTGTAAGAAAGTGGTTTTCATTCTTTTGCATGCAGTTGTCCAGTTTTCCCAATACCATTTGTTGAAGAGACTGTCTTTTTCCCTTAGGGTATTCTTTCCTGCTTTGTTGAAGATTAATTGACCATATAATTGTGGGTTCACTTCTGGGTTTTCTATTCTGTTCCATTGATCTATGTGTCTTTTTTTGTGCCAATACCATACTGTTTTGATTACTACAGCTTTGTAATATAACTTAAGGTCCAGAATTGTGATGCCTCTAGCTTTGCTTTTCTTTTTCAAGAATGCTTTGGCTATTCGGGGTCTTTTGTGCTTCCATTCAAATTTTAGGATTGTTTGTTCTAGCTTCTGTGAAAAATGCTCTTGGTATTTTGATAGGGATTGCACTAAATGTATATATTGCTTTGGGTACTATAGATATTTTAAGAGACAAAGAAGGACACTATGTAATAATAAAGGGGACAATCAAACAAGAAGATATAACAACTGTAAATATTTATGCACCCAACATGGGAAGACCCAAGTACATAAAACAATTAAAAACAAACATAAAGGGACTAATTGATAATAACACAATAATAGTAGGGGACTTTAACACCCCACTTACATCAATGGACAGATCATCTAAACAAAATCAGTAAGGAAAAAAAAAAAGAAAATCAATAAGGAAACAATGGCTTTGAATGACACACTGGATCAGATGGACCTAACAGATCTATTCAGAACACTCCATCCTAAAACAGCAGAATACACATTCTTTTGAAGTGCGCATGGAACATTCTCCAGGATAGATCACATATTAGGCCACAAAACAGGTTTCAACAAATTCAAGAAGATCAAAGTTATACCATGCAACTTTTCTGACCACAGCACTATGAAACTTGAAGTCAGTGGCACCTAGGTGGCCCAGTCGGTTGTGCGGCTGGCTCTTGATTTCAGCTCATGTCATGATCTCAGGATCCTGGGATTGAGCCCTGCATCAGGCTCTGCACTCAGCGGGGAGTCTGCAGGAAGATTCTCTTTCCCTCTGCCTCTGCCCCTCCCTCTGTGCTCTCTCTCTAAAATAAATAAATCTTTAAAAAAAAAAAAAAACCTGAAATCAACCACAAGAAAAAACCTGGCTAGACCTCAAATACATGGGAAGTTAAATAACATGCTACTAAACAATGAATGGGTCAACCAGGAAATAATAAATAAATAAATAAATAAACAAACAAACAAACATGGAAACAAATGAAAATGAAAACACAGGAGTCCAAAATATTTGGGATGCAGCAAAAGCAGTTTTAAGAGGGAAGTATATAACAATACAGGCCTACCTCAAGAAGATAGAAAAATCTCAAATAAACAACCTAACCTTACACCTGAAGGAGTTACAAAAAGAACAACAAATGAAGCATAAAGCCAGGAAAAGGAAGGAAATAATAAAGATCAGAGGAGAAATAAATGATGTAGAAACTAAAAAAACCAATAGAATATATTAGTGAAATTAGGAGCTGGTAATTTGAAAAAATTAACAAAATTGATAAACCTCTAGCCAGACTTATCAAACAGAAAAGAAAGAGGACCCAAATAAATAAAAGCACAAATGAAAGAGGAGAAATAACAACCAACACCACAGAAATACAATTATAAGAGAACTAATCCTCAACAAAACACTAGCAAACGAAATCCAACAATACATTTAAAAAATCATTCACCACCATCAGGTAGGATTTATTCCCGGGTTGCAAGCATGGTTCAATATTCACAATGCATCACATTAATAAAAAAAAGGATAAGAACCATATGATCATTTCAATAGACTCAGAAAAATCATTTGACAAAGTACAACATCCATTCATGATAAAAAAACAAAAAAAAACCCTCCACAAATAGGTTTAGAGGGAACATATTAAAGGCCATCTATGAAAACCCAAAGCTAATATCATCCTCAATGGGGAAAAATTGAGAGCTTTTCCTCTATGGTCAGGAAAAAGATAGGGATGTCCACTCTTACTGCTTTTATCCAACATAATACTGCAAGTCCTAGCCACAGCAGTCAGACAAAAAAAAATAAAAGGCAGCCAAATCAGCGAGGAAGAAGTAAAACTTTCACTATTTGCAGATGACATGATACTATATATAGAAAACCTGAAAGACTCCACCAAAAAAACTGCTAGAACTGATAAAAAGAATTCAGTAAAGTCACATGACACAAAATCAACATACAGAAATGTTTCATTTCTATATGCCAATAATGAAGCAGCAGAAAGAGAAATAAAGGAATAAATCCCATTTACAATTGCACCAAAAACAGTAAGATACCTAGGAATAAACCTAACCAAAGAGGTGAAAGACCTGTACTCTGAAAACTATAAAACACCGATGAAAGAAATTGAAGAGGACACAAAGAAATGGAAAGACATCCCATGCTCATAGATTAGAAGAACAAAATATTGTTAAAATGGAATTTACATTTTTAAAAAATTCTTAAGTAGGACGTCTAGCTCATTAATTTCTAATATTTCTTTTAACTGAATAAATTTTAAGTTTTAAAATACTGCCTAAAAGTTTTGATATGCAGTGTTTTTCCTGTTCTTTATTTCTTAAAATCTCCAGATTTCTTCTTTAATCCATTAATGATTGAGAGGTGTCTGTCTGAGTGTGTGTGTGTAAATTTCAAACCTATGAGGTGTTTTTTGTTATCTCTTTGTCAATTATTTCTGTTACTGCATTTTAGTCAGAGGAGACAGTCTATTTATATATTCTTCGGTATTTATGAAGCTCTCTTTCTGGCCTAGAATGCAGTCCATTATTTTTAACTCCGTTATATGTCTTAGAGATCTCTCTCCATTAATGTATATCTAATACTACATTTAAAAATAGATTGTTTATTCATTTCCTTTTGATGAAAGTTTGTTTCTTTTTTTTCCTTTTTTTCATGATCACAAACTGTGCTATAGTTTTTTTGTGCTGTCAATCCCCAAGATCACCCCCACATTCAGAGATTTACTAGAAGGACTCATGGGACTTAGCATATAATTGTACTCATGGCTAAAATTTATTGCAATGACATAGGGGGATACAATGACATACTGAGGATATGACATAGTAAGGATACACAGCCAGGTGATGAGGGAAAAAGACACAGGCAGAATCTGGAGGAATTGATATGTAGGCTTCCTTATGCTCTTTCTCTCCCATGAGGGGTCACACAATACACACTCTCCACTCTTCACCCAGCAACAAAAATGCAGCAACATGTGTTTATGTTTCTACCTAGGGAATTCCATTAGACTTAGCATTCAAGAATTTTGTTGGAAGCTGTTCACATATGTACCCTATGCGTATCACATACCAAAATTCTAGACTCCCAGAAGAAAAGCAAATTGAACATAAATCATATCTTTTGTGTAAGTGCAGTGAACTACCTTTAATCAGTTAAGGAATGGTGGGAACACTTCCAAAATCCAAGTGCTAAACACTATCCTTGCAAGACCTTTCTAAAGATAACAACATCAGGCCTACTATGTTAACTCTTTCTGTACACCTTTTCTTTTTCTTTCTTTCTTTCTTTTTTTATAAGCAGGCTCCAACATAGGGCTTGAACTCACAACCCTGACATCAAGACCTGAGCTGAGATCAGCTTGGACACTTAACCAACAAAGCCACCCAGAAGCCCCTTTATACACCTTCTTATGCACGCATACAAATATTTTTTAGAGTAGACTGACAAACTACAAAATGATGGATCATATAATTCAGTAGATGTGTACTGAGTTAAATTGGATAGTGCATATGGGAAAATAACATATAAGTTTCAAAGTAATTACTTCTAAGTGAATTTTTACAACATAATCCTGTTCATGAATTGGGTTGCCTATAGTTAATGAACAGTATTATATACTCTAAAAAGAGACTAAACCTCTAAATGGTAGTCTTGATTTAAAAAAAAAATTCGAGAGAGGGAGGAAAGTGGTGGAGGAGTAGGGCACCCTAGTTTCATCTGGTCCCATGAATTCAGCTAGATAGCTATCAAATCATTCTGAACATCTGTGAATTCAACCTGAGATCTAAGAAAAGAATTGCTGCAACTCTACAAATAGAAAAGCGACCACTTTTTGCAAGGTAGGAGGTGCAGAGAAGTGAATCTGAGGTGATTTATTGGAAGATAAACCACAGAGTGGAGGGAACCTCCAAAAGCCAGCTACTAGAAAGTAATATATAGCAGTAGAGCACAAAATCTGAACCTTTAGAGGTCTGCTCCAGTGAGGGACATCCCTGCCTGAAAGGCTCTCAGGTGGCACAGAGGGGCAGAATTGTAGGTGAGACAGTGTGTTCTCGGGCTCCCTGGGGTCACAGAAAGAACGGGGGTACCTGAGTGCTGCAGAGTTTCCAAGCATTGGAGCAAGTAAGCTGGCTTCAATTAGCAAGCCCCAGAGTTGGCTTTTAGCTTGGGGTTGCCATAAACCATGAACTGGGGCAGGATCCAGTGACTGCCCTCTGAGCAGGGGCCCAGCAAGCTGCAGAACCACAGCGAGACCCTCCCCTTCGCCCAGGAGGAGAGGCATGGGTATGCATACCACTAGGCCACAGCTCCCCAAGCAGAGGCCCTGCAAGTGGCACAACCCTGGCTAAACCCTCCTTCTTCCCTCAGAAGGAACAGTGAGGGTGCGCAAGACAGGAATCTGCAGGGCTTGGAGACTCGAAAAGGGGCCACATGTCTGAGATAAAAAATGCTTGGTCACAGGCTGGGTGACCACAGAGTGAGGTCAGAAACCAGGCAGACAAAAGTGATTGACTGCTTTTCTCTGAGGGTGCACTGAAGAGTGGGGGCTGTGATCTTTCAGCTCTGATGCTAGAGATGGGGCTCTGCCATTTTTATTTTCATCCTCTAAAGTGGCACAGAAAGCCATCAGGGAACAAAAGCCACACAGAGCAATGCGGAGCAGCTTACATTGAGCCTGGCCCCCTGGCAAGGGGCGGTGCAACCCCACCCAGGCAAAGACAGCTGAGAATCAGTGCAACAGGCCCCTCCCCCAGAAGACCACCAGGAACATCTGGCTAATACCAACTTTATGGATCACACATAACTAAAAAATTCCAGCCCTAGGGGAAAATATTAGAATTCGAGGTTTTTTCCATGACTTTTTAGGCTTTCAGTTTAAAATTTTCTTTTTCTTTTTTTTCCTTTTCAACTAGTTTCTTATTTTATCAACTCTTTTTGTAAGTCTTTTTTTAATTTTCATTTTTATATTTACATTTATAGATATATTTTTCATTTTTTGTTTCCTTTCACTATATTCAATTATATATATATATATATATATATATATATATATATATATATATATATATATATAATGGACCAAAATACAGCCATGACCAAGTGTATCACCCTGTTCTGTTCACCTGTTTAATTATATTCTCTCTTTTTTCCCCTTTTCTCTTTTTTGGTTTCTGATCTCTTCTGATTTGTCTAGTGTATATTTCACTGGGGTCATGGTTGATATTTTTATTTTTTATTTATTTATTTTTTTGTTCTCTCGTTCATCTATTCTTCTCTGGACAAAATGACCAGAAGGAAAAATTCTCAGAAAAAAGAGCAAGAGGCAGTATCACTGCCAGAGACTTAAAAATATGGATATTGGTAAAATGTCAGAGGTAGAATTCAGTATAACAATTGTAAAGATACTAGCAGGCTTGAAAAAAGCATAGAAGACACTAGAGAATCCCTTTCTGGAGAAATAAAAGAACTAAGATCTAATCAGGTCAAAATCAAAATTACTGAGATGCAGTCAACAATGGAGGTTATTACTGCTAGGATAAATGAGGCAGAAGAGAGAATCAGTGATATAGAAGATAAAATTATGAAAAATAAAGAAACTGAGCAAAGGAGAGATAAACAAGTACTGGATCATGAGGGTAAGCTTAGAGAGATCAGCGATACCATAAAGCAAATCAATATTAGAATTACTGGGATCCCAGAAAAAGAGGAGGGGGGCAGAAGGTATATTTGAGCAAATTATAGCTGAGCACTTCCCTAATCTGGAGAAGGAAACAGGCATTCAAGTCCAGGAGGCACAGAGAAGCCCCCTTAAAATCAATAAAAATAGATCAACACCCTGACATATAATAGTGAAGCCTGCAAATTTCAGAGATAAAGAGAAAATCCTGAAAGCAGCTTGAGACAAGAGGTCCTTAACATACAAGGGTAGAAACATCAGACTGGCAGCAGACCTATCCACAGATGCCTGGTAGGCCGGAAAGGACTGGCATGATATATTCAGGGTACTAAATGAGAAAAACATGCAGCCTAGGATACTTACCCTGCAAGGCTGTCATTCAGAAGGGAAGGAGAGATAAAGAGCTTCCAGGACAAACAGAAACTAAAAGCATTTGTAATCACTAAACCAGCTCTGCAAGAAATATTAATATTAATACAGGAGATCCTGTAAGCAAAGAGAGAGCCCAAAAGTAACACAGACCAGAAAGGAACACAGACAATATATAGAAACAATGAATTTACGGTAATACAATGGCATTAAATTCATATCTTTCAGTAGTTACTCTGAATGTAAATGGGCTAAATGCTCCAATCAAAAGATACAGGGTATCAGATTGGATAAAAAAAGCAAGACCCATCCATATGCTGTCTGCAAGAGACTCATTTGAGAACCAAAGGCACCTCCAGATTGAAAGTGAGGGGTTGGAGAACCATTTATCATTCTAATGGACATCAAAAGAAAGCTGGGGCAGTATTCCTTATATGACAAATTAGATTTTGAACCAAAGACTGTAGTAAGGGATGAAGAAGGATACTATATCATACTTAAAGGGTCTATCCAGTAAGAAGATCTAACAATTATAAATATTTATGCTCCTAACATGGGAGCAGCCAATTATATAAACCAATTAATAACAAAATTAAAGAAACACATTGATAATAATACAATAGGGAACTTTAACACCCCACTCACTACAATGGACAGATCATCTAAGCAGAAGATCAACAAGAAAAGGGCTTTGAATGACACACTGGACCAGATGGACTTCACAGATATATACAGACCATTCCATCCTAAAGCAACAGAATACACATTCTTCGCAAGTGCACATGGAACATTCTCCAGAATAGATCACATACTGGGTCACAAATCAGGTCTCAACCAATACCAAAAGACTGGGATCATTCCATGCATATTTTTGGACCACAATGCTTTGAAACTGGAACTCAATCACAAGAGGAAATTTGGAAAGAACTCTAATACATAGGGGCTAAAGAGCATCCTACTAAAGAATGAATGGGTCAACCAGGAAATTAAGAAGAATTTAAAAAATTCATGGAAACAAATGAAAATGAAAACACAACTGTTCAAAACCTTTGGGATGTCCCAAAGGTGGTCCTAAGAGGGAAGTACATAGCAATACAAGCCTTTCTCAAGAAGCAAGAAGTCTCAAATACACAACCTAACCATACACCTAAAGGAGCTGGAGAAAGAACAGCAAAGAAAGCCTAAACCAAGCAGGAGATGAGAAATAATAAAGATCAGAGCAGAAATCAATGAAATAGAAACCAAAAGAATAGTAGAACAGATGAATGAAACTAGAAGCTGGTTCTCTAAAGAATTAATAAGATCAATAAACCCCTAGCCAGACTTATCAAAAAGAAAAGGGAAAGGACCCAAATAAATAAAATCATGAATGAAAGAGGGGAGATCACAACCAACACTGAAGAAATACAAACAATTTTAAGAACATATTATGAGCAACTATATGCCAACAAATTAATCAATCTGGAAGAAATGGATGCATCCCTAGAGATGTATAAACTACCAAAACTGAAACAGAAAGAAACAGAAAACCTGAACAGACCGATAACCAGCAAGGAAATTGGAGCAGTCATCAAAAATCTCCCAACACTGAAGAGTCCAGGGCCAAATGGCTTCCCAGGGGAATTCTACCAAACATTTAAAGAAGAATCAGTACCTATTCTTCTGAAGCTGTTTCAAAAAATAGAAATGGAAGGAAAACTTCCAAACTTGTTCTATGAAGCCAGCATTACCTTGATCCCAAAACCAGAAAAACCCCACCAAAAAGGAGAATTACAGACTAATATCCCCGATGAGCATGGATGCCAAAATTCTCACAAAGATACTACCAATAGGATCCAACAGTACATTAAAAGGATTATTCACCACGACCAAGTGGGATTTATTCCTGGACTGCAAGGGTGGTTCAACATTCACAAATCAATCAACATGAGGCATCACATTCATAAAAGAAAGGACAACCATATTATCCTCTCAATTGATGCAGAAAAAGCATTTGACAATGCTTTCTTGATTAAAACTCTCCACAGTGTAGGGGTAAAGGGAACATACCTCAAATCACAAAAGCCATCTACGAAAATCCCACAGCAAGTATCATTCTCAATGGGGAGAAACAGAGAGCTTTTCTCCTAAGGTCAGGAACACAACAGGCATGCCCGCTCTCACCACTGTTGTTCAACATAGTACTAGAAGTCCTAGCCTCAGCAATCAGACAACAAAAAGAAATCAAAGGCATCCAAATTGGCAAAGAAGAAGTCAAACTCTCACTCTTTGCAGATGATATGATACTTTATGTGGAAAACCCAAAAGACTCCAGCCCAAAATTTGCTAGAACTCACACAGGAATTCAGCAAAGTGGCAGGATATAAAATCAATGCACAGAAATCAGCTGCATTTCTATACACTAACAATGAGATAGAAGAAAGGGCAATTAAGGAATTGATACCATTTACAATTGCACCAAAAACGGTAAGATACCTAGGAATAAACCTAACCAAAGAGGTAAAGATCTGTACTCTAAAAACTACAGAGAAGAAATTGAAGAAGACACAAAGAAATGGACAAACATTCCATGCTCATGGTTGGAAGAATAAACATTGTTAAAATACCTATGCTACCTAAGCAATCTACACATTCAGTGCAATCCCTATCAAAATACCATTGACATTTTTCACAGAGCTGGAACAAATAATCCTAAAATTTGTATGGAACCAGAAAAGATCCTGAATAGCCAGAGGAATGGTGAAAAAGAAAACCAAAGCTGGTGGCATCACAATGCCAGACTTCAAGCTCTACTGCAAAGCTGTAATACAGTCAGAAAAGCACATGGTTGTTAGGGTGGGTCTTTTATTTACCTTCTTGGCTAACACACTGGAGAAAAAGCCCCTCTATGACCTTGTGGTCACCTTTATCAAATTAGCTGTATTTGCATATGTTGGGAACTATGAATGGATGGGTAACTGGGTGACGGGTATTAAGGAGGGCACATGATGTGATGAGCACTGGCTGTTATATGCAACAGATGAGTTACTGAACTCTACCTCTGAAACTAATGATGTACTCTAAGTTAGCTAATTGAATTCAAGTTAAAAAAATAATAAAAAAACAAGAACTAAATTTAAAAAGTTTGAATCTTCATTTGTATAATAGGGAATTGAGAAAACTTTCAAAAACGGAGCTCATATTTGTATTGTCTATTATAACAAATTAGCTATTCTTACTACCTGTGTTAAATTTCCTTCTCTATAAAAGTTAATCTTTGAAATAAAAGTTTTTTAAAGGAATAAATTGTTATTTTTAACTTTATTCAGATTTGCAGAAAAACACTACATCGGCACGTGCTCATATTTCGGCTGCCTAACTTACAGATGTTAGATGGAATTCCTGTGAATTCAGATGATAGAGCTAAAGCTGAATTTCACTTCTCTGAACTACAAGCAAAGAAAACTTCGGTAATACTTCTATTATTTATACTTTTCTTTTAAAATATATAATTATTAGTAAATTAAAACCAATTTACTAGGTAAATCTGGGCTATGATGTTTTTGTAGATTATTTTAGTATCTATTTTAGTGATTACTATCAAAAGAATCTTGATCTGGTGAATAAAGCACAACCACACACACAAATTCCAGGGAAGCTCCTTTTTCCAGTCATGTAATTTGGCATAAAGAAAATTATTTAAAATCTGCGTGCCTCTTGCTTAATATGTGAGATAATGCTAGAGGGTAAGAATCTATAACATATCACTTCTATAAACCGAAACTAACAAACTCTTTCAGTTTAGCAGATAGGAAGGGAAGGAAGGAATTCTGACCTCAACTCTCCAGACTTGTAGTTCATCTAACAAGGGAGATGTGAGCTTCTTTTCTTGTTGGCCAGAAAAATTGCACCTTTTACCTACGAACTCTAAAAAGGTATCTGACCATGACATGAAAGAGATTAGAGACAGAAGCCACAAAAGCATATCATTAGGAAATTCTGTCCTTGACCACAAGGATTCTTCGTGACCATCCTCCACAAAGACTAAACACAGAAAAGCTATGGTTTTTGAACAAAGAAGTAACCTTATTAGAGCTGTGCCTTTGCAAGGTTTGAGAAAGAAGAGGCTGGAAGCAGGGAAACCAGTTAAAAGGCTTTTAGAATAATCCAAGAGGGAGATTATGAAGACCTAAAGTAGGGTGGGGCAGTAAGAAGGTAAGTGAACCTCTAATATAAGTGAAAGCCAGAGAGCGAGGACATTAGTCAGTGAACAAAGATTACTTTTAAAATGCATATTGAAGAGAAACTAGGTAAGACTACCATAGATGCTTTCACTTAACTCAGTGGATTACCCAGCACTCTCCATCCCTTCTGTAAAACAAACTGATTTCCAGAGCACACTGGACCTTTGAGCGAATATATACTCAAATTTTAGCTGATGAGTATTTCACTAAAGGGTTTGCTTCTTGGCTATTCTTTTCTATTTTTTCATATAGTAAATTCGGATTTTTCCCTTTACTACACTATGATGTAGTAAATTCTTGAGTGAATCTAGACATGTATTCTTGCCATTTAAATCAGTGCCATATATAAGAACTTAATTGTTTTTCTACTTATTCCAAATGTAAGAATTTTATTAAAAAATTATTTTTTGATTCATCTATACAGAGTTAATAAAATAAAGGGGATATTTGAAGTCTTTATTTTAGAGAAATCTATTTTAAGATTCAATAATAATGTTTATTTTCATGGCTAGAACAAAACTGAGCCATTATTTCTTTTAGCTATTCAGGAGACACAAAAACAGAATCCTTTTCAAGTTTATCAGTTCAGTCTAATTTATTTTTCTTTCAGGTTACTGCTGTTCTTTCTTTTTTAACAGCAAGTAAAGAGGGAATAAATGAACTCTAAAGTTGTCCTTTAAACCAGAACATTTTGGGGCTTTTGGTTTCAGAAGAAAATTTGACAACATTCTAGATTAGTGATGGGAAGAAACTCCTACAAAGGAATTAGTTAGGGAATTTGGGACTGACCAGCTTTAGTAAAAGGCCTGATACTTTAGTGCTCATTACAAAGCTGCATTCTTGGTAACACTTACTGAAACAGGGAAATCGGTCATTTTACACAAATGGCAAAAGCCTGTATCTCTAAATAAGTTGAATCATATATTCTGAATTCAGTATAAAGTATTCAATTTTTTAAAGTATAAACAAGGTCAGTCTTAATGAAGACAGAGCAAGCATAAAATTCTAGGGAAACCAAGAGTCTCTAGCCTAAAATACTTCTCTCCTCTGTTTGCTGATTCCTGAAATTCTTTTAAAAGCCTCTTAATCCTCAACTAACTTAAAATGTAAACACCATTTAGAGAGTTAGCACATTCATTAAAAGTGATTGTTGTAAGATGCTTTCCTTAGTCCCCATTTATTTACTTGTTTGTTTTTGAAAAACTAATTAACTGCAAGGCACTTGAAGAGGTAATGTGAGGAATATAAAGATGTGGAAGATCTAACTGTTACCATCCAGAAACTCTTGCTCAGTAAAAAAGAAACAAAGAGGGAAAAGCTTAATTCTCATTTTCTGCACTTACCTTGTAAAGATCCTCTGGAAAGGGAGAGGTGTCATCACAGTAGTGATGAGCACGATGCAGTCTGAAAAGACAGAACATAAGGTTCTGAGGGAGTCCAAAGGCTTTCAGTTTCTGCTTCATACCAACTCAGTTTAGGCTTTAACTCCTGACCTAAAGAATTTTAAGTTAATTATCAAATGGGGCTTATGGTAAGAACTAAATCTATTGATCTGAGTTTTGGAGATGAGGTGTTCTTAACTGTTTTTCTTTTATTATGTAGTTTATTCCTGTTACCAGCTCTCCAATGGATGGTGGATCATTTGGCCAAGTGAAAGCGCCTCCCATAAAGATAACAAATGTAATTCTGCCTGGTGCATTTAGCCATTACCCGGGACCTGACTTCACTTTAACTCCTGAAGTTGAAGGTATTTTGACAGAGTTTCAAAGTAAATGTAAAAGCAAACAAACAAAACACTTCATTTGAAACCAAAATCTCACTCTGACTTCTAATACTACTTAAAATTGCATTTTTAAATTTACATTTCCTAAAATTGCATGTTTGTTCAAGTTTCATGTGGTCATTCTGACTTTAGAGTCTATAGTATTTTTGGGTTTTGCTGACCCACTAATATGTTGTAACTAAACATTTACTCATAATGTGAACTTTGTGATACTTGCACAATTATTTCTTGAATTATTTATTTTCAAAAGCTTTTGTTTCATTTTATGTATTTCATAGCATATGAAACCAATTCATTAGTATGTCCTGCTAAAAGAAGAGAGTCAAAGGTTTAAAAATATCTGTGACAACAGATTCTTGGGGTACAAAGAGAAGATCAGACTTTATCCTTGAAACCACAAATAAACCATGAAGCTAATACTAGAGAAGAGTTTCAAGAGGTAGAGCTCTATAGCAGCGAGTATATTAAAAGGAAAGGGCATGGAAATGATTCCTTCTATTATATACATTTTAATTCGGGCTTAGATTAAACCTTTTCCCATATTCCAGATCTTCACTGGCTATCTTTTTGGTAAAACTGGGGGTAGCTACTCCTCTGAGGGTTCACCTCTTCCATTCCTTATAACATCCCACTTTGCATGGGACCACTGTTGGACAATAAAATTGAACATCACAGTAATTATAAAATGATGTAAGAGCCTACTAAGAACAGTAGATTGCTCTGTGTGATTATTTTTAAAGGAAACTCAGTTAAAAGAAACCCAAAATAACTTACTTTGTTAAGATGTTATTCTTTAACTTATTTTTCATACTTCTACATACATATGGCTTTAAGATTTTAGTCACAGTAAGAATTGTTATGCTTTTGTCCAGTAGATATAACTATCAGTAAAATTGGACATCCCAAATTATTAGTCTCCTTAACAGTACAATGTTATCTTCAGGAATGTCATCAATATCTTCTCTCTTTTTTTGGTACTAGTTCAACCTTGGATTCATCTCCATAATGTCCTCAGATATCTGTCTTCAGGATTTGTTGTGGGACTATTTTTTAGGTTTTCCTTGAAAAGTCCTATAGTTTCTCTCCTATTTTTGGACTATGTTGCCACAATTTTTATTTTGAAAATCATGGTCACCTTATCTCTACATTTATTAGAGCACACAGCTCTAGGTATTTATATTTTTAAAAATTACTGAGAAACAATCAAATGGATTCATGAACTCAGAGAAGTTTAAGCAGCATAAATGCTAGAAATCTATTCCAATTCTCTATTTTTATTTAAAATGTTTTAATTCATATTATGAAATATGTACAGCACACATTCAGTTGAAGGGCAACCAAGCTTTATTACTTAATTCATTTTATTACTTAGTGCTTCTCATTGTTTCACAATTCCTAATTTCAGACAAAAAAAACAAGAATGCAGGCATTCTGACAAATAATCCTCGGAGCATCCATGCAGAAATAGCTTTTCGGCAACTCAGAGGGATAAATCTCTCTCCATCTCTTTTATCACATCAGAGTATGTCATCTCCAACTGCACATATGTACCAGAGCAACCCAGATGAGGGAAGGTAAAACTATTCTGTTTTAATATCATTTCTCATCATTAAAAAAACTCCCCAAATTTGCTAGTCATGTATAAAAATAAGAAATATTATTATATACTATTATTTATTTACTGAGAGCTGGAAAAAACTGTCAGATAGCATGAGGATTCTTCTCCCACATTCACCAAACTTTCCCAAAGTCCTGTGTATTTACATAGTAATTCAAAGAGGCTTAGAAATGGCTGTCAAGGTAGAATAGTGCTCACCTAATGCTTATATGAGGGAACACTGAAATAAACACTTATAATTGCACTCTGCCAAGTCACTTCTCATTAAATATGCAAAGCAGTTCACTTATATTTTGAACAACAGATAAATTCAATTCTGAAATCACAAAGACCAAGAATTTTGTAAATACTTCAAGCCTCTCCTCTGGTCTGGCCCTAGCCCTAGGCCAGCTCAGTGCCTAAGAACCTGTTACTTCTCATTAAGAATCCACTCTGTTGCTCAACACCTGTCTACCTAGATTTCCAATTCTTACCTGTCTCCCAGCTTCTTTGTAGCCAAGCTCCAATTCATCTATTAATGACCTACTCAGCAGCAGATCTAGCATAAGCCTGGCTCTTGCTATACTGACTTCCCTGCTGAGTCCTCAGGATAACCTGATTTTTAGATGTCCAAGAATAGGATCATTTTCTCTGTTGTACTGTCTTTTTAAAATTGAACACATATAAAATACAGAAATTATTTACTGTAGAATTACTTTAAATTAGCTGATCCATTAAGAAAATAAGTCATAATTATTTGACTCATAAATATTTTATTTCCGACAGAATTCCTGGCAGCCACTTTCCAGGATCAAATCGAATGTAACTGCTTAGAGAAATGAATATACACCAAGTAACCTATTTCTCCTTAGTAGCTGTACAAAAACTAGCAGACAGTGTTGGTGAAAAAAATATCTAAGATAATCATGTTACTTATTTTACTGAAGCACTTCAGTTCCATATGAAGATAATCTAATCTCTATCACCCTGGTTGAATTTTATTTAATATCACCTCTCTTAAACTTCCATTATGGTTATCTTATTCATTTGAATTTCTGTATTAGAAAAATCGTGAACCATTATATCATACAATTTGAAAAGATAGAAGTGATACAAAACAAAGTCCAGAGAATCAAATATTTAGTCCTGGTATTGGAAGCATTTAGTTACAAAATCTTATTATGGCCTGTCATGTGAAGATACTAAGAAAAGATAATTCTAGTAAATAAGCATATTTTATTTGTTGAGTATTTATTTATTTGGAGTTACCTAAAACTAAAGCATATATTTCTTATTAAACACAACTATTACTAAAGCAGGTTGAGCTTTGCTCATTGAACTACAAATTAGTTTTTTAGGACTATAATTGGAAAAAAATATCCTTAAACCATATCTGCCCTAAGAATTCTTTAGCGATGCAAATTATGGGCCTTAGTAGTACTTCCTGAAGGTGGCTAACTGTCAGTGCAACCAGGCATTCATGCTCTAAGAATAAAAAAGTACTATTTCAAATACAAAATTTGTTAATTGTACCCATAGTAATATAATTTTACAAGCAGTTTTAGGCTAAAAAAGAACACATGTTCAAATTGAGTGGACACATTTAAATTTGAAACCCTTAATAATTATTTCACTGAAAATAATTATGCTGCATAGTACTAGGACAGATCACAAATAAATCAAATATGGTTTTGAATTTCATTGTTTTATTAAACACAGTTCTTTAAATTAATAACTTGCCAACCATATTTTGATATAAGTGGGCTCTATGATTCATGAGCCCATTTTCCAAGTATTGGTTCAACACTGCATGTAGTTTTCTTACTATTTTAGATGTTCCTTACATGAAAATAAATTTTTACTAAAATATTTGTATTTTGTAATCTATCTGGAAATAGGCTTAAAGATATTTTGGAAACTAATTCCAATGTGTATGCAACAATTTGTATCTTTTCCTCTTTAAATGTTGTATGTTTGTGATGTAATCATGTAATATTTAAAATTTCAAATCTAATACAGATTGATTTTATACTTCTTAATGTGTGGTTTTTAAACAACTATTACTCTTAGGTGAAAATAAGATCCTTTGTTTAAAAAACAACTATGCAGTTCTTAAGGTGTCCAGAAGATGTCTTTGTTGCCCTTTAGTTTTGACAACTGCTTTCCTTACAGTGCTCTGATGAGTGTCTGCTCTTCTGTTACTAACTTGGTATCATCGGCTTTTTTTCTTTCATGATTTTGTATAAATGAAATACTGAATATATGTTGCTTTTGTAATGACAATTGTCTTTTAAAATAATAAACTAGATGGGAAAAATAAGAATAATTGGCTTTCCCTAGAGAAAAGGAATTTTCAAGAATTAGAAAAGTATAAAGCAGGAGGAACAGGAACACAGGAAAGCAAGAAAAACATAACTCATTATTCAACATCCACTTAACATTTAGCATATTTTCTTGTAGCCATTTTTCCTATGCATTTGTAATATATTTGAGATCTATCATTTGATTTTTATGTACTACACACTGTTAAATTCTGAGGTATCTTACTATTTCTATTATAAATTTTTAATTACATCTGAATTTCTTCTTGAAAGTAAATTAATTTGTAATACATTTTTTTTTTTAATTTTTAAAGGGGGGAGAAGAGAGGAGGGCCAGAGAGAGAGAATCTTAAGCAGGCTCCATGCTTAGCATGGAACCCCATGCGGGGCTCAATCTCACAACCCTGAGATCATGACCCGAGCCAAAATCATAAGTCGGACGCTTAACTGACTGAGCCACCCAGGTGCCCTGGTAATACAGAATTTGATAGTAACACTAAAAATAATATTAATATGTATCTAGGCATTGCTAGGTACTATCCAGAAAATAGACATAGATCCAACCTTTAGAACATTTTAATATAACTACATGACAAATAATTTCATATAAAGTAATGAGGGGGATGATTACTAACATAATTTACACAGTTCTGAATTTTTTTCTGCCATGAGAGCAGATGACACTGACATGATAGAGAACGTATTCCCCTGAGAATGCCTAGATGGGTTAAGCCACTGGTTATGTGCAGTTCATAAAGCAATAGTTATAACTTCATTCCTTTCCTGTTCAACAAAACAAAACAAAAATGTAATTGAACATGAGGGATGTTTTTATAGGAATGACTTTAGATCTGTGCTAAATAATTCAAGTAAATAATAAACTGAGGAATTTTAAGTTATAGTTACAATTATTTGTAACATACTTCACAACTGATTATGACAAAACAGGCAAATAGTGCTTTAAATTTATAAACCACTAGCCCATACTTTACATGGTTAATCCTAATAACCCACTCTATGAAGTAGATATGACATGTATGGTCTCCATTTATAGATAAAGAAACTGGCTTAAGGAAAATATATCATACCAAATCCTAGATTTTTTTCAACTCCGAATTCATTACTTTTTCAATTACTACAAGTGAATTGACATTTAATTATTACCAATGTGCTATGTAATCAGCTGTTGTAGAGCCCTAATGTATGCTGTAAACTATTTATTCATTCTCTTCCAGTGTATTTAGCTTAGGGAAAATGCATAATTTCTACAGTAAAATTAGTTCTTTGCTCCCAGCAAATGTCCTGATAGATTTATTTTGTATGCAGTCATATGCATGAATATACGACTTGTTTTAAATTAAAAACAATTCCACAAACAACCTGGAAAGCTAAATATTAGGGCACTTTATAGATTAGGAGCCTACAATGCTGAACTGAATATAGACGATGTCAACATGATCTTCTGATATCTATGTATGAATATTGACTATAATAATTATTCAATAATAATTTTATTATTTACTTCTCTTTTTATAGTTCTAAACTTCTCTGATTGTTGGTACAAAATTAACTATGGTTGTGAACATATTTTTGCCTAGAATATTTAGTGTGTACTGTGTGTGTATGTTTGCAGGCACCCATGGCCAGTTTTAAAATAATCCTTATATTTAAGTAACATACCATTTCACTGTTTATTCATATCTTTCATACATTATGAGAAGTGTTTGTTTTAAAACATTAGATCTTATTGTTAGTCATGCTTTAGGCTCTTAGCTTCAATTAAATGTTACTTATATAAAAAGAAGTAAATTATTTATAGTTCTGTAAGAGTAGAAACAAGCGCTGATGGTCAAGTTCTGTTGGTTTTTCAATGATCTGATCAAATCAATCCTTTTTATGAGATAGAAACTGGCTGGTTTTTTAAATTCCTATAATACTTAGAGCTTCTGGATGACCTCCAAGTGCCTACCTACTTTTCTTATTCATCTCTCTGCAGTTGCCTTCATTATTGAAATATTTTTTAAGATTTTTATTATTTTTTTAAGTAATCTCTACACCCAACGTGGGGCTTGAACTTATAACCCCAAAATCAAGAGTCACATACTCTACTGACTAAGCCAACCAGGTGCTCCTATTGAAATATTTTTAAAGAAAAACTATACAAATTACAATTTTAGTTCACAGTTGCCTTTAAGAACTAGGTCAGCAAGAAGAACACAGTTATTTTTTTAGTAATATTTTCTTTCTAGAAGTTTTTATTTTATAAAAATATGAATTATAATATACTTTATTACTTTTTCTTTCATTGATGAATAAAAATGTTTTGTAAGCTGGGCGCCTGGGTTGCTTAAGCATCTGACCCTTGATTTTGCTCAGGTCATGATCTCAGGGTCGTCAGATGGAGCCCGCATCAGCCTCTGTGCTGGGCGTGGAGCCTGCTTAAGATTCTCCCTCTTCCTCTCCCTCGCTCTTAAAAAAAAAAAAAAAAAAGTTTTACAAACTACTGAAAAGACATTTCTCAAACCAAATTTGTGCATTTTTTTAATCTTAAAATTTTGTTTTGGTGAGGATTTTTCCTTATAATTAAGATAAAATGAATGATTTTATAGCCAAAACATGAAATGCTGTAACCTGAAAATAGAATATTCAAAGGAACTCAGAAGTGAAGTAGCTTTGAAAGTGGTGATATCTGAAATCAAATTATTGATCATTTATGTTTCATTTATTAGGGCTTACCTTAACCATATGGTCTCTTAGGGACATCAAAAAGCCAATTCATCAACATCATCATTTTCCATATAAAATACATGTGATTCTGAAATGCTAAGTTTAAAATTAGAGTAGATTTTTCTTTATATTGTATTATTAAAAATAAGAGTATTTCCATAGGCTCTGAATAAAATTCTAATTAACTTACAAATGTTTAAATATATTTCATACCAGAAGAGTTACATTTGTTAAACATTACAAAGAGGGAAAAAAAGGTTAGTGATGATCTTACTATTTTTGTAAACCATTTTTGGTTACATTTATCCTAATAAAAATATCTGTATTTTAAATAGAAAAAAATAAGATTGTGTGGTTTAAAAGCTGTAGGTTTTAATCATGGACCTGCATGTTTTATATCTTGCTTACTGTAAAACATTTTTTTCTAGAAAATGTTTTAGATAATTTTAGCCATTTGGCTCTACTATTTGTTCCATCTTTAATTATAACATAATGCCCCCTCTACCATTTCTCCCCTCCCCAAAATGTTTGCAAGTATGTTTCTCAAAGAACAACAAAAAGAGGCTAATCTGTAAAAAATATATCAATAACATTTTTAAGTTTCCAATTATTATTTCTTGCCATCAATTTGGCTGAAAACAGGTATTTACAAACACTGGTAGCCTACTTTCTTATGGTCTTTCACTTTTTTATGAAGTGCTTTAAAAGAGTTCAATCAACCTTAATGGTGCATTTTTAGTTAAGGAAATAGAATAGGGAGAAGTCAATTTGAGCTCCCAGATGAACAAGTGTCTTGAGAAAGAATAGGCATAAATGGGTTTAGAAAACAGAGAGAGTAGGAGTAAAATGCAGTGAGCAGAGCACTCAGAGAAGCCACATACAATGGAAAGAATAAAATACTGCAGAGCTTTTTCAGCTACATACAATTGGAACAATGGACTTGATCCAGCCATCTATATTAAACTGTTAAAAGGTGAAAAGCAAGCTGGAATTCTATAAAGAGTGTTGAGGAACAGTAGAATGGAGCGCTTTAAATCTAAAGAGAATGAATGCAGTCATTCAATAGGATGGAAATGAAGTCAAAATTGGCATATTTCCCTGGTTAATTTACCTTGTGAAGGACTCTGTTCAGTTTAGGTATTAAGCCATTATTAGCAACAAAATAGTCTTTAAACTGCCACCTTTGGAGTTTTTAAAGCAACAACATAGTGTACATCTGTGAATTTCATATGCACATACCACATACACATATACATGTAAGTAAAATACAACATATAGATCTCATATAATTGTAACAATTTAATATTATAGTCTACAGCAATCAGTACACTATATACATCAAACTTCCCATTCCTCAAAAACAAAAAAGGCTAATTTAGAGTTAGTGGCAAAGATGAAAGTGTACAATTATAAAAACTTAAAAAAGAAAACTGATCTAAAATAACACATGTAACTCAGAGAACAGAATACTGTGGAATGATTGAATGGCTTAAATTTTTTTAATTAGCTGGCAGTCACTCAGAAAAGATTTTTTTCACATTTTGGGAAAATTTTTATTGAATGAACTGATACACTTTCCTTCTTTAGTAACTAGAATAAAATTTTATTTTCAATGATTTATAGTGCCTCAGGGTGATAGTTGTGCATGATTCACAATTTTACAGAAATGTAGCTGAAAAAGTATATAGAATGTGTCCTGTAATGTTTTGAATGAACGTGTATCAATGGAAACACATCTAAAACATCTATAAATAGAAACTGAGTAAGACTAAAGTCCAAACATTTATTAATGTTAACAGGTTGAGCTATTAGCTTTCAAAAAGAATGTTAGCCATATACTGGGGCATTGGGGTGGTTCAGTCGGTTAAGTGGCTGCCTTCGGCTCAGGTCATGATCTCAGGGTTCTGGTATCAAGCCCTACGTCTGGCTCCTTGCTCAGCAGGAAGCCTGCTTCTCCCTCTCCCTCTGCCTGCTTGCCATCCCCCCTGCTTGTGCGCTCTCTCTCTCTCTCTCTGTGTCAAATAAATAAATAAAATCTTCAGAAGAAAAAAAAAAGAATGTTAGCCATATAATCATCATCCTTCTTTTGTTATTAAATGCTTTAAATATTTATTTATTCTCTTTAGACTTAGTATTAACTGACGAATATTGACATTATCAAGGATTTAAACAACAGCTACAACAGACTTCAGCAACAGTGAAGATTTCCTAATATCACAGAACTGTTTCAATATAATGCTAATTTCAGGTTTTTTTCAGTGTATTGTAAGAAAATAAGAGGAGAAATATGTACTTAAAACATGAGTATTTCAGTTAACTTAAATATTTAGAAAATAAATCATCAAAAACAGTTATTAAGGATAATAAAGGCCAAATTTAATTTTTAAAGAGCTTTATTTTCATGGAGGAAACAAAAAATGAAGAAAAAAATTAGTTTTTGTTGGAAACCACTTTTCTCTTGTAACTCCAAAAGTTAAGTAGTTGTTTCTAATATTAATCCTGCATATTTTTTGATCACTTTCAATTATATTCAAAAGATCAAAAAAGAATGCTATTATGAGCCTAGATGAGGAAAATCAAGTGAAAACAAAGCAGAATATTGGTATCTAAAGTAATTTTATTCATATTTGGTTATAAATAAGTTTACCTCCCTTACTGGATCTTAAACATTTAAGTTATTTTATCTTGAGATCAGTTATTAATATATACTGTTTTGTTTCCCACTGAATTTTATAATTTTATTTATTATGTTTATGATATTTGGAGGGGAAAGAACAAAAATGATTTTTTAAAAAATTCTAAAATCTACTCACTAATTTAACTGATGGTATAATATTATAAAAAATATTAAAAATGTATGGGCTTATAAGTTTTTAAATATTGATACTATTCCTTTGATACATATCACTTTTTCATCTGTATGTGTGATCAAGCTTACCACAGCTAACTGGCCTATATATTATTATTTTCTAAAGATTTTTATTTATTTATCTGAGAAAGAGACAGAGCACGTGTACACACAAGTGGGGGGATGGGTAGAAGCAGAGGGAGAGGGAGAAGCAGACTCCCCACTGAGCAGGGAGCCTGACATGGGACTCAATTCCAGGAGCCCAAGATCATGACTGGAGCCAAAGGCAGATGCCTACCTGACTGAGCCACCCAGGCGCCCCTAAATGGCCTACATGTTAAAGAGGTAAGCACATGAATAATGTTTTGGCAGAGAATAGAGGATACAAAAGTAACAAAAAGAATGACATAAATCAAAGAGCTGTCCTCCCACATAGATCACTTCTATTTCATGACATTATACTCTTACTGTTCTTTTACACTTATAAAGGATGTATACCTCACCATCTGGGAGACCAAAAACTCAATTATATACCATTATCAAATCTTCAATATCAGTATAACAAAGAAAACAATATCAGAACCAACCCCAAGATCTGTGAAATTATTTCCCCTAGGTATTACAAACTTAGAAGACTTCAGGGACCTGCCACATAACCTAAATGAAGGAGACCAGATAAAAGAAAAATTAACAGCCAGAAACATAATCAACTGTACTTTTACTGAAATAAAATGTGCTAGTTTCCATTTGCCCTTCCAGATCTACTCTACACCTTTCCCTGCTTTGTCATTCTAGAGAATGACTCATGGACAACATCTGCCAGGGTTCTTTGTCTCTCTATCTGGCAGTTGGGTTTAGCCAATGGAAGACACTGGCAGTCTATCAAAGAGAGGGAGAACAATAAAATTTAGGCTTTAGTAGTAACTGTATTCCTTTATAAGGGCCCCAGCTACTCTTAGGCTCTCCTAAAACTCTCTGGATTCTAGCAAACTCCCTCCTTTTACACTTCAGGCCTAAGGCTGTTGCAAATTTGTAATGATTCACCAATGCTGGTCTTTTATAATTCATTACTCATCTGGTTTGGAACTGACACCTGACACCTTTTTCTTCTACAGCAAGATGTTAATGTGAGGTTGGAATTGATTGATTGCAGTATGAAATACAGACTTCAGTTCTGGGAGCCATATTTTTAAATTAGTCTCATGGCCAAAAAAAAAAAAAAAAAAAAGAAAAGTGTTCACAAATACAAGAACTTTAATTATGGATAAAATCTTTCATAGTAGGGGGCGCCTGGGTGGCTCAGTTGGTTAAGCGACTGCCTTCAGCTCAGGTCATGATCCTGGAGTCCCGGGATTGAGTCCCGCATCGGGCTCCCTGCTCGGCAGGGAGTCTGCTTCTCCCTCTGACCCTCCTCCCCCTCATGCTCTCTGTCTCTCATTCTCTCTCTCTCAAATAAATAAATAAAATCTTAAAAAAAAAAAAAAGAAAAATTAAAAAAAAAAAAAATCCTTCATAGTAGCTTTTACATATTACTCCGGAATGTCTATAGAATTCTAGTATTCCAATGTCACTTTATTTAATTTTCAATTCACTAAATTCCATTTATAACTATTCATTCTCTTGATGGATGGACATCTGGGCTCTTTCCATAGTTTGGCTATTGTGGACAGATGAATGGATAAAGATGTGATATATACATACAATGGAATATTACTCAGCCATCAAAAAAATGAAATCTTGCCATTTGCAATGACATGGATGGAACTAGAAGGTATTATGCTAAGTGAAATAAATCCATCAGAGAAGGAAAATTATCATATGATCTCACTCATATGTGGAATTTAAGAAACAGGATCATAGGGGAAGAGAGGAAAAAATAAAACAAGACAAAATGAGAGAGGGAGATAAACCACAGAGACTCTTAATTATAAGAAACAAACTGAGGGTTGCCAGAGGGGAGGTGGGTGGGGGAATGGCGTAACTGGGTGATGGACATTAAGGAGGGCACATGATGTAATGAGCACTGAGTATTATATAAGACTGATGAACCACTGAACTCTACCTCTGAAACTAATAATACATTATATCTTAATTGAATTTAAATAAAACATTAAATAAATAAGTATAACCATTCATTCTTATTATCAGTATTAAAAAAACTAACTGCACAATTAGTTCATATTCATAAAGTTTGAAATCATGTAAACACTGAAATCTAGTCTTTTACTCCATATATTTAGAGGTGTCATACAGGCCATCACTTGTTTTTCTGGAAATTAATTTCAGCCTAGGTAAGGGGGCCAGACTACTCCTTGTCAAACTTGCAAAGATAAAATTTCTCTACAATTGAGTAAAGTAAACCATATGTCTGTATAACTACTAGTGGATGTCCTTCCAGAGGAATTTTCAGAGAATTTAGATGTAGTATCAGCCCAAAAGGCTGTCCTTAAACCAATCTTCATTTGTGATCTGAGCCAAGAATTTTGTGGATGATCTGCACAAATCAGTTTTCCTGGTTGAAAAAACTCTCTTCAAAACCGTGCTTGACTAAGCACCAAACCAATTGTGCAGCACAGCAATCTACAGTATTGTGCATCCAGTTCATTTAAGCTCCCAGCCCCACTCCACCCCCAACTCTACTATGGATTTTTTTTCCCCTCGATTGTCGGTAATTTACTATTTTGGACTGAAAGCCTAAAGAATTCTTTTTCTTCATTATTAAATCTTTTTTTTTTAAAGATTTTATTTATTTATTTGAGAGAGAAAATGAGATAGAGACAGAGAGCATGAGAGGGGGGAGGGTCAGAGGGAGAAGCAGACCCCCTGCTGAGCAGGGAGCCCGATGTGGGACTCGATCTCGGGACTCCAGGATCATGACCTGAGCCGAAGGCAGTCGCTTAACCGACTGAGCCACTCAGGCGCCCTCATTATTAAATCTTATTAACTATAGCCCTACGCCATGCTCCAGAATTTTTCAGTTTCCTTTATTGTCAGCCCGTATTTAAAGTTTATGGTTAGGTCCTTCTCTGTGGTTGTTGATGGTGATTTTTTTTTATTGTTTCTGTTGTTGTAGTTGTTAGTTATTTTGTTAGAAATTGGGGGACAGTGATTCATTCACCTATCTAGAAGTTCTTACATGAAGATTTTCATGTCTTTCCTAAACACAAAAAAGTAATTCATGTACAAGTTTAGTGTTTAAAATACTGAGTAAAACTGTACAAATTTAAAGGGAACCTAGTGTATTAAAGATTGGTTTTTATCAAGGTAGGTAGAAATAAAATGAGCTTGATTAGTAAATTCAAGAAGTGTATACATAGAAACTTTGAGGAAAGTTAGACAAAATGGGAAACCCAACAGAAGTAAAGAATGTTTTGCATTTTTTCAACCCAAGGAGTAAGAAAGCTAAGGATACTACCTACCAAGGATTAAGGTTTTGGTAAAGCCTCATGACTACTTTTGGTTGTCCCGGCAATGGGAGCCCCACCATTTGAAAGTGGTATTATAATGAAAACAAAAACAACCAAACTCATGCACATGAAGTACATGAGAATTAAAGGCAAAGTAACTTATGGTCTCACTAGCTCTATCTTGGGAAAATGTCTGGGGATGTTAAGTTTGAGAGCGTTTGTGCTCTATATAATCAGATAATGTAATCAAGTGTGATGTATCCATAGTAAATTATCCATTGTACTTATGGCAGTCACAACCTGGAAGGTTTTTACATTGAGAAAATGAAGGAGCTTATTATCTTCCTGTCAAGTATAAGACGGCTGGGGATTTAGGGAGTTCCAGCTCTTTGTCGTTTACATAGCTTTCCCCATCCTCTGCTATGGACCCAGGTTTATTCTGCAAAAGAGAAAAGTGGGATTAGAACTAAGAGTCAACACAGGAGTTCCTTGCTCCCATCAAGAATCATACTGACCCCACAAATAAATAGAGATAACTGGATTGTACATCTGTGCTCTTCTCTGCAAAAGTAGAAAATGCCACAAATTATTTAACATTTGCACACAGTTTTTCCTGTAACTTTCATAAACATCTCCACCATTTCTTTAACTTACTGATGAAAAAAATTTCTAATCAGGTTCACATTTACAAATCTTCGTTACTAATCAGAGTACATAATTTTCTCCTGCACTCAATAGACTATGTGGCATAAGAAGAAATCTATTCGGTCTTTATCCCTGGTTTCTGACACAAAGCTCCTAAAACCCTTGGAATTTTCTGAGTGATGAGTATCTTTTGTCATTCATAAGGAGCCCCTTTAAAGCACACCTGAGTTTATGTTAATGAGTTGACAAAGAGTGGGGCTCCTAGATAGCATCAGGATGGAACTGGTCACCAGAAAGACGGAGTGATTAGAGGGTTAGAACTTTCAGCCCCACTCATGACCTCTGGGAAGAGGAAGTGGTGTAGAAGCTGGAGATCACAGCCCTGTAACAACTCTTCATGATGAGCTTCCAGCTGTTACACAATTCGCATGGCAGGATGGTTGGCACACCCCAATTTCATAGGGACAGAAACTCCTGCACTAGGGACCCTTTTGGACCTCGCTCTATGTACCTCTTCTTCATCTCTATCCTTTATATCTTTTATAATAAAATGGCAAACATAAGTAAATGTTTCTCTGAGTTCTGTGAGCCACCCTAGCAAATTAATCTAATCTGAGAAGAGGGTTGTGGGAACCTCCAATTTATAGCCAATTAGTCAGAAGCACAGGTAACAACCTGAACTTGAGGCTGGTATCTGAAATACGGCCAGTCTTGTGAGACTGAACTCTCAACATATGGGATCTAATGCTATCTCCAGATAGATAGTGTCAGAATTGAGTTAAATTTGTAATACACCTAGTCAATCTACTAAGAATTGGAGAATTGCTTGGGGGTATGGGGAAAAAACACATTGGAATATGTAAAGAATACTGATGATTGTGGCAAAATACCACAGGTAATCGTCTATGAATACTAAAATTAATGGATGGCAGTATAACCAGGATATTAGAATGGCCTCTAAGATTTCCCACAATATATTTTAACTACAAAGAGAAAAATAGTAACTTCACAGTGGGAAAACCTGGTAAATACCACTTTAAGTGATCAGAGTTAACATCACCAATAATAAGATGTATCAATACCCTGATATGATGCACTGATAGTTCTGTGGTATTCTTGCCAAAAATACATAAACTGATCATGAGAAAATATCAGAAAGACCCAAACTAAGGAGCATTCTACACGTAACTGGCCAATAACTCTTCAAGAGGGTCAAGGGCATTGAATAATGAAAACAGAGGAACTATAATAAATTGGAGAAAACTAAGGAGATATAACAACTAAGTGTAATATATGGGATTCTGGATTGGATCTTGGACCAGGAAAAGGACGTGAGTGGGAAAACTGGTGAAATCTGTTAAGGTCTGTAGATTAGTTAACAGTATTTATCAATGTGAAAAGCTCACATAATCAATAGAAAGGCTGGAAAACCAGGCTATATAATGAGCTCCATGGAAAGCTGAGTGGTCATAATTATAGGCAATGTCATGACACAGGAATAATTTAATTATGGCACCACTGCCTTGCAGCTACATGGGTGCTACTGGGCCCTGGATGTTCCTGCTGCCATCAGAATGAATCCTAAGTATCCCTGCTTCTTTGCTTCCCATGATTACACTGAAAGCCCCAGGAAGATAGCCAAACTTACACTGCCTGCCAAAACCTTAGTTATAAGAGTTTAAAATAAGCATCAGTATTTGTCAACTGTCCAGGTGGGACCCCGCTTTCCCACTAAGGCTGCCACAGTGGCAAACAAAAGGAAAGGATTCAAATGTTGGGCAACTAAAAGGCAACAAATATGCAGTACGTGAAATAATTTAAACTATTTTAATGGAGTTGAACAGGTACATTGATGTTTAGAATTTTTAAAGTGGCTTCACTATAAAGGGGGTATAGTAAACTATGGAAGTTGTTCTTTTTGTCTGCTCAGACAATTCTCCTACCTTCTTTCTTCAGATTCCTTTGGGAAACTCCTTCTCAACTCTATGTTAGTGTTGGGGCTGCCAATGATAGGGGTAGGCATACAGGACCTGAAATTGAGATATGGACATTGGGAGAGTGATTTATTTCTTCCACTGCAATTGCTTAACTGGGAGGGTGTGAGTGTGAAGCCTTTGAAAGCATTTGTCTGCCACTAGGAGAGAATCTATTTGAAGAATAAAGCAATGCAAACCAAGAGTGGAGAAAGTCCTGACAGCGGTCTTTGAGGCTCTGGATGCAGTCTCAAGATCTACCCTTGGACCTCCCAATTACATGCGCTAATAAATCTTTTGGGGAATTCAATTGCTGTCATTCGTATCCAGAAGTGTTCTGACATAGTGCAATGAATAAGATGTAGAAGATAATATCCTTTCTGTTTTGAGTTCTACAATTAAAGAGTAATGAAGCAATACAGTTCCCCCACTTCCCATAGTGGGGGTAGGAAGGATATTTGGTCATCAATTCATAAAAAAGTTTTAAAGGTAAAGAAAAATGCAACTTCTCTTAGGATCAAAGGGAACTATGGCCTGGTAAAAGAAAAGCTGGGAAGTTAATTGCTTGAGAAAGTCAAAATCAGGAGTAAAAGACGTAGATTAAAGCTATACCATAGGAAATTCATGTTTGTTATAAGACTTTCTTAATAGGAAAGAAATAATTGAATGTTTCATAAGGTTTTTTTTTTTTAAAGATTACAATTTGGGGGCGCCTGGGTGGCTCAGCCGTTAAGCGTCTGCCTTCGGCTCAGGTCATGATCCCAGAGTCCTGGGATCGAGCCCCACATCAGGCTCCCTGCTCAGCGGAGAGCCTACTTCTCCCTTTCCCACTCCCCCTGCTTGTGTTCCCTCTCTCGCTGTGTGTCTCTCTGTCAAATAAATAAAAATAAAATCTTCAAAAAAAAAAAAGATTACAATCTGGCCTGCATGAGGTGGTATACAACTTAAATAATGTAATAAAAGTCAAAGGATCCATTACAGTCAGATTTATCATTACCTACCTATTAAATCCTAACTTCTCTGGACCTCTGGTTTCTCACTTTTAACACAAGCATCTCTTTACACCTCTAAAATTGTGATTGAACATTAAAAGTTCATTTAGTCTGACAATTACATTTTTTTGCTACTACCAACATACATGAGCTTAGAAAAGCATGAAGAGTAAGTAGAACAAATTTCAAATCATAAATTTGAACATAATACAATAGAACTTGGTGATACTCAAAATTATTTTTCCAAATGGCACAAAAACAGACACAGAGATCAATGGAACAGAACCCTCTTACACTGTTGGTAGGAATGCAAGCTGGTGCAGTCACTCTGGAAAACAGTATGGAGACGCCTCAAAAAGTTAAAAATAGAGCTACCCTATGTAACCCAGCAATTGCACTACTGGGTATTTACACCAAAGATACAAATGTAGTGATCCAAAGGGGTACCTACACCCCAATGTTTATAGCAGCAATGTCCACAATAGCCAAACTGTGGAAAGAGCCCAGATGTCCATCAACAGATGAATGGATAATGAAGATGTGGTATATATATATATATATATATATACACAATGGAATACTACTCAGCCATCAAAAAAATGAAAGCTTGCCATTTGCAAAAACGTGGATGGAACTAGAGTATTATGGTAAGCAAAATAAGGCAATCAGAGAAAGACAATTATCATATGATCTCACTCATATGTGGAGTTTAAGAAACAAAACAGTATTATAAGGGAAGGGAGGGAAAAATAAAACAAGACAAAATCAGAGAGGGAGACAAACCACAAGAGACTCTTAATCATAGGAAACAAACTGAGGGTTGCTGGAGGGGAAGTGGGTGGGGGGATGGGGTAACTGGGTGATAGACATTAAGGAGGGCACATGATATAAGGAGCACTGGGTATTATATTAGACTGATGAATCACTGAACTCTACCTCTGAAACTAATAACACATTATATGTTAATTAATTGAATTTAAATAAAAGAATAAAATAAAAATTCTTTTCCCAACTGCTTTATGTATTTCATTTTTTCACTGTACTGTGCTTTTAAATCTATTGACTAGCCCTCTTTTCAACTTGTGATGCATATCTAGAAATCCATCCATTGCTTCAACCACTTAAAAAAACTTTTTATTGTAGTAAAATATACAGAACACAAAATTTACCATTTTAATCTTTCTTTGCTTTTTCAAATGTGGTGGAATACACATAAAATTTACCATCTGAACCATTTTTAATTGTACAGATGAATGGTATTAGGTACATTCACAGTGTTGTGTTACCATCACCACCATCTATCTCTAGATCTCTTTTCACCTTGCAAAACTGATACTCTGTACCCATTAAACAATACATGAGCTCCCTATTCCCTCTTCTCTAAGCCCCTAGCAACCGCCATTTTATTTTCTGTCTCTATGAATCTGATTACTCTCATATAAATGGAACCATACAGGATTTGTCTTTTTGTGACTCGTTTATTTCACTTAGCATTATGCCTTCAAAGTCCATCCATGTCATAGCATGTATCAGAATTTCTTTCCAAGGCTGAATAATATTCCATGGTATATACATACCACATTTTGCTTATCCATTCATCCATCAATGGACAGTTGGTTTGCTGCTATTATGAATAAGGCTGCTATGAACATTGGTGTACAAATACCTCTTCAAGTCCCTGCTTTCACTTCTTTGGAGTATATACCCAGAAGGAGAATTTCTGGATTATATGGTAATTCTATCTTTAACTTTTTGAGGAGCCACCATACCATTTTCTACAGCAGTTGCACTACTTTATATTCCCACAGGCAATGCTCAAGGGTTCAGTTGAGAACTACTTTTATACATTAAAATGTTTTATTATTTTTAAATAATATGCATTTCAATAACAAACACTGAAATGATCATCTAACCATGCTAATACAGCTATTATTTTCTAAAATCCAAAAGTTTTCTCATTTGTATAATTTTACAGAACAGTAATATTTTATATAATTTTTGTTTTTTTCTGCATTATACATCTAAGCATTTTCCATGACATTACAACACCCCAAATTATCATTTTAATGTCTGTATCATATTCAACCAAAGGGAAATACTATTGTTTTCTTAATCATTGAACCTTTGAACATTCAAGTTGCTTCCAATTGACATCATTAGAAATATACAAAAAACACATATGCTCATATATCCTTTTTTTCTGTTGAATACTTTCCATAGGAAGGTATCAATGTTAAAATGTTTACACATTTTTATATAGTTGTTGACAAATATCACTAAATTTATTTCCAAAGGATAACAATTTGTATTACCCTAGCAGTCTCACCACAGTGACCCATGACTGGAGGGAGTTATCCTTCTATGCATCTCTAATTCCCTAACAAGCTGCCTATCACCTGGTAAACACACAATACATGTTTACTAATTGAATTCAGGAATGAATAAATGAGAATGCCATTTAACTGAATCCTTACCATTACTGAATCTTATTTTTTTGCTAATTTATGATAGCCAGTGCATTTTAGACTGGCTTAAACTATTTTAAAGCAATAAAAATTGGGGCACCTGGGTGCCTCAGTCGGTTGGGTCTTCGGCTTGGGTCATGATCCCAGGGTCCTGGGATCAAGCCCTGCATCAGGCTCCCTGCTCAGCGGGAAGCCTGCTTTTCCCTCTCCCACTCCCCCTCCTTGTGTTCCCTCTCTTGCTGTCTCTCTGTCAAATAAATAAATTAAAAAAAAAAAAAGGCAATAAAAATTGCAGGCATTGGCCTGCAAATCACAAGGTCCATAAAAAATGAATCTTCTTGCCAGCATAAAAGTCTTTCTTGGTATGTAAACATTTTCCTATACATTGCCAGGTGTAATGGAATTTCACTCAATTATAACCTTTCATTCTAAACATAAAATAGTATTGTGGGGTCACTTTCCTTACTTGCCATCTTTTGTGGTACTGGGTAGATATAATCTCTATTTAGTATTTATGTATTAGCAAACAAAATAGTATCAGCCATTCTTAACTCATCATAACCAAAATGTCATTGGCTCTAGGTTTTCTTTGTCTTATTTTGTTTTTTGTTGTGAATTTTCTAGCCATTAAACTGTGAGTTCTTTGACATTAAATAATATTTCTATTTCATCTTTGTACCTGCCAAACTGACAAAACTTTGCATGATAGGAATCAACAAATATTTTTGGTATACATATTATGCTATATATTTTGTTTGATTTAATTGAGAATAATTTTAAAGAATCATGATAAAAATCAATTATATAAGTATTAAAAATATACATTATAAGGTACCCTCTTTATGTTAGGGTACTAGAATAAAATTACCAGATAAAAAGGAAGATTTAAACTATCCTGATATTCAGTGTAGTAATTCTTCTTCAAGGGTTGCAAATTATAATGGGAATGTTACAAAACTGTCAAATTCTTCCCAAAGCAATCTTCAAGTTAATCAACATAGACAATCATTCTTTTCATTTCTATGGCAATAAGAAAATTTTAAGCAGTATCTTTTGATTGGAGTTGTCTTGAAAATTACTTTGTTGGAGGCCTTTATTTTAAAATGCAACAAGACTGAAATATTAAATGTAATTTGTCATGCAGCCTAGAGAAAGAATGAAGCATTTGGTACACTTTTCCTAATTGTTTCTGATTGCTGCCTGGGTAGCTCCAGCACTTCTCCATCTTCAAAATCACCTTCCAGGGCTTCAACATCTTTGACCATTACTTTTAATCAAAGGGGCTAAACATAAAATAAATTGACTATTATGTAGCAGAAATCTTAACAATACTGGCTTTCACATTTTTATTTAATTGACCTTAAAGAGAGAGGCCTCAGAAACTAAACTGTTAATGAATTCTGATTAGGTGACAAATTACCTAATGTTAATACTGACAGAAATCACTGTCCCAGGAAAAGTGGTCAATACTAAAGTCAATGGAATTCAGTTTTCCAATGATAATCATGTTTCATGAGGGCCTGTTTAACAGTAAATAAAGCTCATTCGTATGTTTAAAGTGTGATTATTTAGAAAACTTATACACCTTAAAAATTTGCATGAATTTCCTTAACACTAAGAGCACTGTTTTCTTAAATTTCCACATTGTAATCTGATACATATTGTTAAGCAATACATATTGTTAAAAATACATTAACAGGATGAAGCTGGGAGCCGTGATTCCGCGGGCAGATATCGGAGGATAAACGGCAGCGGGAGGGTGCCTGGCAGTGGGGATCCTACACCGCTGGTGAGCGACAGCCTTGCGTGCTGGGGACGGGCACAGACTCTCAGACTGGTAGCAGCGGGGAAAGGACTTTACGGCAGCCCCCGGGGTGGAAACCCGGAGTGGTGGGGTCACGCACGCGCGAACTGGGAGCGGCTGGCAGTTTTAGAAGCACAAAGGGCAGAGACGTGCCCCGACCTGGAGGCAGGACTGGGAGCACTGCGGAGGGGCGCACAACCCAGGATGCTGCAGTTTATAGCAGCATGGACAGAAACGGAGACGGTGTGGCCTGGAGAGCTCACTGAAGAACAGACTGCAGTCTCTCTGCTCTGAGGCAGAGGGTTGGAAATGGTCTCTTCTGCTCTGACTCGCAGAAGAGATGCAGAAAGCCGCCAGGGAAAGCCCCCAGAGAACAAAAGCCCCAAAAACTGATTCCCGCTGAGCCCATCCCCCAAACAGGGATGCCCGCCCAAACAGGGTTGCCTGAGTAACAGCGCCGCAGGCCCCTCCGCAGAAGACAGGCTGGGAAAACAAGAGGCCAGCAACCCTAAGGTCCCAAGAAAACAGGTGCATCTTGCTTGGGTTCTGGTCAATAATTTGGACTCTATACATTCCCTCAAACACCCATCAACAGAATGACTAGGAGGAGGAGCCCCCAAAATAGAAAAGACTCAGAGATTATGACTTATGCTGCAGATTTACAAATG
>NC_138377.1:35840712-35887203 GCF_054177405.1 Leptonychotes weddellii | reverse complement strand
GGGGCTCGATCCCAGGACCCTGGGATCATGACCTGAGCCGAAGGCAGACGCTTAACAACTGAGCCACCCAGGCGCCCCCTGAATGAATACTTTTTATGTACAAGTAGCCAAAGGCCTTGTACCATAAGCTTTACTAATTTTATTCCAAGTGCAAAGTAACAAACATACTGGAAAAAAAGAAAAATTTAACAACCAAATATCTACAGCAGGTATTACAACAACAAAAATATTAATTCTGATTGAATTATACGTAATTTAGGGTGACAAAAATACAGCCTCTCTACATGAAGAGAATAGCTCATTCTAAGCACTTAAGCTGTGCCTAACTAAGCGATCTACAGTTATTTAACCCAATCTACTCAACTCCCTGCGGGATAAATTTTGTTTCCATTATTAACCCTATTTTATAAGATTTGGAAACTGAGCACCAGGAAGATTAGGTAACCCCTGTATCACACAGGTAGTGAGCTGTGATGTCAGGGTTCCAACAAGTTAGGACTTCCTGACTCCAGAGCCTCAACTCTTAACCACACTACACTGACTTCCTAGCAATTGCAGATGCCTCAAAGATGCTTAATGTGGTACCCTGACCCATGACGACTAAGGTTATGTCTTCCCCCAAAGTATGGGAAACATTAAGTCCATTTCCACATCAGACCGAACTATGAAAGGTTTACCTACTAATTGTGTCTTCGAAGTATATGTACGTCATTGAAACTCTGCACAAGGTTTTCTTCCACATACTTAATAAACTACATTTTCCCTCTGAATAGAGTAGCATTTATCTATCTATCTAAGCTTTGGCTTTCTTTTAATATTAACACACAAAAATTTTTCCTATTATGGCCTGAAAACCTAGATGTTTAAGAACTAAGCCATCAATTCCAGTAAAGCCAGAAAACAAAAAAGGTCGCATTTATAGTCTTGAGGTAAGGAGATACAAATAAGACAGTCCTTGAACACTCAGGAGTCCCAAGTATGCAGAATTGCTAGAGTGTCAATCACTTAGGGAAACACAAGTACCTGACACAAAATACTGACAAATTGGCTTCGGAGTTCCCTTAAATAGCTTCTAAATCATTTGAGACCAATTACCAATTTAACGCTCTAAGGGGCCGCCTTGTGGACTTCCAACTAGCAATCTGAAAGATGTCCAGAACATGAGGAAGAAATCAAACTTCATGGAAAATGGAGGCGGTGGGCGTCTAACTTTAAACTAGCAAAACTGGGACTCTGTGGCCATCCTACAGAGATTCCCCGACCTTAAATTGCCTCTAAGTATTAACAGTCCGCTACGGGTTTTTTTTTTTTTTTTCTCCCAATTAGGATACGTGGACTTTGCCTTATTTTATTAATAAACAGATACCTTCTTAGTAGCATGATTCAATGATGGACATTGTGGTTCCTTGCATTTAAAAATCTCAGGGAGAAAAAATATGCAATAAAGGGCAATAGCTAGCACGTATATTCAGTTCCAAATCTTCCAAGCCGAACAGGATGTATGAAGTATTACTTAAAAGCATTTATTACCGTGGGTGTGCTGGGTGGTGATGGCCAAAGTGCTGATACAGTTAATGGAACTTGCGAGACGGCGAGCCGTTGGAGTCACACTACACTCCTGAGACTGCAGTCAGACCACCCTCAAGCCAAAGCTCGCGAAATGGCGGCCGCACGTCAATCTGCCAGAAAGCACTACCCACTCCCTTGGACACGTCACGTCACCAGGGAAACGGCGCTCTTGCGTAGGGGCGCGGCCCTGGGTGAAAGTTCAGAGCTTGCTGAGATCCTCCCCCTCGACTCGGTGGAGGCCCAAAGCGAGGCCAGAGCGGGAGAGACTCCCACGACCCCTAATCAGGGGAGCGTGGGCCCACGCCTGGAGTGAACGAAGCGCGCCTCTTCCCCACCTCCGCCTCGCTTAGCGGGCGGGTGGGGAAGCGCCCCAGGGCGAGCACAAGCTGAGGGGCGGGGCGAGTCGAGCGCCCGAACCGCCCCCGAGCGAGGTCTCGGTTCCGCGGCGGTGGCGCCCGCTAGAGTTGACGTTAGCCATGGAAACGCGGAGAAGGCTCAGGCGCGATCGCGGTGAGCCGGTTACCTGGCCACTGGAGTTTCTCTGCTTCTGCGTTCGGGTCGCAGGCAGCCTCCGGGCGGGATCGCCCAACCCGGGTTTACCTGCAAAAATGCAGTTCCCGGGATTCCTTCGCATCGCCTCTTTCCTCGGGTGACTCGAGGTACGTTCCTTCCCCGACACCCACCTGGGGACGTCTTGGTCACCTAAATTTCAAAGCCTATGCAGAGCCACGTTGTTCTGGCAGTTTTAATTGCCACAGATTTCTCGTTCTTCGTTATAAAACCTTCAAGTGCGATTATTGCACTTTAGACGGAAGGTGAACTCAGTGGCTAGAGGCATCAATCCAATGTGACTTTAACTTTCTTTCAAAAGACTGATTTAGCTTGTTGAGTTACAGCATTTTGTTTCTAAGGGACACTTGCGAAATGGAAAACGGTCCATTGAGTCTTGATTTAGTGATGTCCTTGTTACCCCAATAAAGTGTACAAATTGCATCCCTTAGACAGTACTGTACTCTTTCCTTACCTCCAACTAAACCGCGTTTGCCCCAACTTGGTCAACTTCTGGCCCCTGAACATGAATAACTCTTCCCCCGCGCCCCCCATCTGCTGCCTCTTTTCACAACTGTCAAGGACCGATGTTTACATCAATGAATCTACAACATCAGAGGTTATTTATCAGATCTGTGAAATGATTATCTGCTCTTTACCAATCATTTATCTTTTATTCAGCGATGTATAATATTAGGTGGATTCTTGTTGTGTGTGTGTGTGAATCACTCTTACAATTAGGGCAAAGACCATCCTTTATATTATTGAGTGTCCACTACCACCCATGTCAAATCTCCAAACCCTTATCATAGCATCCAGAGCCAGACTCATGACCAGATATTGCCATTTTAGTAATTTAACTGCGACATTTGTCAGCCACTCTTAAACTTCCTACTAGTTATTAACAGACAGTACCGGGTTAGGGAACTTTTCTGTTTCTTTTTCCTTTGTAAGAACTTTGTTGAAATGGAGTTCACATTCCATACAGTTCACTCATTAAAAGTGTACAATTCAACACCTGAAACTAATACACTGTATGTAACTAACTGGAATTTACATTTAAAATTTTTTTAAATGTATTAAAGATTTTAAAAAGTGTACAGTGGTTTTTAGTATATTCACAGAATTGTGCAACTATTACTACGGTCAATTTTAGAACATTTCATCACCCCTTTAAAAAGCCCTTTATCCTTTAGGAATTACTCCCTCCCACCCTTGTCACTATCCCCACCAGCCTTAGGCAAACATTAAACTGTTTTCTGTCTTTATAGATTTGCATGTTCTGGACATTTCATATAAATGGAAGCATACAAGTTTCATCCATGTTGTAGCATATGTCAGTACTTCATTCTTGTTTATAGCCTAATAATATTCCATCGTATGGATATACCACATTTTATTTCATCTGTTGATGGACATTTTGGGTGTTTTCACTTCTTGGTTATTAATATTTCTGCAATGAATGTTCGTGTACAAATTTTTGTGTAGACTTATGTTCTCATTTCTCTTAGGTAAATACCCAGGAATAGAATTGCTAGGTCATATGGTAACTTTACGTTTAGCCTTTTTAGGAACTGCCAGGCTGTTTTTGAAAGCAGCTGCACCATTTTGCCTTACAACTTGGGGGTTCGGTTTTCTCCACAATCTCACCAATACTATTTTTGATAACCAGTCAAGTGGATTTGAAGTGATATCTCATTGTGGTTTTGGTTTGCATTTTTCTAATGAGTGAGTAATGATGTGGGGCATTGTCTTGTGTGATTATTAGCAATTTGTAAATTATCTTTGGAGAAATGTCTATTTTAATCCTTTAAATTGGCTTATTTGTTTTTTTCACTATTGAGTTGTAAGAGTTCTTTATGTATTTTGGATGTAAATCCCTTATCATATATATGATTTGCAAAAATTTTTTCCCATTCTGAGTGTTGTTTTCATTTTCTTGATGGTGAGAACCTTTTCTTCTAGACACTTTCCCATTTGTGTTTCTTTATCTCTTATCAAGGAGTCCTACATGCCAGTGCCCTCATGCTGGCATAGCTAACAAAAGTTTCCCATTTGACATTTTGGAGATTCCTCTCAGGCCCACTTTTCCCTGAAAACTCTCCCAAATTATCCTTCTATTTTTCTAGCCTCAAAAATAAAATTCCCTTTCATTTGGCAGTGGCTTGGTATGATTGAAAAACTCAGTCAGCCACCAACTGACATGGTGTGTTGGTTAAGTCACTTAATTTCACTGGTTCTCAGTTTTCTTTTCTGTAAAGTAAGTTGGTTTATTTCTGGTAATTCATGTGAATGGTAGACTTCATTCACCTGATACTTGATTTTGAAAGAAAAACTTGTTAATTGCTTTGAATTTATAATTGGTAAGATATATGCAGTGTGGGAAATGTAGATTGGAAGAGAAGTGTTAGCTGGGCCTGCTGCATATTTGTGAGGCGCTGATGTGACTTTTGGCTATTTTCTACCATCTTATTTTTCCAAAAGTAATGGAATGTTAATAATTCATATTCTAGTGTACATTTGAGAAGGGTGAATCATAGAACTGACAACTCATCATTCTACCTATGAAACTTTCCCAGTATCTGCACTAAATAGATCCTTTGAGCTATCTACTTAGCCTTTCCATCCAGTCAGTTTTCTCTACAAACCAATTCCTGTGAATATACAGAAAACTCTTAGATTCAAAGACCCTCCTAAAATCTTGAATTTGAATAAATACCATTTTGTAGATCAAAGAGATGTTATTGTGCTTGTTCTTTCACTTTAAGACTCTTTTTAGGTGCTTGAGTAGATTTTCCTTTTATTGGTGGGTAGAAGAGACTGCTTACTACATAATTGATAAACTGTAACATGAAATATGTTTTTCATGTTTTAGCACTCAATGTCTTTCAAAAGGTTCTTCAAGAATTTAGCTGTTTGTCACTGGTATGGCATTTAGTTAGGATTCATAGAGTATTTTCAGAATTATAGGGGTGGCTATCTTTGCATCTCTAGATTCCTGCTAATATCCTCAACAGTTAGCACTTGACTATCAAAAAAGTCCATAGATGTTTTTTTGTTAGAACTGCTCTGACAGGAACAGGTCATTTTATCCAGGGCAAATGAGAATAAAGTTGTGTCATAGCATGTTTTTTGAGTACTCAGGTGTAAGCCATTTTGTTTCTTTTCCAGACCTGAAGTTTTTTGTTTTCCAAATTAGTAAAGGTGTGAAAAGTAGAACTTCAGTATATTTCCTTTCAAATTTTTAAAAATACTTTTTAGGAACATGGATGAGGACATTCTATATATTACTGACAGAGTTTGTGTAGACATTTTTTAAACAAGCAGGAATTACTTTTTCTTGACAAGTTAATTTTGTTTAATAATTGTATGTTATTTATAGACTAACTTTGTGTATCGTTTATTCTCTTGATAATGAAAATTAAAATAATTTCGGAGTTTTTACCAGTAATAATTATTTGAGAGGGAAATAATCTGTATCCCACTGGATTATAAACTTCTTTGGATCAGCCTTATTACCATTACCTAGTACATCATGGGTATTCAAAAGTTTAAATGTGTGGAAAGTACTAAATTTTCATTTAGCTATTTCTCTATGAAAGGAAGGTTAACACATTTGTCTATATTAACAGCTGTCAGAATGAACTCTTTAATCTTCACCAGCATCTTCTAACAGTGCTTCAAGAGCAAGTTAACATAGGGGGAGAAAAAAAGATTATAACATATGTCAGAGCTAATATCCTTCATATGTAAAAAGTCCTTTCAAATTAATAAGAGACGTGAACACTTTAAAAGAAAAAGAGACAAAGGACCCAAAAAGGCAATTTACAAAGAAATTAAATGACATTTATCTGCATGTATACACACGTATGTGTAGTGAATATTCTCAGAAAGATAGACCATGTTAATGAAATAATAATAGGATTCTATAAAAAGGAATATCTAGGGGTTAAAGGTGTACTCTTACAAATTAAAAATATGAGAGCAAAGATTTAATAAAATTTGACAAATAGGAGATAGTAAGTTTCCTGAAAGTATAACAAAAATACAGTTGAGGCACAGTACTGAAGTGTCCAATAAATATGTGTGGATTCAATGTCACCTTATACCTGTTAGGATAGCTATTAGAAAAAAAAGAAAGAAAAATAACAAATGTTCGCAAGGATGTGGAAAAATTAGGACCCATGTAAATTGTTAATAGGATGCAAAATGTTGCATTTGCTATGGAGAACAGTGTGGAAGGTCCTCAAAAAATTAAAAACAGAGCTACCATATGATCCAGCAATCCCACTTAAGGGTATTTATCCAAAAGAATTGAAATCAGAATCTTGAAGAGGTATTTGCCCTCCTGTGTTCATTGCAGCATTATTCACCATAGCCAAAGAGCAGAAGCAACCCAGTGTCTGTCAACAGATGAATGGATAAAGAAAATGTGTTATATACACGCAGTGGAATATTATTTAGCCCTAAAAGGGAAGGAAGTCCTGCCATTTGTGATCACGTGGATAAGCCTTGAAGACATTATGCTAAGTGAAATAAGCCAGTCAGGAAAAGGACAAATACTGTGTGATTCTACTTGTATGAGGTGTCTAAAATTGTCAGACTTACAGAAACAGGGTAGAATGAAGGTTGCCAGGAGCTTGGGGGAGAAAGAAACAGGAGGAAGATTTGCTATATAAATCTTTAGTTGTACAAGATGAATAAGTTCTAGAGATCTACAGTACAACATTGTATTGCTACTTGACAATACTGTATTATATGCTTAAAAATTTGTGTTGTTAAGTATTCTTATAAAAAAATATGAATCTAACAGAAAAGAAAAAAGTGTAGGTTCAATGAATGAAATTAACCAATTAATAAAAATAATATGATAGGTTAAAAACAAGTAAACTTCACTAAATAAAAATCAGACAATTGGCTAAACTTCTGTTTTTAGGAATTCTGTTTGCCAACCTAAGAAGACTGTAAATTTATTGTAATCCCCCCAACCTGCTACTTTTGTTATCTTTTGTTTTGTTTTGTTTGTTTTTAAGGGATTTTTCAGGTTGATATCTTGCCTGATTCCTGAGTTAAAGTTGAAAACTAAGAATTCCTTCCTGGTACATCATCAAATTGATCTGTTTCTCACCCTTCTGAATAATGCATAAGAAACATGGCTCAAATTCCAAACAAAGCAGTGTTTCTATGGCTACTTTGTTGGCCCACTTTCAGAGTAGCATACGAAGAAAACATATGGCCAAAATCAATGTTGTGATGCCATCTTTATCCCTTAACCTTTCTTTTCACAGCATTTTTCTTTTCCTAAGCCTTGAGACATTTTTCATTTTACCATTTTGGAGGCAGCAGCCATATACGTGCATCAGTCTGTTTGGGAATTATCTTTGAGAATGTATGCCAAAATCTCATTCAGGAACTGAGTTTTAATTATTCTGATTTTATTTTCTATTCTAGTAATCCAGATTAGGATTTAGAAGGTCTTTCTGTATCAATGTTAAGTGTTGCTTCCTATAAAGAAAATATTTTTTAAATATTCCACGATCTGTAATTAAATTAAAAATCACACAGTACCAGTTTATCATAATTTTTGCTTTAATGAATTTCTAGTATCTGTGCTACAATTTCTTTTATCCTTAAAATATCAGAAAATACCCATACTAGAAATAACCTTTTCAGGAATCTGATATTCTTGCTACTTGTCAGCTTGCCCTCATAATCTTTTTCCTTGTGTACCTTTGTTTATGACATTCCTACTTGATTGGTGTATCTTTTTAATTCTCCTTGGCTTAGCTAAATTTTTAAAATTGTAATTGAAGCTCAGGCCAGTATTTCTCAAAGTAGTTTAAATAGAACACTATATACATGAACTGTTACTAGGTATGTGGGAAAGATGGGCTCCCTGTTCAAGTAAGTTTGGAAAATTCAAATGATACATTTTAAGCAGGTTTGCAGTGGTGGTGTTTTTTTAACTTCAAAGATGTCTCAAAGCCTTCAGTTTGCTGATAGCCACTGTGACTCTTCAAGGTGACAGTCTAGTGTGTTATTTCTCAAACTTCTTTGACCATGGATCCCCTTTTAAGAAACATTATATAAGGCAAATAATTCTGTATCCTTCAGCCTTTCTTTTAATATCACATTAAAATAATTCAAATCACCTTCTAAGTGTCCTCCCACATACTTCTAAGGTATCTTGAGGGAATTCAAGTATGAACATTCTTTTCATACTTCTCGATGTGCTTTCACTTCTTTTTTCGATTACTCTTGCCTCATTTTGACTCTTGTACCTGCTATTTTATCTCTGCTTTTCTCTCCTAGTATGAACTAGCTTCTCTTTCCTGATAGTGAAGGAAGTTAAAATGTAGCATAATGCAGGGAGCAAATTAAAGTTGGATTTCTGACTTGTTAAAATTCTCTAACCATTTCCTTTTCTGTTACAGAAACCCAGCCATGTTTCTTCCTCAGGCCCATCCTGTTCCTATTTTGCTTTGGGACATACTGCTCTAGGCAAAAGTCTTCTCTGAGCCAATAATACTATCAATAAATGCTGTTATTTATTCCATATTTAAAAAAATTTAAGATATTTTCTAAACATTTAAAAACTAAGAATAAAGAGTTTATGAGTTTACTGTTTTGAGTGGGGCAGGATATGCAGGAAGAGGTTTTCAAAAACAGTAAATACTCCCAACTTCCCTTTTAAACAGCAGCGTTTAATGTTTTCTTTTAATTTTAATCATCTTATTTAAGCTCTACCATTAATGTATTATATTCCTCTCTATGCCAAGGTATTTTACTAAATATTACGGAGAATTGGAAATGTCTCAAGATTTGGCCCCTGCCCACAAATAACTTATTGGTAGAGAAAAGACATACATATGAAAAAAAAAACACGTGAAGAGGTGAACAATACAAGAAATGCCCTATGTTGATTAATGTTACAAGATGAGTAGTTTGAACAAGCAATGTTTGATATGCAGAGAGAAGAGAGTGTTCTGGGAATTTTCAGAAAGAATTAGACTCAATCTTGAAAGTTGACCAAGAATACCAATTAGGAAAGGGAAGAAAGGACATCCTAGGCAAAGGAGAGGGCATGAGCAGAAGCACCATAAGGAAAAGGGCAGGATGTTTTTGCAAGGCATGGGGCTGAGAATTCTAGAGATTATTTGATAATTTGAAGAGGTATCAAAACGTTCTATGTACGGGGCGCCTGGGTGGCTCAGTCGTTCAGCGTCTGCCTTCGGCTCAGGTCATGATCCCAGGGTCCTGGGATCGAGCCCCGCATCGGGCTCCCTGCTCGGCGGGAAGCCTGCTTCTCCCTCTCCTACTCCCCCACTTGTGTTCCTGCTCTCACTAACTCTCTCTCTTTGTCAAATAAATAAATAAAATCTTTAAAAAAAAAAATTACACATAAAAAAAAAAAGTTCTATGTAAAATACACAGTACTTGCAGGGCTGTCATGTTCAGTAAAACCTATGACTTGTTCTGTGTAGAACTAAGACCAATGGCCGGAAGATAAAAAATGGTAAGTGTTTACCCTAACAGTGTAACAAGAGATGCTCTAAGGTAGTAATTCTTAATGGTGACCCCCAAACCTTTCGTGATGCCTGGAAGCTCTCTCTAGGACTAATATTGGTTGGGTAGAACTGACCTATAGGAAGACTGTTTTAAACTGAAGAGAGAACAGGAAGGAAGGGAGGAAGGGAGGGAAAAAAAGAAAAGAAAGACTTAAGATGGCTTTAAATTTATGCGTGTGTGGTAAAATACATATAATGTTTACTATCTTAACCATTTTTAAGCATATAGTTCAGTGGTATTAAATACATTCACATTATTGTGCAGTCATCACCATCATTCATCCCTGTGACTCTTTTCATCTTGTGAAACGTTATGCCCATTAAGCAGTAACTCCCATTCTCTTTCCTCAGCCCATGGCAACCACCATTCAACTTTCTATGATTTTGACAACTCTAAGTACCTTGTCTTAGTGAAATTATGCGTATTTGTCTTATTGTGACTGAGTTATTTTGCTTAACATAAGTTCTTTAAGGTTCATCCATGTTATAGCATATTGCAGGATTTCCTTCCTTTTTAAGGTTGAAAAAATATCCATTGTATGCATATACCACATTTTGTTTATCCATACATCCTTTGGTGGACATTTGGGTTGCTTCCATGTTTTAGTTATTGTGAATAATGTTGTTGTGAACATGAATTACAAATATCTTTGATACCCTGCTTTCAGTTCTTTGGGGTGTATAGCCAGAGATAAAAAAACCTAGATCATACAGTAATCTGATTTTTAATTTTTTGAGGAACCACCATACTGTTTTCCACACAGCTATACCATTTGATATTTCCACCAACAGTGCACAAGGGTTCCAGTTTTCCACATCCTCACCAATACTTGTTGTTTTCTGTTTTTCTGATAGTAGCCATCCACATAGGTGTGAAGTGGTATTTTGTTACAGTTTTGATTTGCATTTCTCTAATGATTAGTGGTGTTGAGCATCTTTTCATGTGTTTATTGCCATTTGTATATCTTCTTTGGACAAATGTCTATTCGAGTCCTTTGCCAATTTTTGAATTGTTTGTTTGGTTGTTAAGTCTTAGGAGTTCTCTGTATATTATGGATAGCGATCCCTTATCAGATAGATATACGATATGCAGATATTTTCTCCTATTCTGTGAGTTGCCTTTTCACTCTGTTGATAGTGTCTTTGATGCACACAATTTTTAAATTTTCATGAAGTCTAATTTGTCTGTTTTCCTTTTGTAACCCTTGTACCTTTGGTGTCATATCCAAGAAGTCACTGCCAAATCCAGTATTGGAAGCTTTTGTCCTGTGTTTTCTTCTAAGAGCTTTATTGTTTTAGGTCTTACCTTAGACATTTTGAGTTAATTTTTGTGTTTGATGTTAAGGGTCTAATTTCATTCTTTTGCATATGGATACTCAGTTTTCCTGGCACCATTTATTGCAAAGACCATCCTTTCCCCATTGAATGGTCTTGGTACCCTTGTCAAATATTTTACCATACATATGAGGATTTATTTCTGGGTTCTCTATTTCATTGGCCTTTGTGTCTTGCTTTATGAAGATAGCTTTAAACTTAATTTTTCTTTTCCAGCCCAATATATGATCCCTGAGTAATACTTTGTTAGCTATCTTGTGTCAGGCAAATGTGTTTTCAGAATAAACTACTGAGTATATCCCAGGAAAAGGAAAAGTTGAAGAGAAGAGAATCTGTGCTATCTGATATTTAGATTTTTTTTTTTAAAGATTTTATTTATTTATTTGACAGAGAGAGACACAGCGAGAGAGGGAACACAAGCAGGGGAAGTGGGAGAGAGAGAAGCAGGCTTCTCATGGAGCAGGGAGCCCGATGCGGGGCTCTATCCCAGGGCCCTGGGATCATGACCCGAGCTGAAGGCATACACTTAACGACTGAGCCACCCAGGCGCCCCTTGATACTTAGATTTTTAAAAAATATTTTATTTTTTTAAAGTAATCTCTACACCCAAAGTGGGGCTCAAACTCATGACCCTGAGATCAAGAGTCACATGCTCTACTGACTGAGCCAGCCTGGCACCCCAATACTTAGATTTTTGTGGCCCTTAAATGAAAATAATCTAGACTATGGCACATACAGGTCCTATTATTGTTTCATGTTTTCCTAGTTTGGGTAGATTTTGGAAACTGATAACAGGGAAAGTAAAAATTGAATCAAAAAGTGGTTTGCTTATGGTAACATAGCTAATAATAAGCATTTAGTCAGACACCTGGAGTCTTTTGATTTCCAGTTTATTGTTCTTTCTACTGCATATTGAGCTGCCAGTGGCTTTTTACTGAAATGTTACTATTTTAGCAGGATTTGACTTTTAAATTCTCAGAAAACCCTAAGTTTACTCTAATTGCTAAATGGTGTGACTAAGTATTTCTATTTCTTTTTCCACTTCTATTTTCATTCCAAGTCAAGGGAATTAAAGAGAATGTCCTCATTTTATAGAGCAGGGTTTGGCCAGCTATGGCCCACAGGCTGAATCTGACCCAGAGGTACAGGTAAAAATACCATAAAGCTTTACTGGAACACAATTACTCCTACTATTCATTTATTTATGTATTATCTGTGGCTGCTTTTCTGCTATGACAGCAGAATTGAATCATTGAAGTGAGATCATATTGTCCACAAAGCCTAAAATATTTACTCTTCAGCCCCTATAGAAAAATTTTGCTGACCCTTAATAATAGAGGAAAAATTTAAAAACAAACATCAAAAACTCTTAGGAAACAATTAGTTAAACCACTGGCAGATTTGAGTTGAGAGCACTGGCTTTTTGAACTTTTCTTTGACTTTAAAATCTAAAAGTGTTAGTTAATTTAAGATCTAATCCTAAATATTAAGTTCTAGATAAATTAATAATTAATAAGAATCTTTTTCAAGTAAAAAACAACTTCACAACTATTTGTTTAGTGCCACGTGTGCATCAGGCAATGGGGAGGAGCTAGAGACGTGAAGTTCTAAACCCTGCCCTTGAAGGAATTAAGGAGAGAAAAATAGAAATGTGCCCCCTCCCTCCATCTTTTAAGTATGACATTGTCAAGTAATGACTTTTTTCTTCTGCTTAGAGACTGCTATGTTCCAGAAGAGGATGTGACTTCCAGAATAATCCTGAATGAGAAGGATGAGTCCAGATGTGCCTCTGCTGAATGATTACAAACAGGACTTCTTTCTGAAGCGCTTTCCGCAGACTGTTCTTGGAGGCCCTCGATTCAGATTAGGCTATTGCGCCCCTCCTTACATATATGTTAATCAAATTATCCTTTTTCTGATACCATGGGTTTGGGGTGGACTGGGAACACTCTTGTATCAGTTGGGCATTTTGGAAGACTATTACACAGCAGCGCTTTCAGGTGGACTGATGCTTTTCGCTGCATTTATCATCCAGTTCACAAGTTTATATGCCAGAAACCAATCGGTGACGGTAGAAAGAATGCTAACCACAGATATCTTAGCAGAGGAAGATGAACATGACTTTACAAGTTGTGCTGGTACTGAGACTATCAAATTTCTAATTCCTGGCAAGAAATATATAGCCAATACAGTTCTTCATTCTTTTCTTGCTGGGTTAATGTGTGGTCTTGGAACATGGTATCTGCTCCCGAAGAGAATATCCCTGCTGTATGGCAGCACAGGAGGCACTGTTCTACTGTTCGTCTTTGGATGGATGACATTATGTATAGGAGAATATTCATTAATTGTAAACACAGCTGCAGAGACTGCGACTTTCCAACCCCAGGATACTTATGAAATCACTCCTCTTACGAGACCTCTTTATATTTTTTCCTTTGTTTCTGTAGATCTTGCACACAGGTAATAAGCTATCGGATACTTTATAACTTGCTTTATTTTTAAGCATTCATAGTATGAGCTCTCCTTAGTATTAAAAAAAGGAATCTATGAATTGAAAGTCATCAAGACCAAACCATTGGATGATAGGTTGTTCTGATGATTAATCTCTTAGGAGTAATCTCTATTAAACATTCATACGAAAGCAGTAATTAAACCTTATTGAAGAGTAAAAAGAAAACCCTTTAAAGGTAAGATAAATAAGCAAAATTTCAATTCTGTGTTTCACTTTCAGTAATGAGCTATGAATCTATAAGCTAGCCTGGCTGAGACCTATGAAAAGAGATGGAACTTTCCTATGAGGGTCTAATGAAGAATTTGAAATTTATACACATAAATATTATGTACAGATTGAGTGAATTTAAGATGAATAACTTATTTCTAATTTTGTAGCAACTATACAGAAGGAATATTAATTTTTTTGATTTGCTATAGTAGAAAAATAGAAAATAGAGTTTTTAAACAAAATTGTTTACCAAACTGTTTACAAAATTGTTGGTTAACCCCCTTTGCTTACCTTTTCTAAATCTGACTTTTATTTCTCTGTTTCTATAGATTACAGCTTTCTCTTTCACAGGTTCGTGTCCAGGTAGAAATGTATAGGCATGTAATGAACTGAATATTCATGTCCCCCCTCAAATTCATATGTTAAAGCCCATACCCCAGTGTGTTGGTGTTTGGAGATGGGATCTTTGGGAGGTAATTAGGAAAATGAGGGTGAGACCCTGATCTGATGGGATTAGTGCTCTTTCAAGAAGAGACACCAGAGAGCTTGAGCTCTCTCTTTCTCCACTATATGAGGATACAGTGAGAAGGCTGCTGTCTGCAAACCAGGAAGAGAGTTTTCAGCAGAACCTGACCATGCTGGCATGCTGATCTTGGACTTCCAGCCTCCAGAATAATTTCTGTTGTATCAGCCACCCAGTCTGGTATTTTATTATGGCAGCCCAAGCTGATTAAGATAGATTTTGATACCAAGAGGTGGGTTGCTCCTGTAACAGATACCTAAAAATGTGGAAGTGGCTTTGAAATTGGGTAATGGATAAAGGCTGGAAGAGTTTTGAGGTGCATACTAGAAATACGGACTTAAAGGCATTTCTGGTGAGGTCTTAGAAATGAGAACCTGTTATTGAAAACTGGAGGAAAGGTGATTCTTGTTATCAAACAAGTGGCACAAAACTTGGCTGAACCGCTTTCTAATGTTTTGTGGAAAGTAGAACTTGAGAGTGATGTAATTGGATATAGAGGTGAGGAGATTTCTAAGCAAGTGGTTCAAAGAACAGCTTGATTCCTCCTGACTGCTTATACGAAAGGAGAGATGAGTTGAAGAAGGAATTGATAAGCAAAAATGAACCAGAACTTGAAGGTTTCGAACATTTTTGGCCTATCCATATTGCAAAAAAAAATGAGAAAGCATGTTCTGAAGTGAGCACCAAGAATGTGACTGGACTACCACTAAATAAAGAGTTTATGGGGTTGTATGACGAAAAATACTGCCAATTTCAACGAAAAGGGTCAGAGACAAGAAGAAATGAACTAAGGCCGTTAGACTTTTTAGATTTGACAGGAAAAATGACCCCAAAAGTGATTCAGAGATTGTCAGGGCTACTTCTTTGGTTTCAACAAATTAAAATCTGGAAGACTTGGGGGCTGGTATTGCCCTACAGAGCCTTGGGGGTGGGACCCCCACCTAGAGCTGTTTGGGTGATTATTATTGGCCTGGAGGGCAGAGTATGAAACCAAAGAGGATTCTTTCCCAGCCTTGGGATCTAATGGAATTTGCCTTGCTACATTTTGGACTTCTTTGTAGCATGTCACCCTTTCCTTCTTTCCTGTTTCTCCCTTCTGGAATAAGAGTGTCCATTCTGGGGCTGCCCCACCATTTTATTTTGGAAGCACATAAATTATCTGATTTCACAGGTTCACAGCTGGAGAGGGATTTTGCCTCAGGATCCGGTGTACCTCGAGTGTCACCTATATCTGATTTAGATGGTAGTTAGATAAACTGGACTTTAGAGTTGATGCTGGAATTTGTTAAGACTGTTGGGATGGGATGCATGTATTTTGCATGTAAGAAGAACATGAATTTGGGAGACTGGGGTAGAATGTTAAGGAATAAATGTATGTGCCCCCTCAAAATTCATATGTTGAGGCCCTAATCCCCAATGTGATGGTATTTGGAGATGGGGGTCTTTGAGAGGTAGTTGGGTCATCAGGGTGGTCCTGTTCTAATGGGATTGGTGCCCTTATAAGAAGAGAGACCAGAGAGCTTGATCTCTCTCTTTCTCCACCATGTGAGGATTCAGTGAGAAGTTGACTGTCTGCAAGCCTTGAAGAGTGTTCTCATCAGAACCCAACCATGGTGGCACTCTGATCTTCCTGCCTCTAGAACTATGAGAAATAAATTTCTATTGTTTAAGCCACCTGGTCTGTGGTATTTTGTTATGGCAGCCTAAAATAAGACATTTAAAAATACTTAGCCAGTTTTTGTACTGAAACTGACCTATTCTTTTTTTTTTTTTTTTTTAAGATTTTATTTATTTATTTGACAGAGACACAGCAAGAGAGGGAATACAATCAGGGGGAGTGGGAGAGGGAGAAGCAGGCTTCCCACTGAGCAGGGAGCCCGATGTGGGGCTCGGTCCCAGGACCCTGGGATCATGACCTGAGCCGAAGGCAGACGCTTAAGGACTGAGCCACCCAGGCGCCCCTGAAACTGACCTATTCTTAAGGGGCCATTTGCTATTCCTTAAATCTTAATTTCTTCTAGTTGTGCTACATTTATGGACCAGAGGACACTATAATATCCTTGTTGTTCTTCACCTAATCAAATATGTAAGGGGAGAATTAGTTTATGGGAAATTCAATTATAATGGGTTTGTTAGTACCACTACCATTTACTAGTCGTAAAATATACTACAGTTAAATACTTGGTTTTGAAAAGTTAGCAGTAAATTTGAGTATATATATATATATATATATATATATATACACATTCATCCCCTTCTAAAAGATTTGAGTTTGTAAGATTATTTTCAGAATTGGGGCGCCTGGGTGGCTCAGTTGGTTGAGCGACTGCCTTCGGCTCAGGTCATGATCCTGGAGTCCCTGGATCGAGTCCCATATCGGGCTCCCCGCTCAGCGGGGAGTCTGCTTCTCCCTCTGATCTGCCCCCCTCTCATGTGCTCTCTCTCTCTCATTCTCTCTCTCTCAAATAAATAAATAAAATCTTTAAAAAATAAAAAGATTATTTTCAGAATTTAGATTCTTGAGTTACTGTCTCACTGTGCTATTTTTGAAATCAGAAATTATATACCTGCTATAATACATCTTTGCATTTAAAATGATGCCCTAGGTTCTTTAATTTTAAAAAAATCTGTTAACTTATAATTTGGTTACCTTGACTTTCTGTATTACTCATTTCTAAATGAAAGAACATTAATTTTTTTTACTGATTCTAGTTGAATTTAATATACAGTTTTAATGTTTACAGTTTGATCATTACAAAGAGTTTTCTTTTTCAACTAAAAGGAGAAGACAAAAGCAAGCCCAAATCTATTTTTATAGAAAAAGATGACATGTTTGTTCAGAACAATTACCTCCCACTTGACTTACGATGTACTATATGTTGGCCAATTGAATTTAAATTAAAAAAAAATTTGGTCAACAAAATAAGAATCAAGATGATCTTTATATAGTAGGTATGATACTGCAAATACATGTGAAATGTATGCACTGTTTAAGTTTGGACAGTTGTCAAATATATCAAATTGTGTCTTAATTTTATTTCAGAGAACGTAAAAGTTGAAGAGACAAGCCTCACAGTATAATAATTTCTCTTTCCCCATTCTTTATTTTACCCAGTTCACTTGTGTGTTAAGAATTTTAAATGACTTTTCTGTGCATTTTCACTAAAGACAGGCGTTAAACCTATAAGTGCTTAGTTCATAGACTCTCAGGAATTGTTTCAATGAATGATGCATATTTATGTCATCTTAGCCACAATAAACATCTTTTTTTCTGGGCATGTGTATTTCTGGGCATGTGGATCTTAGTGAGTATACAGATTTGGAATGTTTTTAAGGTTGTTAGATTCAAACAAAGTTTTTTTCTTGAGAGCTTAGATATTTTGCCCTAGAAAATTCATGTTACATTATCAGAAATAGAATTCAAACATATTTTCCATATAAAAGACTTAACTACAATAATCATATTATTTGACCCTGAGTCATACAGGAAAGTGATCAAAATGTTTGGTTGCTTAAATTACATAGACTTGTATTTGTGTGTGATATTCTTGTATATAAATAGATTTTCTATGTCATTACTTAAGAACAAAAAGATTTGGGGAGGTTTAATCGAACTTGGGTAAAATATTTCTTGAGTATACATTATTTTTACACAAATTATACTATCCTTGAATATATTAGAAAGAGAAATGTTAACAGTCTTTAACAAAAATAACTGTAGATCTGCATGTTTTCCTTGACCTTCCTGCAGTTTACTGTGTGTGGTTTGATTTTCCGCTTTGGTGCTTGAGTATTTTCTTCCCAGAATGAAATGTATTTTAAAACTACATTACAAAAAATATTGTCCTCTAATTTAGCATCACATTGTTAACCTTGTATTCATTAATTCTCTGCTTACAAAAATTTGAAGGACATATATTATGAGACAGTGCATTAGCTGACATAGTCCTGATATCTGTATGAGCAAACACATTATGTCATTATTATATCCATAGTTGCTATACATTTGCTTCTGGGCTGTTAACATACACTTAAGTGGGTAATTATTACAGGAGGTGCCTTCTCCTTGACTTTGATTCCTAACAGCTCAGGTATTCAAGTATAATTACGTTACAAGTTTTGAGATTTAGTTTTCTCTTTTGCAAGTTATCTTTGGAACATTGTAAGTATTAGGACATTACTGGTTTCCAGACAAAGTGTGTGGTTAGCTTTATTCCAAAAAAAAAAATAGTAATATATTGATAGTGCTTATTCTTCTATGCTTTAAGTTTTTATTAAATTATTTAAAACCATATAATACTGTATTTAACTGGTAAGTGCTATACCAAGAACCAATTTTTCCACTTTATAGAAGCCATCTCTAATTTATGAGATTGTATTTTACAGGTTTGTATTCTCAAATCCATACCATTATTTATATAAAATAAAAACAATATTATAAATGGCTAGTTAAGTTCCCAGGCTAACCCACAGAGACATATTCATAACCTAATGTTGCTTACTTCTGATATGAATTATACTGACTTCAAATTCTGGGACCTGGGGTTAAGACAGTATGGGCGGGAAGAGGATATAGTAGGAGAACAAGAAGAGGTCTCTTTGCTAGCTACTAATAGTAAGAACATCAAGAAGGCTTTGGCTTTCCCAGAGTCACTTACAATTTTAAATTAGAAAATTTTAAACTTTAGGGGCGCCTGGGTGGCTCAGCCGTTAAGCGTCTGCCTTTGGCTCAGGTCATGATCCCAGGTCCTGGGATCGAGCCCCGCATCGGGCTCCCTGCTCCACGGGAAGCCTGCTTCTCCCTCTCCCACTCCCCCTGCTTGTGTTCCCTCTCTCACTGTGTCTCTTCCTGTCAAATAAATAAATAAAATCTTTAAAAAAAAAAAAAAGAAAATTATAAACTTTGAAGAATCATTGCTAGAATTTCAGCCAATGTAGTTTAGACAATCAAGGGTGAAATATTTTTACTCTGGGCTCAGTTCAGTTTTACAAATCCCTAAATTCAATTTTATTCAGTAAATTGCTTTTAATTACTTCTTCCTTCTTTCCACATTTGAATCCACATATTTTCTAAGTGCTAATCTCATAGACAATTGAGTAGGGGTAGTTGCTGATAAGAGGGAAAGACAATGGTCACAATTTATAAATGTTGGTCTTTCGCAGTTTGGGACTAGGATCTTTTTGTAAATGTTCCTTTGTTTCAGGGAGTGGGTTGCATGTGTTGTTTTGTTTTCCCTGGGAAGATACTCTTCTGAATATTATTTGGTATGATTTAAATGTTTCCTTTTTCTTACAGGTTTATGGTAAATATACCAGCTCTAGAACAAGTGAATCAGATTTTACACATCTTGTTTATATTTCTACCCTTTCTGTGGGCACTCGGGACTCTGCCCCCACCTGATGCACTTTTCTTATGGGCAATGGAGCAGGTTTTAGAGTTTGGCCTTGGAGGCTCATCTATGTCAACGCACCTACGGTAATTATTTAAGTATTAAAGTTCTGCATAACTTAAAGTACAATTTTCCTTTTTGAGCAAATCTTTCTTTTTCTCTGCAGGTTATTACTAATGTTCATCATTTCTGCTGGAACAGCTGTAACATCATATTTCATTCCCAGCACTGTTGGTGTGGTTCTTTTCATGACGGGACTTGGGTTCTTACTGAGTCTTAACCTAAGTGACGTGGGTCTTGCCTTCAAACACAGTGTGACTAGACACAGAGTTGGAACCAAATCTAAGCCTTTACCCAGTGATTCAGAAAAACAGTTTACTTGGAAGGAATGCCTTTTCTACATCATCATATTAGTCTTGGCTCTCATAGAAACTAGTTTGCTGCATCATTTTGCTGGTTTCTCACAGATTTCCAAAAACAGTCCTCAGGCTATTGTTGGCTATGTTTTGATGATACTGCTTATAATACTGTGGATACTTAGAGAAATTCAGAGTGTCTGTATCTTTGGAATTTTCCGAAACCCTTTCTATCCAAAGGATGTGCAAACTGTGACTTTATTCTTAGAGAAGCAAACAAGGCTTGTGAAGATTGGTGTTGTCAGACGGATTTTGCTAAATCTAGGTAAGAACATAAAATCTACTAACTTTGTGTTATATCTAGGAAGTATGTAAAACTATTGAATTCCCATATTTTTGCAATGTATAGCATACAGGCATTTACTCTTTTATGTTTTGGTTTATTATTTTTTTCAGTTAACTGCTTAAATGTGCTCATAAAAATCATATTAGCCAAAGTAAAATATGGTAGAAGAGGTTACTTTGCCTTAATTAGTCTATTTTTTGTGTTTGTCCTAGTGTCACCCTTTGCTATGATCGCATTTCTTTCATTGGACAGTTCCTTACAAGGGCTCCACTCTGTGTCTGTCTCCATTGGATTCACGAGAGCTTTTAGAATGGTAATCCTAATAAGCACTTAATAGTATTTTTTGTATTGCTAAGTTGAATTGCAGTTTTGCTTATCCTACCAGTTTACTGAAATTTGTCAAATTCTACCTGATAATTTGTGTACTGCAGGTGTGGCAGAATACAGAAAATGCTTTATTGGAGACAGTCACTGTATCAGTAGTACACTTGTTGATCTCTAGTACAGATGTGTGGTGGAACAGAAGCCTGGATACGGGAATCAGACTCTTACTGGTAAGCATATGCTCTATTAGCTTTATTGAGATGTATTTCACATACCATAAAATCATCCACTTACACAGTTCAGTAGTAGACAGAATTTTACTGCCATCACCACAGTCTAATTTTAGACCATTTTCAACATCCCAGAAAGAAACCTCACGCACATCAATGTCCTTCCCTGTTTCCACTCTCCATCCCACCCACCCCCCACTCCAGCCCCAGCAACCATTAATATACTTTTGGTTTCTTTGGTTGATTTATTTATCAGATGATGGGTTTTTAGGTTGCTTTTACTTTTTGATTATTCTGAATAATGCTGCTATGAACATTTGTGTACATGTTTTTGGACATTTGTTTTTTGGACATATGGTTTCATTTCTCTTAACTATATCTACCTAGGACTGGAATTTCAGTCCATAGTAAGTCTATGGTAACACCTCAAAGTACTGCCAAACATTTTTCCAAAGTGGTTGTACCATTATACATTCCCACCAACAATGTCTGAGGATTTCTCTACATCCATACCAACACTTGTTATTATCTAACTTTTTCATTATACTCATTCTGGTGGGTGTGACCTGCTATGTCATTGTAATTTTGATTTGCATTCCTTAAATGCTAATTAATCATCTTTTCATAAATTTATTGGCCATTTGTGTATGTTTTTTGGAGAAATGTCTATTCAGATCCTTTGTCCATTTTATGTGGCTTGCCCTTTTATTGTTGGTTTAAGAGTTCCTATATATTCTGGATACAAGTTCCTTGACATATATATGATAAACAAAAATTTTCTCCCATTCTGTAGGCTGTCTTTCTCCTTCTTGGTAATATCCTTTGAAGCAAAAACAGTTTTTAATTTTGGTGAAGTTCAATTTATCTCTTTTTTCTTCCACTGCTTGAATTGTTGGGGTCATGTCTAATAAACACTGCCTATTCCCAAATCATAAAGATTTACTGTGTTTTCTTCTAAGAGTTTTACAGTTAAAACTGTAACTACTACATTTGGGTCTATGATCTACTTTGAGTGTATTTTTGTATATGATATGAAGTAGGTTTCCAAATCCATTCTTTTATATATGGATATACAATGGTCCCAACACCATTTATTGAAAGAACTACCCTTCCCTCGATGACTTTTCTTGGCACCCTGTTCAAAAATCAAATGACAGATGTGAGAGTTTATTTCTGGACTCTCAGTTCTTTTCCATTTATCTGTATGTCTGTCCTTATGCCAGTACTATCCTATCTTTATTACTATACTTTGTAGTAGGTTTTGAAATCGGGAAGTATGTCTTCCAACTTTGTTCTTCTTTTTTAACATTGTTTTGACTCTTTCAGTGCCTCTCTATTACAATGTAAATATTAGTTTTAGCTTTTAAGTTTGTGCAAGAAGGCATCTGAAACTTTGATAGAGATTACCTCAAATGTGTAGATCAATTTGGGGAGTATTGCCATCTTAAAAATGTTAATTGTTCCTAACCATCAATATGACATGTCTTTATATTTTTTTTAAGATCTTTATTTCAATAATGTTTTGTAGTTTTCAGTGTTACAAGCCTTACACTTTTATTAAATTTTTCGTAAGTATATTATTCTTTTTGATATTATAAATGAAATTGTTTTCTTAATTCACTTTCTGGCTTGTTTATTGCTAGAGTATAGAATACAATTGATTTTTTAAAATAGTAATCTTGTGTCCTAAAACCTCACTTCTATTAGTTCTGGTAGATTATTAGTAGATTTTTTTAAGACATTCTGTGTATAAGATCACATCATCTGCAAATTAGAGATAGTAGAGATATTTTTATTTCTTCCTTTTCAATCTAGATGTCTTTCCTCTCTTTTTCTTACCTACTTGCCCTGGCCTGAACCTCCAGTATAATGCTGAATAGAAGAGTGGACATCTTAAAGGGAAGCAGTCAGTCTTTCTCCATTAAGTTGATGTCAGTCTTTTACCATTAGATATGATATCAGCTATTGTAGATGTTCTTTTTTTTTAAGAAGGTTTTTTATTTATGTATTTGTCAGAGAGAGAGAGAGAGAGAGAGCACAAGCCAGGGGAGCAGCAGGCAGAGGGAGAAGCATGTTCCCCCCTTAGCAGGGAGCCCAGTGTGGGACTCGATCCCAGGACCCTGGGATCATGACCTGAGCCAAAGGCAGAGGCTTAACCGACTGAGCCACCCAGGTGTCCCTATTGTGGATGTTCTTTACCAGGTTGAAGAAGTTCCCTTCTATTTCTGGTTAGTCTTTTTATCATGAAGGGTGTTGGATTTTGTCTGATGTATTTTCTATGTCTATTGAAATGGTCATGTGGTTTTTGTCCTTTAATCTGTTAACATGGTATAATACATTGATTTCTGGTTGTTAAACCAACCTTGCATTCTAGAACTAAATGCCATTTGGTCATGGTGTATGATCCTGCTTATGTGTTACAAGATTTGACTGGCTGGTATTTTTGTGTGATTGATATTTATATGTATCTGTAGCTTTCTTTTCTTGTCATGTCTTTGGTTTAGATATAAAAATAGCCCTGACCTCATAAAATGAGTTAGGAATTTCATACTAATTATTCTTAAATGTTTGATCATATTTCGTATGTACCTTAAATATTTTGTGGTATGTAGTATTTTGTAATATGGAAGCCATCTGAGCCTCAGCTTTTCTCTGTGAGTAGCTTTTAAATTACAAATTCAATTTCTTTTTACAGGTCTGTTTAGTTTTTCTATTTCTTCTTGAGTTGCTTTATGTTTTTCAAGGAACTTGTTGGTTTCATCTAAGTGATCAAATTTATCAGCATACAGTCATATTATTCTCTTATAATCCTTCTAATTTTTTTCTGTTAAGATTGGTGGTATAAAGTTATCTCTTTCATTCCTGACTTTAGTAATTTGAATCTTCTCTGTTTTATTCTTTGTCATTGTAGCTAGAGGTTTCTCCATTATATTGATCTCAAAAAAAACCAGCTTTTGGTTTCATTGATTTTCTCTATTGTTTTTATATTCTCTATTTTATTAATTTCTGCCCTAATCTTTATTATTTCCTTCCTTCTGCGTACTTGAGGTTCAGTTTGTGCTTTGTTTTCTAGTTTCTCTGGTTTCCTAAGGTGGAAGATTAGGTTATTGATTTAAGATCTTTTTTCTATATAGGCATTTAAAGCTAGCTATAAATTGCCCTCTGAGCACTGTTTTAGCTGAATCACAAGTTTTGGTATGTTGTGTTTTTGTTTCATTCATCTCAAAATGTTTTCTCATTTTTTTGTGTGATGTCTTTGACCCATTGGTTATTTAGCAGTGTGTCTTTTAATTTCTTTTTTGGTAAGATTTTATTTTTAAGTAATCTCTACACCTAACATGGAGCTCAAACTTACAACCCCAAGATACTCTACCAACTGAGTCAGCCAGGCACCCCAGCAATGTGTCTTTTAATTTCAAGATTCCTTTATTATTTTTTATTTCTATTGTTGATTTAATTCTGTTTTGGTTAAAGAACATACTTTGCATGATATGTATGAACATACTTATATTTCAGTCTATTAAGATCTGTCTTATGACCTCTGTTTCTTAATCTATAAAATACTTTCTAAAATAAGGATGAATTAAGGATAGTTAACTATTTACCACTTCTGGTTCTCATGACCTAACAAGCATATAATGCAAAAGTTAGTCAGCCTTAAGATATCCTAGTACTTTGTTGGTTCTCTTTGGCATTACTTTTTTTCTAAGAGAGCCCAAACTTTTAAAAATGTAGACTCATTTATTACTTGTGAGGTTGGAGAAAATTATAACAAAGAATCTCATATAAGGGCTATTTCCTCAAAAATATTGCAGCAATAATAATATACAGTTTTCCTTATATGATCTTGAAAATTCATGAAGTCTTTCAGAATAAAAAAAATCATTTTTACATCTCTACAGGTTGGTATCATGCGTGATCGTCTGATTCAGTTCATCTCTAAGCTGCAGTTTGCTGTGACCATACTTTTGGCATCGTTGACTGAGAAAAAACGTCGAAAGTCAACCACCACTTTATGTATACTCAACATTGTCTTCTCTCCATTCGTGCTGGTCTTCATCGTTTTCTCTACGCTGCTCTCCTCTCCCTTACTCCCCCTCTTCACCCTTCCTTTGTTCTTGGTGGGCTTTCCCCGACCTGTTCGGATTTGGCCGGGAGCAGTGGGTGCCACAGCCTGCGTGTGTGCAGACACAGTGTACTACGCCCACATGGTCCCACGTCTGACCGCTGCGCTGCAGGCTGCAATGGCCACTGGGAGTTTAGGTAAGTAAATGGGTTGTGCTTAAAAAATCCTCACGAATACATTTAAAATACAAAAAAGTGAATATACAGAAGAAGTCTTTTGATCCAACCATTATATAGATTCTACTACTTTGATAGATGGCAGAAGGACTATGAAATAGAAGTATCTCTCTTGCTTCTTATTTTGAGGTAAATAAAGTCATAAAAATAGTAAGGGGAAGTTTCATTAGGGTGATTTGACATTTTTTAAAGAAGATTTTCTTGAATAAAATCAGGTTATAGTCCCACCACTGAACCATGAAAACACCTTATTCTCCCCAAATTTCCATGAATTTATAGTGAGTTCACTGCAAGTAGATGCAATGGCTTAGGTCCATAAATAGTAAAAACTAGCTTTATATAATATCAGATTGAAGGACTTAAGGGAGTTTGTTCGTATCTTATTAGGTACCGTATAGCAACCTAAGCAGTCTGACAAGGGTACAGGGCAAGGTAACAAAAGCTGTGGTCAATGATCAGTAGCCTCTCAAAATGAAGTACTATGCAAGTATCAGCAAGAAAATTTATTTTTTTTATGAGGATGAACTAATTTTATAAGTCAATGCTTTCATTGTATGCTAACTACAAATTCAACTATATTGTACTTCTTGAGGTTGGTTTTAAATAATGCCCAAGCTGATGACAGTAGTATGTTGTCTCCTACCATATGCCTTAGCCCTTGAAACTTGTTTTAGAAATACCCAGTGACACCTTGGCAAACCAGTTCCAGGTAGAATAGCAATTTCAAATTAGAATTTTAATGAAATGCTTACTTGGATTGAACTTTTCTAATTATCTCTTTGTTATCTAAATGTGTGAGGTAATTTAGGAAAAACTTTGTAGTACAAATTTTTTAATGAGTAATCATTTTTCTTTCTCATAGAAAATATTCTACACTTTTAATCTTTTCATCCAGTTCTAATTAATGTTTATTATATAATACTATGTCACTTGTAAAAATACCTGTGAGGTTTGACTTATATCTAAAGTAATAAATACCTGAGGTAGAAATTATACTTTATTATCAAATCAATTACACTCAGCCAAGAAGTGTGTTATGAAGTATCCCTGGGGGGAAAAAAAACAGTGAGATAACATTTCACACATATCTGGTTGGCAGAAATGTAAAAGTCTGACATTACCAAGTATTGGCTAGGGTATGAGGAACAGGAACTTTTCACACCCTGCTGGAAGGGAATATAAATTTGTATAATAAATACACCTTGAAGAGTAAACTAATAGGCTGTAGTAAAGGTGTACGTATCCCATGGCCTAGGGATTCAGTTTTAGATTCCATAATTCTAATTAGATTCTAATTCTAGAGAAACTTTTGCACATGTGTTTTGGGGGTCTCCAAGCCCATATCCAGGTTTGATGATTCACTAAGAGGACTTGCAGAGCTCAATATACATTTGTACTTGTGGCTACGATTTATTATAGTGAAAGGACGCAGAACAAAATCAATGAAGAGAAAAATTACGTGGGGTAAAACATGGCGCAAACTTCCAGATGTCCTCTCCCAATGGAATCACACAGAATATGCTTAAATCCCCAGCCACACATTGTCACAACATGTGTGATATGGTGGCTACCAGAGAAGTTTATTTGAGACTCAGTGCCTAGGGCTTTTATTGGGGCATGGTCACGTAGGCACCCTCTGCCTAGCGTGTACCAAGATTCCAGACTCCCAGAAGGAAAGCAGGTGTTCAGTATAAACTGTATTGTTTGTACAAACTGTTTGGACACAATGAGACTTTTATCAGGAAGGGTGGTGAGAATTCTTCCGAAACTCAAGTTCCCAGATGCCAGCCATCAACCAACTTTGCAAACAGGACTTTTAAAGGGTAGCAGTCAGTTCTGCTATGCTAACTCTTTACTGTACAGCATGTTGTCTAAGCAGACTTGCACAGAGGTAATCCCTGCAGTATTATGTAAAACAGAAAAAAAATTGGCAATATATGGAATGTGTTTATTAATGAGAAATGAATATTCAAATTTAGCTGTAATCATACAATGAATTCTCAATTGTAGGTACGAGTGACTTGAGCTATTTGCAGTCAACATGCTCAGATCTCAGAGATGTAATGTTGAGAGAAAACTAATTTTTTAAAGTTTTTGTATAGTGTGGTAGTAGCATTTTATGTAAATTTTTAGTACACAAAACATTTTTGTATGTGTGTTCATAAAAAATGTCCAAAATGCTTTAAATAAATAATTAATTTGAAGTTGGCTTTTATACATTTTTTACATTTAGTACTTTTATACTTTTCCTACTGTATTTAGGATTTTATATAGCAGGTTCTAATTTGTTGTTTCTCTGGAAAATATATCCTTGAATTTTTATGTAGTATTACCTATAGATTTTCTCTTTTAACTGTTCCTATTCCTGTAAAGAGCTTAATTTAATGCCCCCTGATATGCAATGAATAATTGTTTTTATTCTTGACATAGAGAATAAAAGTAGCTATGAGTCAGTTCCAAGTGTCTTATCAGTTTTGAAGATTCACATGGCAAAATAAAACAAGCTTGAATATTACTTACTTTTTCTTTTTTCTAATTTGTTTTAGGTCTCCTCTTACCTGGGTCTCATTACTTGGGCCGTTTTCAGGATCGTTTAATATGGATAATGATTCTAGAATGTGGTTATACTTACTGCTGTATTAACATTAAGGTCAATGTACATTTGAAACCTCTCTAGTATTTTTATAGCACATGTGTAAAATTTTACCTGTTATAGACACATCATACACTTAAGAGCTCAACTTAAGAGTATCAAGTAATTACCTGTGAAAACACCTAGGGATTTTTAAAGTGTATTTCAGTATGCACATATTGATAGGTAGACTAGTGTTGATTGTATAATAGAGCATAGTAACAAAATGTAGCTGCCCCCTTTTTGTCCAGGCTTGTTCTTTATATCCTTATCTAGTTGTGCATCTCAAAAGTGTGACTCAGTAATATTTTTTCACTCCTATATCACATAAGCATTCTCAACTTGATAAAAAACCTCTTCTGATCCTTACTACCCTACCTGCTACACCATGTCTTTCTCCTCTTTTTAAAGCAAGATGCCTTAATAGAATTGCTTATAATCAAATCTCAAATTTCATTTCTCTCATTTTCTCTTCAACTTACTCTGTTTTTGACCCTGGTACCTATTACTGTACCAAAACTACTCTTGTCAGCGTCTCTAATAACTATCACATTGCCAGATCCAATGATCAGTTCTCAGACCTGGTCTTATTTGACCTGTTTGCAGCATTTGACACAGTGCCTTCTTTTAGCTTGTTTCATGGGTCAGTCCTTGTCAGTCTCCTTTGATGGCTCCCTCTCTTTTCCTTGACCTCTTTTTTTTTTCTTTAAGATTTTATTTATTAGAAAGAGAGAGAGCACGATAAAGGGGGAGAGGGAGAAGCAGCCTCCCCACTGAGCAGGGAGCTAGAATCAGGGCTCAATCCCAGGACCCTGGGATCATGACCTGAGCCCAAGGCAGACACTTAACCGACTGAGCCACCCAGGCGCTCCTTTTTTCCTTGACCTCTTAACATCAGACTACCCCAGAGCCTAGCAGTCCTTGGTGACAACTCCATCCTTCTGGTTGTTCAGCCCCAAAACATTTGGGCTTTAGTTCAGTGATAGTTCACTCCTGTTTACCTTCATACCCCATATGCAGTCCAACAAGAAATCCTGTTGGCTCTGTCTTTAAGCCATATCCTATATCCCACCACTTCTCACCACCCTACTATTAGCTATCTTTATCTCTTTCCTGGGTAATTGCAATACCGCCTAATTGGTCTCCCTGCTTCTTTCTACCTGTGCCTCCCTATAGTCTGTTCTCAACTAGAGTGATCTTTAGTATCTAACTCATTTCATGTCACTTCTCTACTCAAAACCCTACAATGGATCTCTTTTTTAATTCAGAGTAAAAGCCAAGGCCCTAAATGGTCAGGCTCTCTATTTCCTCTTGGCCTCATCTACTGCTTGAATCCTCTCACTCTACTCCAGCCTACTGGCTATTCTCTCTACCTGGAATGCTCTTCCTTCACATAACCACACAGCTAACTCCCTTACCACCTTCAAGTCTTTGCTCAAATGTTACCTCAGTGAAATCTACTATTGCTATCCTATTTAAAATTGTATTCCCACTCCCTTTCTGGCACTCCCAGTCCTCCTTGGCTGGCTTTACTTTTTCTATTTTTCTAGCACTTATACCTTCTAACAAACTATATAATTTACTTATTTTCGTTGTTGAATGTCTGTGTCCCTTTACTCTATAATGTAATTGTCACAAGGGCAGGGATCTCTGAAGGGATATATCCTAAGCCCCTGGAACAGTGTCTGGCACATAATAGGCCCTTGATAAATATTTGTTGAATGAATAGTGGTGAATGAATGAATTTTTTGTCTTAGCACAGATGGGATAAAATTGCTGGTGACTAATAGGCTTTTTCTTTAGCTCAGTGGTTCTCAAAATTCAGTTCTCCAGATTAGGAATATTAACATCTCCTGGAGCTTATTAGAAATGGACAATCTTGGGTACCACCTCAGACCTTCTGAATCAGAAACTAGAGGAGGGCCCAGCAACCTATGTTTTAACTACCCTCCAGTGATTCTGACTCACCTAAAGTTTGAGAACCTGGTCTAACCTGTATAAGTAAGAGAAGGCAAAATCTCATGCAAAATATTGAGGGCATAATAAAAAAAAAATGTTTAAAAAATATTGAGGGCATTTTCATTGCTTAATTTAGGCTCTATTTTTAAAATGGTATATTTTATAATGCCTAATAATGTGGGTCCTTTACTGATCTTTTGTGCTCTATTATATGTGTAAAGACACACTTTTTGATGACGGTCCTTTTTTCTTTTCATTTTTTTGGACACAAGGTGGCTTAGCAGTACCATCTTACCATCATTTATATGTTATGTGCTTTAAAGTTTACAAAGCACTTTTTTAAAATTTATTTATTTATTTTTTAAATTTTATTATGTTATGTTAGTCACCATACAATACATCATTAGTTTTTGATGTGGTGATCCACGATCCATTGTTTATTTATTTTTAGAGAGAGATTGTGAGGGGGGAGGGGCAGAGGGAGAGGTTGAGAGAATGTGAAGCAGGCTCCATGCTCAGTGCAGAGCTGGATGTGGGGCTTGATCTCACAACCCTGGAATCTTGACCTGTGCCAAAATCAAGAGTCCGATACTTAACTGACTGAGCCACCCAGGCACCCCAACAAAGCACTTTTATTACTTAAATCTTCACAACCTTATGTGCTAGGATTAGTTTTCTTTGAAAGAGAAAAGGAATCTCAGGATAAGTGATCTACTCAAGATTGTGTGCAAACACCTGGTAAAGAGCCATGATTTAAAAATGGCTTCTGATGTTCACATTCCATGTTCTTTCTCTGGATCCTAATACAACCTGACAGCAATGTCTTTTATTAAAGACACTGGTAATTTTGTAAAAATGTATAAATAAGTAAACAATGATAGCAATAATAATAGTAAACAGTGATCTGATGCATCCTCTTCAAGTGATTCCTTATAAAGAAGTAATAAAAATGTGTTTAAAATTCACATAAAAACACATTCAGGGGTGCCTGGGTGATGCAGTCGGTTGTGTATCAGACTCTTGGTTTCGTCTCGGGTCATGATCTCAGGGTCATGGGATTGAGCCCCGCATCGGGCTCCGCACTGGGCACAGAGTCTGCTTGGGACTCTCTCCCTCTCCTACCCTTACGCCCCTCAAATGATAAATCTTTAAAAAATAAATAAAAACACATTCATGGTGTTCATTCTATCAACATATATTTGTTGCATACCAGTACTGTGTCAAGGACTGGCTTAGGCACTGCAGACATAGTAGTAACCAAAAGAGAGCTGCTTTATGGAATTTACATTATAGTTGGAGGAGACAGACAGTAACCAAATACATAAATCTGTATGATGATAATGTTATTATAATTAAAAAACTGGAACAAGAAAATGATTGAATAAATTATGGCATATCCGTACAGTATAATAATGCTGTCATATAAAGTAGGATACAAAACTACTGTATATGCTACATCATTCCAATTTTGCCTTTGCCCTCCAAAAAAATTTTGTATTTAAAACAGTTTTGGGGGACACCAGGGTGGCTCAGTCAGTTAAGCATCTGCCTTCAGCTGGGGTCATGATCTCAGGATCCTGGGATCAGGCCCTGCCTCAGGCTCCCTGCTCAGTGGGAGCCTGCTTCTCCCTCTCCCTCTGCCACCCTCCCTGCTTGTGCTCTCTCACTCTCTCTCCCTCTGTCTCTGTCAAATAAATAAATAAAATCTTAAAAAAAAAGTTTTTTGTAAGTGTGATTCAACCTTCACTATACATACAGTCTTTCAAAATTATGGTCATAGCCAATTAAATTGTTTTGCCAATTTCTAGCGGCATGTCTATAATTTCTTTTAAGATAGCATAATTTTTCATCTCTGTATGCAGCATCAAGTGTGTTAAAGTGCCAGTAAGTTTGAGTAAAGGTGTAGCTCTTCAGTTAAAGAAATTTTTTTGCATTTTCCATATTTTCATTATGAGAATCCAACCCATGGGCATATACAAAAGTAGTTGCTTTTCTCTGTGTAATAAGTGATCATAAGCTCAAGGACCTCTTATTTCTTCTTCAGGGGCTAGAATTGCAAGAGACATCCTGTCATACTGCTGAAGCTCAAAGAGTTGATGAAGTTTTTCAAAGTGCCTTTGAACAAGAATATTCAAGAATATGTCCTCTGAATGAACACTTTGGAAATGTCTTGACACCCTGTATTGTTTTGCCAGTAAAACTCTATTCTGATGCCAGGAATGTTCTATCTGGCATAATCGATTCTCATGATAGTTTAAAAGAATTTAAAGGTGACCTTATCAAAGTACTTGTGTGGATACTCGTCCAGTACTGCTCCAGAAAGCCCAGCGTGCAGGAGGTTGTTCACAAAACTGAAAATAAAGGGAAAGCATCTCTAATAATCCTGCCTGCTTTGAATGCTTCACCACAAACCCAATCCCCAGAAGACACAGATAGTTTAAATTCAGAAATTTTGGATGATTGGTCTGATGATAATGTTTTTGGTGATGAGCCAACTATCAGAAAAGGAAAAGAAGAAAAAGATCAATTAAAAGTTGTATCAGGTATAAATTTGCCTATTCCAGGATCAGTAGAATCACAGGGGGTTGGTGATCATTCTATAGGCACAGTTCCTGAAAACAGTCTTTACAAGTCAGTTATATTGGGATACCCTGTTGTTGACAAAGGAAAACAAAAAGATGTGGCATATATCCCTCTCGTGGAATTCAGTTGTTCTCATTCTCACTTGTTAAGCTTACCTGAAGAGTGGACATCTAACTGTTTGCCTAATTCCAAAATGAGGGAGATGAGCTCATTATTTCCAGAAGAGTGGTACCAATTTGTTTTAAGGCAGTTGGAATGTTTTCATTCAGAACAAAATGCTTCAAATGTACTGGAAGAAATTGCAAAGGACGAAGTTTTAAAAGACTTTTATGTTCATGCAGTAATGACTTGTTATTTTAGTTTATTTGGAGTAGACAATATGGTTCCCAGTCCTGGTCATATATTGAGAGTTTACAGTGGTGTTTTGCCTTGGTCTCTTGCCTTGGATTGGCTCACAGAAAAGCCAGAACTGTTCCAGCTAGCACTAAAAGCTTTCAGGTAATTCATTTTGATTATACATAAACTATGACTGACAGAAAAATATTGATTTTTTTTAACCTAGAAGGACATACGTCTTCATTTCTAACTACAGAAAATAATCACTTTACTAAAAATGAAAAAAAAAATGCTTAGTGTGTACTGTGAGTATATCAGGAGTACATTTTAATTTCTACTTCCTTTTTATTTATGTGGAGAACCTATTTTTCATATGGCTTACTGGATTTCTTCACTTTCACTTCACTCCACCATTTCTCCCTGATCTTTTTATCTGAAATATGTATGATTTTAGTGCAATGTCTTACAAATATCGATTGAACAAACTATTCATCTATAAAGTTGATTTTATAAATTTTTAAAAAAATTCTAAAGTTCTTTGTTTCTCCATTTTCAAGGTATACTCTGAAACTAATGATTGATAAAGCAAGCTTAGGTCCAATAGAAGACTTTAAAGAGCTGATTAACTGCCTTGAAGAATATGAAACTGACTGGTACATTGGTTTGGTATCTGATGAAAAGTGGAAGGAAGCAATTTTACAAGAAAAACCATACTTGTTTTCTCTGGGATATGACCCTAATATGGTAAGGTTAAAAATGTGTTTTTAAACATTTTCATATATTGACCTTAAAGAACTAAAGTATTTGAACTAAGTGTAAGTGATAGAACATTCTGGATATATTAATCGTATCATTAAGGCATTTTGTGACTTTATGGCCAACAGAGTACAATCCTAGAATGACTGATTATTTACTTTTGCAAACCTAATATGAGCTCATTAAAAATGTGTAGCCATTGTGCAGTAACTGACCTATAAGATAACCAAGTAAACTCAATTTTCTATAACATCTTTGACTGAATGGATTATATTCCTATGCCAAATTTGAGTCATGAATTATCACCTTGGATTTGACTCCTAGAAGAAAAATTATAAGTGGCAAAATATTCCTTTTGCTGATATCAGTGTTTTATCTGAAGCAAATCTGACCTGTGAAAATTCAGAGACTCCAAATAGGGAATAACTTTTTTTTTTTAAAGAAATTAGTAGCTGTTCTCATTACGTTTAAACTGTCATCAGGTGTGCACAATGTGATTCAATGTTACACGCTCATTGTAGGTTTCATATCTGGCATTGCAGCTCCATAGATGTGCTCCCCATCAAAAATAATGAAAGTTGGTTTTAAAAAACAACCATTTAAAGACTTGGAAATGGTCCTAAGGGCATATGCAAATGAAGAAACATTTATTCAAAAGTTTCAACTAAAACCCAGGAAGAATAGTGAGAGACTATTCCTTCCCAACTCAACAAGACAGAAACTCCTCAGACTGATCTAAACAAGAAGGGTCTCCTCTCATTTCAGCTCCTAGTTGGAAGACTGTTTTCCTGGGAGAGTCAGGGCTTCACATTTCTTCTCTTACCTCCAGCTACCTGTTCTGAGGCTGGGTTCTGGGTATGTGTAGTTAAGAGATGAGAATTCCTTTCTGGCCAACCCATCTCTTTGGATAGAGGCTTTACTCTGGAGTTGGTGCCACTGAGAATAATGGGGCTCTGGCCACGCTTACCTCCTTGGAAGGTGGAGGTTCCACACTGGGAGAGGCAAGCCAAGAAGACCTGAGGATACTGCTCCCCTTCTACCTCCTAAAGCAGAGGTATCTCTCGGAGAGAAGCATGCCATTGTCTCACCCCCAGATACGGAGCTCTGGCTAAGACATTTTGCCCAGTGGGGGAAGCAGACTGTTAAAAACAGAGGGAGAACTCTAAATGTCTCCCAAAGGAAATTATTTTACTTGCAACAGTGTGGATACATTGACACCTAAGATGCTCTCAAAAACAATGGAGCTTGTGGTAAAGAGTAATTAAGGGGCTACTGGTAAATTTGTTAGAGACATAAACTAAACTGTAAGCTGAATAGGTAAATAGAACCCGGGAAAGAAACAGTAGTGAAGAGCCCTCCTGGGGTCAAAAAATGTGCCCATGTTTAATTGGATCAGTCTATGAAACAATTCACTTCCCAGGTCATTGTTGAAAACATAAAGCAACCACCTGGCAATCATTGGAGCTTAGCAGCTGGGTGTGAGCAATTAATAGATGAAGAGAGCCCTGCTAAAACCACTGCCATCTCATGGTAACTGTGGACATTCACAAGGCTGCAGTCCCTGAGGAACCAAAATCAAAGGCTTCACACTTGCGGGGGAAGTAGGGATTAACTTCACTAAAGTCATCCAGCCACTTACTAAACTAATAAGCAAATAAATAACAAGCCCTGGGGTGGGGGAGGGCAGGGGTCAATGCTCAGAATTGTGGCGGTGTTATATAAAATGTCCAGTATTGAACACAAATTATAGGACATAAAAAGAAACAGGAAAGTCAGACCCAAACACCAGGGGGGAAAATTGCCTATGAGTGATTAGATGTCAGGTTTAACAAAGATTTCAAAGTAGCCATTATAAAAATGTTCAAAGGACTGAAAGAAACCATGCTTAGGGGCGCCTGGGTGGCTCAGTCGTTGGGCATCTGCCTTGGGCTTGGGTCATGGTCCCAGGGTCCTGGGATGGAGCCCCACATCAGGCTCCCTGCTCTGCGAGAAGCCTGCTTCTCCCTCTCCCCCTCCCCCTGCTTGTGTTCCCTCTCTCGCTGTGTCTCTCTCTGTCAAATAAATAAATAAAATCTTAAAAAAAAAAAAAAAAGAAAGAAACCATGCTTAAAGAAGAAAACAAAGTGGATATAGAAGGAAAATACCTCAATAATAAGGTCACATATGACAGCCCACAGCCAACATCATACTCAATGGTGAAAAGCTGAAAGCTTTTCCTGTATGATTAGGAACAAGACAAGGATGCCACTCTTGCCACTTTTATTCAACATAGTATTGTAAGTCCTGCCCCAGCAATTAGGCAAGAAAAAGAAATAAAGTCATCCAATTTGGAAAGGAAGAATTAAAACTCTCACTATTTGTAGATGAAATGATATTATATATAAAAAGTCCTAAGTACTCTACCAAAAAACTTAGGAATAATAAGCGAATTTCGTAAAGTTAACAGGATACAAAATCACTACACACAAATCTGTTGTGTTTCTATACACCAATAACAAGCTATCAGAAAAAGAAGTTAAGAAAATAATTTACAATTACATCAAAAAAATAAAATACCTTGGAGTAAGTTTAACCAAGGAAGTGAAAGACCTGTACATTGAAAACTGTAAGACATTGATTCAAGAAATTGAAGAAGACACAAATGGAAAGATGGATTGGAAGAATTAGTACTATTAAAATGTGCATACTACCCAAAGCAGCCTACAGATTCACTGCAATTCCTACCAAAATTCCAGTGGCATTTTTCACAGAAATAAAAAGACAATCCTAAAATTTATATGGAACCACAAAAGACCCCTAATATCCAAAGCAATCTTGAGAAAGACCAAAGCTGGAAGCATCATGCTTCCTGATATCAATGTATTGTTAGGCCTGTATAATATAGAAGTGTGATATATTTGCCAATAATTGCAGAATGGAAGTCAGTGGAAACAAAGTTGTATTAAGCAAAAGAAATGATTCCAGATGATAACTTGAATCCATAGGAATAAAGGAGAACCAGAAATGATAAAAAGTTAATGTAGCAAAAGCAATAAATATATACCTGTTCCCTTTCAGTTTCTTTAAAAGACATAAAAGTATGTAAAATGGTAATTATAACAATATATTATTAGGCTTGAAACATTATAGATGTAATATGTATAACAATACCACAAAAAGGGGCAAAAGGAGAATAGAATTATACAGGATTATTGTTTCTTATCTCACCAGAATTAGTGTAAACTAATGCTGATTCTGATAAGTTATTTATGGCAAGCCCTAGAGCAACCACTGAGGAAATAACTTATTTTAAGTGAAAAAAAATCATTAAATTAAAATTCTTTATTAGAAGATATACACTCAATGCAAAAGAAGGCAGTGAAAGAGGACTAGAGAGACAAAAAAAAGTTGAGATATAGAAGACAAAAGGAAAATGACAGACTTAAATCCTGCTATATCAATAGTAACATTAAAAGATTAAACAGTTGAAAGGCAGAGATTGTCAGACTGGATAAAAGAACAAACTGAAGGGGCGCCTGGGTGGCTCAGTCATTAAGCGTCTGCCTTCGGCTCAGGTCATGATCCCGCATTGGGCTCCCTGCTCCGTGGAGAAGCCTGCTTCTCCCTCTCCTACTCCCCCTGCTTGTGTTCCCTTTCTTGCTGTGTCTCTCTCTGTCAAATAAATAAATAAAATCTTTAAAAAACAAACAAACAAACTGAAAGTAAAAGGGTGAAAAAGGCATATCAGGCAAGCAGCAACAACAAGAAAGCTGGAGTACCTATACTATTGTCAGAAAATAATAGACTTTGAAATAGAAAATGTTATTAGAGATTAAGAAGGACATTTTATAGTGATAAAAGCATCAGTCCATCAGGGAGCTAGAACAATTATATACGCAGCTAACAATGAACCACCAAAATATATGAAGGAAAATTGACAGAAGAGAGAAATAGACAATTCAACAATAATAATTTAAGACTTCAAAACCCTACTTTCAGTCATAGATAGAACAAATAGGCAGAAGATCAACAGAAGACAGAATGCTTGAATAACACTATAAACCCAAAACACCAAACAGACATCTATAGAATATTCCACCTAAAAACAATAGGATATACATTCTTCTGAAGTGTACATGGAACATTCTCCAGGATAAATCATATGCTAATACATAAAACAAACAATACATTTCAAAGGATTGAAATACTAAAAAGTTTATCCTCTGACCAGAAGGAAATGAAATTAAAAATCGGTAAGAGAAAGATATTGAGGAAACTAGCAGATATGTGGAAATTAAACAACACATGCCTAAGTCGCTAGTGGTCAAAGAAGAAATGAGAATATACATTGAGATGAATGACAAGAAGACACAGTATACCAAAACTTGTGAGATGCAATTAAAGCAGTCTTTAGAGGAAAATTCATAGCTTTAAAATGCCTGTTTAAAAAGAAGATTTCAAATCAATGCTTAACCTTCCACCTTATAACACTGGAAAGAGAAGAGTAAACTAAACTTAAAGAAAACAGAAGAAAGAAATTAATAAAGATAAGAAAGGTTATTATGAAATAGAAAATGAAAAAAAGAGAGACATTACTACTGATCTTATAGAAATAAAAATGATTATAAAGGAATACTGTGAATACTTGTATGCCAGTGAATTATATAACTTAGATGAAATGGACAAATTCCTACAAATACAAACTACCAAAACTGACTCAAGAAGAAATAGATAATCTGAACAGATCTATAACAACTAAAGAGATTGAATTAGTAATCAAAATACTAACTGTAAAAAAAATCTGAAAACCATATATATGGCTTTGTTACACAATTCTACCAAGTATTTTATTTTATTTTATTTTAAGATTTTATTTATTTATTTGACACAGAGAGACAGCGAGAGAGAGAACACAAGCAGGAGGAGTGGTAGAGGGAGAAGCAGGCTTCCTGCTGAGCAGGGAGCCTGATGCCGGCCTTGATCCCAGGACCCTGGGATCATGACCTGAGCCGAAGGCAGACACTTAATGATTGAGCCACCCAGGTGCACCCCCCCCACAAGTATTTTAAAGACTAATACCAGTTCTTCACAAACTCTTCCAAAAAAAATAGAAGTAAAAGCACTAACCAATGCATTTTCTAAAGCCTGTATTACCCTGATACCAAAAGCATATAAAAACATTACAAGGAGGGAAAACTACAGACTAATATCTTTTATCAAGGTGGATGCAGAAATTTGTAACAAAATAATAGCAAACTGAATCCAGCCACGTATAAAAAGAATTATACCCCATGACCAAGTGGTATTTATCCCAGGAATTCAAGGTTTCTTTAACATCGAAAAACCAATTAATGTAATATACCATATCAATTGAATTAAAAAAAAACCATGTAATCATCTCAGTAGACACAGAAAAAGCATTTGACAAAATCCAATACCCTTTCATACTAAAAATAATTAAACTAGGAATAGCAAGGAGTTTCATCAATTTGATAAAGGCATCTATGAAAAACCCACAGTTAACATCATACTTATTGGTGAAAAGCTGAATGCTTCCCTTAAGATCAGTAATAAGACAAGGATTTCATTCACCATTTTTATTAAACATCATATTAGAGATTCTAGCCAAGGTAATTAAGCAAGAAAAAAGAGATAGATTAGAAAAGAAGAAGTGAAATTATCTCTGTTCACAGATAGCATGATCTTGCATGTAGAAAAATCTAAGGAATCCTCTAAAAAACTTAAAACTAGTAAGTTCAGCATGGTTACAGGATACAAGATAAACATAAAAAAATCTATTGTATTTCCATACACTAGGAATGAACAATCTAAAAATGAAGTTAAGAAAACAATTCTACTTAATAATAGGAAGAAATTTAACAAGAAAAGCACGAAACATGTTCTCTGAAAACTATGAAACATTGTTGAAAGGAATAATTTAAGATTTAATAAAATGAAAAAACATCCCATGTTCATGGCTCAAAATGATACAACAATACTCCCCAGTTGATTCACAGATTCAGTACAATCCCTATCAGAATCTCAGCTGGCTTTTTTGTGATATTGGCAAGCTGATTCTAAAATTTGTATGGAATTTCAAAGGACCCTGAATATACAGAACAATCTTTTTTTTTTTTTTTAAGATTTTATTTATTTGACAGAGAGAGACATCGAGAGAGGGAACACAAGCAGGAGCAGAGGGAGAGGGAGAAGCAGGCTTCCCGGGGAGCAGGGAGTCCGATGCCGGACTCGATCCCAGGACCCTGGGATCATGACCTGAGCCGAAGGCAGACACTTAACAACTGAGCCACCCAGGCACCCCTATACAGAACAATCTTAAACAAAACTGTCAGACTAACACAAATTTTGTAACTTTGTACAAACCAACAGTAATTAAGACAGTATGGCAATAGCATAAAGATAGAGATAAAAATCAATGAAATTGAATCAAAATCTAGAAATAAATCCATATGGCTATGATCAACTGATTTTAACAAGGATGCCAAGACCATTCTAAGGGGAAAGAATAGTCTTTTCAACAAATGGTGTTGAGACAGATAGCCACATTCAAAAGAAGGTCATTGGACCCTGTATTAGTTTTCAGAGCTGCTGCAACAAATTACTGCAAACTGGGTGGCTTAAAACAACACAAATTTATTCTCTCACAGTTCTGGAGGTCAAAAGCTTGAAATCAAGATGCCAGCAGGGCCAATTTCTGTACAGAGGCTTTAGGGGAGAATCTTGCCTCTTCCAGCGGCTGGTGACTCCTGGTATTCCTTGGCTTGTGACAGCATAACTCCAATCTCTATTTCTGTCTTCACATGGACGCCTTTCCTATATCCCCCTATGTCAGTTCTCCCGTCCCTTTCTAAGGACACCAACCACTGTATTTAGGGCCACCTAAATTGAGGATGATCTCATCTCAAGATTCTTAATTACACCTGCAAAGACATATTTCGAACAAGATTTACAGGTACCATGGATTGAGGCTGAGATACATCTTCTTTGAGGGATACCATTCAACCAACTGCAGGCCGTTACTTCATACTATATACAAAAATGAACTCAAAATAAATCAAAGACCTAAATATAAGAGCTAACACCATAAAAATCATAGAAGAGAACATAAGAGTGAATCTGTATGATTTCATATATGGAAGTGGATTCTGAGATATAACACCAAAAACATGAAAACAAAACAAAACAAAAATAGATAGGACTTAATCAAAAGTAAAAACTTTTGTGCTTCAAAAGATATAATCAAGAAAGTAAAAAGACAACTCACAGAATGGGAAAAATATTTGCATATATCTGATAAGGGACTTGTTACTAGGATATTTAAAGAATCCTTACAATGCAATAATAAAAAAGACATTTTTATTTAAAATATGAGCAAAGGATCTCTATAGATATTTCTTCAAAGGAGATATACAAATGGCACAATAAATAAGCCCATGAAAAGATGTTCAATATCATTTGTCATGAGAGCAATGCAAACCAAAACCACAATGAGATATCACTTCATACAAGGACATACTACAATGGCTGAAATCAAAAAGTCAAATAAGTATTGGTGGGGATATGGAGAATTAGAACTCTAATACAGTGCTGGCAGAAATGTAAAATGGTACAACCATTTGGAAAATATTTTGGCAGTTTCTTAAATGATTAAAGTTAGAGTTACCATGTGACTCAGTAATTCCACTCCTAGGTATATACCCAAGAGAAATGAAAGCATAGATCCACATAGAAACTTGTACATGGATGTTTGTAGCAGCATTATTCATAACTGACAAAAGGTGAAAACAACCAAACTATCCATCAACTGATGAATCAATAAGCAAATTGTGGTTTATCCATACAATGGAATATCCATACATACAATGTGGCTTATCCACCATAAAAAGGAATAAAATATTGATATATGCTACAACATTAATGAGCCTTGAAAATATTATGTTAAGTTAAAAAAGCCAGTCACAAAAGACCATTATGATTCCATTCATATGATAACTCCATCAAAGGCAAAACTATAGAGATAGAAAGTACATTAGAGGTTGCTTATGACTGGGAGAATGAAGGGATAGAGTAATAGCTAAAGAGCACAAGTTTCTTTTTGAGATCATGAAAATGTTCTAAAATTGTGGAGATAGTTATATATATTTGAATATACTAAAAAAACTATTGAATTATATACTTTACATGAGTAAATTGTATGGAATGTGAATTATATCTCAATAAAACTTTTAAAAAGAGTCTATTGTGTGATTGTCCACTGTCTACTATTTATGACTTATGCATTGTTGAGGCCAGATGGGGTGAAGGAATAGAGAAGGAAAGAGAAGTAGATGAGATTTTGCTGTTTGGGTTATTGAATGAATGGCTGTCATTTCAAGCTTATTCAGAGAGCTACCGAATAGAGGTGATTCTTGATTCTGAAGACAAGTAACTCATGTGTATATTTTAATACACCATTTTCTGTTTAAGTTTGCCTAACTACAATGGAATTTTTCTCTAAGTTTATAAATAAAATGTGAAGGCCTGAATATAACTTTTTCTTCTCCTCCCCCACCCCCCTTTTATACTTTAAAGGGAGTTTACACTGGGAGAGTACTTACCCTTCAAGAATTGTTGATCCAAGTTGGGAAGTTAAATGCTGAAGCTGTTAGAGGTCAGTGGGCCAATCTGTCATGGGAATTGCTTTATGCCACAAATGATGATGAGGAGCGATATAGTATACAAGCTCATCCACTACTTTTAAGAAACCTTACAGTACAAGCAGCTGATCCTCCCCTGGGTTATCCAATTTATTCTTCGAAACCTCTTTCCATACATTTGTATTAGAGCCCATTTTGACTTGTAAGTGTATTGTCATCAAATGAGATGTTTTTATTTTTTCATTTTAGAAAAGTAACAACGTGATTCCTCATAACTTCACTGGACTTCTCTTTCTCCTCCTACAAGTCAGATACCTGAGAAAAGCTAAGCTCTGTAAAGTTGATTCTCTCAGCTATCTTAATGTTTAAAAAACAGTCTAACATAAAAGAAGTAGTTGGCCAACATTTGCGCCCTATGCATTGTGGTAGGCTTTAGCAAATATAAAACATTTGTATAAGATTAGGTAATGAATTTATTAATGCTTTCTTAAATATGTGATAGGTGGCTTGCCTTATAGAAGTCAACAACTATGTAATTTTTACATTCCTAGAAGATATACACACATATCAGTGTTTTTATGTAATGATAATGGATCCTACTGAAGGTTGCATAATGTATATTTATTTATTTGAAATATTAAATTTTATAGTATTTTCAAAACTTTGTGCTGTTTTGTTTTGACATTTAATATGGTCTGAGTGTTTTCATATAATCTATTCATTTTCTTTTCATATACTTCAATTCAGAAACCTTAAAAACTTTTTTTTTAAAGATTTTTTATTTATTTGACAGAGAGAGACATAGCAAGAGGGGGAACACAAGCAGCAGGGAGAGTGGGAGAGGGAGAAGCAGGCTTCCCACAGAGCAGGGAGCCTGATACGGGGCTCGATCCCAGGACCCTGGAATTATGACCTGAGCCGAAGTCAGACGCTTAACGACTGAGCCACCCAGGCGCCCCAAACCTTAAAAACTTATAATAAAACCTCTTCCAATAAAATCTTTTTCCTTCCTTTCCCAGTATCCTTTTGATATATGTGAAAGGAAATGGGTTTATCTTGTTCATCAGGATTAACAATGTTTGGATACAACATAATGAGTGACTGCTAGAGGCCATTCCGTAGATCTGGCTCCTTAAGCATTTCTTTTCAGTTGAATATACTGCTTCTGAAGAATGATTTAACCCAAATGACTAGTGGTTACTAGTGTCTTAGGTATCTAAAGGCGGAAAGAAATGGGAGAAAAATTTTCATAACACAATAAGAACTTTCATTCTTTTGCTGTTTATAGATACAGAGGAGATTGGTGGTTGCATGAGGAGGAGGGTAAGGGTGGATGAAATGGATGAAGGGGATCAAAAGGTACAAAGTTCCAGTTATAAATAAGTCATGGGGATATAATGTAATGGGGATATAATGTAAAGCATGGTGACTATATCTGAAAGTTACTAAGAGTAGATCTTAAAAGTTCTCATCACAAGAAAAAAAATTTTATAACTGTGTGGTGACAGATGTTAACTAGACTTTGGTGATCATTTCACAATAATATATATAAATATTCAAGCATTATATACACCTAAAACTAATATGTTATCTGTCAGTGATACCTTAATTTAAAAAAAATTAGCATTTTCTGAATTCCATGTTCAGTGTAGCCAATAAAAATATTAAAACATGGCTGCTTACAGGTTAAGCATCTGGCTCTTGATTTTGACACAGGTTATGATCTCAGGGTCATGGGATGGAGCCCTGCATTGGGCTCCATGCTCAGCAGGGGGTCTGCTTGAGATTCTCTCTCTCCCTCTCCCTCTGCCCATCCCTGCCCCACTCAAATAATAAATACAAATCTTTTATTTTTTTTAAAGATTTTATTTATTTATTTATTTGACAGAGACACAGCAAGAGAGGAAACACAAGCAGGGGGAGTGGGAGAGGGAGAAGCAAGCTGTCCGTGGAGCAGGGAGCCCGATGCGGGGCTCGATCCCAGGACTCCGGGATCATGACCTGACCTTTTAAAAAATCATTATAAGGGGCACCTGGGTGGCTCAGTCGTTAAGCATCTGCCTTTGGCTTAGGTCATGATCCCAGGGTCCTGGTATCGAGCCCTGCATCGGGCTCTCTGCTCAGCGGTGAGCCTGCTTCTCCCTCTCCCATTCCCCCTGCTTGTGTTCCTGCTCTCGCTGTGTCTCTCTCTGTCAAATAAGTAAATAAATAATAAATCATTATAAGATTTTATTTGTTTTATGCTTTTTTTTTTCCTAAAGAGTATACTTACCGACTTTTATGAGGCAATGGCAAATAATATTAGAATGAACAGTTGGGATGCTAAGAAGGAAGACATAGATGTTTATTAGAATATGGTTATAAAAAAAGATTGAGAGGTCTCAACATAATAACCTAAGTTCCTACCTCAAGAAGCTAGAAAAAGAAGAACAAAATAAACCAAAAGTGAGCAAAAGGAGGATAAGAATAAAGAACAGAGATCAATGAAATTGAAAATAGGAAAACAATAGAGAAAATTTTAAAACAGTGGTTCTTTGAAAAAGAAAAAAAATTTGATAGAATGAAAGAACTCACTAGAAATCAAGCAGCCATTAAAAAGATAATGAGAAGAGAGGCAAGATGGCAGAAGAGCAAGGGGACCTTGTTTCATCTGGTTCCTTGAATTTAGATTAACTATCAAATCATTCTGAACGCCTATGAATTCAACCTGAGATGTAAGAAAAGAATTGGTGGGATTCTACACATAGAAAAGCAACCACTTTTTGCAAGGTAGGAGGTGCGGAGAAGTGAATCAGAGGGGATATATCGGAAGATAAATGGCGGGGCGGGGGAGGGGGGCGAGGGAGCTCCCCTAAACCAGCTACCAGAAAGTGATATAGCTCCGGAACACAAAATAGGAACTTTTAGAAGTCAATTAGAGACGTCCCTGCCTGAAAGGCGCTCAGGTGGTGAAGCAGGACAAAATCTTAGGTGAGACCATGTGGTCTCAGGATCTCCAGGGTCACAGAAAGAACGGGGATGCCTGAGCCAGCAGAGTTCCCAAGCATCAGAGTGGGGAAACCAGCTACGGTCAGCAATCCTGGGAAGGGGCTCTCAGCTCGGTTTGCCATAAACCGCAAACCAGGGCACAATCCAGCGACTGCACTCCATGCAGGGGACCTGCAAAGGGCAGAAACATGGTGACCCTCTGCCTTCCCCACAATAGGCCCATGGCAATCCTCCTTCCTCCTCCTGGAGGAATGGCACAAGTCACACCACAGAAGTCTGAAGAGTTTGATGCACACAAAGACTGCTTTTCCCTGAGGGTGTACTGAACAGCGAGGGTGATGATCTTTCAGCTCCGGGGCTGGAGATTGGGATGCCACCATGTTTATTTTCATCCTCTAAAGTGGCCCAGAAAGGCTTCAGGGAACAAAAGCAACATAGAACAACCCAAGCAGCTTACACAGAGCCCTGCCCCCTGGCAAGGGTGGTGCCACTCCACGTAGGCAAAGACACCTGAGAATTAGCCCCTTCCCCAGAGGACCAGCTGGAACATCAGGGGAATACCAACTTTACCAAGCACACAGAACTGCAAAACTCCAGCAATATTCTAATAGTATATACAATTTGAGGGTTTTTTTCTCATGATTCTTTTATCTTTCAGTTTAAAATTTTCCTTTTCTTTTTTTCCTTTTCAACTAGTTTCTTACTTTATCAACTCTTTGTTTTTAAGTCTTTTTTTAACTTTCATTTTTACATTTACATTTTATATTCTTCATTTTTGTCTTCCTTTCCCTGTATTCAATTTATTTTTGTATATATATGTATGAGTTTTGCTTTCTTTACAATTTTGGGATTTAGTGTCTTCTAACAAACAGACCAAAATACACCCAGGACCAAGTGGATCACCCTGTTTTGTCCACCTGGAAGATTATATTCTCTCTTTTCTCCTCCCCCCCTTTTTTTTTCCTTTTATTTTTTGGTTTCTGACCTCTTTGGATTTGTCTGGTGTGTATTTCGCTTGGGTTCTGGTTGATATTTTTTATTTTGTTCTCTCATTTGTCCATTCTTCCCTGGCCAAAATGACTAGAAGGAGGAATTCACAACAAAGGAAAGAACCAGAGGTAATAGTGTCTGCCACAGATCTAATGATATGGATATAAGTAAAATGTCAGAGCTGGAATTCAGGATAACTATGATAAAGCTGGGCTTGAAAAAAGCATAAAAGACACTACAGAAACGCTTAGTGCAGAAATAAATCTAATGGGGCCAAAATTAAAAATGCTTTAGCTCTTTTCCTCCCCGGCTGCTTGAAGCTAGGCCGCCATCATGAACGACACAGTAACTATCCGGACCAGGAAGTTCATGACTAACCGACTACTTCAGCGGAAAG
>NC_138377.1:35666559-35840612 GCF_054177405.1 Leptonychotes weddellii | reverse complement strand
AAAAAAAAATGCTTTAACTGAGATGCTGTCTAAATTGGATGCTCCAACAGCTAGGGTAAATGAGGCAGAAGAGTCAGTGACATAGAAGACAAGATGCTGGAAAGGAAGGAAGCTGAGGAAAAGAGAAAAACTAATGGACCATGAGGGGAGACTTCAGAAATCAGCACTACCATAAAGTGAAACAATATTAGAATTATTGGGGTCCCAGAGGAAGAAGAAAGAGAGACGGACAGAAGGTATATTTGAGCAAATCATAACTGAGAACTTCCCTAATCTGGGGAAGGGAGCAGGTATTCAAGTCCAAAAGGTAGAGAGAACCCTCCTCAAAAATAATAATAGACCAACATGCTGATTTATACTAGTGAAGCTTGCAAATTTCAGAGATAAAAGGAAAATCCTGAAAGCAACTCGAGGCAAAAGCTTCTTAACCTACAATGGTAGAAACATTAGGCTGGCAGCAGACCTAGCCAGAGACCTGGCAGGCCAGAAAGGACTGGCATGATATATTCAGGGTACTAAATGAGAAAAACATGCAGCCAAGAATACTTTATCCAGCAAGGCTGTCATTCAGAATGGAAGGAGAGATAAAGATGTTCCAGGACAAACAGAAACTAAACTAAAAGAATTTGTGATCACTAAACCAGCCCAGCAAGAAATATTAAAAGGGATCCTGTAAGTGAAGAGAGAGCCCAAAAGTAACACAGACTAAAAAGGGGAACAGAGACAATATACAGAAATAGTGACTTTACAGGTAATACAATGGCACTAAATTCCTATCTTTCCATAGTTACTCTGAATGTAATTTACATTCATAAATTTGATAACTTAGAAAATTAATCAATTCTTGAAAGCCACACACTCCTAAAACTCAACCAAAACTAAAAAAAGATGAAATAGACAATCTTGATATACTATAACCATTAAAGAAATTGAATTTTTAATTTAAAATCTCCTAAAAAAGAAAGAATCTAGATTCCGATGCTCTGGTTTCTTTATTTTTAGATTCATCCATGTTGTTGCATGTATCAATAGATCATTCCTTTTTGTTGCTGAGTAATACTCCATTATGTGGAATATTCTACATTTTGTTTATTTCATTCATCTGTTGTGGACATTTGGGTTTTTTACAGTTTGGCACTATTATGTAAAAGCTTTTATGAACATTCATTTACAAGTCCTTGTATGGACATATGTTTTCATTTCTCTTGGGAACATACCTAGGACTAGAATGGCTGGATCATATGGTAGGTGCATGTTTAACTTTTAAGAAATTGCCAAACTGTTTTTCAAATCAGTTGTATAGATTATTTTACATTCCCACCAGCAGCATCTGTATATAAACTATGAATTTCATTTGTATAAACCCTAGAAAATGCAAACAAATCTATAGTAACAGAAAGTACATCATTGGTTGCCTGGGCCGGGGTAGGCAGGGCAAGTAATTACAAGGGAGCACAAAGGAACTTTGGGGACTGATGGATATGTTTGCTCTATTGTCTAATGGTTTCGCAAGTGTGACCATATATGTCAAAATATATCAAATTGTATACTTTAAATATGTGCAGACCACAGTACATCAACTATACTTCAGTGTTAAAATAATAATAGGTGTTAAAAATAATAGGATGTTTATTTTGTTTACTTAGTAGGATATGTTATTTAGCCCTGGAATAACAGATTGTGACTGAAGTCTCATGTGCCTTACTGGTGCACCCAGTAGTTGAACAGACTAAGCCTAAAGCCATAGCTTCTCCTACTAACCCTTCTGACCATCTCACCAGCTGTCACCTTGCACAACCCCATCTCTGCCTCACTTTCAGCATTGATAGAATGAGCACACCATTTCCTTCCTATTTCCAAGGGCCGTTTGAGATAATGGTTAGGAAATGAGAGGTCAGGGCAAAATAATAAACTTTTTAAAAACTCAGTATGTGAACACTTGGTTTCACAGCTCTTGACTATCTTTGACAAAATGAACTTTGACAGAAAGCTGCCTTTCCATCTTCGGTTGCTCACAAAAAAGATCAAGGAAGAGGGGGTTTATACACATAAAAGTATATGATTGTGCATGTCATAGAAAAACACCATACGGGTGAGTTTTTAAAGATCACTTTATTTATGCCTTTTCTACCCTTCATTGGCAGGAGTAATTGAGCAAACTAAACTCATTTTTCCTTCATCCTCAAACCACGCTAATTTCAGTCTCTATGAGTTTTCATTCATGACATTCTGGAAGGCTGGCATACTCTCAACAAACCCTAAACACCGGCAAGCACAATGACAAGGTCTAGAGATTTTGTGACAAAACAAAACTGACCTGCACTCCAATCTCTTGAAACCTTTGTCTAAATTCCACCCTTTCAAGGCTCAGTGCAAATCATCTCCACAAAGGATTTCCACACTATTCTATATGCTACGGAGGGGTTTCCATAGTGCAGTGGTTAGCATATTCACCTCGCACTATTCTATATTCAAATCTCTCCCTTTTCTGAATTATTTGTGCTGACAGTCTATACCATGCCACATGACAATGCTATTTTGTAGCATTCTAGAATTGTTCCAACAATTCACCTTTTTAATTTTTACCCCAGGTGCAGTGTATTCAATTAGTCATAATGCCCATTTTCATCACTGGTTGTGCAAGAGCCCTCTTGTGTATTTTATTTTATCCCCATACTGCACCCTCTTTATTCCGTTGCTACTGTACCCCATGGTCTACCTCTGTCACCTTCCCCCTTTTGTAAGGATAGCCACCCGAGGGCCTCCAACTTACCCAACAACTATTCCAGTTCTTTTATGTATGTTGACTATAGCTAAACTAACTGCTTATAAAACAGGAACATGTTTTTCTTCTGTTACACCCCTCTTGACAGTAGACAGGCAAGGAATATTTGCTGGTTTTCTGTTGTGACCTATGTATGTTTTCTACTGTCAAGTGGTAAAGATTAAAGTAATACTACTAGTGGGGTGCCTGGGTGGCTCAGTCGTTAAGCATCTGCCCTCGGCTCAGCTCATGATCCCGAGGTCCTGGGATCAAGCCCCACATCAGGCTCCCTGCTCCGCGGGAAGCCTGCTTCTCTCTCTCTCCCACTCCCCCTGCTTGTGTTCCCTCTCTCGCTGTGTCTCTCTCTGTCAAATAAATAAATACAATCTTAAAGTAATACTACTAGTAAAAAAAAGTAAAATTAATAACTAGAGTAAAGCGTTGTCAATGGGGTCTTCCTGAGCTGAGTTTAATCCTGGCTTTACCCCTTACTAGCTCTGTGACTTTGGGAAAGTAATACCTACTTGCTTTGAGCATCTCTTTCTTCCTCTATAAAGATGGATAATACCACATACCTTAGTGGGCTATTATGAGGAATAAATAAATTAACTCACACAAAGCACCTTAGTACAGCAAACGGCATATGACAGGGGTCTAATAATAGCTGCTATGAGCCCTATCTACTGCTTCAAATTAGTCATTTGTACCTGTCAGCTCTTCTAAGAGTGTGAGTACCTCAGGGGCAGGTCCATTTCAGATACTTCTTTATTATCTGCTCATTATTCTGCACTCTGCTTCGTGTAATGTTCCATACATTTATGTTTACTATAATTCTTTGGTTAGCATTCTACTAACCTAGATTTTAAGAATATATGCTAGAGTATTTCAAAATGCTTTCTTGCAGGAGGGGAGGTGGGTGGGGGGAAGGGGTAACTGGGTGATGGGCATTAAGGAGGGCACTTGATATAATTAGCACTGGGTGTTATATGCAACTGATGAATCACTAAACTCTACCTCTGAAATTAATTTAAAAAAATACAAAAAATGCTTTTTTTATCCAAGAATGCAGTATGTGTTAATATCTTTATTGCAAGATTCATGGCAATCTTTTATTAATTATTACATGTTGAAAGAAAAGTTGTATCTACTGAAAAGTAAAATCAGAAGTTAGTCTTCAGTGTATAAGAAGATTGCTGTTTTCATTTCTACCTCCAGTGGCTTAAAAAATACAAGTACTCCTCCTTCAGTCATGTTTTGTCTTCCAGGTTTTAAAGTAAGAGATATCTGCATCCTGTAATAAAGTGACAGTAACATGAGTCAGACCCTCCTTATAGTTACCCTAGTTTTTTTTTTTCCTACAAATTCCTTCTGTTTTCAGGAGCTATATCATTATGATTCACCGTTAAGAATCCTTATAAAACCTGGGCAAATGCTTAAATTAGAATAAAAGTCATAGCCAGAATTCTAGATCTCCACAAAAATATCTCTGTAGGACTCAGCATCATTATGTCCCTCTATCAGATATAAATATCATTGATTAGCATCTGCCCACAGCATTTTTTTTTTTTTTAAGATTTTATTTATTTATTTGAGAGAGAGAGAGAACACATAAGGGGGGGGAGGATCAGAGGGAGAAGCAGACTCCCTGCCGAGCAGGGAGCCTGATGCGGGACTCGATCCCGGGACTCCAGGATCATGACCTGAGCCGAAGGCAGTCGCTTAACCAACTGAGCCACCCAGGTGCCCCGCCCACAGCATTTCTTAAATGCTGACATTTCTACTATTACTCTTCTGGACCAGCATATTATGCCTATAATAAATACAAAGAATTGGGGCACTGGGTAGCTCAGTCAATTAAGCCTCCAACCCTTGATTTCAGCTCAGGTTATGATCTCAGGGTTGTGAGATCGAGCCCCACACTGGGGCCACATTCAGCAGGGGTCTGTCTGCTTGAGATTCTATCCCTTTTTTCTCTCAAAAATAATAGTAATAATAAAAAAATAAATCCTTAGAAAAACAAAATAAATAAATACAAAGAATAGGTCAGGGTATTTAGAATTGAAGTATCTGACAGATAACTCTAAAATGATTTGTGAACTTCTAGTACATTGCTTAAAGCGTAAACCAAGGCAACTCGATAATCCTTAAGATGTGACATTTCATTTGGGAAGATACGCATTTACCACTTCTAAGAATGTGCACTAAGACAAAATAATAAATAACACAATTCGGTGCAGCTCTTGTTCTTGATCCTGAAAAATAATATATATTCTTAAAAACAAAGTTCCAGATATAATGTTCCTAGCCTAAACAACAGAAATAAATTCAAGTATTATCAATAAGTACATTTAGCTTGATAAGCTATACTGGCATTATCTTAATGTAGATGCCTTATAAGTAAATTTCAATGAGGAGATGGAGATATATATATATATATATATATACACACACACACACATATATATATATAATTGAAAATAATGGAAGAAAAAAAGCAGGGAGGAGAAAACGGAGTAAAAAAATTGAGGAACAATTTTTTCAGTTCATATGGTTTTGCGTAAAGAATGAGGTATTTTATCTCAGAAATGTTCTTGGGAAATGAAAGGATGCCCAGTTTATCATAAAAAAGTTATTAGCAATAAGACCATGTACTAAGCGGGGGCGCCTGGGTGGCTCGGTTGGTTAAGCATCTGCCTTTGGCTCCGGTCATGATCTCAAGGTCCCGGAATCAAGCCCCACATCGGGCTCCTTGCTCAGTGGGGAGCCTGCTTCTCCTCTCCCTCTGTCCCTCCCCTCTGCTCATGCTCTCTCTCTCAAATAAATAAAATCTTTAAGAAAAAAAAAGACCATGTAATAAGCAATATATTAAAGATGGTAGTTGGAAGAGAAGGGCCATCATTTTAGGAAAAACCAGATGTAATCAAATGCTTGATTTACTGAGTAATGTTTATATTTTACAGTTAGATAATCTATAAACAAAACAAAATAACGTTTGTGGACATTCCAAAAAGCACTACTGCTATAGAGGCACCAGAACTCTAGCCCCTGGTCCCCTCTTTCCTTGAACCCAATCATTTCTAGAATGTATTCTCTCTCCGCCCTCTTGCTGAACTCTTTCATCTTTATCTGTTAGCTAAATATCCTGCTACCATCCAAACAAAAGCATTAAGAGCTGATAATTAACAAGCATAACACTCCAAGACATGTCTTAAGAGTTTTCCATATACTCACTCACTCCCCATGACAATCCTATGACTAAGTGCATCATTAATCTCCATTTTGTAGATGGGGAGATTGACTTACAGAGAAAAATTTGCCTGAGATTAAGGGATGAGCTCACAGGATAGAGCTGGGATTTCAACTCAGGGAACCTGGTACGAGGCTCCATGCTCTTAACCAGGACACTATGTCACCTCCCTAGTATGGAGCCCTTTCCTTCTCAACTCTTATCCATCACTGGACACAATACCACTCTATCAGCTATCCTCTGAGTTTAAAATTCAGACGTAAATCTTTGATGAAGCTCTACCTTTGGAACCATCCCACACTACTACATCCCAACATTACCAAAACACATATAAATCGTCCACATTACAACTTGGTAGCCAATGAATAGCCTCCTTCAGGATTTTTCAAGCTTGGGACTTGTTTAGTGCATCATGTTAGTTTTATAACCTTTAAGTCTCTTTAACCATTTTGGTTGTTTGCTTTTTTTTACAGATTCATTTCACTGTCCTGCAAAAACTGGGAACAAATTAAGTACCTAACAAATTGTGGATTGCTTAAATAGTGGTAGGTTATATAATGATACATATAGTATGCTTCCACTGAATAATTCTCTTTATAGATCAATCCCTGCTACCTTTTTTCTAAAAGAAGGTAGTAGTCATTGAAAAAATACTTTAACAATAAAAACCATCTACAGAAATGGCCTTTCTTTGCATTATCATACCCATAATTTTTAGCTTTAATTCATTACATTTTCTGTGATCTTTATACATTACAGATGGTCACAATTTTCTCAGAAATAGCTCATAATATTCCTCACTTTTCTGTAAGAATGAATGCCAAAAGAATGAATAATCACCGTATTTTTTCAGACATGGGCTTTTGGCACATATCATATGTGCACAGTGCTTCCAGAATGAGGCCAAAGGAACCAGCACTACACAGAGAATGTGCATGAGTTTTAACAGCATGGTAAGTCTTTGACAGAGTTAAGCATGGGCCTGAGATATACCTCATCCTGGGGGAAATGGGAAGGGAGGCCAGGTATCAACCCAAGGAGACCATACCAGGTAGGAACTTGTGGTGAAAAGCAGTGGAAAAAGAGTATTTTGATCCATACACTGATCAATCAGGAAGTGCAGAACAGAAAATGGCAATCCTTGATTTGATTTTACCTTGGAGAAACTTCTTTCTCCAAGACCAGTGGTAATTTATAGTAAACCAACAGATAAGCACAGGGAACACAATTCTTTTTATCTCTTTTGTATTTACATCATGAGGTTGGTGGAGGGTTAGTAAGACAAGTTTTCAAGTACTAGAAGATTTCATACTTTCCTACAAGACTGATATATATTAAGAAGTGCATAAATGGGTCTTACCAAACCATTCTTAAAGTTCTCAATTCTTCTCTTCCCTAACTTGTTGGTTAGCCACAAGGCCCAGGTTGGCATATATTGCCAAAAATATGTTATCAACAAAAAAGGGTGATCCGAGATCCAAACTTCTTTCAAATCATTGGCCATGCTGATTAACATCAGCCGCACACAACGACTGGTCGCCATCTTGTGGGACTGGGCTGTCTCAACGCCAATAGTCTAAGAAAATGTTAAAAAAAGAATTAAGTGAATGCTGTGTATTTATCCAAGTAATTTAACAGAACTTTTAAGCTGGAAAGGACGTAGAGGTCATCTAGTGGAGTGACCTTTCAGTGGGACCTCATGACCCTTTGTATCCCCATAGCTACTAATGGGTGTCTATAAGCTATTTGTAGTATTTCCAAAAGCCTAAGAGAAATCATACACTTACCAGATAAGATTGTGCAGGCTCAACAAAAGAGAAGGTTCTTTGCTTTTTCCTTAGATCACCTTTAATGTCTTTACTGATAATTATATGTCATTTTAGCAATAAAAGTTTTTAAACAAATTACTAATCCATTTAGCAAGAGAAGTTCTAGAAGATGTAGACTCCATGGGGATAAAATGGAAGAAGAAGATAAAAGCAGTTTCTGATAGTGAACAAATCTGGTACTGCTCACCTAGTTAACCCCCTACCATTCTACAAATAAATAAACAGGCCCAGAAAGGTAGTGACTCGGCTGTGCTCACACAGATCATTAGCAGCAAACAGTTCTGCAGTCCAAGTCACCTGATTCCTAGAATAGCACGCTCATTCTGTTTCACCCTAGCGCCTCCACAGAAAATGTGAAAATATAAATGGTATCTGTAAACTTTTACACACAAGCAGAAATAGATTTATGTCTCAGTAGAAATCGATCCTCACGGAGAAGAAGGAAAATTTCACGGTCTTTAGGGGGATTTTGGATGATTGAGTGAGACTGGATTCTTCACAAGACATTGTCATCCACTGAGTAACTCACTATGTATAACCCATGAGCTGAGGGAGCACAGGCCTGTGCTCAGCACAGGTGAAGCTAACCTAAAATTATCTTAGTTCGGCAAGGCTTTTCCTAAGCTCCTTCACCATAGCCCCTCTTGAAAATCCCAGGAAGATTTAAAGTACTAAAATTCAGCCACACAGAACCTTTCAATGTTGCTATAATTTGTGAATTGACAGAAGCTGGGCTTTAAGAATACTGACAGCCCACATAATAGTGGATTCCTTATAACCAGAATCTTCTCAATTTCTTTAGCCTTTATTAAAACTGAATGCCAAAGCACCGTCAGCTAACCTTAACAGTGTTCCCAGTGCCATGAGGTAAGTTTTGTAAATAATTCATAACATGGTAACATGTTAGTCTAACATGTTAGAAAAAATTCTAAACCCTGAGACATAGTGATACAATACCAATATATAACTACTAAGGCATTCAAATTATTCTCAAACTAGACATTTTTACCTTTTGGACGTCTTCAGTTAGGGAATTCTTCACAATATTTGATTGCACAGGTCCTGGACAAATGTTAGAAATTACTATACCTGGGTATGTAGCAAGTTCAGCTCGGAGGCAATTAAAAAAACCCTAATGGAAAAAAAAAAAAAAGGCAACAAATAAAATTAAATACACACATCTCATATTTGCTCTTAGCATGAAATTACTTTTCTTCAACTTTTTATGGGGGACAATAGTGGCACATAATCAAAATATGTTTTGAAATGCCAAGTAAAGGATGGGAAATATAACTGGGCAAGCTTATTAAATATTTTTAGCTGTAAGACTGGGGGCAATCTAGAACAGGCATCCTCAGGCATCCTCATCTTCTGGTAGGAAGAGTTCACCCCTTTTGGCAGTGGTGGCTCATGCCATCAAGTGATTTTTTATGGTAGGTGCTAGACAAGTGGAAAACTCTCCCTGGAGATTATTCCGAGACACCCTTCTCACACCAGTCCCCAGCTCCCCACTCCAAAAGAGGTGCGTGTTCTCCACTGAGAATCACTGAGGTTGGGCCTCTCTTATCCCTCCGAGTGGTCTAAAGTGCCAGTGCTGACACCAGAGGGAGCGAGAGGGGTTAGTAATACTTAACGGAAATTATCAGAGAGTAAGAATTCAATGTTTTCTATTTATATTACTATTTTAACAGACAATTCATTTCAGCAAACATTTATTTTTAGGGTTAGCAAGAGACTGCATGGCTGGTTAAAAAAAAATAATACGACTGCTTACTTGATGGCTTTTGTAAAAACAAGCTAAACCTTCTAGACTTAAAGATATTGGCCATTTCTAAACCAAATAGGGAATAAACATCTACTTCCCCCCTCATCTCTTTTCTAAATTAGGAAATGTTCCAAGACTACATTGGTATAAGCTGAGTTAACCACTGAAGAGTCTAAATAGCTAACCCAGAGTGTGTTCATTCATGGTCCAACACTAAACAGTTCCCAGCTCCTAATACTGACCACTAATAAACAGGGGCGGTGAGGGTTCACGCTATCAGAGATTAATAAAGTGGCTGACTCAGATGGACAGGAAAAAAGGCTTTGTAAATTCAAGAACTCTCATACCCTTAACCTTTTGCCTCTCTATAACAAAAGAGGATGAGGACACCATGAAAGCCAATCCATCAGATGCTAATACATCTCCTTGTCTGAAATCACATCTGGTATAGAGTGTGAACTTTTCAATGATAAACAAATTCACTCTAGAGCTTGTTGGGAATCAGGGAAGAAGTGTTCTTCGAAAAGTGCTTCCTGGTCCCAGGGTTCAGCTACTGGTTTAACTAACTGGAGTCTCAACCTGCCATGTTGTATCAGAGGATCAAATCCAGTAAGAAAACAGTGAGTCCTGGCAGGCAGGCCAGATAACTCAGGTTGTGTTTTGCTGAAAGCACTCTGCATGTCATGAGAAACCTGGCTGCCTTCCCTCACCTGCCTGCCTGAGACTTGCCCAACTGCTCTGCAGGAAGTGACTACTACCCCAGCACCACATATGGGGACATCATCAGTGTCCCATCCGGTTCACCACTCTGCAACTGTCTGCTCTCCCCAGCAGAAAGAGGATACCCTCAAGAACCAGCTTCAGATCTGCATGAAACTGTGAGCACCATTCAGCTGTGCCATCTCATTACCCCAACGGTACAATATTCTACTCACACTGACCTTCAGCAGCATTAATTATAAATTATGTGTCTCCTATTGGCCTTAGGATCTAATCTGTTCCACATTACAGTTTAATAATATTTCTTCATATCTACTTTTAAGCCAACATTAAAACTTCATTTCTTTTCAATATTTACCTCTAGTAACTTATGCAACCCAAATCAAGCATTTCTCCTAGCCTCTGCTATGACTAGCTTTTCTTCTTTCAGTGAAGCCACGGTCAACAGAGTCAAGCCTAGTCCCAGTAAGGATATGAAGCCCAGGGCTACTCATCCAGTGGGGAGCTCCTATTTCTGACATGCATATATATTTAGACCAGGTAAAACAAATACCAACCACAACGGGGAAGGAAAAAGAAGCCACAGAATGAGAACGACAAGTACAACCTCAAGTGTGTGTGGAAGAAGTGAGGGGTAGATCCCAAATTTGCCATGAAGATATGGTAGAGATGAGGATAAGGGTGACAGGTTGACTAGACTGAACACTTCTTGAGGGTAGGGACCGTTTCTTATCTTTATACCCCCAAGATCTGTTGCAGGGCATGGCATGGCACAGTGTAGATACTCAATACAGGTTTGCTGAATTAGGAAGAGGCCTGTAAGATTCAAGTCTTTTTTAGCATCTTCTGGGGATGTCCTCTACCAAAGGTCTCTTTGGGTCTCTTCTGCTGTCTCCCTACATCACTGCCCAGTTCCCATGACCTCTGGCAGTGATGGTCATATCCCCCATATACATATTTAGATCAGTACCATCAGAGTTGAGTTTGAGCAGCCTTACCCGCAGAGCATGTTTGCTGGCACAATATCCACTAGAAAGGGGCGCAGATAAGATACCCAGGAGGCTATTCACAATAACAATCTTTCCTTGCTTCCTCTCGATCATGTGAGGCAGAACACACATTGTCAAGGACACCGTCCCTAAGTAGTTAAGTTCTATTAGCTCCTTGAAGACATCCAGGCTGGTGTCCATGCACAGAGAACGCTGGGATCTTCCAGCATTGTTGACCAGAATGTCGATCTAGTTAAAAAAATCAGAAAAGGGGCACTCTGGGGATGACTTGTAAATGGACTGATGCAATTCTTAGGGATGGTTGGTTTTATCATTAACTTGAAAAAAATCAATGGAGTGGTGAATTTTCAGAAGTCAGCAATGAAGAGAGAAAATGAAAACCAGAATTCACCTGTGGAATTAATTTCCCATCTTAAGTGACTTTTTTAAGTGTCACAAAAATAAAAGACACAGTGAATTTTTACCTTCTTTTGTTCCACATCGAGTAATTAGTACTTGTCAAGGTATGGAAAGTGCGAACTACATAACGCCAAGAATTCGAGTATAAGAGACTCGTGGGCACTGATCCCACTACACGGACCCATTTACCTAAAGCCCTTTCAGTGATCGCACAAAGATGGGAATCTCTTTTGTGGCTGTGTCAAAGCAAGACTTATTGATTCAAAATGGCTCCTTACTTTACCAAACTCCTGGAGAACCGCTTTGGTAGCTGCTTCGTGGGAACTTCTATCAGTCAGGTCAAGCGGCAAAACCAGTATATCTTTTTCTTTTAAATTGCCATTCTCTAGATAAAGACATTTAAAAATTAGTGCAGAAGTCATAAGATAGTTTGATCAGGCTTCTCGCTACTTGCATTAAGTTTAACACCCACCCTACAATGGGACTTGGCAACAAACTCATTTCTGGGGGGCCTTGTGGAAGAATTTCTCTCAGTGACCGAGAGCACTGGTAGTAATGAGGCAACATCTTATCAGACAAAATGCTGGCTGGGTCCACAGGAAGAAGGATGGCTCTCTTCAACGTGAATATATACAATCTAACACTGGAGGGGCGCCTGGGTGGCTCAGTCGGTTGAGCGACTGCCTTGGCTCAGGTCATGATCCTGGAGTCCCGGGATCGAGTCCCGCATCGGGCTCCCTGCTCGGCGGGGAGTCTGCTTCTCCCTCTGACCCTCCCCCTCTCATGCTCTCTCTATCTCATTCTCTCTGTCTCAAATAAATAAATAAAATCTTAAAAAAAAAAAAAAAAATTTTAACACTGGAACAGACTCTAAAAGGAATCAAGATTATACTACAAGCTAAAAAAAAAAAGCAGAAATTTTAGAGCTATTTCTTTAGAAGAACAGAGGAACATTTGTCTTATGATAGGTGCACAAAATATAGTTGCTCTTTTACACACATTAAAAAATAAAAACAATTTATGCCTTATACTAGTAAAACATTCAGAGTTCCCCAGTCACATGACACATAGAAGCTTCCTTCCAGAGAAAAGGATTCCAGGAAGCAAACAAGCAAAAGGACACAATCCTGAAATTCCCAATCAAGAAACACGTGGAGCTAGACTGGCCCTTTCTATTAGTGTTCATCAAAAGAATAAGGCTCTAACCTTGAAATACAACAAGTAATGCCAATACGAAAAACAAGCAAGGAGAGAAAATAAAAGAGGTAGAAAGGTTTTACAGGCAAAGTCTAAACTGTGAAACATGAACTGTCTTAAAGAGATGGAAATGCTTGCACCAATGATCGGACAGAAGAAAGGAAAACAATCAGCCTCATTCCAGCCAAGAAATGCTGACATGGTTCGTTTCTGCCAGTACAGGACTTGCAAGTCTCCACAGCTGGAGGAACAACTACCAGAGGGAGTGTCCCTGTGCAAAACACGAGAGGCCTCTGTAAGCGATGTCCTGAAAGAGGCCTTCTGGCCTTGGCTGTGGACTCCTCTTTTTTGGGTGGTTAATGTTTAAAGAATGACAGGTAGAGAGATGACCAAAAAAATGGTCTGCTTGAAAATGCAAAATTATCTCATTTTAGGTACTAAATGTCCCATGAGAAATAATCACTTTATTACTTAGGACTGCTTTCATGTGAACATAACTACACCAAAACCCAGGCCAAAAAAATTAAAAATTACCATTGTTGCTCTAATATGAATATTACCTCAAGCTGCATTTTACAACCTAATTCAATTTCCATTCTTTCATTTTTATAACAAAAATTTTATAGCATCCCATATGACTTTAATATCTGACATGTTAGCAAAATGAAGGATCATAATTCAACTTCTATGGTTACATACATGTATGCCATAACAACCAAACTGTTCTTTCTCTAAGACAAAAATATAAGATATGTGGTCACTGAAAACCCACCAGCATTTGCAAGAATTGGTGGTCACTCCCTAATACCAAGAGTCAGTGCAAAAGAAAAGTAGAAAGGCACACATGGATCAATGGAGCAGAATAGAACATCCAGAAATAAACCCACAATTATATGGTCAATTACTCTTTTACAAAGCAGGAAAGAATGCCCAATGGGAAAAAGACAACAATCTTCAACAAATGGTGTGGGGAAAACTGGACAGGGATATGAAAAGAATGAAACCTGGACTACTTTCTTAGACCATACACAAAAATAAATTCAAAATGGATTAAAGACTTAAATGTGAGACAGGAAACCATCAAAATCCTAGAAGGGAGGGGTGCCTGGGTGGCTTAGTTGGCTAAGCATCCAACTCTTGATCTCAGCTCAGGTCTTGATCTCAGGGTTGCCTGAGTTCAAGCCCCGTGCTGGGCTCCAGGCTGAGCGTTCAGCCTACTTAAAAAGGAAAAAAAAAAAATCCTAGAAAGGAACACAGGCAGTAACTTCTTTGACATTAGCTGTAGTAACTTCTTCCTGGCTCTGTCTCCTGATGCAAGGGAAACAAAAGCTATTGGGCCTACATCAAAATAAAAAGCTTCTGCACAGTCAAGGAAACAATCAACAAAACTAAAAGGCAACGTACTGGATGGGAGAAGATATTTGCAAATGACGTTCCTAGTAAAAGCCTAGTATCCAAAATATATAAACAACTTACAAAAACTCAACCCCCCCAAAAACAACCCAATTTAAAAATGGGCAGAATTTGCTATGACGTGGGTGGAGCTAGAGTATTACGCTAAGTGAAGTCAGTCAGTCAGAGAGGGACAAATACCACATGATTTCACTCATATGTGGAATTTTCTTTTTTTTTTAAATGTTTTATTTATTCATGAGAGTCAGAGAGAGAGATAGAGAGAGGCAGCGGCAGAGGGAGAAGCAGGCTCCCCGCTGAGCAGGGAGCCCGATGCGGGACTCGATCCCAGGAGCCTGGGATCGTGACCTGAGCCGAAGGTAGAGGCTTAACCATCTGAGCCACCCAGGCGCCCCTCATATGTGGAATTTAAGAAACAAAACAATTTTAGTATATGTGCTGCTGAAGCGAGCACTAAGAAACAGGTATAGGGAAAAAAGAGAGAGAGGCAAACCAAGAAGCAGAATTTTAACTACAGAGAACAAACTGACGGCTACCAGAGGTGAGGTGAGGGGGGCGGGGGGAGTTGAATAGGTGATGGGGATTAAGGAGGGCACGTTTTGTGATGAGCTCCAGGTGTTATATATAAGTGTTGAATCAGTAAATTGTACACCTGAAACTAATAATACATTGCATGTTAACTGGAGTTTAAATAAAAACCTAAAAAAAAGGGGCAGAAAAAGATGAACAGACATTTCTCCAAAGAAAACATTCAGATAGCCAACAGACACATGAAAAGATGCTCATCATCACTTATCATGAGGGAAATGCAAATCAAAACCACAATGAGATATCACCTCACACCTGTCAGAATGGCTAAAATCAACAACACAAGAAACAACACATATTGGTGAGGATGTGGAGAAAAAAGGATACTCGTGCACTGCTGGTAATGCAAACTGGTGCAGCCATTGTGGAAAACAGTGTGAAGGTTCCTCAAAAGTTAAAAATAGAACTACCTTCAATCCAGTAATTACACTACTGGGTATTTAACCAAAGAATACAAAAACACTAATTCAAAGGGATACATGCACCCCTATGTTTATAGCAGCATTATTTACAATAGCTAATATATGGAAGCAACCTGTGTCCAGTGATTAATGAATGGATCAAGAAGATGTGAGATATATATATATATGTGTGTGTGTATATATATATATATATCTAGCTCAGCCATTAATGGAATACTACTCAGCCATTAAAAAGAATGAAATCTTGTCATTTGCAATGACATGGATAGAGCTAGAGAGTATAATGCTAAGCGAGATAAGTCAGTCGGAGAAAGACAAATACCACATTCCACTCATATGTGGAATTTAAGAAACAAACAAGCAAAGGGAAAAAATAGAGAGAGAAAGACAAATCAGGAAACAGACTCTTAACTCTAGACAACAAACTAATGGTTACCAGAGAGGAGGTGGCTGGGGGAGGGGCTGAAATAGGGGATGGGATTAAGGAGTACACTCATCCTGATGAGCACCGGGGAATGTATGGAAGCATTGAACCACTATATTGTACACCTGAAACTAATATGACGCTGTATGTTAACTAGCTGGAAATAAAACTAAAACTTAAAAAAAAAAAAGTGAATTAGAAAGGCATCAGAAAAAGAGAAGAATAAGCCAAGGGCAGCTAATGAAGAGATGCCCAAAGGAAGAGGATTTGGATCTGAGCGCTTGGAACATTTGGAACCAGAGTGGACTGCCTGGGAAAATCCCACGCTTCCCTCTAAAATTCTCAAAATTGTATTTGAATTTGGATTCTGGTTTATTTCTAGGAAGCACTGTGGCCATTTTAGATTTACTCACCAAGGCACCTTGTTTTCACCCTTTCCAGCTCCTGCACTCTTCTGGCTGACAGCACAAGGGAGACTCCCAGTTTAGACAGCTGGCAAGCCAGCTCCTCGCCGATCCCACTCGATGCTCCAGTCACCCAGACCACCATATCAGTCAGCTCCCATTCTAGTGGGAAACAAGTGTGGAGTGAGCAGGAAATGAGCTATGGATTACACCCCATAATTAAAGATTACCAAAAAGATAGTCTTAAACCATACCACTAAATATGAAGACATCATGTGTAGAGTTTAAAATTTGCAATATCTTATATTTATGGCCTTGATTCTGGTGATGCTCACACATATACTTAACTCAAACTCACTGAGTTGTATACATTAAATATGTACAGTTTTTTTAACATGCTAATCATAGCTCAATAAAGTGATTTAAAATTTTTTTAATTAAATATCCTCAGAAACACCTCCTACCTAATTTTTTTTTTTAAAGTGTGAATAAAAGGATGCCTGGGTGGCTCAGTCGGTTAAGCATCTGACTTCGGCTCAGGTCATGATCCCAGGGTCCTGGGATGGACCCCTGCATCGGGCTGCCTGCTCAGCTCTCTCCCTCTGCCCCTCTCCCCAGCCCCTGCTCTCGCTCTCTCTCTCAAATAGATAAATAAAATCTTAAAAACAAAACAAAACAAAAAAAAACTGTAAAAATGTTACAACACTAAAGCAATGAGGAGTGATTGGTTCTCCTTTTCTCCACTGAAAAACTCACTTGCACTGCAAGACATGATAGCCACCGTCTATCTGAATTCCTAGAGAGTCACTGTGGTACAACACTCCTGTGTGCTTTCTTTATTAAAATATGTGTTATTCATCAAAAACAGTAGGGGCCCCTGGGTGGCTCAGTTAAACATCTGACTTCGGCTCAGGTCATAATCTCAGGGTCCTGGCATCAAGCCCCACATCAGGCTCCTCTCGCCCCCTGCTCATGAGGAGTCGGCTTGTCGCTCCGGCCCTACCCCTGCTCATGCTTACTCTCTCTCTCTCAAATAAGTAAATAAAATCTTAAAAAAAAAAAAAAAAAACAGTAAAAAAGGAATCACAACACACATTTCTGATTTGAGATCATAAAAATTAAAATTGGGAAATCAGTTTACTGTTTTAGTCAAACCATTCTAAAACCTAATTGTCGGGGGTAACAGTATGAGCTCTGGAGACTGCCAGGGTTCAAATCCTGGCTCCATCACACACAGCAAGGAAATGCCCTGTGAAAACTTGGTGCCTTAACGTTCCACAGCTGGAAAATTGGGTTAATAATAAAACCTCCCTCATAGCACTGTTGAGAAAAATGAGTTAAAATAAGTATCCAGAGCAGTGTCTGACACATACTCAGTGCTCAAGAAAATGTCAACTACTTATTGCTAAAAGTGTTTAACAAATAGACTTTTCAGCAGCAACACATAGAATATTCACCCACTAACTTGTGTGTTCTAATTTCTCCAGCCAGGGGCAATGGGGTTCCTAACTATAATGGCTTAATATTTTTTATTACTTCCTACGTGCTTAAACACATTATCTCATTAGAACCCTCCCAAGAAACTTAGGAAATAAGAATTATCTTAATTTTATAAAAAAAGGAAACTGAGGATTACAGGCATTAATTTACCGAACTAGACTATAAATTCCCTCAAGGCTGGGACCCTATCTGCCTTGTTCACTGTCCAGTGCCTAGCACAGAGACCAGAATATAGAAAGAACTCCATCAGTAACTGTTGAGTAAGCACCCCACAACCCTAGCAGAGCTGGGATATAAGCTCCAAAGCCACACTCTGACCACTAGCCTATGGTGCCCACATTTTAATATGATCAATCTTTTAAAACCCAACTATTTCTTAGCCATTCAAGAAAATACAACTTGTCTTCAGGAAAGAGGTTTCATGTAAGTATCTGAATTAAGCTGGGAAACATCCCAAATACTGCTTCTAGGCTACAATGCCTTCCTATCATATGATGTACTTCTATGGAAATGCACAACAGAGGACTCCCATCAGGAAGAGCGAATGTATATTCAGATAATCACGTATTCACTCATCGACAGCTCATTGTTCCAAAGTTCTGCAATACTCAGACTACAGAGTGAATATAATTGTTTGTAACTATTTACTAACTAGTATACAGCTCACAAAAATTTCTTCACGTTTACACCACTAAGCAAATATGACTTAAAACCAACAATGAAGGGGCGCCTGGGTGGCTCAGTCGTTAAGCGTCTGCCTTCGGCTCAGGTCATGATCCCAGATCCTCTCATCTCTTGCTTCTCTAAGGCTAAATAAACACCTCCAATGTCTGTGACCTTCCCTCATATGACATGGCTTAAGGTTTCCTCACTCTTTGTCTCACACCCCTCTGCACAAACTCTAGCTGGCCAATGCTTCTGCTGAAGAGAACTGGCCAGAGAAGGATCCAGGACTTCCGTGGGGTCTGGACAATGGCTGCCTCGGCCACTGGGGTGTCCCAGGGTCCAGCACAGAAGCGACACATACGAGCAGCCATTCAGAAGACATCGGTTGTGGACTGCCATGTTTGCTTCACACACTACATGCCTCCCAGGCTTGCCAAATCTTTTCTGGCAGTCATTTCAGAGTCCACTCACACTGAGGTTACTGCCAACTAAAACCCGAGTTTTCCTCTGGTGTGCTGCTGCTGGAGTCTTCCTCCTCTGGACTTGTGCCATGGACTTTTCTGGATCTATGTGCAGTATCTGAAGTTAGTCGCCCTTCAATTTCACCATGTGATATATATCCTTAGAAACACATAGAATTTCTCTAGAAGGATACATAAAAGGTGGGAAATGTTGGTTGCCTCCAGAGAGGCGTACTTGGTGGCTGGGGGCAGCTTTTCACCACATATCCTTTTGTGTCATTGAGTTTTGTAGCATGTGAGTATATTGTCTATTTTCTAAGGTGACAAAAATAATAAACCTATGGAGAAGACAAGGAGGATTTACTTATTTATAAAATATATATATTTTTTACCTTAATAGAGTCTGCTCGTCTTTCCAGTCTAAACTGTTCTGGGAACCTGAGTGTATCTCCATGTGGCTTTAACTTTGTTTTATTATCACCCTCCCAACCCCCAGTGGTCTTTCTAGTGATTTTTTCCCTAAAAATTCCCCCAAGAAATTTTAACACCAGATATACTGTATATCCATTTATGTGCTGCATATATATATATGTATATCTGTGCTTTATACATAAAAAAAGAGTTCTAGAAAGCTTACTCTACAGTCAATGCAGGTTTAAGAATGACTAAATTTAAAAATTAAAACTTAAATTAAAATTTAAAAGCCATTGCCATTTAACTTTATAACTGTTTTGGGGGAATAACTTTTAATGTAATTTATTTACTTAGATAAATGATAAGGTATCAAATTAGTATGCAAATTAGCCTATTCTAGAAGTTCATAATAATAATAGCAATGTAATTAAATGTATCTTAAAATCCTTCAAAACTATTTTTCCAGCAAAACATGAAAAGATTAAATGAATTTCTTAAGAACTATTTTTATTTTTTGCTTGACATGTGATAATAACTTTAACTAGCTGTGAGACACTGTCAACATTTTTCCTCTTCAGCACTTGACATAACTAATGGACCGAATAACTTTTGCAGAATTAAATTTAAAAAAAAAAACGATTTTTAGGTAATCTCAAATCCAAGTTAACACAAAAGCACTCAGGATCAAATGGAAATATCCACAAAGTAGCCACAAGGCAGCCATCAGACAAAAGAAGGACTGATCCAGAGAAGGTCTGACAATCACAGCCATCTATTTGCCATAGTTTTGTAGTGTTGACCTTGCAGAGGTGTATTTTCCACCAACTCAATAATGTCAGCACTCCAAATGTTATCCCCCAGAAAAATGCAACGAGACAAATCAAATATTAAGGAATAAGATTTTGTGCAGTAGGGTTGAGCTTTGGAGGGATAAAAAACACTGTACCATCTAAGATTTTTCTTTGGTCCTCAAGACCAGTTTTGATACCCTTGGGAGCCATACGGCTGCCCTGCCTCCCAGGCCCGTTTGGAAAGCCGAGTCTATCTTCTCCACTGCTATCACTTCCAAGTAAACTTCCTTACATGCTTTGGGTATTTTCACACAGGAAACTAGGTCCAGGGAAACCCCACTTCCCCTAGCGCTTATGGATCCAAAGCCTAGCTCTGGGTAGGTCATTTAATGTCTGCACACTGGTTCCCTATCGGGCAAATAAGATTAACAACGCCTACTTTGTAAGTCTCTGTAAAGGCTAGAGGTCGTGTCACATCGCTTGAGCACAAAGAATGTGTTTAGGAAACGACCACCAAATTTTAACCAGGGTACCGATGAAAGTGGGAGAGGCAGAATGCCCCTCAGTATGCCAGTAATGATCTCGCCCCAGGCAAAATCCAGTTCTTTCTAGGGTGATACTTTTATCCCAGGACGTGAGTAGGGCGGGGAGGAGGTAAGTCTGGACACTCCTTTTATTTCACCACTCGGGAAGAGGGAACAACTTCTGGAAGTAAATAAACCGGGCTCCAGTTCTGAAAAGGAGGCTTCCTTACAGACTCAGGGGACGGGCACTGTTTGTCCAAGTGGTGTCCTCCGTGGACGCAACAGCTGAACCCCTGGGAGGCAGGGTAAGAGTCCCGAGGGCGCCCGGCCCGTTCCAGCGCCCTCCTAGTTTGGCGAGCGGGCAAGTCCTCCGCTGACCCCACCAGAGACCAAGGAGCAGGACAGCCTCCTTGGCCCCGGCTTTTTCCTCCCCGACAGGGAGCCCCAGCGAAAGGCGCGGAAGCCCCACGCCACCCGGAGGGATGCGGCGACAGCGGGGACGGCCGCACGGAGCCCGGCCTCCCCCTCAAGAGGCGCGGCTGCCGGTCCTCACCTGGACGTCGCCCCTGCCACTCGGCCCACAGCAGGGTCAGGTCGCCATCCGCCCGCAGGAAGCGCAGCAGCTGCACCACGAGCGCGAGGAGCACGCACAGCACCAGCAGCCACAGCAGCAACTCCCAGCTCATCGCGGCCGCGCGCGCCCGGCTCCGAGGGGGGAAAAACTGACCGCGTCGTAGCCGCCGAGCAGCGCGCAGCACTCAGCGCGGCCACCTCCCCCAAGGCCGGAGAGCCTCCCGGCCCCGGCTCCGCCCAGATGGTGGGCAGGCGGGAGGGGCGGCCCGGGCGCGCCTAGTTTCGCACCGCCCCCCTCAACCCCGCCCTCCACCACCCGGCGGCTGGAGCCGCGCCCTGGGCTGCGCGGAGGATGTTGGGAATCCCCGCACGCCGCGCTCAGTGTTCAGAACCCCGCAACTGCTGCGCTCGCTTCGCTTGCGTCTGCGCCTACTGAAGGGTTGCTGTAGGGACAGAAGGCATGGAGGACCTTAAGATTCGCGGGACTGCTGTTAGTACAGTAGCCACAAGGTTTGTCACATCACGAACAGTTCTTTTAACAGTTGTTTTGAGGGCATATAGTTTCAAAGCTCGGGTTGTGTCAAAAGGAAGAGCACGGATATTCCGACCTATGATCGCGTTCTTTCCTTCTTTAAATGAAGGGAATAAACTATCAATTTTCCACCCACGCCATGCTCTCACCCACACCCACACCCAGTGAACCCCGACTGAGTTAGCACCTTGTTTTAGATTTGGAAAGCAGTTGCAAAAGACACTTGCCTGGTTCCTGGACGGGAAAGTGCAGTTTCAGTCCAGATGGTCCGTGAGTACCAGCTTGAGGATCAGGATTGGAGACCTGAGCCCAGCTGGTGCGCCCTCAGCAACCTGAGTAAATTATTTATCTTTAGGTACCCACAAAGAATAGGGAGGTTTAAATAAGAAGATGCCTGTGAAGGGCACAGTAGCTCATACACAGTAATTATATTCATTCTTTTATAATTATGAGAATTGTCATTTTTAATTGTTATTTATTGTTTCCTTTATAATGATCACTTCTTAGAGCCCAACCTGAAAGACAGGGACTTTGTTCATAAACTTCTATATTCTGGGCCTATAGAATTACCCTTGCACGGAGAGCAGTAAGACTGTTTCAGTTGTGATGCATCAGGTACTGTTGTGATATGGGTCTGGTTCTCCAAGGAGGACCTACACTAGCTAAACTTTGATTTTGACCGATTGTTTACCTCAATTGCAACTTGGTATAATACTGCTCAAGAGTTGCCCTCTTTGGTTTGTGACCTTTGCAATAGGGGTTTTCTTTTTCTGATGATAAATGACTTTTAAACTATGGTGCTTAAAGATACCACACTGAGTCTCATTCCATTGATAAAATTCCAAGAGTTTCCTCTGAGCCTGTTTCTGTAAAATTTGAGGATTGAATTAGATTTAGTGTCCCAAGACAGACCATACCATGGATGTGTACCTGGCTTCTCCATCAGAAACTCCAGCTCTGGGGAGGGTAAAAGGGGAACAGAGCTGTTTTTATGGAGAACTGGGACTAATACACAAACTATAATAAAACCACAGGGTCATTTCTCTTCACTAGCGATTCTTGCACTGGAAAATGAAAACAGTTGAAAATGAAAACACTACAAATTACAACATCATGAATTTCCTTTTACCTGAATAGAAGCACACTTTATTTTGGAATTTAATTATATGTTTAAAGAATCAGTCACTATGATCAGAAAAACAACTGTTATAGCAAATATCTTTGCAGTGCCTAATTGTCCTCATTTGTTCTATTCACTAGTGAGAAAAAGCCAGCCTCAGAATCTGCTCCCTTTGGTGAAGATACTCAGCAAGTTCTTGTCACAGTAGCATCCGTCAGGATTGCCTCTTCAAAACTGGATCCAAAGTGTGCAAAGCAAAGAAAAGATGAATAAATGAAGGGATTCCCCAGAGGCCCATGGGGCACAATAGGCAGAACAGTGGAGCCCCGGCCTCTCCTGGATTCGTCCGTTCAGGAATGGACAGAATATCAACCATTTATAAAAGTCCAAACGTTTTAAAAAGTGGATTCAAATATAAGCTACATTATTTCCAGTATGAATAGAGAAACTTAAACAACTGCCAGAGTCAAGGAGGGAAACACTCCATTCAGCCCCTTCTTCATTCCCATTTGGAAAGAGCATCGGCTGCTCCCTCTACTCACGTCTCTGAATCTTTTCATGAAGCCAGGACGGTGCTGAAGTCAAGTGGCCATCACACAAGTCCCCACAAGTCAAGGCAATGGTCCCTCGAGACAGGGTCCTTTCACAATTAGAGAAAAAGACTAACACCATATGCTCCATTTCAACACCTTACAATGTGCTTCTGACAGCACACAAACTTACTCTTAGCTGACTATCTGTTTTGGCAAAACAAATCTTAGTTCGGTGCTAAACATCCTTGTTCCCAAGCCATGATTTACCACCCAAAGTAAACGACACAATAAAAACAGAATACAATCAAAGCACAAATTTGTCGATACAATTGCACAAATTTGTCTATATAATTGCACAAAATGTCGATGCTATTCTTGATTCATTTCCACTAGAAATGAGCTTCAGAACATTTCATTGCTTCCTTCTAAACACCTATGTGTGTTAAAAATTAAGAATTTAAAAATGAAGGTTTTTGATCCACAAGCCTCTTAGGGACCCAGTTAAAGTGCATAGAAATTAGGTCATGGCTGAGAACAATGGAGAGTCTAATGGGGAACATTCTAGGCATTGTTGCAATACAACTTCCATCCTCTATAATACCTGGTATATATAACATACAAGGTATGTTCTGATGTCAAAGGCTGTTCCTTGGCATAAGCCAAATATAACTTTAAAACACTGATGAAAGTGAGACATCAGCTCCCCTCCTCATCATTTTATTTTCCAGTCTGCATACCAAGCTTCCCCTTTCTTTTGTCTTGAAATGCATTGAAGAATATTACTTGCAATAATTAAGTTTCCTTAACAGCTCTACCTTCTCCCTTTGCAATCCTATTGCAAACCTCCTCCCCAGCTCCCCACTCCCATCCTTCTCCAGAAAGATGTTTGTGGCTCTCTGGAGCCATAATCACCTCTTCCCTAGTCTTATCTCTTTTATAATTACTTCTGATGGGAACTATATCTGATATCTCTAATTATTTTCAGGGTTAATATATTATTACCCCAATGAAACTTTAAGCTCCTTGAAATCAAGTAGCAAAGCTAATGCTTCTTTTGAAGAGTCTGCCGTACTTAGCTTAGTGTTAATACAACAAACGATAAGCCCACATTGAATTGCATTTTCCTTTCCTTGAAAGTTAAACCTCCTTGAAGATTTTATTTATTTATTTGAGAGAGGGGGAGAGAGAGAGAGAGCACCAACAGGAGGGGAGTGTAGAGGGAAAAGCAGACTCCTCACTTAGCAGAGAGCCCGATGCAGGACTCGATCCCAGGACCCTGAGATCATGACCTGAGTCAAGGCAGATGCTTCACCAACTGAGCCACCCAGGTGCCCCCTAAAGTTCTTAAGTTGATAGAAAAAGAGTTACTAGATTTTAACAAATCAATCTTCCCTGAGTGTCATTAAAATGCTTTGAATAAAGTCCCAGCCAAGGCCTTTTGTATAATTGGTACCCTTAGTTTTAAATTTCAGCTGTGATAGAATGGTACCCCCTTCTCTCCTTTTGGTAATGGTCACTTTTGATGGTATGGGCTCAGGCCTACTCAGGGTAGATCAGCCAGAATGGAAGGCAGTCATGTGTAAGAAAACTCACTTTCCATAATAGAAGCACATATGAAAATAACTTTAAAAATCCAGAGTGTCTATTATCGGCAGTCTCTGGAGAAAAAAACAAAAAGCCCCAGTGAGTAGAAACAGGGACTGAGGAAGTCAGGGAGAAGAATATTCTTCCTGTAGAAGAGGAAGGCTTTTGTGGTATTTGATTGGGGATATTGTCACAACCCCTAGATACTTTTGGAAATTTGTTGGATATGCTTTGTTTTCATAGTGCCAGGTGGCCATGGGCCAGGAGTGCTAAAGATCTGGGCCGCATATAAAGGCATACCCAACAGAGAATTGTCTGGCCCTAAAAGCCCACAGTGCCCCTGTACAGAAATCTTACAGCCTGGCCATGGTGGACACGTGCTCCCTGATCTATTCCCTGCTTAAGGGAAGCATTCCTGCATTCCTCTGCATCTGTTTGCCTGTACTCATTATAGAAGCATTCGGGTTATTGTTTACTCTTCTCATATTCTGCAGGCAGACGTGGTCTTACTTGGATAGTCTTGTGTCTCATATAAATTATTTCCTTATCTTAAGTAATCTTACGGGATTCCTCACTAGAAAAATTTCACTGCCCTGTTGGCCACATGTAGTTCTGCATATCATTGAATTGATCGTCTCTTTACATAGCTGATTTCCACATTATCTTGAGTCTCTTAGACATGAACAATTCACTATATGATTCTCTTCTCTCTCCCTCTCTCTGTCTCTCTCCTTATCTGTCTCTGTCCCTGCCCCCTTCTCTCTCATTAAATGCCTCATTTCAGACTCCCCCTTACATATAGCAATAAACGTTCTAGTCAGTGGTGGTGGTTACTCAAATCTACACACGTGATAAAATTGCATAGAACTACACACACATGCACACACACACAGATACATATATGTGAAACTGGTGAAATTTTAATAAGGTCTATGAATTGTGCTAATAACAATTTCCTGGTTCTGTTATTGTTCTAAAGTTATGTAAAATGTTACCAGTGGGGAAAATGGAGTGAAGAGTACACAGAACCTCTTTGTACCGTTCTTGCAACTTCCTGTAAATCTGTAATTATTTTAAAGTAGGAATAATTTGGTATTATAAGATGGTTGCACTACCTGTGAAGCAAAATAGTGTTATTTGAAAGCAAACTTGGATTAATTATAAATGTATATTGCAAATTCTAGAGCAACCACTTAAAAAAGTTTTTTAAAAAGTAGTGACTATGGACTCTGAGAAACAAACTGAGGGTTCTAGAGGGGAGGGGGGTTGGGGGATGGGTTAGCCTGGTGCTGGGTATTAAAGAGGGCACGTATTGAATGGAGCACTGGGTGTTATATGCAAACAATGAATCATGGAGCACTACATCAAAAACTAATGATGTAATGTATGGTGACTAACATAACATAATTTTTAAAAAAAGTATAATTGAGGGCACCTGTGTGGCTCAGTTGGTTGAGCGTCTGCTTCAACTCAGGTCATGATCTCAGGGTCCTGGGATCGAGTCCTGCATCGGGCTCCCTGCTAACCAGGGAGTCTGCTTCTTCCTCTCCTCCTGCTCCTCCCCCTCTGCTCATGCTCTCTCTCTCTCTCAAATAAATGAAATCTTTTTTAAAAAGTATAATGATATGCTAAGAAAGAAGGGTGTGTTAGGGTTCCAGAGAAACAGAACCAATAAGTTGCTCGCTCTCTCTCTCAAATAAATGAAATCTTTTTTAAAAGTATAATGATATGATAAGAAAGAAGGGTGTGTTAGGGCTCCAGAGAAACAGAACCAGTAAGTTACGGGTGTGTGTGTAACAGGTCTATTATAGGAATTGGCTCATACAATTATAGAGACCAAGAAGTCCCATGATCTGCCATCTGTAAGCTGGAGAACCAGATAAACCAGTGGTGTAATTCGCTCCAAGTCTGAACATTTTTGAGAACCAAAGGAGCTGATGGTGTAAGTCACTGCCCCAAACCAAATACCCAAGAACAGGAGCACTGATGTCTGAGGGGCAGGAGAAGATGGGTGTCCCAGCCCAAGTGTAGAACAAATTTGCCCTCCTTCTGCTTTTTGAATGAATTGGATGATGCCTGCCCATAATGGTGAGGGTGACCTTTACACAGTCTACTGATTCAAATACTAATCTCTTCCAGAAACACCCTCAGCAAGGTGTCAATTCTTCCCAATTGATCTATAGATTAAATGTAATTCCAATAAAAATTCCAGCAAGTTATTTTGTGGAAATTAACAAACTGAGTCTAAGTTAATATGGAGAGGCAAAAGCCCAGAATAGACAGCACGATATTGAAGAACAAAGCTGGAGGACTGATACTACTTGACTTTAAGTCTTACTGTAAAGCCACAGAAATCAAGATAGTGTGGCATTGAAAGAATAGACAAATAGATTAATGAAACAGAATAGAGAGCTTATAAATAGACCCACACAAAAATAGTCAACTGATCTTTAAGCAAAGGAGCAAAGGCAATATAATGGAACAAAAGCAATCTTTTCAAAAGATGGTATAGAACAACTGGACATTCATATGCAAAAAAATGAATCTAGACACACACCTTATACCCTTCACAAAAATTAACTCAAAATGGATCATAGACCTAAATGTAAATGTGAAACTATAAAACTACTAGGAGATAACAAAGGACAAAACATAAATGACCTTGAGTAGGGTAATGACTTTTTAGATACAACACCAAAGGTATAATCCATGAAAGAAATATTTGATAAGCTGGAATTCATTAAAATTGAAAATATCTGCTCTGCAAAAGACTGGGTCAAGAAATGAAAAGACAAGCCACAGACAAGGAGAAAGTATTATAAAAGTCACATCTGATAAAGGACTGTTATCCAAAATATACAAAGAACCCTTAAAGCTCAACAATACAAAAACAAACAGCCCAATTTAAAAATGGGCAGAAGACCAGAACTGATGGGTATCGAGAAGGTATGTAGATGACAAGCATATGAAAAGATGTTCAACATCATATGCCATTAGAGAATTGCAAATTGAGACAGAAATAAGATACAACTACATACCTATTAGAATGACCAAAATCGAAAACACAAGCGATACCAAATGCAGACAAGGATGTGGAGCAAAAGGAAAACTTATTCATTAGCAGGGGGAGTGCAAAACGGTATTGTCATTCTTGGAAAGCAGTTTGGCAATTTCTTACAAAATGTAACACACTCTTACCATATGGTCCAGCAATCATGCTCTTTGGTATTTACTCAAATGAATCGAAAATGTATGTCCATACAAAAACTTTTACATGGATGTTTATAGCAGCTTTATTCATGATTGCTAAAACTTGGAAGCAACCAAGAGGTCCTTCAGTAGGTGAATGGATAAACAAACTATGGTATATCCAGAGTATGGAATATTATTCAGTACTAAAGAAAAGTGAGCTATCAAACCATGAAAAGGCATGGAGGAAACTTACATGCATATTATTAAGTGAAAGAAGCCAATCTGAAAGGGTTGCATATTATATAATTCCAACTTTATGACATTCTGGAAAAGGCAAAACTATAAGTAAAAAGATCATTGGTTGTCTGGATTTGAGGGTGTGGGGGGAGGTAAGAGCAGGCAGAACATAGAATTTTTAGGACAGTGAAAATACTCTGTATGATATCATAATCATAGATATATGCTGTTATACATTTGTCAAAACCTATAGAATATACAATGACAAAGTAAACCCTAAAGCAAACTATGAACTTGGGGTGATAATGATGTGATTAGTGTAGGTTCATTGATTGTAACAAATGTAGTCTCTGGTGCAAGATGTCGTGGGGGGGATGTTGTGCATGTGTAGGGACGGGGTATATGGGAACTCTCTATATATTCTGCTCAATTTTGTTGTGAGCCTAAAACTTTTCTAAAAAATAAAGCTTATTAATGTTTTAAAATTGTGAATTTCACCTCCTTGGAAAAAAAGATAAGAGTTTGGATTTTCCCCCAAGTTTTTGTTCGCCAACCCCTGACACAGATTCTTTGGCTGTTGTCTCTCTGATGCCTGGTGTCTATTGTGGTATAACAAACATCTAAGTGATATTTGTTTAGTGCCAGTCTTTGTGACCAGCTCCAACAGCCTTACGTCTTTTTAGGCTTCTGTTCCTAATCTGTTATAAACTACACAAGAATTTTGTTCGTTTTGACTGTTTTAGCTATTCCAGGCAACTCACAATTTATATAAATTTAAGGATCAGCTTTTCCTTTCTGTAAAACAGGCCATTTGAAGACTGATAGGGAATGTATTAAATGTTAGATTATGCTGGGTAGTATTGTCATCTTGACAACATTAAGATTTAGTCTATAGACATGGGATGTCTTTCCATTTATGTTGTATTTAATTTCTTAATGTTTTGTAGTTTTCTGTCTTTTACCTATTTGAGTAAATATATTCCTAGTTATTTTATTCTCTTTGATGCTATTGCAAATTGAACTGTTTCTTAATTTCCTTTTTGTATTATTCATCGCTGTTGTGTAAAAACACACCGATTTTTGCATGTTGATCTTGTATCCCAAAATTTTGTTGAATTTATTAGCACTAATAGTATTTTTGTGGATTCTTAGTATATAGGATCATATCATCTGTGAATAGAGAAAGTTTTACTTTTCCCTTTCCAATCTGGATGGCTCTTGTCTCTTTTTCTTGTTTAATGGCTCTGGCTACCAATTCCAATTCAAAATTAAATAGTAGTAGTAAAAGCAGTCTTTCTTGTCTTGGTCCTAATGTTAGAAGGAAGACTTGCGATATTTCAGCATGGGTTATGATGTTAGCCACAGATTTTTCATAAGTGCTCTTTATTATGTTGAGGAAGTTTCTTTTTAATCCCAGTTTTCTGGATGTTTTATTGTGAAATGATGTTGAATTTGTTAAATGTTTTTTTCTGCATCAATTGAGATGATCCTGGTTTTTTTCCCCTTTCATTTTATTAATGCAGTGTGTTACATTGATTTGTTTTCTTATGTTAAATCACCCTTGCATTCTTGGGATAAACCTCACTTGATGATGGCATATAATCCTCATAATATGCTGTTGGATTTGGTTTGCTAGTATTTTGTTAAGGATTTTTGCATCAGTATTCATAAAAAATATTGGCCTATGGTTTCTTTTCTTATGGTTTCTTCCTCTAGCTTTGGTCTAGGTGCTACTGGCCCTATAAAATGAGTTAGGAAGTATTCTCTCCTTTTCATTTTTTTGGGAAAAGCTTGAGAAGGATTGGTGTTAATTCTTCTTTAAATTTTTAGTAGAATTTCCTTATCAAAATTGCAATGCCATTTTTTCACAGAAATAGAACAAACAATCCTAAAATTTGTATGGAACCACAAGAGACTCCAAATAGTCAAAGCATTTTTGAGGAAAAGAACAAAGCTGGAGGCATCATGCTTCCTGATTTCAAACTGTATTACAAAGCCATTTTAAACAAAACAGTATGGTAGTGGCATAGAAACAGACACATAGATCAATAGAACAGAATAGAGAGCCCAGAAAAAACCTCACACAGATATGATCAATTAATTTATGACAAAAGAGCCAAGAATATACACCAGGGAAAGGGCAGTCCCTTCAATTAATGTCATGAAAATTGGACAGCTACATGCAAAAGAATAAAACTGAACCACTATCTTACACCATACACAAAAATTAACTCAAAATGAATTAAAGACTTGGATGTAAGACCTGAAATCATAAAACTTCAAGAAGAAAACAGGCAGTAAGCTCCTTGGCATGGGCCTTGGCAATGATTTTTTGGATTTGACACTAGAAGCAAAGGCAACAAAAGCAGAAATAAACAGGTGAGACTATATCAAACTGAAATTCTTTTGCACAGCAAAGAAAACCGTTAACAAATGAAAGACAACATACTGAATAGGAAAAAAGATTTGCCGATCATATTATCTGATAAGGGGACAATATGCAAAATATACAAAGAGCTCATTCAGCTCAATAGCAACAAAACAAAACAAATAATCCAATTAAAAATGGGCAGAGGATCTAAATAGACATTTCCAAAGAAGACTGAGAGATGGCTAACAGGTACATGAAAAAGTGCACAACATCACTAATCATCAGGGAAATACAAATCAAACCACAATGAGCTATCATCTCACACCTATTAGAATGGCTATTATCAATAACACAAAAAATAACAAGTGTTGATAAGAATGTAGAGAAAAGGAAACCCTTGTGCACTGTTGGTTGTAGGTAAGTCAGTGTAGCCAATATGGAAAACAATATGGAGATTCATTAAAAAAAAAAATAGAACTACCTTATGTCCAGCAATTCCACTTCTGAGTATTTATCCAAAGGAAACAAAAACACTAACTTGAAAACATACGTGCATTCCCATGTTCATTGCAGCATTATTTATAATAGCCAAGACTGGGAAGCAACCTAAGTGTCCATTGATGAATAAATGGATCAAGAAAATGTAGTATACACATACAATGGAATATTATTCGGCCATAAAAAGAATGAAATCTTGCCATTTGTGACAACATGGATGGAACTTGAGGGCGTTAGCTAAGTGAAAAAAGAGAAAGACAAATACCATGTGATCTTACTTATATGTGGAATCTTAAAAAATAAAATCCAATTCATAGATACAGAGAACGGATTGGTGATGCCAGAGGCATGGGGTGTGAGGTGGGCAAAATGGGTGGAAGTAGTCAAAAGGTACAAACTTCCAGTTACAAAATAAAGGTTAATGGAGTTGTAACGTATAACATAGTGACTATAGTTAATAATACTGTATTGTGTATCTGAAAGTTGGTAAGAGAGTAGATCTTAAATGTTCTTATCACAAAAAAAAAAAATTGTAACCTTATATGGTGTTAGACGTTAACTAGGCTTACTGCAGTGATCATTTTGCAATATATACAAATATCTAATCATTATTTTGTGCACTTGAAACTAATATGTCAGTTATATCTCAATTTAAAAAGTATGGCGAGGTTCTTATAAAAAAAGTGATGTCTCCCATCTATAGTTGAGTGGCCCCAAAGAGGAAATTCACATGTAATGCTTTGACATTACAAAGCAGAATGTCAGCAACAACCTCAACTCATCTCTCCTAATCCTTTGCCTCTACTCCCACTTGTTCATGACTGACTCCTACAGAATCAGCTGTCGAAACCTCACTGCTTCCACCCACTATTGCAAGAACATCAAGTCTCGTGTCAAGGCTTCTTTCTCCAAGGTTGCCATTCTGTAGGGCAGTCACTGGTTTCCCAAGGAAGGGAGGAAAGAGTCTCCTCCCTCCCCCATGCCTTATGTATTGTTCTCTTGGCTCAGTCACACAAAGCCTTGTTTAACTCCACCATATCCTACCAGCCTCAAACCCTTCTCTTCATAGGAGCCACAGACCAGCCTGAGGACCAGTTAGGGACAACAGGCACGACTGACACGGTGAACCACCTTCCCCAGCACAAGCCTCATGCCAAAGCCTATAAAGGAACATTGATGGGGATTGGGCCTGGGAGAGTGGGACACAGTGTCTAGCCTACCTTAGTCTTGGCTCAGCACTCAGAAAGGTACCTTTTCATCAGTACCTAGGCTGGGGCAGTCCAGAAACTTGGGTGTTCAGACAGCAAAGCTGATGGCCGTGCTTCTCCTTTTTAACAAAGGCACTTTTGCTGAATTCAAAGCATCGTAGATAACACTACCTATTGTCTGTCAGAGGCTTCCTTTAAAAAATTAAAAAAAAACAAACAAATAAAAAATGAATAAACAAAGAACAAAAAGCAGAAACAGACACATAAATACAGAGAACAAAGTGGTGGTTGCCAGCGGTGGGGGTGGGGTGCAGAGGATGGACAAAATAGGTGAAGGGGAGTGGGGGGTACAGACTTCCAGTTATGGAGTGAATAAGTCATGGGTAAAAGGCAAAGGTTAGGGAATATAGTCAATGATACTGTAATAGCATGGGGACAGATGACAGCTACACCTGTGGTGAGCACAGCATAAGGGATAGATTGATCCAATCACTATGTTGTACACTTGGAATTAATATAATATTGTGTCTTAACTCTACTTCAATTAAAAACATTTTTAAGGCTTTTAATTTGTACTAAATTTTGCATCTTCTATTGAAGGCATCCATGAATAAGTCAGCACTGCCCTCTACTGGATGATGCCCTCTACTATTACTCAATAAATTGTGCACAAGATGATTTAAATAGGATTTTTGATATTTTTTCTTAATTTCAATGAAAAACGAAAGGAAACAAGGACATCCGAGCTGTCTGGATATTCCTCCATGCCTAGTAATATGGTCAGATAAAAAGTTCCTCACAAAAAGGTTTCATATTCCAGTTTTGAGAATTATAAGTTTAAAAAATGAATGCAAATATGTTAACAACAAAGAAAGAAAATATGAGAGAGACAAAAAGGTAGAGGGGAGAGAGAGAAAATGAATTCTCATCAGAATAAGTGGGGACTGGTTTCCTACTTTGGCAACCTCAAAAATAAACTCAAGTAAATGCTTTCTTTGTGACATAACCAGCTGCAGTTCTTCTAAAGTGTATGCTAATTCTAACTCCTGGGATAAAGTTTTTATCTTCTTGAGACAAAATGTTTAGTCAGCTGTAATGATCGGTTCTCCTGCTATGAAAATGTTATGTTCCTGTCAGGGAGATTAAATTGTGGTTGGTTGGGAGTCAGCCAGCAAACTGTTATACCTGACATAGTAGTAGCATTAAAAACGACTGAAATCTAGCCCGAATTTTGACTTATAAGATAAGAAAAAAATAAACAGTCATTAAAAGATATTATGACTTGGGGAACCTGGGTGGCTCAGCTGGTTAAGCATCTGACTCATGATCTCAACTCAGGTCTTGATCTCAGGATCGTGAGTTCAAGCCCCGCATTGGGCTCCACTTACATTAAAAAAAAAAAAAAAGATATTACTTGAGTAGCACTTACAAAAAAAGAAAAAGGAAAAAGAGGAATACCTAATATAAATTAAACTATATGCCATAAATTACCGTGAGAAGAACACCTGGATGCAGTCTTAAGAAGACAAATGTGGATGCAGAATGAGCCATCATTTCTGGGTTAGAGACTCCCAACCCCCACCTCCACCTTCTCTCTCCCAGAGATCCTGGAAAGAACACAGGCTTTGGCCTAGACAGCCCGGATTCAAGCTGCAGCTCTGACATTATGTGGCTTTGAAAAGACCTTGCTTTCCTTGTCTGTAAGGTGGAGCCAATAATACGTAACTCACAGAGCCTGACAAAAATGGGTGAAATAAAGCATGTAAATCACTTAACACAGTATCTGGCATATATTAGGTTTTCAGTAAAAACATGCTTTTCTCTGTTTCTCTTCCTTCCAAACTCCTATATCCACCCAGTTACTAGACAACCTCCAGGTGACACACAGGCCATTATTTCCAAGCAACATGTCTAAAACTTTTCTCCTTCTCTCTCCTCTCTCCTGATTAAGGCCACCATTGTTCACCTCGCTGTCCAAGCCAGACACTTGAACATCACCCTAGATGCCCTTCTCCTGCTCACCTCCTCATGTACTTGAAAGACTCCTTCTCTGCCTTCAAGACTCAGTTTAGATGTCACTTCTCCTGAGAAGAGCCTGGATTTTTCTCCTCCTGTCAGGCTGAGTTAAGTTCTTGATCTGGTCCCATGTTTCCAAAGTGCCCCATATATACCTTTATTAAAGAATTAGTTACACCATGTTGTTGTGACTTGTTTCTCTTCCCCACTGAGCTATGGGTACTTTTAGAGCAGAAATTGTGTCTTCTTCAAAGTTATACCCCCAAGTTCTAGCACTGCACCTGCCATATGAATGTGCTGAAAAACAACTGTGTGATAAATGCAAAGATAGATTCATGGATTAATAATATGTTGTTGGAGTTTCTGAAATGTTAATCTTACCTCTTTCTTCTACAGAGTAATAGAGTTAGGAGCCAGAGAGAGGCATTCATGTGGCCTGAGAGCCAAAATCAGGCTTCCTATTCCTTCCCCTCAAGATTAGATTTCTAGACCCTGGAAGTTAGGCAAGATTTGCTGAGCAGCCACCTGCTTCATACCTGTCAAACACGGAGATGAGACAGGCCTGCCTCTGGAAGCCCATCCTTCGACCTTGACCCAGCTGTGTTTGCTCACAGAATCAGGGGCAAAGGAAAATGTGTGCTCTTTGCAGTCAGGGGAGTTCTAAAAAGGAGACTGTATACAATAGTTTAAGTTGTGCCCTGCACAGGGTGCCAACTGAGGGGCGGGTAGGGCCTGAAACCCAGGCCACACTTCATTAGCCAAGCGGGGCATGCCGGTTTGAGTCTGTGTTGCATAAAGATACTGTCTGCTCCTCAAGCCCTGCGGTCACCCCCTGAGGTCCGCGTCTACCATAGGGGACACAAAGCTCCATGTGAAATGGGTGGTCATTTCATTCTGATGAGCTAGGAGAGGAAGGGAGGAGTTCTCCCTAAGAAAAATAGGTAGGGAGAAGAGAATCAGCATTCACTGAACATCTACTACGTGCTCAGACACTGGAACACATGATTTGGATAAACTCATGTCATTCAAACAAATCTCTACAAGTTGGTATCTTCAGATGAATATACTGAGAATTAGAGCCAGGAAGACCACAAAGGTGATGACACTTGGCTCCAAAGCCCATCATCATACCACCACTGCTTGATACTTTGTACTCTGCCAACAGAACATCCTACTCTCAGTGACTTATTTAATACTCCCAGGAGCTAGAGGGCATGAAGTTGAACAACACAGACACAACTGTTATCCCAATGATGTGAACTGAGGAATGTGATCGAGGCAGTAGCCAGTTTTCTAGCAGATACATTCTGAAAGTTCATTCCAAGACTAGAACTTCGCAAATATTTTTTTTTTCTAAGCTATACATGAAAGTGAGGCTCTTGGGCAAGCTTGCAAAATTGTTTTTAGTGCAGTTTGGAAGCTTAAGCCCTGAAATAGTGCTTCTTGACCCTCTGGGAAGATGGGGTTTCTGATGGTCCTGGGCACCCATCACAAGCTGGAAATTTCTGAGATGGACTGACCAGCTGTGGATACGGGGGGCTTATAAGGCAAGCAACGTAAAACGAAGGGTCTATGTAAAAAGTCCTACAAATAAGGTTTGGAAAATCTCTATTGCAGGATTTCTCTATCTCAGCACTATTAACACTGTGGTCTCGATATTCTTTGTTGTAGGGAACTGCCTGGTGCATTGTAGGATCTTTAGCAGCACTCTACCCACAACCCACTAAATGCCTGTAAAAACATCCCTGTTCTCTGTTTACAGCCAAAGAAACGTCCCCTGGGGGACCAAAATCACTCTCCATTGAGACGTTGGAATGCAATGATCTCTGAACAATGGCTTTACAACCACCTCAGTCTTCTGTAGCTTTCAAAGGCCAGAAACCCAGTTTTCTGTGGATAAACTTCTGTGGATAAAAATATGCAAAAACACATAATATTTTAAAAAGTAAAACACAAATTTTGAGGGTCGTGGAGGATTATTTGTAATTCCTACAAAGATTTAACACATTTAAATATCTAGGTCGTTTTAAAACCTAGAAAGATTTAACACTATTTTCTTAAGTAAAGGTTGATTGAAAATTGCTTTCCAGCATCAAATAAAATCCACTGTTCCCCAGAACAGTCTAAGATATTTTAGGTGGATTATGATATGCTTGTTTCAGGTAGTGATTTGGCATCAACAATGGGCCTTTTCTTTGGTTGTAAACAGAAAAGTGTGGGTGTGGACATAATGAAGCAATTGTACGGTTGGAAATAGTGAATAACTCACCTCCATCTTAGAGAGGGGGTCATGCCACCTTCACAGCACAGACCAAGACAATCCCCATGATGCTAAGAGAAGTTTCAGATTCCACAAAATAGTTCGAATCCTCTTTTTTTTTCTCCCATCCCACTATTCTCTGCTTTCAAATGAACAAAAAGTAGTTTCCTTCACAGACTATCAAGCTGATGCCCAATTGCCTCCTGGGGGAGTTCAAACTCTCTTTTTTATGAAAATTAGAATTCTTATCTGATCAACATCAAAATCTCCATTCAAAGATGAATACAGAGGCAGGAGTTGCTGTAGCTCTCTAAATGTTACACAAAGCAGACTAAGTCTCCTGAGACTTCTGTAAACATTATACATTCTCCACCTGAAAGCTCAATTCTGGGGGCTAGCTGTTCCATTAAACTGACCTCTCTCCTCATCCACATCGCCTAATACCAAAGCTTTCCAAGAGAGTTGAAAAATTCTGTGGTTTGTATATGAGTAGCGTGGAGTGGGTCAGAGTGGGTACTCTGGAGCCATACCTGGACCTGGATCCAAAATCTCAGCTCTCTGCTTGGGGACCCTTGGGACCCTCAAGGTGTGTGCCTGTTTCTTCATCTTTCCACTGGAAATAATCAAAAGTGCCTACTTTTTAAGGTAGTCATGAGGAACAAATGAGCTAGATTTGTAAAATGCACAGAATGGTGTCTAAGATCTAGCAGGCACTACACGGGTATTTGTTAAATAAAATGGTATAATAAACAAAGCCTCCCGAGGTTTTTGTCCCGTTTTGGAAATCAAGCAATGCCCTCAGGGAAAATTAAGAAATCGGCATTTTGTCTTTCCTACCTGCACTTCTTTCTTCTATGTTCATCTTGAGCCCCCTTTGCAAGTTCCTACCAGGGTGTTAGCAGATCACAACCGGTGATGTTTAAGGTGCCAGTCTCAGCAAGCTTCTCCAAAGGGCCTATGAACTCCCCCTGGAGACTCTGGAAGGCCGAAAATCACCAGAGCTTAAAGAAATGAATCTGCGATGCTGACATGTCAATGAGGAGTTGTATTTTCAGATGGCGGGGGGAGGGAGGATATCTTTCTGTGCCTGGTCTGCACACTCCTAGGGCTGGCCTGGGGAGAATAATGCAGATTCATACCTTTGAGTCTAAAAATTAAATTAAAAAAACAAGCAGCCTCAAATTTCTGTGTTCTAGCATATGGAAATTGTGGCACTTTCTCGAAATGAGTCATCCCAAGCCCAAGTTAGAAGCAGACATAATTTCCAGATGTCAAAAAATTTTTATTTTTCACCAAATAAAAAAGCAAGCAAGATGGAGTATGGTTTTTAATACTGCTTCTCTTACTAGCTGTTAATGTTTACTCGCTTCTGATTTTCCTAAGATTATCCCCTTGTAAGCTATGGTCTAAATGCATTTAAATTGCCTTTGAATATCCCAAGCAATCCTTACTACCATGGAAACAGAACCAAGGATATGCAAGATGACTCCTCAGGGGCATAATTTGGTGCTTTAGATACTTTTGATTGGTTGCTCCCTGCTCTACCACCCCTTCTCTGAAATGCAATCATGTTGGTTGTATTTATTTTTATTATCCATGGGAGCACACAATTCACCAAGTAGTGGAAAGTACCAATTCATCCATAAAAGCGCTTCCACAGACATTTATAATCACAGGCAGCATTAACAAGGGCAAATCCCTATGCATCAGAGAGCATGCAGATTGATCCAGAAGGATTTAGGCATTTGCCCAATGGTCTATGAGGTAACCTGTACTTTTTGTACTTTTATTGGTGGAGGAGAAAAGAGCATGGCCTACTGCCCCAAAGAATGCTGCCTAATGCCTTGGCTCTTGAAAATGTGACTTGGTGGTTGCACAATTCTGTATAAAGGGCATATGAGATAGTAACAATAAGGGGCCAAAACTGAGAAATATCCAATTTATGACTCTGGTGGTAAAATATTTATAACCTTAACAAAATACCTTAGCTGTTTATCCCACATATATAAAATGGCCATTTCTAGAGTGTGGAATTAGGGCTTTGGTTCAACTTGAGGTCAATGTTTGTAAACTAACGATCCTTTGGATGAAAGATTAGACATAAAGAATAAATATTTCCCTTGCCTGTTTCATCAATCCATGATGAAGACAGGAGAAAAATGTCAAGGTCATGTCTGTCTCTCTTGTTCAAAAAATACCACCTGAAACACAAGTCTCTCAGCCACTTATAGGCATAATGTTCTCATGCTTCCTAAAGTAACTAGAATTGTGACATGTACAAAGGCACAAAAGGAATATTGGTGTTTCAGATTCATTTTTTCTTCCCTTTTTTGAGTTACGTGGAATTCTCTGGGCATAGGTCAAGAGACCAGCCACCTCTTAGAATAAATGATATCATGGCAATGAAGGAGCACAAAGACCAGATAGACAGCCTACCTGACCTTCACCCAGCATAGAAATGATTATGACATTGAGATATTGAAAGATGAAAACGTTGACAACTAAGTTTAATCTCTACGGTATAACAAAGTTTCTACACAGCTATGGGAAATACATTAATAAATATACTCACAGATATTTCGGATAGAAATATTTCTAATATTTCTAGTAGATGAAGAAGATGGACTGATAGTTTCTATGAGTGGGTATAAAACAGGTACACAGAAACTTGAAAGGAAATTTAAATAGTAATCAGATAAATAAAAAAAGGAACTATTTTATAACTAACTAGCAAAAGCGATTTAATTACCTAAGGTTCACAGCTATGGAAGGTGAGGCAGACATATCTCATGTTGGTGGCCGCCAGTATCTTTTGAACAAACTTCTAATATTTGGGGAAGTTGTCAAATTATGAATCATGTCTCTGAAGGAAAAATACAAAACTCATTTTCCCAAGTTCCTTTGTAACAGGGATGTTGACATGTAACCTACAAATATATTTGATTAAGAGTCTGATATAGAAGAGGGAATTAGGAGGAAGCAGATGATGCACAGAATTCACTTCCTGATGGTGGTAATAGCAGAGGGTGTCCAGCTCTGAGGGCAGCAGAGTTTCTGGCCTCAGCTACTGCCCAGACTCAGCCGATGAGCTGCGGTGCTATCTCCTGTTGGCAACAACACAGTCTCCTCTGGAACAGCCCTATAGTGTGGTGTGGGTATCCTTCATGGCTGTGGAGCCTTACAAGACTTACTCTCTGCACCAATAAATTCCTCAGTTTATGACTAAGAATCCTGATTAAGGTAGTCTGTACATATACAGAATAGTATATATGTTCATACATCCTTAGTGCAAATATGAACTGAAACATCACTTCTGTAAAGTGTTTTAGTGTTATATATCAAGATCCAGAAAAAAACCATTCATCTCTGACTCATTAACCCTCTTCTTCTTCTTTTTTTTTTTTTAAGATTTTATTTATTTGAGATAGAGAGAGTGAGAGTGAGAGCGCACGAGAGGGGTCGGGTCAGAGGGAGAAGCAGACTCCCCACTGAGCAGGGAGTCCAATGCCGGACTGGATCCCCGGACTCGAGGATCATGACCTGAGCCGAAGGCAGTCGATTAACCAACTGAGCCACCCAGGCGCCCTTTTTTTTTTTTTTAAGATTTATTTATTTATTTGAGAGGGGGAGGGAGAGAGAGAGAGAGAGAGAGAGAGCCCAAGTGGGGGGAGGGGCAGAGGGAGAGGGAGAATCCTCAAGCAGACTCACTGCTGAGCTCGAGCCCGACATGGGGCTCAATCCCAGGACCCCACAATCATGACCTGAGCCGAAATCAGGAGTTGGACGCTTAACCGACTGAACCACCCAGGTGCCCCTCATTAGCCCTTTTCTAAGAATTTATGCTAAGAAAATAATCTAAAGGAAGTAAAATGGCTATGTGAATGGCATGATTTAAAATTTCAAAGCATCAGAAACAATCTGAAGGCTCCTCCCAGGGGAACAATGAAGTCAGTAATGGTATATGCCCTTGGCAGTCAGGAGAACCACAGCATTTCCACATGGTAAGGGTTTAGGATACAATTTTGTTGGAGGGAGGCCAGGGGGCTCAAAGCTGCATTCAGACAGAGTACATGTTTTTTTCCTTAGACAGAATATTTATTTGGGGTTGCTTGTGGGGAATGAAGAATGGGGTTGGGGGCACTAAAACCCAGCTCTCTCCCCTACACCTGTGACTATCGGCAGAAAATTGCACAGTGAATAAAATAATTATTAGGAAGCTTAGGAAGCAAGGTAGGGGGAAAATGCTTATGCTATCTCGTTTCGGGGATGAGCAAAAGACAAAATATACCCATGTAGTGACTACAGTTATGTAAAAAATTGAAGTAGTAAATTGAGCTGGGTCTGGAAGTAAACAGAAAAACAGTGTGATTTATTGAATGGCAGAATTGTCAATAAATATCTTGTTCTTGTTTTGTGCTGATGGCATTCAATGCAACAGATATTTTTATGCTTCACAAAATTATCTTGTGGTCAAAATAATATCCTTTCTTTGGCAATGTTTCAGTGATATTATGGTAAATACAGCCACCTGCTCAGTGAAGATGACTTTGATACCGACTGTCCTTTGGAGTTAGACTCAATCTGGGCTTCAGGTAACCTGGCTCCTTTAGTGTGCATGGATCCGCAGGACCAAAGGAAAAAGGCATCACTGTATGAAATCACCAACTACATAGGCCTTTCCACCAGAACTCTAAAAATACACCTGCTCACATGGAGCAATGGGGACTGCCGGTAAGGGTAAATTAGCAAACATCTTTGGCTTTATAAAGTCAGAGGTATCCACACACTATGACGCACAAATTCCACTCCTAGGTATTTTACCCCAGCAAATGTATTGGCACATTTGCACCAAGAAAATACACACAAGAATGTTTATAGTTGCACTATTCCTATTCACCAAAAACTGAAAACAATTTAAGTGTTCATATTTTTAAAAGATTTATTTATTTGAGAGAGAGAGAGCACGAGTGAGCACGGGGGGGGGGGGCAAAGGGAGAGAGAGAGAGTTAAGCAGACTCCGCCTTGAGCACAGAGACCAACAAGGGGCTCCATCTCACGACCCCAAGATCACGACCTGAGCTGAAACAAAGAGTCGGAAGCTTAACTGACTGTGCCACCCACGTGCCCCTCAATTTAAGCATTCATTACCAGTAGAATGGATTTTAAAAAAGGTAAACATATGGTTAATCACACAATACTATTTAACAGTGAATGTATACAAACTACTTTTAGACTCAACAAAAGCTCATAAACATGACAATGAATGAAAGAAGCAAGATACATGGTATGACTCCATTCATAAAAAGTTTAAAAGCAGACAAAATTAACCTATGCCACTTAGGGATGCTTACAAAATTGGTAAAACTACAAAGTAAAGTAAGGGGGCGCTTGGGTGGTGCAGTCGGTTAAGCGCCTGCCTTCAGCTCAGGTCATGATCTCAGAGTCCTGGGATCGAGCCCCTGCTTCTCCGTCTCGCTCTGCCGTTCCCCCTGCTCATTCTCTCTCTCTCTCTCTCTGTCAAATGAATAAGTAAAATCTTAAAAAAAAAATAAAGTAAGGAAATGATTAACTCAGATGTCAAGATGGTAGCTACCTCTGGGGAGGGAAGGGAAGAGGAAGTTTGTTTAGAAAGGGGCACACTGGGGCTTCTGGCCTGCAAGTTGTGCTTCTTGATTAGATGGTGTTTTGCAGATGTTCACTTCATAATTTTGCTTTAAATAGTAGTACATTTGTGTTTTACATTCCTTTCTTTGTGTATGTTGTAGTTTATATTTTTAAAAATAAAAGAGAGGAGACCCTAACATAAAGGTCTATGTGTCAGGAGTGAAGAGGTGGAGAAATCACCTTTTCTAGAAACAGAAACCACTTTCAGGTCACAGAAGTAGGAGTGAAGGGTAGAGAAGTTAGTTGAGACGTTGATTAAGGAAACCGAACCACCTTCAGGATTTGGTTGTATGGTTCAGAAGCACTACTTAGTAAATAAATGTGATCTTTTGAATTTCTCAAAGCAAGGTATTAGACCAGCAAGAATTGTGCCTTTGAAAGGCTCCCGACAGTGGAAGCGAGAGTTCTCTGCAGGTCCTGGAGGCTCGTGCACTGGGAGGAGTCCTCTTTTGGTTCAGGCCGGCACCTTCTCCCGCCAACACAGAAGCTGAGGTTGCAGCTTCTGGATCTGAATTCGTGTTGTTCGTCACTGTCATGAAGAGTCATGAACACAGGCATGTTTACTAAATTGGTCAATCCTTATAGGGCTTTGTGGTCCATGGAAGTTCTCTGAGATGAAAGGGAAAGCGTTTCAAGGACAGTTAGCCTGGAAGCAGGACTCCAACAATTTTAAGTGGGACCTAGAATGAGAGAGTAATGAGGAGTAGAGAGCTGTCACTACATTTTGCCACGACAGTGAGACCCTCTGACTCACTCCCTGGTTATGAACCGCTGCCCAAGAAGATATAAGTTAAGCCTATGGAGCCTTTCTCAAACTGACTTGAAAATCAAAATACCTAGCAATTTGTTCCATTGATTGGTCAGTGCGGATGGTCCTGCCCCAAACTAAACATTCTACTAAGAACCAGAAGTTTGCATTGATTACTTGTGCATTTGAAGTCTATCATTTAAAACTCAAACCTAAAGATTCTCACTGGCTCTAGTGTAATTTTGTGTTCCTGACACACTATTAAACTTAGGCAGAAGCAAAAAAGGTTACTCAATGCTCTTGCATTGTAATGCTGAGCTTGACATTCTATTGTCTGGGGAATTTACAACTGTAGGAGTGGAGGTGAACTTATAGATTCTGGTCTGGTAGAAATGCAAATAATTTCTCTCTGGTGGATCAGGTAACCCCAAATATTATAGTGTGGCCCTTTGGACATTAACCGGTTTTGTATATAACCCAGCAATCTTATGTTAGCACTATCAAAAATACCTAGTGTTTCAAATACTCTTTATACAGGTTTTATTTATTTATTTATTTTGTTTGTTTGTTTTTTGAGAGATAGAGAGAGAAGAGGCAGAGCAAGAGGGGGAAAGAGAATCCCAAGCAGGCTCCACACCCAGCATGGATCCCAAAATGGGGCTCCATCTCACAACCCTGAGATCATGACCTGAGCCGGAATCAGGAGTCAGACGCTTAACTGACTGAGCCACCCAGGTGCCCCTCTTTAGACAGGTTTTAAAACCAATTGGACAATCATACGCAGGAAGGAAGGAAGGAAGGAAGGAAGGAAGACAAAAACCTTTGCTGTGTTAAAGACCACGTGAATAGGATAAACAGACAAGCTACTGACTCAGAAAATATTTGCAAACCACATATCCAACAAAAGAGTGGTACCTAGAATATATATAAAATTAAAACTCAACACTAAAAGAAAAAAACGAACAGCACTCCAAATCATCCAAGAAGATGGTCAAAATCATGAACAGATATTTCAGTGAAAATGGTAAATTAGCACATGAAAAGGTGTTCACCATCAGTAGCTACCAGGAAAATTCGAATTAAAACCACAATAAGATATCACTATACATCTATCAGAAGGGTGAAAAAGAAAGTTAGTGACAACACTAAATGCTGGCAAGGAATGTGCGGAAACTAAATCACTCTTACATCACTGGTGAGAATGTAAAATGGAACAGCTATTCTGGAAAACAGTTTGGTAGTTTCTCAGAAAACTAAACACACAAATACCATACAATGTAGCAATTGCACTCTGGGCATTTATCCCAGAAAAATGAAAACTTATGTCCAAATGAAAACCCGTACACAAATGTTCATAGTTGACAAATGTTCATCACAAATGTTCCTCATAATAGCCCTGAAGTGGAAACAGCCCAGAGGTCCTTCAACAGATGAATTGTTAAACGAACTGTAACACAGCCATACCATAAATACTACTCAGCAGAAAAAAAGAGAGAGAGAGAGAGAGAGGGAAACTATTGGTACACACAACAATTTAATCTCCAGGAAATTACGCTGAGTAAAAAAAAAAAAGTCAGTCCTAAAAGGTTATATACTGCATTTTTCTATTTATTTAACGTTTAAATGTTAACAATTAACATTCCAATATTTAATACACTTTAACATTTTGAACATTTAACATTCCATAGTTCAAATTATTTAACAAATAAAAACATTTATTTATCCTATTTAATATGAAATTTGAGAAACAGAGAACAGATCAGTGGTTTCCAGGGCTGGGATCCAGAGGGAGGGTGGGAGAAGAGGGAGATAGGTGTGGGTATAAAAGACAACAGGAGGGATGCTTCTTTTTTTTTTTTAAGATTTTATTTATTTAATTGACACAGAAAGAGAGAGAGAGACAGCATGAGAGGGAACACAAGCAGGGGGAGAGGGGGAGGGAGAAGCAGGCTTCTGGCTGAGCAGGGAGCCCGATGCGGGGCTCGATCCCAGGACCCTGGGATCATGACCTGAGCCAAAGGCAGTCGCTTAACCAACTGAGCCACCCAGGCACCCCAGGAGGGATGCTTCTTAGTCTAAAGGAACGATTCTGTAACTTGCCTGTGATGGTGGACACACGAACCTACAGATGTGATAAAATTGTGTAGAACCCCCCCAACACATATACACAAGTACAATGAAATAAGAAATCTGTACAAGATCAGTGGATTGCATCATTGTCAATATTTCTGCTTGTGATACTGTATTTTTTGTGAGATGTTACCATTGGGGGAACTGTATAAAGGGTACCTGGGATGTCCTTGTATTATTTCTTACAATTGCATGTGAGCATACAATTATCTCAATTAACACTTCAACTAAAACAATAGTACACACTCTCTGTAGGTAATATAGAGAATAAAGAAAAAGTATAAAGAGGACAAATAAAAGAATGCTCAATTTTATCACCTAGAAATGAACAACTGTTAATATTTTAAAGTGTATCCTTTCAGACTTTTAAAAATTCACATTAAAAATATTGGTATCATATTGTTTTATAAGCTAGTGTTTTCCCTTAATATACTGTGAGCAGTTTTTCATATCATTATGTAGTCTCCTATAACATTATTTCTAATGCCTGCATATAATTCCTTTATATGGAAAAACCATAATCTATTTACCCAATCCCTTGTTTTTTTCTATTTTTCTCTATTATGAGAAATGTTCATTGAATATCTTTGCAGATAAACCTTTGGTCACATTCCTGATTATTTCCCTCAGGTAAATTTTAAGAAGTGGAATTACTGCTCAAAGAGTATAAGCATGTTTAAGACCTTTAACACTTACCACTAAAATCCAGAGAAAGGTTGTAGCAAAATATACTCCTAAAACAGTATAATTTATCAAAAGTTGGTAATTTTTAATAAAATTTTATAAGAGAAATATAGTATCTCATTTTGAAACTTTGTTTCCTTTAAATATTAGTCCAATTAAATTTTTTAATGTACTATCCATTAAGATTCTGCTTTTGGGAATTGACTTCCCATGTCCTTTATCCATTTTCTGTTTCAGTGGGTACTGTAGGTTCTTATTGATTTGTAAGTGAACTTTGTATATTAAGGTTCTTAACCTCATATGCAACTTTTTCCCCCACATCTTTAATTTTTATAATATACAGAACTTTCACATTTTTGCATATTCAAATTAAGCTGTTTCTTAGTAGCTTATTCCTTTTAATTTCAATATATAAAGTCCTTTCTCACCTTAAAGGCTGATTAATAGTTACCTTTATCAACTATACTTGTTTTTTATCTTTTTATTTTGTTTTTATGTTTGACTTTTTAATCCACCCGGATTTTGGTGTAAATTATAAAAAATATATATGACAACTTTTTTTTTTAGTTTTCTTAAATATTTTTTAAAGATTTATTTATTTACTTTAGAAAAAGAGAGAGAGAGTACACGCAAGCGGAGGGAGACTCAGAGGGAGAGAATCTTTAAGCAGACTCCCCGCTAAGTGTGGAACCCGGCTGTGGAGCTCAATCCCACAGCTCTGAGATCATGACCTAAGCCAAAACCAAGAGTGGGACACTTAACTGACTAACCCACCCAGGCGCCCCTATGACAACTTTTCTTGATTGTTCACCATTTGTCTCATCACTATTTATTGGGTAGCTTAACTTTTCTTCAGATTCATATTTTAAATGTCATTTTTGTCAGATACTAAATTTTTGTGTGTTTGGGATTGCTTTCAAAAACTTCTGTAGTGTTCCATTGTTCTGTTTACTGTTGGAATAGTCTCATTTTGTTTTATTGATTGTGTTGATTGATTGTATTTGTATATTGTAATGCCTGGAAATGCAAGCATTCATTTTATTATTGTTCTTTTAAAAGTTTTCCTGACTATTCCCAGCAATATATTTGACAAATTTTTTGCTTACTTGAGCATCCAACTAAACGTATATGTAGATTATGCTCTGTACTTCCTTTTCTCCAACTGCTAAATTATGATCGAGAGCATCTATTGAGTGCTTTGTGCCAGACGCTCAAGTATTTTTACATGCATCAACTCACTTAATGTTAGCAGTGACCCTATATGGTAGGTATGTTCACTGGCTGTTTTACAGAGAGGAAATGGAAGCATGGGATGTTAAGTAAACTTGCCCAAGGTCACATAGCTAGCGTGTGGCAGAGCTAGCTACTGCATGTAACATGCTCACTAAATCCAGGCAGTCCGGCTCCAGAGCTAACTATCTGTCAAACAGTATAGCTAGGGTTAATAATATCTTGATGTTTGGGGTTTTTGTTTGTTTGTTTGTTTGTTTTGTTATGGGTTTTTGTTTTTTTTTTGCTTTAAACTGGAAATACTACGAAATAATAAGCCTGAGACACCACAATGATTAAAAACATTGTTCAAATCAGCTTCATATGCATATTCTATAGCAATATATTTTTTCCTTTAAAGTGATGAAGGGTGGAATTTTCTTTACATTATAACATAGTGCTAAGAGTTCTGAATCTCAACAAAGGAGAAAACAAGAGGCAGCAAACTATGGCTGGAAGGACCCTGGACTGGGTAACAGGAAAACAAGGGTTCTAGTACTTCCATTGGTGCTAACTAGCTTAACTACCACTAAAAATAGCTTCCTTATTAGTTTGTAACTCTGACTAAGATTCCACTATGACAGATTCCTTACTCCAGGCTAACTCTCTAAGGTGTAACTAGCCCTGGTGACATAATACTTGTCAGGATATTTGTTATCTATACTATGGTGTGATTTCAATTCCTCCTAACTAAGAAATTAGCCCTGACATAATAGAAGTTGTCATAGTCCAAAGGGGAGATGGAAATAGAAGGTAATGTTATTCTGGAGCCTGGAGAGGAGGAAGGCTTTAAGAGTATGGTATGCATGGTGGGAGACCACACTTAAAACCAGCCAGTTGGTCATTAGCCTCAAGTGACAGAAGTGAAAGAGGAGATTGGAAGGAGCAAGAGGGTCCCATGGAGAGGAAGGAGGTGGGGGGAGGCTTCTGTACTTAAAGTTTTCCCAGGACTGAACGTTCTAAAAGGAGGACTTCCTCTGGGGATCTGGGAGGGAGGAAGGGAATGTGAAAGGAGTCCACGCCCTTGACATTCACTCAGAGGCTCTGAGGTTCATTGGAAATGCTGCCTGAGAAGCTATGTCTGGGGGCATGCAAGCATACACATGCAGCACCATAAAAGGAGACAGTGTTTTAGACTTTCCTCAAATCCTCCCAGCTGTGAACTTCTTCAACAAAGTTCTTGGAACATCATGCCTCTACCAAACCTTCCCCTATTTGTCACTGCCACAGTGATGCTGACCTTGAAATCCCATACCAGGGAAAAAAATGTGGGGGGTTCAATAGCATTACCTTATATATAAATTCTTACTAACTCACACAAATATTGTTCATTTCTTTGTGTTTTATGGGAGGTGTGAGTGGAATAGTTTTAGTGATTATGCTGATTATAAAAGCAATGGATGCTTAGTGTAAAAAATCAATGGCAGAGAAGGAAGAAAGTGAGCTTCTCCTCTCACCCTTCCACACTGTAGTATGTCTCTTCCAAACTTTTCAAAATGGTAGCTCACTGTTCTGCCATTGACAGTTTTACTTAACCTAATATTGTGAACATCTCTATGTGTCAATAAACGTAGCACCCCATCATTTTTATCAATGGCTCCATAGTATCCTGTAGTATTTGCTGCTGTATATGAGTAATTCAACAAACCCAATTGATGGACATTTAGATCATGGCAATCTCTTTTTATTCTACATTATCCTTGTACTAATTGTTCCTAAGGCATTAATTTTCTAAGAAAAGAATTGCTAAGCTAAATGACACTATAGTGTGTGTATGTGTGTGTGTGTGTGTATCGGGGAGGGAGGGAGTATATATATATTACACATACAGTACATATATATTACATAAATATATATACACACACACATATACATACACATATATATACATATATATACATATTAAATTTTACTGTACCTTTTATATCTCCACCAGTTGCTTACATCCTTTGCCACGTCTCTTGGTGGTGTTCAGCTTTTTTCAGAAATCATTTTAAAACTTGCCCTATTGTTTCTTATTCCATTTCACAATTGATAGAATGTGGGTTAGGTTAATGGGGAACTCACAGATTCTCATATTTGGGGCATCTTTTATTCTTTAGGTCTTAAAGAAATCTTTCTAGGGGCAAATGAAAAGTCTACATGAAAAGACAGCCACAACAAAGGAGTGATGCCATATGTTCTTGGTGTTCATTGTCATGTAACTCAATCTTCCTTATGAACATTTTGGCGAAAATGAGTTGGGTAGAAAAAGTGCACTTTTTTAGACTTGATTATCTTGGATTGCATGAGAGATTCTGGCAAGGAGCTACTGACACCCATTGACTTTCCTTTCTCTTTGTGCTGAGCACTGTATAAAGAGATCAAAGTCTTGGATGTAATCTCTTCCAGGGCCACTTAGCTGCATTTTCTTCCTCAGTGCCTACTGAACCTCTAAAACTTGCCAGACTTAGTAAATGAGAGCTGGAGATTTTGAGAAGCCCAACCAACACCATATAAATGGCTCCAGGGCGGATCTGTTGGCCCCACTCAAAGAGAAGCAACATAACATCAGAACAAACTAGAAGGCCTTATGCTTAGTTCGTGGACTGCAGGCTGAGCTGAACCAGGCTAGAATTGGGGCATGGTGCCTATTGTAAAATCAGTGGGAGAAGAAAAAAGAAAGAGAAATAGAAAATGTGCTGAGTCAGGGCCATGGTTATCCATGACAATGTTGGGATATGGCCGCTAAAGAAAGTCACAAATTAGATTGATGGGAACCCAACAAATATGTGCCTAGCATCAACTGGATCTTCTCTCCTCCCCAGCAGACTTTGTATATCTGTACATCTTTGTTTTATTGCATCTCTCTCTTTCTCTCTCCTTGCTTCCTCCTTTTCCTTCCTTCATTCTTCCTATCCTAGGTGCTGAAAATCCAGTGACTAATGAGACTTATATCATTTCTCTGTCTCTAATGAATGCTTTCTCCCTTACCTACAAATTGTCCCGGTCTTTCCCATTCTAAAGGGTTTCTTCCTTCAACTATGTTCTCCATTTTGGGGAATAGTTTATACTATAGCTAAAACTTCCTTAGTATCCATTCATTCTTTAACAAATCTTTGCCACTAAACCATTTTCTTCCATCCCAAGTGATGTGATGACCATTTAGGGATATCCAGCAAAAAACACCTTCATATGTGAGAACTCTCCCATTCATGAGGCTTAGTGGACACAGACTTCTTTCACCCTTTATGCAAGTTGAAGAGGATCAGACTTGTCCTTTTCCCTGTGAGAGTATGAGTACATGATCTAGGTCTGGCCAATGGGATTGGCCAAAAAGGCAAAAGGAACTTTGATTTCAGGGAGAATGAAGCAAAGACACAGAGTCAGTTAGAAATTATTCACAGAAGCAGGGGTGAGGTTGAACTTTCTGGTTAAATACAGTGAACACGTCAGAGGGGTGGACCCCACAGCAATTCTTCACCAGACAGTTCCTTGGGCAAAACCCTAACTATGTTCCCTAATTTCAGCTTCTCTGGTTCCTGCCAATGTTCTTAGTATGGTTCTCCATTCTTACTGTTTTGAGTTATTCAATATTCTTCAATATTCAATATTCAATATTCTTGAGTTATTCACCCTTTTCTAAAGCTAGCCAGAGTTGGTTTGTATTGTTTGCCACCACAAACCTTGACTGATAAAGATGTCCTCCTCACCGTGCAAAGGCCCCTTCTCAGTTGCATCCTCCCTTAGCTCTTTGTAGCATTTGAAACTGAATCCTCTCCCTCCTGAAACTTCTCTTATTTTTTTTTACAGATTTTATTTATATATTTGACAGAGAGAGACACAGCAAGAGAGGGAGGGGGAGTGGGAGAGGGAGAAGCAGGCCTCCTGCAGAGCAGGGAACCCGATGTGGGGCTCAATCCCAGGACCCTGGGACCATGACCTGAGCCGAAGGCAGACAGTTAATGACTGAGCCACCCAGGCATCCCTGAAACTTCTCTTATGTTGTCTTTAGTTACCATATGCTCTCTGAAAGTCCTCCTATCTCTCTTACTATTGCTTCCTTATACTTTTTATGGATTATTTTATTTCTCTCATTGTCTCTCATTCTGTCCTGACTTTCATTTCTCTATTTAAGGTCTCTCCAATGAACTCACCCTCTCCTATGTCTTCAGCCCAATCTTTAAACTTAACCTATGGTTCGTGAGACATCTCCATCTTTATTTCCATCAGTACCTCAAACTCAGCATCACTATTTGCCCCTACCTCTATTCTCTTGGTCATCTCAATTGAAACCTCAGAAGTATTGTTGATTCTTCCTTCCCCCTTCTCCTCGACATTAATTTCCATGTTAAGTCTTTGCTTGTAGCCCGGTGAGCTCACAGAAGAAGAAGTGTTCTCCTTTCAGGGTCTCGAAGTATTGTCCATAGAAAGCTTATGGTACTAAATGGTCTCTAAGATCTGTTTCCACTCTACCATTCCACGATTGTATACATGTTAGTGCTGCAGTGGATTCTGCCTCCTGCCATCATCCCCTTCTTTCCATGCCCGTTGTCACCATTGCCAAAAGGCTCTCACTTTGCCATCTGGGAAGCATAGAGTACTGGCTCAAAGCAGAGGTTCTGAAATCAGGTATATTAAGTTCAGGCTCTGGTTCTGCCTCCACTACTTATAAGCCATAACCTTGGGCAAATTGCTTAACTTGTCTGAGCCTCATTTCCCATTTCAAATGGGAATACCAGTAGTGTTTACCTAATAGGGTTATTGTTAGCATTAAATGAAATAATACCTGTCAAGTACTACGCCTGCAATCTAATAAATGCTAGATAAATGCTAGTTGTTATTATTAATTTTTCCTTAGACCGTCAAAGTAACCTCCCATTTGTCCTGCCATCAGGATGCACAATGGTCAAAGTTGTGAAGGTAGGACTATGCCCAAATTGGATGCTTAATAAATGTTTGCTGAGAAATAGATGAATGGACAAATGATGGATAAATCAATGTATGGATGGATAAATAAATTAATTAATGAGGTATCTAATGGCTATCTATACTATCTTTCTTTTTAGATTAATTTTCTTGGAGGGGAAAAGGACTATATTCTTTTTAACCATTGACTCCGTACCTGGCATAGTGCCTGACACTCACCATGTAAGTACAGGGAAAAGTAGATACAGGCCACAGAATTCAAAATTATTCTCTTGGTAGAATTTGAAAAAAATATATTGTATTTTAAAATCTTCCCATAAAGTAAGAAGGCCTACATCTTACCTAAATACCAAAGAAGTGGCTGAAAATTGAAAAATGTTGGCAACTTCTCATTTTTTTTTATAAAATAAGTATCCGTGCATTTGGAAAATATGAACTTTTAAATATAGTCAACTCTTCAACAACACAGGGGTTAAGGGCTCTGATCCCTGCACAGCAGAAAATCCACATATAACTTTGGACTCCCACAAAACATAACTACTAATAGCCTACTGTTGATTGGAAGACTTACCAATAACATAAACAGTCAATTAACACATATTTTGTATGTTATGTACTATATTCTTACAATAAAGTATGCTAGAGAAAAGAAAATGGTATTAAGAAAAGCATAAGGAAAAGAAAATACATTTACAGTACTATACATATATTTACTGAAAAATGTCTGCAAATAAGTGGACACTACAGTTCAAGGATCCCATGTTTTTCAAGGGTCAACTGCATCTTTTCCACTTTGATTTTTTTTCTCAGTGTTGGGTATGCGAAGTTTCAGGGTTAACCCCATGAGAGCACCCAGGAGAAGTATAAACAATCACGATGTTACTTCAACCGTAGGAAGGCAAGTAGAATTCTGTTTCAGGTACAAAGAGCTCACAAAGTCTGATAAGCACCAGACCCCTCAGAGTTGGGAAGTGGGAGTGTTCTTACTCTCCAGAGACACTTTTAGTTCCTCTTCACCCTGCGCTCTTCTCTTTGGTTCACACAGTACAGATTCCACCATGCCTCACCCACCTTGGAATAACAGTCTGCTGATCGCCTCTGCTTCCTCCTCCCACCGATGGAAGGACCTTCCTCTCTACTTGGCTCCCCCCATTACTTTTGAAGATCTCATTATGCAAGGGCATCACATCCCAACATCTCAGTTCCTTAACCTCCTGATTCCTAATGATCTCCATTCCTCCACAGCCACCCATGTTACACGCTGTACTTGTTACCATCAGAAATTCATCACCTCACAAATCACAACTTCAAACATTCCACTTCTCATCCGTGACCTCCCCTTTCCAGTTTTCCTGCTTGGCCTCATTGAGCTTTTAGATCCATGGATCCTTCCACCTTGGTTCTTTTGGGGTTTGTTTTTGTTTGTACTTTTGTCCTCCCTTCCCCCATACCAGCTTAGATTCCTGGGTGCATCATTCTAATTGTCCTGTTGCAAACATGCTGGGCTTACCTGGCCTCTCCTTTCACAGCATCTACTTACAGGACCCCAGCCCTGGATGAACTCCACGGTCCACCTCCCCCGTGTCCGGGCCTGAGCAGCTGAGTGTTGTTATAAAAGTCACAGAACCAATCCAGGTTAGTATCACAATAAAAATCTCAATTACACATTTCAGTGGGTGGTCTACATGGCCCAGCAATCTTACTTTTGTTCTCTAGAAAGTTTGAGTTTCCATTCTTCCCAACTACTATTTGCCCCTCACTCTCAGAAGACCACCTGTTGCAGACATTGTAGGTTTGTCCTTGTTGATGAAATCCTGATTTTATTTCAGTGACATGGAATCCCATTTGGGCTAAGCCAGCAGTTTTTAACCTGTGTTATGTGAATCTCCAAGGGAACACAAAGACTTTCCAAGGGAATATGAGTAAATTTTTCTGCACGGATCCACCTGAAAATGCCCTACTGGTCTTCTACTCTCACCTCCCTCTGGCAATTACCTTTTTTTGGCTTCATAGAAGAAATTCATGCATTTCCTTTTTAAAAATCTTACTGTGGGGAATTGTACAGTGCTGTAAGCTCTGATGCAGTAAATCAAGGGATATTTCAAAATATTATCAGAGAAGATTTCTTTAATTAAGGCATCATAAACTCATGATAGGAATTCATGTCTTTATAACATATTTCCATTAGAAGTGAAGTATAGTTTTAGAAATGGGGCATTTGGTCTATATTGGGATATTTTGAACTATGATATAGAGTGTAGCAGTGGGGGGGATGACAACTTTCGTTTAATGACTTAGAAGAAATGTTGAAGGTGATGTACCTTGTTTTATCCTTGGCAAGATTCCAGGACTTCTCTCTTCATCTTGGAATCCACTTATTCAAGATTGTAAAAAGCGTGCTGGCCAGTACCGATCTGCATGAAAGCTACTCTCTGAATCTTCACCATGCACAGGAATGAAAAAGCATCAGGTGAGTACTTTTATCTGTGTCTCTGATTGCACCTCAGTTGCACATTTTGTTGGATTTCAAGGAGGAAGAGGTGAAAAGTTCTCTGCTGACTTCCCACAGGTAAACAATACAGCTTAGAATACAAAACTGTGAATCGAAGTTAATGTTTTATGTATTTGTTCAGACTAGTAGGATAACATTTTCCCTATTATTTACCAAAAGATTCTTGAATATTGTAAATCCACATTCATTTTTCCTTAAGCGAACATCTTCAGCTGGCTGTCAGCATCAAATACTCCCTTGTTAGTTTATTTATACCAACCATCCTTGCACATGGTTTGGACTCTCCCAACAGAAATATGCAGTGGATTCTACTGTGCATTTAACAGCTGGTGCTACAACATTTTACAGCCCCAGGGCGCACCATTCCCAGGCTGTCCCGTTAACAACAGTCCTTGATCCTTTTGTGAGCCTGAATTGACAAGGGCCCATTATCTTCTGCCCCTCTTTCTCTCTTATTTTCTGTAACTTTGCACAGAGTAGATTTAACTGTACTATGAAAAGTAGAATTTCTATTTAGGTATAAGTTTAGGACAATAAGTTCACTAAAGGCAAATCAGTATGTAAAGCTATCTTCATCCTCTCAGATGAAAATATTCAATTCTAACAATTCTAACTGCTTAGCCCTGGGCTTTATGTTAAGGGAGAAAACTAAACCTTTATTTGTTTAAGCAGCTTTTGGTTGGATATTCTGTTACTTGCAGCCAAAGCATCCCAAACTGACTCACCTTCTTAATTCATTTCTCACAGAGAATATTGCATTCATCAGACCATGCCTCCCAACCACCAATCCCACAGAATTTCCTAGACCCCCACACACTCTTTCTCTCCTTTTTCCACAATAGAGGAGACATCTTTCCTCTGATTGAAAGCCATTTAGCCACATGTGGTTTGCCTTCCAACTGAGGCTCTTGCTCTAGTAGTCATCCTCTCTGTTTTGCGTCTTCAGCCTCTTATTCTCCACCCAAACTTTCCAACAATATACAAAGCCTCTTATATATTCCACCCTCAAACAAACAACAAACAAAAAATACCTCCCTTGATGATATATTTCCCTCTGCCTGTATTCCTATTGTTCTTCCCTCATTTCCAGCCAAGGCTCACAAGCCTTATCCTCATTCACCATCTCTATGTCCTTTCCTTCTTCTATGCCACCAATCTATAAAAAGGGCTATTACTGAGATTATTGTGACAGTTATGTAACTAAATCCAACAGACATTTCTCAGTCTTCTGATACTGAATTTCTTAGCAGCATTTGACACTATTGACTACTGACCAGTTTTTAAACCATTTTCATTTGTCTCCTATCAGACTGCACACTCCTGGCTAACTACCACCCCCATGGCCCTGGCATGTCAGACTCCTGCTCTGATTCCTCCTTCTCAAGCCACTTCTGAACGTTGGCTCTCTTCAGGGCTCTCTCTTGGCCTTTCTCTTCCTCTTTTGCTCTGTTCTGTCATTCTAGAATGATCTTATCTGTGTCGGCACCTGACTCTCAAATGTGTATCTCCAGTCTAATCTTTTTGGGAGCTCCACCTTTGCATAGGTGATTGCTTTTTGTTTTTGTTTTTTATTTTATTTTATTTTATTTTATTTTATTTTATTTTATTTTATTTTATTATGTTATGTTAGTCACCATAAAATACATCATTAGTTTTTGATGTAGTGATCCACGATTCATTGTTTTTGTATAACACCCTGTGCTCCATGCAGTACATGCCCTCCTTAATACCCATCACCAGGCTAACCCATCCCCCCACCTCCCTCCCCTCTGGAACCCTCAGTTTGTTTCTCAGAGTCTATCATCTCTCATTGCATAGGTGATTGTTAACTTGACTCTCTACTTGGATGGCTCACAGGCACCTCAGACATAGATTGATAAAACCAAATTCTTTTTTTTTTTTTAAAGATTTTTTATTTATTTATTTGACAGAGACAGAGACAGCGAGAGCAGGAACACAAGCAGGGGGAGTGGGAGAGGGAGAAGCAGGCTTCCCTTGGAGCAGGGAGCCCGATGCGGGACTCGATCCCAGGACCCCGGGATCATGACCCGAGCCGAAGGCAGACACTTAACGACTGAGCCACCCAGGTGCCCGATAAAACCAAATTCTTAATCTTTACCCACTCAAAAGTGCTTTGCCCTTTGGTCTTCTACATCAATAAATGACATCTTCATTTTCCCAGATGGTCTTGCTAGAATACTGGGTGCATCATCCTTGACATAGCCCCCCTTTTTAAAAAATTTTTATTTTATTTAATTTAAATTCAAATTAGTTAACATATAGTGTATTATTAGTTTCAGGGGTAAAATTTAGTGAGTCATCAATTGCATATAACACCCAGTGCTCATTTCATCAAGTGCCCCCCTTAATGCCCATCACCCAGTTACCCCATCCCCCCATCCACCTCCCCTCCAGCAACCCTCAGTTTGTTTCCTATAGTTAGGAGTCTCTTATGGTTTGTCTCCCTCTCTGATTTCATCTTTTTTTTTTTTAAAGATTTATTTATTTATTTGAGAGAGAGAGAAAGAGAGAGAGTACATGAGAGGGGGGAGGGTCAGAGGGAGAAGCAGCCTCCTTGCCAAGCAGGGAGCCCGATGCGGGACTCGATCCCGGGACTCCAGGATCATGACCTGAGCTGAAGGCAGTTGCTTAACCAACTGAGCCACCCAGACGCCCTCTGATTTCATCTTATTTTATTTTTCCCTCCCTTCCCCATGATCATCTGTTTTGGTTCTTAAATTCCACATATGAATTAAATCATATGATAATTGTCTTTCTCTGATTGACTAATTTCACTCAGTGTAATAGCCTCTAGCTCCATCCACATCATTCCAAATGGTAAGATTTCATTTTTTGATGGCTTAGTTATATATATATATATGTATATATATATATGTATGTATATATATATATATGTATCACATCTTCTTCATCCATTCATCTGCCGAAGGACATCTGAGCTCTTTCCATATTTTGGCTATTGTGGACCTTGCTGCTATAAACATTGGGGTGTAGGTACCCCTTCGAATCACTATTCCTGTATCCTTTGGACAAATACGTAGTAGTGCAATTGTGTTTTTCCATTTTTTGTGCTTGACATAGCCCTTACCTTCCATCTCACCTCCCTTCTTCAACCCCAACTTCAGTTCCAAATAAGACATCACCAAGTCCTATAAATTTTACCTCTAAAATATCCCCTGTATCAATCCACCTGTAGTTGTTTCCACCCTAGCAATAATCCAAACCACCACAGACTTTCACCATAGCTTCTTAACTGGTTTTCCTCCATACTTTCTCCTATCCATTCTTCACATAAGAGCCAGGCAATGATTGAAAAGATAAAGTTAATCATGCCATTTCCCATCATAAAATAGCCCTTCAATGGCTACCCATTGCACTTGGATAAAACCCTGCTATCTTTATTTTTTTTCTTTATTTTTTTGTCAAGTATAATTAATATACAGTGTTATATTAATCTCAAGTGTACAATAAATCCTATATAATTACTCAGGGCTCATCATTATAAGTGTATTCTTTTTTTTAAAATATAGTTGACACACAATGTTACATTAGTTTGGGGTACACAACTTAGTGATTTGACAAGTTTATACATTATGCTCTGTTCACCACAAGTGTAGTTACCATTTGTCCCATTATATTGCTATTACAATATCATTGACTGTATTCCTTATGTAGTGACTTTTATTCCCGTGACTTATTCATTCCGTAACTGGAGGCCTATATTTCCCTTTCCCCTTCACCCATTTTGCCCAACTTCCCACCCCCCTCTCCTCTGGCAACCATCGGTTTGTTCTCTGTAAAAAAAAGTCTGCTACCTTTGATGTTGCCTTTCAAGCATTGCATAATTAATCTCCCTCTTAGCAGCCCAATCTCATCACGTGTCTCTCCTGTTGGCTCACTGTGACCCAACCACATTAGCCTCGTTCAGTTCCTGGAGAGTGCCAAGTTCTTTGCTTATTCAAGACCTGCTCAGTATATAATGCTATTTCCCAGGCTTTGCCTTCTAGTCTAAATTTAAATGTCATTTCCTCAAAAAGTCCTTTCCTAACACCCCAATCCAAGTTTTCCCGGTGACATTACTCTATACACAATGTTTATCATTGGCTGGATGCAGTTTTCCCACTTTTTTTTCCTATTTCCAACTGTGCTCCTACAAACATTTTTACATATGTGGGCAAGAGTTTCACTAAGGTGGGGGTTTTCAAACTGGGGATTCTAATCCATTTTTTTTTTTCAAAAAGAAAGAAAATAGAGGAGACTAGAATAAAAATACTAGAGTGCATTGCATGTAATAAGTGTAAGCTTAGTTTTATGAAACTTTTATTTCAGTTGTGTGTGTGTGTGTGTGTTAGATTCCAAGCTAAAATAGATTTATTACTGCAGGTCAAAGTAAAAAATGGATGGAAAGCCACTATTCCAGGGTACATTTTAGGAATGTGTATCTTGGGTCATAGTGTCCAATTATAATTTTAAACACAAATATAGGAAATCAGAAACTCCAGTGGGGGGAAATTTTATATATATAAGATATATTTATATATATATCCTTCAGATATTATGTAAGAGGTAAGTTATTTATGTAGAAATCCGTGTTGTTTAAGCACACAGAGCAGTGACAGAAACCAGGAGGTCTGAAGTTTTAGTATGCATTCTCTTTCCATAACTTTCCACATCACCAATTTACATTATGGCTAGAAATAAATCCTTCGTGTTTATTTAAACACTGAAAGTGCAGAACCCATTTATTTTATTGTGTAAAACTCGACTGGAAAAAGCCTGGCTGCTTAGGACAGTAATCCCCAATCCATGGACAAAATACCACGTCCATGTGCTGTGTTCTATTCTCGGTTCCACTTGGGGCACCAATGCCCTTTCACCCACCTTCACTGCGCAGCAAAGACCTGTCCCCCTGCCAGCCAGACCGAGCCGGAGCAGACAGCTGCTTCTGCGGAGCACCGTCTACCCTGAAATACCCACGCAGTGCCTGATGCCCCACTGTTCCGGGTCCGCCAGAAGACCCTTGGGAAAATCCAAATGCTTTACATAGGAGGAAGTCACCTTTTTAAACCATTCGTTTCAAAAGCGGGATCGGGACCTTGAATGAATGGGATGGGACTAAGTTAGCTCCTCCAGCGCGCTGAGGTGGGAAAGAGCAACGGGACCTTCGGTGAGGACGCGGTCTGGGTCCCCCAGCGGGATGTGGAAAAGAAGGGCTGGAGACAAAGCCTTCCTACCCAGCCGTTTTGCCGTGACCATAAATACTATCCCTGTTGCTGTGGGGACATGTTGGAAGCGCTAGGACGCAGAGCCACGTGTCAGCTCGGGTCCGTCCAACCTCATTCACACGCCACAGGCTCTGTGAGGCCTCAGGCGCTGCCCCACACTCACCCTCAAACACGGTTTTCCAGAAGTCAGTATTTGGAATATAGAAACCAACCAAGTTTGGGATGCCCGTCTGGCTTATGTGTCACCCTTGTATTTCTATTGTAATTACCTTCAGGACCGGCCTGACCCCTTCCTTTAGCCAGCTTTGTTTTTTCAATCATCTCCAAGTAGATACTCCATTTGAGTGAAACCAGTGACTGCCCTGTAGCCCAAGCCAGCAACAAAAAGAGGAACGCTAGATTTCAAAAGCAATAAAAGAAAACAAAGCCAGACAGAGAACAGGTCTGTTTCTTGGGACACATCAACCTTACACCACATTGCCGGAGTCACTTTTTATTGAAGATGACAAACAGATAAAATCCCTCCATAGCTGATGTAAGTAAAAGAGGTCTTTTGGTAAGAACAGCAGTGAAGAGAACTCAGGTCCAGGCTGGGACTGCTGGGCCAAGATTCCGTTGTGAGGAGGGAGTTGTGAACAGTCCCCTTGCCTCAGATATAGAAGACTTGACATGGTTTTGCTCCCAGGAGTCTGTGGGCTCTGAGTTTGGGTCAGGCTGCAGAGAGGCAGAGTTCCTCATCTTCAGAGCCCGCAACTTCTTCTACTTCTTCATCACTCACTCAGTCACTCACTCACTAAACTCACTCACAATGAGGTAAAATGACAAATATGGCTCCCCGTTTGGTTTTGACCCTCCTCCTAATAGAAATTCACAATGCACATTAGCATATTGAAGTATTGAGAAGTCCCGCAGAGAAGGAGCCTGTCTAACTTTGTTTGATCCAAAATGTCCCAACTTATCTAACCATGGACTTTTTGTGCCCTCAGAATAACTTACCATTTTAGGGGGCACTAGCACTGTGAACTGTGAGAAACATGTTCCTTTAAGTTAAACGAATGCATCTCTCATTCATTCATTCTTTCAACGAATAGTTACTGAGGCACAGTGTATGCCAGGCTCCAGTGAGTAAAACGGACACCTTCATGAAGCTTCTATTCTTTAAACAATGTTTGTCTTCCCCACATTAATAAAATAATCACACAGGTGAGGACATGGCTGAAACATCTGAAGACATATGAAGGCAGGTACTAACCAGATGAACAGGGAGGAGGTACAAGGAGAACAATGTTCTAGGGAGAGGGAACACAGGGGCAGGTATCTGGCATTAGGAGGAAGCATGTGCTATTCAAGAAGCAGAGAGAGGGGGCGCCTGGGTGGCTCAGTCGGTTAAGCATCTGCCTTCTGCTCAGGTCCTGATCCCAGGGTCCTGGGATTGAACGTTGTGTCAGGCTCCCTGCTCTGTGGGGAACCTGCTTCTCCCTCTCCCTCTGCCTCTCCCGCTGCTTGTACACTCTCGCTCTGTCAAATAAATAAATAAAACCTTAAAAAAAAGAAAAAAAGAAGCAGAGCGAGAACTTTCTTCTTGTTTGAGATTGAAGTGGGTAGAGGCCAGATCATGTCAGGAAGCCGATAGGGAAAGGCCTTGTTTTGGCCCAAGGGTCGTTCTCAGTGCCACTAAAATCAGGCCACCTCTGTGCCACTCAGCACTTGCCAGGTCCGGGGTAGAGGCTATATCAGGCCACTGCAGAGCAGGCATTAATGCCCTCGTCTTCCGGAGGAGGGAACGAAGGTCGGAGAAGCATGTGACCTTCCCAAGAACATACAGCTACTCAGGTCAGAGTCAAAATTTAAACTCAAGTCTGTCTGAGTCCAAAGCCATGTCCTAAACTAACACCCACCCTTGAAGACAGCTGCCTGCTCTAAAGGACTGTGCCATCGGGCATCGCCTCCCCAGAGTCCCTGGTTCTTAAAAGCTTCTGTGCCCTGGGGAGGGCCCAGCCAGAGGATATGACACACACGTCACAATCAGCGGTAGAAAGCATGGGTGTAGAACACCTAATGACACCTTTCAGGACTCCAAGTCCAATAAGCACCAAAAGTGGGTGTAATGTTCCACTTCCCGTCTTAAGATAGGCGGTACTCCCATGGACAGAAGGGAAGACCAGGGTGCCGTTTAGAAGTCTTGATTTTCCTGTGGTTCTGAGCTCTGAAAGGTGGCTTTGGCCTTCAAATGCTCCCAGGAGCTGAAGCTTGTGGCATCCCATGGACCTCCATGCCAGCGCTGCAGACCCCAGACCCCATCGGGGAAGCTCCAGGGCACTCAGAGAGAGGAGAGGGGTTGGGGATGTGAATATGGCCTGAGGAGACTCTTAGCTGCCAAAAAGTGCTTGGGGCTGGAGGGTGAGGAGACGAGGAGTTCATCTTAAGGCTTTTTAGAAGATCTAAGGCTTCATCTGAAGAGTAAAACCATGTCCTCAAAAAACCTTAGGTCTTCTCTATTTCCTCTCTGGAATTTCTTAAATGTACAGTGGCAGACGGGGCCAGAACCCCATGCTCCTGACATCTTCTACGTCATACGTGTGTGTGTGTGTGTGTGTATGAGTAACGCATGCTTGCATGTGCACACACTATGCTTTCCATCTGAGCACATTGCATCTGTATCAGCTATAACCCTAGCAGCCAGTTGAGTTCCAGGAATCCTAGAGTCTCTTATATCTAATAAATGGTTCCAGTTGGAGATACCCCAATGAAATGTCATCTTTTGGTGCTCCCTTGGGCTAACCACATAAAAACTCACTAGCCTACACAGGGAGAGAGTGGGAGACTCCAAAGGTGCAACTAATTCCTATAGATCCTACTTGCCCTTCAGAACATTACTGCCCAAAGAGTGACCTCTTTGTAGGGCACAGGCTTTCACAACAAATAGATCTGAATTTGATTCGTGGTCTTGCTATGTGATCCTGGGCAAGACATTCAGCCTCAGTTTCTGCATCTGTGAAATGGATCTAATACCTTCCTGCTGGGATTGTTGTAATGATTAAATGAGCACATATAAATCAGCTCACAATGTCCTGGATACATGGTAAGTCCTTAGTAAATGGTGATAATTATTTACTCAGTGACTACTGAGCAGAAGAGATCAAGGCCTCAGATGGGTAAGCAGAAGGGATTTGCAAAGAAAACCTGCAGCAGTGTAATCTCTGGCTGTGGTGACCCCACCCGTGCCCACTCTGATCTCCAATTCGATCTAAGGGTCCCTGAATGGACTGAGAGGTGGCCTAGGTTCTCAGCCATCTCCCTGAGCCAGTGCGTGTCTTCAGAATTGAGGCCACACAGGGTAATAGATCAGGAATTATCTTCATAGCAGTTCTGCCTTCATCTTCTCTTGACTATTTGATCTTAAAAATAATTTACACTCCCTGAATCTCACTTTTCTCATTTGCAAAATGAGAATAATGATGATACCTCTCCCACAGGACATTTGTGCAGATTAATGAGATAATGTAGAAAGGTGCTTTAGGGTATAGTTATGTTTTATGATGGAGACAGAGAAATAATTGTTCATAAATTTGGCCTCTGCTGGAAAACTTCCAGTAATAATGAGTTCACAGAAAGGATCATATTGATCTGTTATAACTGTTTGAAGTTTTCCCTTTACATTAAAGTGGATGCCGGGTCTTCATCTCAACCCTGATGCGTGGACTTTGTAGCACAAGTCCCAGACTAAATCAGAATCTTTAAGGCTAAGAATTGGGCTTATCTAGTTAAAACCCCTTCAAGTGACTGAGGGACAGCCAAGACTGCTCACCACTGACCAGGGATCAAGAATGACCTGGAGGTGGGGCAGAATTCTCTGGGGTTAACAATATGATCAAGTTCTATGGATGGCAATGACAGAAACCTACCTAGTCTGATTTAAACTCTACCCTTGGATAAGAGTTCATCTGGGATTGGGAAAGATATATTAGGAAAGTCTCCAACTGACTTAGACCTTCTAGATTGATCCAACTTAACATCCAAATGACCAAATCTCAATGTATTCTTCTAATTGTCTCCCCCAGGTATCTCTCTAGCGTCTTGGTGGGGAGCTAGGAAAATGGTCACAGCAATGTTGGCTGAAGGGTTGGAGAGACTGAACACTATCAGGCTTAAGGGCAGTCAAACAGTGTACTTGGAACAAGGTGCAAAGTGAGTGAGGAGACTTCTCTACCATACCCACTTAACTGGTGCCGGTAAGTACTTGGACTAAAATGGACACATTCTAAAGCCATAAGAAACTTTAGCCATTGTTAGTTTGTAAGAGATTCATCTCATAGGCCAAGAAAATGTTTCACCATGTAATGTCTTTTGTACGGTAAGTTATTTAAAGTATAGAATACAAGCAATACAACGATACAGAAAACATTCAGACTTTTATTATAGCATTTCCCCCATTCTCTTCATCTTGGAACATATTTATATATTACATTGCCATTTCATATAAAAATTTTGTTATTCCCCCAAGCAGATTAGGAGCCCCTTCAGGGAAGGGATTCTGTCCTGTGCAACCTGATGTGGAATTCTGGGTGTTTGGTAAGTGCTCATCAAATACTTCATGAAACATTGACTATTGTGGGACCTTGTCCTTTATGCTGCTAACCCTTGGTCCAAGATAGGGCTGGCTTGCTTGGAAAGCACCACCCCAGCGCCTGATGTCAGTCTGTGACAAAACATCCCTGGGAAGCCCCCAGAAGTTTGTCTGGCTGCTTTCTATTGCTGCCATCACTTGAGTGACATGTGGATCTTCAGAGACCAGTCCCATGGCGTTCACTTTCCCTTCCCCTTTTCTCACAGTGTACCATGCACACTGTTGGCTGAAGGATACATACTTTTAGCAGAGAACAGGTTAAGTTACACATAGGCATTGTCTTTTCTACTCACTGCACTGGGCACTGGTTTGGGGCAACGAGCCGTCTCCTGACTGCTACCATGGGTGGGATCCTTCTTAGCTCAAACCTTTGACTCCCAACCTGTCCTGATAATTTGTCTTGCTTGTGCCATTTGGTTCTGAGATTCCCAATTTCTGAAGGCATAAAGTAACTTCAGCTCAGGACTTGAATTTCTCTCCTTCTAACCACTAGAGCCCACCACCAACCAATCTCCGGAAGTGCTATCGTGGTGTAAGGCTTGAAATGAACTCGATATTATTTGCTGTTTTGACATCTTATAAAATCCAGAGGCCTTCCAGCAGCCTAACTGCAAGTTCTCCCTGCACTCTTCATGCGGATAAGGTCTCTTAACCAAACAACCCTCCTTATCACGGGGACCAGGCACACCACTTGCTTATCCTTGAGTAGCAGGTTTCAGTTCCCTGCCAACCCACAGAATTATTCAAAGATCATTTATTATTTATTTGAGAGAGAGAGAGAAAACATGAGCAGGACGAGGGGCAGAGGGAGAAGCAGGCTCCCCGCTGAGCAGGGAGCCCAATGCGGGGCTCGATCCCAGGACGCCGGGATCATGACCTGAGCGGAAGGCAGACGCTTAACCGACTGAGCCCCCCAGGTGTCCCCCAGAACTATTCAAACAAGCCAATCACATCCTTCCTTGGGAGTCAGGTGGCACCTCACCCTCTTGATACTACAAAGCCTGCCTCCCACAGCCCCTGCTTGTTCACCCTGACCCTAAATGCAACCCCCATGTGGTCCTGTGTTGCATGGAGTGTCCTCTCCCAAGCTGAGTATGTACGACCAATAAGCTGCTGTTGATTTCATCTGTTCGGTGTCAGGTATCACAGCCATCCCCATAATCCCAGGGCAGGAATCTTTCCCTTACTGATAGGGTGAAGCAGAGGCGATGAAAACAGCTACTCCCACACCCTCCCTGATGTGAATCCTGTGGCTATTAGTTCTTGTGCCTGTTTCTCGCACTGCTAAGATGCATCTGTTCCCTGCCGATTTTTGACTCCTTCTGTTGCCCTTCTGGAGTGCCGCATGCTGCATTTCCCCAGTCTCGCCCACCTTTGGTTCTTCACACTTAGCAAGTTACCAGCTCTTACAATGCCAACTACAACATGGGAGGGATTCGGAAGCAACTTCTTCCAGTCAATGAAAAGTCATAATCAAATATTTCACTGTCTTTCTCCGGCAACATTAGTGTTCTCCACTCTTCAGTATTTTCCTACATCCATCCCACCACTCTGAGGTCATGCATACACAGTCTGAGAAATAAAGGGAGTTTCTGCTACAGAGACACAAATGTCAGATATACAGTAGTATACCTTTTTAAAAAAAAAACTCCACTACTCTGAATAAGAAGCCGCTTCATTTTTTCACTTTCTTACAACATGGAAGCTCATCAAAGTGAGATCATAGTAGAATGCACTATTAACTAACCAATCTACTTCTAACCCACATTTTCTGCAGTAGGCTTTCAGATGCCCTCAGGAGTATTGAAGGGAAAAGAACAAATAGCTAAATGAAGTTACAGGTCAAATTGGGGAAAAGATAAAACATATTTGAATGTCAAAGTGTTCATGGTCTGTTAAAAGTAGAACTTAAAAAAAGACAGATATATGCCCCAATAGAAATATTCCTATAGAAAAGGCATCAAAAGATACAGTTAAGGAGTTAACAAAAGAAAAACTGCAAACTACCGATAGTTCCATCCAAAAGATCCAACCTCTCTAGCAAACAAGTACATGCAAATTAAAGTAAGACTAAGAGACTAATTTTTGCCTATCAAACTGGCAGTGAGGGGATTCTCCCACTTTGTGAGTCTTGGTGGAAGGCATCCCTTCCTATAGGAGGTGCAAACATCCGGGACTCTCCTTCCCAGCCCCTCGGTTTGGGCACTCAGATGTGGCGACCCGAGATTGTGTGTCCGTTGCTTGTCACGCCTAGCAGCTGGAAGAGAGCAGATCTCTTCCTGGCTGCCACAGCAATATCCAGCGTGCACGAGCCATCGGGGCAGCGGTACCAGCATGGTATCTAAGGTCCAGGCTCCATGTGGGCAGTGGCGGCCAGTGCAGGCTCGCGTCCCCCCTCAGTGGTAGTAGTGGAGGAGTCCTCGCTGCACTGGGTCATTGGCTAGACATTGGCTGGGGCTCCACCTGCCCAGCCTTCCTCCATTCCTGCCCATTACCTAAGCCTGAGGTTCTAGCCTTCCTGACACATCTGTGGGCTGCCCAACACCTTGCAATAAATTCCTGCAGTAGTTTCTGTTGTTTGACTGGTAGAGCATATACAGAATGCTCTCCAACCTAGTAATTTCACTTTCTGGATATAGCTTAAGTAAATAATTAGATATGTCCATTTAAGTAAAAGGATATCCTCCCGTGCCCTGTTTAGAATAGCAAAAACATGGAAACAATCTGAATATAATCTCTCTACAATAGGGAATTGGTTAAATGGATTATAATACATCTATAGCATGGGACATTATATAGTAATTAAAAATCACGTTCTTAAAGAACATTAAAAGATGTGAAAATACTCAATATTGTTTATTTTTTTTAAAGATTTTATTTATTTGACACAGAGAGAGAGAGAGAGAGATCACAAACAAGGGGAGTGGCAGGCAGAGGGAGAAGGAGAAGCAGGCTCCCCACTGAACAGGGAGCACGATGTGGGGCTCGATCCCAGGACCCTGGGATTATGACCTGTGCCAAAGGCAGATGCTTAACAGCTGAGCCACCCAGGAGCCCCCTCAATACTAAGTTTAAAAAGCTAAGTGTTCAGTAAAAGTCCACTTTTTCACAAATAACCAAAATGTTAATGGTTTCTTTCTCTTGGATATGAGATTATCAGTAAGTTTTCTTTTCTTTGTATTTATTGGGTAATCTTTTTTTTTAGGGGGGGCAGGAGGAGAGGGAAAGAGAATCTTAAGCAGACTCCAAGCCCAGCGCAGCGCCCTTTGCAGGGCTCCACACGGGGCTCAATCTCATAACCCTGAGATCATGACCTGAGATGAGATCAAGAGTCAGAGGCTTCACAGAGATCAAGGGTTGTTTGAACAACTGAGCCACCCAGGCTCCCCTTTATTGGGTAACTTCTAATCCTCTATAATGAACATGTATTTTTGCTGATATAAAAAATGTAAACAAAAGCTAAATTAGAAAACAAAATAGATTTGTCTGAAATTGTCAAGTGGGTTAATTGTTCTTTTGTTTGGTTGTGTTCACCTTTTGCAGTTTGGTAATAGATATTCAACTGGAAAAGGATGGTGGAGAATTTAGCAAGCTTCTGAAGAGATCTAATGCCCCATTTTCTGTATGCTTTAGACTGAATGCATGAACCTCCCAAATTCATATATTGAAATCCTAAGCCCCAAAGTGATGGTCTTAGGAGGTGATTAGATCATGAGAGTAGAGCCTTATGGGGTGGATTAATGCCCTTATAAAAGGGAACCCAGAGAGCTCCCTCATCCTTTTCACCATATGAGGAAACAGTGAGAAGGCAGCCATCTATGAATCAGGTAGCAGGCCTCACCAGACCCCTAATCTGTCGGCACCTTGATCTTGGACTTTCCAGTTTCCAGAACTGTGAGCAATAAATATCTGTTGTTTATAAGTTACCCAGTCTATAGTGCTTTGTTATAACAGCCTGAACTGAGACACTATATTTTTTTTCTTAGCTACCCAAAGAACCATCTCAATAAAACAATGGTTTTAATTTAAGAAACTTTTTTTTAAAGATTTATTTATTTATTTGAGAGAGAGAGTGCGCACACGCATGTACATGCACATGCACGGGGGAGAGGGGCGGGCAGAGACAGTCTTAAGCAGACTCCCCGCTGAGCATGGAGCCTGACACAGGGCTCGATCTCACGATGACACTGAGATCAGGACCTGAGCTGAAACCAAGAGCTGGACGCTTAACTGACTGTGCCACCCACGTGCCCCAGGAAACTTGGTTTAAAAAAAAAAATAGCCTGGAATTAATTTGTCTGTTCAAGGCAGGAGGTCTGAATTGAATGGAAGATTAATGATAGGTGTATGGACTGATAGAGAGGCCCACAAAGGGAGTGTGGAGGGTCATAAAAGCAATACGAAGCTTAAAAACCTAGGGAACAGAAATATGGCCTCATTCTTCACTGAGAACATGTTAATTGTCTTTGCCTTATGCTGATGCTGCTCTTAATAACACTTACTACAATGGCAGGATGCTTTACAGTCTATGAAGGATTGTACCTCCCCATATATTATTATTAGGCTCATTTTACTAGAGAGAAAATTAAGCCCTAGAGAAGTTAAATGATTTATTAAATGTCTCATGTTATTTTGTGGCAGAACTGGTCCTACAAACCAGGTCTTTTGCTCTTGTGACTGTTCCTGGAGGTGGCACAGCAAAGGGATTGAAAGCTTGGGTTTTGGAGCCAGAGAAACCTGGGCCGGCACCTAACTCTGCCCCTAACTGCATGAACTCAGAGCAATTACCTCGTCCTTCTCAGTCTCAGATTCTTCGTCTCAGAGCAAGAGAAAAACACCTACTTTGGACAGTCTCTGTGAGAATAAAAGGTGGCTGTTACTACCCCACTATCTCCTTGACAAGACTTATTTTCAGTCTCCCATGACCTACATCCTTGTTTTGGGTCGAGTTGTGTCCTCCCCAAATTCATATGTTGAAATCCTAACCCTTAGGACTGCAAAATATGACCTTATTTGGAAATGGGGTCTTTGCAAATGTAATGAGTCAGTGAGGTCATGCTGAAGTAGGATGGGCCCCAATATGACTGGTGTCTTCATCAAGAGGAGGAATTTGGGGCACCTGGGTGGCTCAGTCGTTTAAGCATCCGCCTTCGGCTCAGGTCATGATCTCAAGGTCCCGTGTTGGACTCCGTGCTCAGTGGGGAGCCTGCTTCTCCCTCTCCCTTTGCTGCTCCCCCTGCTTGTGCTCTCTCTCTCTCTCAAATAAATAAATAAATAAATCTTTAAAAGAGGGGAGGGAGGAATTTGGAGACAGATACACACAGGGAGAATGCCACAAACCAAGGAATCAAAAGCTAGGAGAGAGGCCGAGAACAGATCGCTCCCTAGTGCCTTCAGAGGGAGCGTGGCCCTGCCAATACCTTGATTTTGGACTCTGGCCCCCAAACTGTAAGACAGTAAGTTTTGGCTGTTTGAGCCAGCCAGATTGTGGCACTTTGTTCCGGTAGACCCGGGGCACTCAAACAATCTTCAACCAACCGCGGTGCTGGGAAATATGTGTTGGTACCTATTCCCAGTCTCATTGAGGGTTGTTTTGTTTTGTTTTTCACCATCGCTGGATAGCAGTCAGCTTCTCTCTGTGATGCTTGCATCCAAGTTCATTCATCAGATAGAGGTCATCAAAAGGGAAATCTGTGAATGCTGGAGAAGTCCAGATCCTAGGTTTAAAAAACAATTAGTCTGATTGTAAAAGTCTCATTAAAAATATACCTTAACCATAACTGAGCTTAAAGTTGCCATTTACACTTTAACCATCTACCTGTTAGAGTGGGCTCTCCCTTCAAGCCATACTTAATTCTGGAGCAATAATTCCCAACTTAGAATCCCTGGGGATGAAGCTCAGGGAACTGTATTTTTAAAAAGATTTCCAAGTGATTTTGACACGCAGTTGGATTTCTGTACTAAAATGCCATTACTGATGGGAGATTTGAAAATATCTCCTAATAGCGGTAAGAAGCAAATTAAGATCCTAAAGAAGTAAAGTATATGCCCTAGCTTCCTGTTGCTGCTGTAACAAATTACCATAAACTCAGTGGCTTCAAACAACATAAATGTATTATTTTACCATTCCAGAGATCAGAAATAATAAGATCTGCCTGTAGGGCCATGTTCCTTCTGGAAGCTCTAGGGAGGAGTCAGTTTCCTTGCCGTTTGCATCTTCTGGAGATCACCTAACTCCTTGGCTTGTGACCCTTTCTTCATATCATTCTGACCTTTGCTTCCATCATCACATCTTCTTCTCTGACTCTGCTCCTCCTGATTCACTCCTGTAAGAACACTTGTGATTACACTGCACCTCAGGTAATCCATGATAATCTTCCCACCTCAATATCCTTCACTGAATGACATCTGCAAAGTTCCTTTTGCTACGTAAGGTAACACAGTTGCAGGTTCCAGGGATTAGAGGTGAACATTTGGTGGGGCCATTATTCTGTTCACCATACTGTAAGAATATTTGCTTTAATGTATATATATATACATATATGTATAATATAAATGGGGGGAGGAATATATATATATGTGTGTATATATATAAATAAATGTATATACATAGAGAGAATTAAAGGAGAATTATTACTGTAAAATGTTAATGGGCCACACCCTCCCTATTTACAACTCTGGACTCTTTAGACCTATCTACGTTCTGATTTTCAATTAAGAAAATTGTAAGTATGGATGCCTGAGTGGCTTGGTTGTTAAGCGTCTGCCTTTGGCTCAGGTCATGGTCCCAGGGTCCTAGGATCAAGCCCCGCATGGGGCTCCCTGCTCAGCGGGAAGCCTGCTTCCTCCTCTCCCACTCCCCCTGCTTGCGTTCCCTCTCTCGCTGTGTCTCTCTGTGTCAAATAAATAAATAAATAAAATCTTAAAAAGAAAAAATATAAGTAACGGGGCACCTGAGTGGCTCAGATGATTAACTGTCTGCTTTTGGCTCTCCGGGTCCTGGGATCCAGCCCTGAGTAGAGCTTCCTGCTCAGTGGGAAGCCTGCTTCTCCCTCTGTCTCTGTCTCTCTCCCCTGCTCATGCTCTCTCTCTCTCTGTCTCAAATGAATAAATTTTTTAAAAAATCTTTAAAAATAAAAAAAGAAAATTATAAGTAACAAATCTGGAATAAACTTGCTAGGATTTGAATGTCTTTGGAAAAGAAGAGAATATAATCTCTTTCAGTCCATTTTAGTTTCCAAATTATAGACGCCCCTGGGTTTGGGACATTACAGGATTTCTCTAACTACTTCAAAAGATGTTAACTTTTCAAAAATGTATCAAGATGAAACTTATTTTTATTTACCATAACTTTAAATAAATATACCATATATATTTAGGCATATGTTTTTGGATGTTAACAAACCCTACAATGACTTCCAACTGTGTGCATAATGTTAAACCTCCGTGATCACTGCCTTCCATAAATCATTGGCCATGTGATTCAATCTCCAGCCATCCCCCACCCCTTCCCAGAGGTTGGGTTAATATCACCCACTTCAAAACCCCAAACCTCTGGTCACATGATTGGTCTTTCTGGCATGGGCAGCTTCTATCCTGAGTCATCACGTTTGTTTAAATTATCAAAGGTCCCACTGTTAGTCAACTCATCAGCATAAACTATCAGGGAACATGCTGAATAACAAAGATACTCCTATCACTTGGGACAGTCCAAGGTTTTAAAGGCTACTTCCCAGGAACTAGGGAGAAAGGCCAAATTCTTTACTACACAGGTTGTGAACTAAAATACCTACACATGGTCTTTGCTCACAACATGGTAGTATGGTTTCAAGGGCAAATGTTCTGAAAGAGAGAGAATCCATATGGAAACCATATTGCCTTGTATGACCTAGCCTTGGAAATAATGCAGTGTTGCTTCAATCACATTCTATTTATTGAGGCAGTTTTAAAGACTTAAGATTAATGGGAAAAGATATAAATCTTCTTCCACCTTTTGATGCAAGAATGGCAAGGTTTGGAAGAGGAGAGGTAGAACTCGAAATATCATAGGGGTCTTTTTTGAAAAATAAAATCTGACATCACCATCCAAGTCTAAAGTCCTCCTGGAACCTTACAACATCTTTGACAATTCAGTCTCATACTACTTTTCATTCCTGATATCTAACCGCCTCTTCACACTTTGCTTCCAATCCAGTTAAGAGAGTCGTGCCCATATCAAAGATTCTGGGCACAGCTTTCCCCCTCTGAAATACAACCTAATGCAAATTCAAGCTATTCTTCAAAGAGCACCCCTATTGTGACTCTATGAACCAGAAAGAAACCCCAATTTAAACTGGCTTAACCAAATAGAGAATGTATTGCCTCAAGAAACTAAACACTCCAGAGGAGAAGCTATCTTTGCACATGCCCCAAGAAGCTCCGAACTCTCATCATCCTTTCTGTTTACAACCATAGAGGAACAGGATGTCTTTCTTCTAATGCTCCCAAACAATTCCTAAGATTTACTCTAATTGGTCCACTTAGGTCATGTGCCCAACCTTGCACCAGATTCTGGGGTCAGAGGAAGGAATTATACTGAGAGGAAGAGGTGGTTCTTCCTAAAGAAATATACATTACTGTTACCAGAATGTGGAAGAAATAGAAGTTCAATTCCAGAGTCAGGGGTTTTTCATTGCTAGAGTAGTGGAATGTTGAAGATGGAAGGAACTACAAGGATTATTTGACTCAACACCTTCATTTTACATATGTGAAAACTCAAAATTCAAAAAGATGGAATGACTTGCCTAAGTTGCATACAGCGGCATAGCATCAGGGCTGAGACTAAAGCCCTGTGTTCTGACTCCCCAGGCCAGAGGGTCTTTGTATAACCTGGTCTTAATAGACATCAAGATTATATTTTAAACTTCAATTTTGTGTTCTAAAAAACAGCAAAACCTGGAGTCACATGGGGTTCAAATTCTATCCACTCACTTGCTCTATGAATTTGGACAAGTGACTTAACCCTTCTGAGCTTCCATTTCTCATCTGTGAAATATAGTAATAACAGCTATCTTGTAGGGATTTTGTTGGGATTAAATTAGATACTGTGGAAATAAAGATTCTAGCAAAAAAGGAAGCGCTCATTAAACAGTAGCTATCATTTATATCTCTTGCCATATTTATTGGGATTTGACACATACTATGTTTTTATTCCAAACTTGATGTTTGACTAACAATTCTTTTCATAGGTGTGGGGGTTGTGATTTACATCATCTAGAGCATTTTATTAAGTCAGTGAAATTCCTTGCCCTTTAACAGTTTCAAACAAATATTAACAACCAAAAAGGACCTATTTAATCCAAATTAGATAGAGTTACAAGGAGCATTTCTTGGACTTTTAAACACCCTTTTGTAACATTGCCTTTGGGAATCTAAGTGTAGGACAGCAGAAATTTTATATGTTGTCAGTTCCATGTGCTTCTGTATTTTAGTTTTTTTTTTTAATATTTTATTTATTTATTTGACAGAGAGATAGAGAGAGCACAAGTAGGCAGAGAGGCAGGCAGAAGGAGAAGGAGAAGCAGGCTCCTCGCTGAGCAGGGAGCCTGATGTGGGGTTCGATCCCAGGACCCTGGGATCAATACCTGAGCAGAAGGCAGCCGCTTAACTGACTGAGCCACCCAGGCGTCCCTGTATTTTAGTTTTTGCTCTTGAATTCAGGCAGGACTGACATGTGATGATGCGTTTAGTGATGACAGTCCAAATAGTCTGACTGCCTTTAAGGCAATGTTTATGGGTACATAACCCAGATATGATACACATGACTCACTAGGGCCATATAAATCACTGGTATTTTACATCAAGCCAAGATTTTTTTTTTGGCATCCCATGTTTCAAGTACTCACATTGTTCCCTTTAAACTTTCCATGCTTGTGTTGTGATTGACAACAAAAAGAGTTTTGTATGTCTTGCCTACTTGGACAAAGGTCAGTAATTTTACTGACCGTCCCCCTCCCCGCAAGAGATGTACATATGGTTCTTTAAAAGTACAGATCCATATATTTTCTTATATATTCTTTTCAAGAACTTACAATGGCCATAAAATGTAATTTAAACAACAAATTATTTCTAACAGATATTTGTATTTTATTTTTTTAAGATTTTATTTATTTATTTGACACAGAGAGAGAGAGAGAGAGAGAGAACAAGCAGGGGGAACTGGAGAAGCAGGTTCCCTGCTGAGCAAGGAGCCTGACATGGGACTTGATCCCAGGACTCCAGGATCATGACCTGAGTTGAAGGCCAATGCTTAACCGACTGAGCCCCTCAGGCACCCTAACAGATATTTTTAATAGAATTGATATGACATATGTCAGAGTCTGGTAAATAGGAGGTTTGCAAGATATTACAGCAACTATTATTTGCATCCTTCTCCATATTTAATGTCATTTGACACATTATAGGTTCATAATCAGTACTTAGTTTTGAATGATGGATTATTTTTCCAATGAGAAGTGCTTATTATTTACACCAGCTAGTGCATAGGCTGGATCTGGTACTATAGGCAGAAATTGTTGTTTGGCTCACCAATGCAGAGATCGCAGATTCTACAGGTGTCATATAATAGCCATAATAATTTTTATTATGAAATATTTCTTGGGTATCTATAATGTACTAATTATAAGATTAAGCATAAAACTAGTCATGGTCCCTTTCTAAAGGCCTACTCTAGGTTTACCTTGAAGACTACCAATATTTGACCTTTAAATTAAAGGAAGAAAACTCAGTAGCAAATAAGAAGACTAAACATGTGAAGTATTCGTATTTCTTTCATTGGTCCTTGAGTGAGACTGAAACCAGATATGGCTGTGGAAGAAGTAGAATTCATCTTTGATTTTATTGAGGTCTTTACCAAGTTCCTTCTTAAATTTCCTTTACCCTTCCCACTAATGCATGTCAATGCAACTTGCTTCCCATGTATTAAAATTTAACTACTCAAAAGATCTAAAGATTTTCCTATTAAGATGTAAAAATATCTGCCTTAGGTAAGGACACCTAAACTACCATTCTCACTGGATGGCACAAGGTATAAATAACTAGTAGAATTTTAGTCTTCAGCCTTCAGTTGTGTGTTGGGAGAGCATCAGGTGGAGAGGGAGAGGATAATGAGGTTCTTGGAGAGTATTTTTGAGGGCAGTAGGTATTCACCTGTAATTGAACCACTTGAATGGGTGTCTATCTTACCTATTCTTAATTTAGCCTTTCCTACAAGGTACTCCTTGCTACATTTTACTATACTAACCAAGAAAGGTTTTGTGATGAGTCATTGGCAAAGATATCCAAGTATCCTTCTCAGAAAATGAAAACATAAACTCCAATAACAAGAGATCTCTAGAAGACCTCAATCCTACCACCAAAATGTAATCATTCTATGACATTTAAAGCTGAAAATAATTTCACTTCCTCTTTAAGGATTTATGAAACTGACATGAAAGGATTTTTCTACTTCCACTTTTACTTTTCTAAAATCTCTTCTTCATATTGCAGCAAGAGCAAAACATAAATCAGATCACATCATTCCCCTGCATAAAAACCTCCAGTGGTTTTCCATCACACTTAAAATAAAATCAAAATGCTTACTGTGGCCAATAGGCACCCTGCCTACATAGCACTCTCTCCCACATTGACCGTGTCCTGGACATCCCAGAGTTCTGTCTGTTCCTTGACATGTCAAGAGCACTCCCACCCTAGGGCCTTTGCTCTTGCCTGGGTCTTCCCTTAGATTGTTACATGGTGGTTTCCTCTGTTATCCAGGCCTGCCCAACTGCCACCCCTGTAACAGACTTTCTCTGACCGGTTGCTGTAAAGTAACCTTTCCTTTGCCCCCTCTCCCATCCTGCTTGCCCACATCATACTTTGTTCTACATATATTACAGTATTTATTCCTCTGTAAGAAGCTTGTTTGTTTTCTGTTAACCCCAAGTAAGCTCTATGAAAACTGCCTTTCTTCTTCAACATAATATCCCCAGCCTCTAGAGCACTGCCTGGGATTTTTGAGGTACTCAATACCTATCGATTAGATAAAATGCATGGTGGTGACTCAAGTCTATAATATAAAAATTACAAATACTATAACATATAAAATATAGAGTTTGGAGTCCTTCTTTTAAAGCTGTATAAGAAGAACAATCTAGAGTTTAGGTTCAGAGCCAAATGGTCACCTCTGGTATAGATGGCATGAAGTGGAAACTCACATAAAAGGGTCAGCAGTGGTGGGGATGTCATAGGTCACACATACATTCCCACAGGCCCTCAGTAAGCCAATGGACTAGAAGTCAAAACAAGTCTTGAAAAGAATAATTTTAGCCCTACAACTGACAACTCTGTTGTGAACCTTTGTAGGCCTATAGAAGAGATAAAATATTGCATGGAAGATGTCAAAACATTTACAATGTGTTATTATTAAAAATATCACATGATGTGCTTTAAAGTAACAGTTACATTTTCTTGTGGCAGGTTCTTTCTGTCAAGATCTCATCTGTTTCTGCAAGGTGATTATTCCTGTGTTCCTGATGAAGAAACCAAGGTTAAGAGAGGTTAATAACGTCCACAGGATAAACAGAGCAGAGATAGGCTTTGGGATATCCTCTTTGGCTCTAACGTTTTTAAAATATTCAAAAATGATTGTTATGAATATCTTCAGACAGAATAAATATGCTCTCCTCCTCCACAGTTTTCACGGAGTCTTAGGAGAAGGGAAGAGAGAAGTTTTCCTTGAGTAGAGAGAGCAGGAGAATGGAATTGGTGACAGCTGGAAACAAAATTCTAAGATAAGTGATGATTTTAAATGGAGCATGAGAAATATTTTGCTGTTCAATGTGCTGTGTACCTCCTCTCCTAAGACATCTTCAGCAAGAGCACCATTTTTGGGCTTGTTTTTTTTTTCTTGGATGCGAAACTGAAGTGGAAAGGGCCTCAAAAAAAGAGAGTCAGTTCAAGAGTCAGCTTCTGGGACAGAAAAAGCAGTGACTTTGGACTCAGATGGTCTCAGGTCTGCAAAAGAGCTCTTATCCTCAGCCTTAGTTTCCTCTTCTGTAAAATAGTGGGTGAGAGAGAGAGAGGGGAAGTATCTTTTTTTGCTTCTGGAACAGAAAAGCAGTGACTCTGGACTCAGATGGTCTCAGGTCTGCAAAAGAGTTCTTTTCCTCAGCCTTAGTTTCCTCTTCTGTAAAATGGGAGGTGAGAGAGAGAGGGGGGAAGTATCTTTTTTTTTACAAAGTTATTGTGAGAATTAAATAACACCCATAAGGGGCCTGGTATGGAGCTTGGCATATTCTGTATCTTTTTTTTTTTTTTAAGATTTTATTTATTTATTTGACAGAGAGAGAGACAGTGAGAGAGGGAATAAAAGCAGGGGAGCGGGAGAGGGAGAAGCAGTCTTCCTGGCGAGCAGGGAGCCCGATGCGGGGCTCGATCCCAGGACCCTAGGATCATGACCTGAGCCAAAGGCAGATGCTTAGTGACTGAGCCACCCAGGCACCCCAGAGCTTGGCATATTCTAGTCCATGTTCATTCCCTTCCCCTTATATTGAACTAGAATTGTTTTCTCTGGAATTCCCATGAGTTGGTTCTTGTTCTACTCTGCAGAATCTGAAAGGATTCTATCACCTTTTTCATGTGATAAAGCTCTAGTTTGTCTAGAGCTTTCAAGAAAAGAAAATGCGTATCAACATCTCTGTATCAATTGCTCTCAAGCCTAAAATGACTTCATTTTTCAATTACTGTTTTTACTACCCAATTAAAAACACTTTTAAGAAAGAATCAAGATAAAGATTAAAAGTGAATCTACATACTGAACAAATCCTTCAAATATTAAGGAATAAGATAAGTATACATCTCACCAGGCAGCTTTTCTAAAGGCAAAGGATCTAATTTGGTAATTAGTTAACCTTATTGAGCACTCACTGTGTGTCAAGGATGTACCAGGTCTTCTGTATTTGGCTGCTTTTAGCTACAAATAACTGAATACAAAAATAAAAGTGGCTTAAACAATGAGAAATATTATCCAGCCCCCCTCCCAAAACAAATTCCCAAGATAGGCAGTTGCAGGGATGCCTCAGTGGCTCAACAATGTGCAGGACCCAACCTTTTGTCATCACTCACCTTCACGTTACACTGGTTCTTTGCAAGATGGCTCAGAAGTTGCAGGCTCACACATAGACGTAACAGCATTGGTTGAAGAAGGCATTTTCTCTTGGGTGACTCCTCTTATTATGGAGGAAAATCTTTCCCAGATCCATCTTCCAAGGCTTTTCCCCAAGTTCCATGGGTCAGAACAGCATCACATCGCCATGCCTTAAGCCTGTGCTTCCCAATTTTTTCACATCATGATACAAACAGGGGTCCAACATACAGGGGTACCTGGGTGAGGCTGTTTGTGGCCAGACAGGACAGTCTCAGGTTTCAGCAGCTGACCCTTATTCAAATATTCCAAGGGCTTAAGAGATCAATACTTTGTTACATTTCTAACCCATTCAGACCCTACTCTGAAGACTCCCTAGGACTTGGCCTGTGGTGTTCATGGGGATCCCCATTTCTCTTAAAAGATCCAGGAGGAGTCACAGTGGCCACACAGGATGGCTGGCTCCTATCTGCTCCACCCCGATGGGGCGCCTCAGTGATGTCACACAGGACCGGGTTCTCTAAGCCTTTTCATTCTGTGACAGTCCTTTAAAGACCTCAGTTTTTCATGACCTTTATGGTGGGGGGGGAGGGGGAGGATGGAGGCAAGAGGGCCAGGTGGGGGGCACACCCCCCACCGAAAAAATTAATTTAGGGGCACTATCCACTGATACGTATTGCTTCAGGAGAAAGTGGGTAGCAGAGGCTGTAATTTGGACTAAGCTAAGAAAAAGCGAGAAGAGAAGAATGGGGAAAAGAAGGGCAAAGGGGACTAAAAAAGAACAGAAGAAAGGGAGAAGAGTGATAAGGAGAAAAGAGAGAAGAGGAGGACGGATGAAGAGGATATTTGTGAGAAAGACTCGTGGAACAGGTAGTGAAGTAGGAGGAGGAAGGAAGAGTTGAAGCTCTGTTCTGCTTGGCTTCGTGACCCCTGAGTAGTGGTTGACTTCAGTGTGAGAGGATGGATGGCTCAGGTGAGGGGAATTCTCAGGTGCTCCCCCAAGGGATCACTTAAATTGCTGACCTCGATTTTGAGAGGCCCAAGCCAGGCTGTCTCAAGGGACTCTCCTGGATGGATTCACAATAGTAATTTGGGAACAAGCAATGTAACCTTCACTTTAAATTGTGATTCTGGAGGAAAAGAGGAGAGGGTATTGCTAACCAGATTAAGCTTCAGACTCCTCACCTCAGCCCCCATCCTCACCCCATGCCTCCCAAGTACTAAGCTAATAGCACACAGTTAAATTCAGGACTTGAAAGCCAATCTTCCAGAAAATCTTCTTCCTCTTTGGTAATTGAAATGTAAACAGATTTCCAAAGCAGCGTAGGATAGTTTTACAATATGCCTATAAGAAATTACTAAAATACAATTATGAGAATATATTCTCACTGAGGTTTCACAGAAACTCATATGAACATCCCAAATACACGTCAGAGGCCCCCTATAGTTTAAACAAAAAGAAAACTTTTAAGTCTCTTTTTTCTTTCTTTCTTTTTTTTTTTAAGATTTTATTTATTTGACAGAAAGAGACACAGTGAGAGAGGGAACACAAGCTGGGGGAGTGGGAGAGGGAGAAGCAGGCTTCCTGCGGAGCAGGGAGCCTGATGCGGGGCTCGATGCAGGGCTCGATGCGGGGCTCGATCCCAGGACCCTGGGATCATGACCTGAGCCAAAGGCAGACGCTTAACAACTGAGCCACCCAGGCTACCCTTAAGCCTCTTTTTTCAATGTCCTTTCCTCCCTTCTAAATAGTTGGGTTTGGTCTATAGCATAATATTTCAGTAACATAATATTTAATATAATAAGGAACGGGATATTATAATATCAAGCATATTTATTCAGACAATATTAAGATATCTTTGTTCCAAACTTTAAAATGTTATCTGATAACCCATGAGTTTCCTAGTTCATACCAAAATGTCCCTGCAAGCTGTATCCAGATATAAGAAATAGTAGGAAGGTACAGCTTTATCAGCAGTCTGTGGTACACTGTGCAGCCTCCTTAAAAATCTCTTTACGCTCTTATTTTCTATTCTTCTGCCTCTTCTGCTATAATTGACCCAGATTCTCCTGCAAGTGTAGAACAGAGAGAAGAAAAGATATGGAAGCCTAAAGGAAGGAAGCAGAAAGATAAGCAAGTCCTTCAAGTTCTCTATGGTCCACTACTGTCATTGGCTACCCAGGCTCTGCCTTAGGAATAAGAAAATTTGCTTTCCAGGGGCACTTCACATAGTGGTTGCCACATGGGCTTTTTAATTTTACAATTGTAATGAGTCTACTAGCATGCTAATCATGCTGTTACTTGTCTTAAGTATTAGGGATTTCAATACAGCGCAGTTTCAAAGATCTTTGATCTAATTTCCCTTTTTTTTTTTTTTTGGCAAGTGTACAGAGAAGTAATTAGGAACTGTATCCTCAGATGATACTGGGACCAAATGCATAAGTGAATTTTATTTTCACATTGTATACCTGGAAAAGATCCATCTTCCTCTTACTCTAAGAAATTCTAACGCCATAGATAGTGGGGAGAGTGATTTTTGGGTTTCTTGAAGAATTGGCCAGCCAGGGACTATTTGGTGAAACTGTTTTATCCTGTTGTCAGGTTCCAGGCCTAAATGTGAAAGGAACAGAATCTTCTCAAAAAAGTCATGTAGAAAAAATTGGAGATGGCTTTCACAGCTTCAAAAACAGTTAAGTGTACGCTGAATGACAGAAAGAATAAACAGATTGCTTTTGATCTAAGAGTTGGGGCAACAAAGTCCTTTTAGGATATACAAAGTAACAGGGTATAAATTGCTACAGTGAGTTTCTGAGATAAAATGGAGAGGCCTCATCACAAGTTTACCTTCTTATTGGCCAGAACACAATTTGACTAATATTTTCAGGTGCTCTTTTTAAAGTACTTGCCTCCTACAGTGAAGTATCTGCTTTTTTCTTTGTATATACGAGACCATCTTTTTAAAACACGGATTTTTCTTTTAAACTTCTCTTCCAGCCAGCGTGGTATAGGTCACATCCATGAACAGGTTAAGCCTCTGACAAGAGAGGGAAAGACACCCCGGCCAATGGGAACGCATGCTGGTGATGTATTGCTCCCAGTTCTGATTCATTGGCCGCCTAGGGTTTGTCATTCTATCCCGGCGTCTGCAAACAGCGTGGGTCGGTTTTCTGTAGTCCAGCTAGCTAAACTGGATTTTGGCCGCTTGCATGTGCAGTTTCAATTAGGTTCACTTGATCTCTAACTCTTAACAGAAGCAGCTGTTACGTTTCTGATCATTCTCAAGAAAAATCTTGCGTTCCTTAAACCTTGCAGGAGGTCGTTGGAGGTCCCCTGTGACAGAATCACATGACTGTCTAACATGTGCAAATAAATACAAGGTGGAATCCGATGAGCTACAGATGGAAAACCTGCCAGAAACTCAGAGCATGTGCCCCGTGCGTGTATCAGCCGCAGTCGCGTGTGGGTGGGTGGTGGTAGGGTGTGGCTGCCCTTCGGGACCAGAGGTGTGTGGTTGGGGCACCTGCGTGGGGCTCCCGGGGTCACTGGCGAGGGTGGCTCCAGAGGCCTCGGGCCCCGGGGGAGGGGGTCTGGCGGCTGCCTGGGTGCAACAGTGCGTTCAAGCCGCAGCCGCCAGGGGGCAACGAGGCCGCGACCGCGTCCGAGAGAGGTCGAAAGCACGGGGTCGGTCCTCCGGGTTCTGAGAACGGCGTCTTTGCTGGGAGTGGGGTGTGTATTCAAGACAAGTGGAAGCGCGGGGCGGGAGGAGCCGACGCCCTAGGGGGAGCTCCCGAGTCCGGGCTCGACAGACTGCCGGGTTTGGAGGAGCTCTCGATGGCCAGGGCTCCTTACGCTTACACACTCTGTCCAGCCCCCAGGGCCGGGGGCATAAGGGCCCCAGTCCCGGTTCCGATCCGGGATTCGGATGCTCCCTTCGGCCTCAGCCTGGGGCCCCGGCCGCGAGGGGGCTGCGGCGAGAGAAGCTGGGTAGGGCAGTGATGTCATCTGCGGCCGCCCCTCCCCCGCCTGCCGGCCCTCGCCGCAGTTCCTGCCCAACGACATCCGGGTCTCTCCAGCTGCTCCGCCGCGCCGCAGCTGTAGCGGCCGCCGAGCCCGCGGGGCGGGGCGGACAGAGGAGTCGGGGAGGGGCAGCACGGCGCCGTCGTGAGCGCGCCTGCGCGGGGACGCGCTCGAGGCGGCGGCGGCGGCGGCGCTAGGGGCGGGAGCGCGCCCGGGAGCGAGGGAGCAGTGGTCTCGGCGCCGGCCCGGCCCGCAGCTTCGGGTGTTCGGGCGGCTGCAGCGCCGGAACGGGTGGTTGGGGAGGGGGGTGGGGGGGCGCCAGGCAGGTGGGGCGCGAAAGCGATGAATCTTCGGATCTTCCTCCTCCTCCTCCGGGACCCGCTCTCCGCCTCCCGCTCCAACGCCCGGATGATCTGAGCCGCGAGGGCGCCGAGAGCGGGGGGCCCGGACGCAGCCCGGCTCCTCCCCTCCTCCGCCCCCTCCCCGGCCTGACCTGGCCGGCGGCCGCCGCGGTGACCCCCTTCCAGCCCCCTCCCCGGCCGCCGTCGCCACCGCTGCCTTGGCCAACCAGGGACCTGCCAGCCCGCGGCTGCTCCTGGTAAGCGCGACGCTCGGGCCGAAGGCGGGCGGGCGGGCGGGCGGGCGGGCGGCGCGGGCCTGCGCGGCGGCGGTGGCGGCCAGGCCTGGGCCTGGGGCCTGTAAACAAGCCGGGCGTCTGCCCGGGCGCTCCCGGGAGGAGACACGACAACTCCACCCCCTGGCCCGGCCTCCTCCCCGAAGCCGGGCGGCGGGCCGCAAGGGGTTAACGCTCAGCGAGGGCGGTGGCGGCGGCGCGGGGAGGGGGCGCGACCCTCCCGCCGCCGAGGCCCGGCGGGTGTTTGTGGCCGCGACGCGGGCGAGAGCCCCAGGCCAGCCTGGCCCGCGAACGGCGGGCGGAACTTTTCCGAAACGAAGAGTAGGGCGTCGCGGCGCCCCCACCCGCAGGGCCGCCCAGGGCTCCAACCCCTGGGAGGGAGGCCTGGAGAAAGGAGGGGGTAGGCTTCCTTTGGACCGCACTTAGCCTCGAGACACCAAATTCTGGAGGATTTGCTTCAGGTCTTAGAGGGGTCTGAGCTGAGAGTGAGGCTCCTTGAGAACTCAAGTCTGTGATGCCTCCAGTTCATTCATTACATCGAACAAATCCATTGAAGTAAATCACACTGATTTCTTGTACTTTTAACTGTAAATTGTGTGATAAAGTTCTTAATGTTAGAGTTTGGTGGTTGAGGTATGGTTCTGTTCTGCTTGTAGATTTAAATATTGAAACACAGCTGGCTGTGGAGAGCCTTCTACCAACCGCAGTTTAGATAACGTTTTGAAAATTTCATCACCTGAGGTATTTTTCCTTGTCTCTTCTCAAGCACCGCATGGTACTTACAATCCACAAAGGTCGTACTTAAGTTGTCCAAGCCAAGAAATGTATGCGCCGCCCCCATCCCTACCCCTGAATTTTCGGCAGATTGCATTAATGAGCGGAATGAATTTTAGTGATTTGTAGAGTGATGGGAGGTGTAAAAATCAGTGGGATATAGGTATTATTTTCTCAGAGTAGGTGATTTTGACATTATTGAAAGAAATTAAAAATTTTTTAAATTGTGAGGAAAAAGGCTTAATCTTTTCAAACTTGCGTATTGGGATTTTAAACACAACCAGTTTTTAGATGCAAAGAGCTCTGAAGAGTAAGGGGATTTATTTATTTAAACGGTACTCTGCTGAGCCTTAGGGGTTCCACAGCTCCCAGGAGTTCAGCAGGGCTTACTCCCCAATTCCTCTTTAACTGGAACAACTTCACTTTTATAACTTTTATATTTTTACATATTGGGCCTTTTACAAATATTGTATTTCTGTAACACTTTAGAAAACTGATTAGGGAGATAGTGACCCACCCCACTGCCAATTTTCTAATCATAGATGTTACCTTTGATTAAATGTTTCTTTGTCAGTAAATAATTTGAACCACAAAGTAGCATTCCTTGCCTGATGTTATAGTTCTGTTCTTATGTGTAACTCACATATATCTGAATAAACATTCAATCATGTAGGGATGATTACTTTTTAGCTGCAAGTTGGCGGCAGTGACACATTATTGAAAGTATAGTGAGAAGTGCACATGGAAGTTACTAAAGACATTTTTGATGTGATATCATCAAACATTTTTCATATTAGTGAAGTAATTTTATTATGGGAGAGGTATATAAGACCAGGAAGTTTGGCTAGCTACCTCAGTATATATTTGAGAAATAAAAGGGTTGAATGCCAGAGTCATTAAAATTTCTTTTTTAGGCGCACCTAGGTGGCTCATTTGGTTAAGCTTCCAACTCTTGCTCTCAGCTCAGGTCTTTTATTCCAGGGTCGTGAGTTCAAGCTCCACCTTGGGCGCTATGCTGGGCTTGGAGCCTACTTTAAAAAACATTTTTTTTCTTGGGGCGCCTGGGTGGCTCATTCGTTAAGCATCTGCCTTCGGCTCAGGTCATGATCCCGGGGTCCTGGGATCAAGCCCCGCGTGGGGCTCCCTGCTCGGCGGGAAGCCTGTTTCTCCCTCTTCCACTCCCCCTGCTTGTGTTCCCTCTCTCGCTGTGTCTCTGTCAAATAAATAAATAAAATCTTTTAAAAAAAAATTTTTTTTTCTTTTTTGGTGGAAATTTACATAAATTTCTTTAAACATTCTTTTTTTTTTAAACACAAGTTGTATGTTTTCATATTTCAGTTTGAAAGGCTGGAATGATGACCATAATTACAGTATAACCTGTTGAAGGGAACACTGTACTAGGAGATAAGAATTGTTTAGTCATGACTGTGCTCCAAAATGTCTGTGTCCATGGACAAGTCCTTTAACCTTTTGAGTCTCAGTTTACAAATCAGTAAAGCCAAAGTGGTAAACTGTATTATCAAATGCATGGCCAGTTGTTAAATTTTTTTATTCTGCTAACATTGTCTATTCAAAATGCCTTGACCAAGTGCCTGGTATCTGCCAGGCACTTAGATGTTTCAGTATTCTATTTTTTTTTTTTTAAGATTATTTATTTATTTATTTATTTGACAGAGAGATAGAGAGCACAAGTGGGCAGAGAGGCAGGCAGAGGGAGAGGGAGAAGCAGGCTCCCTGCCGAGCAGGGAGCCTGATGCGGGGCTCTATCCCAGGAGACTGGGATCATGACCTGAGCCGAAGGCAGCCGCTTAACCAACTGAGCCACCCAGGTGCCCCAGATGTTTCAGTATTCTAAATCTGCATGTTATTTAAAAATAAGTGTCTTCCATAAAAGAATTTTAAGTTGGTGGTTGATGTTTAGGGGTGATATTCTTGTAGGCAGGCTTTATTGATTTTTCTGTTGGGATTGGGAAGTCTAGAAAAACTCTTGGGAGGAAGAAGGGTGGGGATTCCACAAGAGAATGGGTGGTTGAGACTGCAGGTTTGAACAAGCACAGGACCCTTGGTAGTTTGATGTGAAGGGCATTATAAGAACACATTTTGAAGATGTTTCTGTGAGTTCAAGCTGGGTCTTCCTTATCTTGACTTGTTAATACACCTTTGTCTGAAAATTTGTTTCCTAATACCTAATTTTTTTTAAGATTTGATTTATTTTTAGAGAACGAGAGCACAAGCAGAGGGGAGGGGAGGAGCACAGGGAGAGGGAGAAGCAGACTCCCCGCTGAGCAGGGAACCCACCGTGGGACTCAGTCCCAGGACCCCGGATCATGACCCGAGCCAAAGGCAGACTCCCAACCAACTGAGCCACCCAGGTGCCCCTAGTACCTACTTTTTTTCAAAGGAATCTATAGCAACGTTGTGTTGTCACATGGTAAACATTGCTAAGCAGTTACCAAAAACTTACTGAATTTGTTCAGATTATACTTAGACTATTTATTATAGTAGCTAATAAAATGTGTAGCCAATTCTGGCTTAGCTGTGAATGCTTATTTATTTAATAATTTAAAACTAAAGACTGACATATGTCCACAGGAAGCTTGTTGTCCCTGTAATGCACACCCATAAGAGCTGGATTGATTTCTTAAGGTGGAAGTCCATGATCATGTAGATATAATTATAGGGTGATATTTTGATGATCGACCCCACCCCCCCATGATTATCTAACTTTTGCCTGGGCACCTGACTCTTGAGTGGTACTGATTACTTTCCATCCTTAGATCAGAGGAGGAGGCAGCCATGTAAGAAAGTCGGCTCAAGTGGAGTCCTGTAAGAGTTAAGCAAGAAGATGAAATAAGGTGTGGCCCTGTGAAATGTGTGGACCTTGGGTGAGGGGAAGGTGTGAGGCAACTAGGTAAAAGTTTGTATCTTCCTGTACCTTAGGTAGTAACTTTATGCCAGAATGTGTTCTGTCTTTCATTTCAAATACTGTCGGTGACAAATTTTTAAAATTCAGTTGCTTCATTTATTATTGCACTATTAGCCAAGAAATTCTCTGAATTTCTACCTGGGATTATTAACCACCCTTATATGAAAGGAGCTTGGGTTAAATTACATAAAAATCAAAAGGTTGATTATATTCTTCTTTTGCTCTTTTTAATGTCGAATGTACAAGTAACAATTTTATATTTTACTGAGTCTCCAGAATAGATTCTTTGATGATTTTGACCTTTGCATGTCCTAGCTATCTATGTACTACCTAGATAATCTCTTTACCTAGCTTTTCTTTTGCTGAGACAGGTAGGAGGAGCTAGAGAAAGGAAACGATTAAGAGAGGTGAACTTCTGTATACCTTTATCTAAAATGTAATAGACTAGAATTTTTTTAAGAAACTGAGAGAAGAGTACTAGATGTTAATGTGTATTAATAGACTACTGATACTATGTTTATGAAATTAGAGGTGTCTTAAACATTCCTTGAATAAATGTGTGATAAAGGAGGGAGCTTGAGTTTATAATTTTTAATATGTTTATTTGGAATCCATTGATCAAGTTTATGTAGTATTCATATTTAGGATCTGGATTGAAAGTCATTAGAGTTTTTGTAGCTGATATGATTTGAATTAAAATCCTATGAGAACAAACTACTTCTAGATACAGAATAAAGAAATAATAAAAGCCAGAGTGTATTGACCATTTGTCAGGCTTTAATTTTCCCCACAACCCTCTAAAGTATGGGATGTTATTTCTGTTTTACAAATGAAGAAACATAGATTCAGAGAATCTAAGTAACATACCACAATCAGAGCTGTGTAGTTATAAAGTTATTTTCAAAATATTCCTGATTGAATTTTTCCCAACTAGATGAGCCTTCTTGTTCCTAGAAATCAAAAATTGAGAAGCTGAATGTTAACACTATGATTCAGATTCCTAGAATTAAAAGACACCTTATAAATTTATGTATAAATTAAGTCTTCCAATACAGGAGTCTCTTCTGAAACCTTCAGAAAAGATTTAAGAAGTTAGGTTCATTTTCTCATTCTCTTAAGTTTCCGAAGTCAACAGAGCTAAACAATTTTATGTCTTCAACTATCATTGTTTAGATTGAGGAATGGAATCAATATTAAATTCTCAAATGGTTGATATCCTTAATGAAGGACTAAGGGAAATGTTTCTAAGTACATACATTAAAGACTTTAGAGAGGAGGTGATGGTAAAATTTTCTAGTGGGGTGATTTGGGGCAAGCTCCTTGATTTCTCTAAGCCTCAGTTTTCTTACCTGTCTTATGGGAAAGCCTTTCTCATAAGGTGTTCTTTTTTTTTTTTAAGATTTTACTTATTTATTGGAAACAGAGAGAGAGCATGAGAGGGGGGAGGATCAGAGGGAGAAGCAGACTCCCCGCAGGGAGCCCAATGTAGGACTCGATCCTGGGACTCCAGGATCATGACCTGAGCCGACAACCAACTGAGCCACCCAGGTGCCCCTCATAAGGTATTCTTGAAGATTAAGTGAGATGATTGTGTAAAATACTTGACGTTTTCTACCATGAAGAAAGTACTAAATAAACAGTAGTTGCTATTGAGTTTGTGAAATCTTGAGATACAGGAATAGAGATTTACTGAGTGTGAGTCTTTGAGTACAGTTTTAGCAGTGAGCCTGGAAACCATACTGTAAGAGATTGAGTAGAGACTTCAGAAGAAGTTATAAAGATTGTGGGCATCTAGAATTTATATATAAAAGTTAAATGTTAAGAGGTAATGGAAGAAAAAGTTGAGTATGAGTAGATTTATTTGAGTATATGAAGCTGGAGAGGTCATGCATTTGGAGTTAATGGTTAGGTGGGAATAGATGGTTAAATAGAGGATAATGAGTAAGAGTAATAGCAAAGGTGAATGTTCAGAGTAGAATGATCAGTAAGTGAAGAAAAACAAGGGTTGGTATTTTGAAGAAAAGTTACAGTTTATGATTAGACATGGGCAAGAAGATACTGCTATGGAAAAAAATGCAAGAGAGAGTAAGAAAACTAAATTCTAATTAATTCAGTTCTTGTAAAAAAAAATAGTCTTTATAGAAAAGGTATTAAGGCTTTACAGGTGGGTCCTGTGTTATTTAAGGTTGAAAAATTGTATTAGAATAGTACAGATCTTAATTACTTCATACCCAAACCGTGCTTTTAGCACTCCAGCTGGTCTTTCCCACTTTCATTTTGTGCTGCATCTCCCTTCTCCATTCTATAAACCATCACAAACTTTTTCTAAAAAACTATTTGTATCATATTATTTCTGTGCTTGATATACTTTGTGATTCGTTTTCATCTAGGATAAAGTTTAGAATTCTTTGCTGGGCTTTTGACACTTTCCGTAATTGAACTTGAGGATTGATCTGTTTCTTTCTCTCTCTTTTTTTTTTAAAGATTTATTTATTTATTTTGGAGAGAGAGTGGGAGGAGAGTGAGTGGGGGGAGGGGCAGCGGGAGAGAATTTCAAGCAGACTCCCCACTGAGGGGGGAGCTAGACGTGGGACTCGGTCATGAGATTGTGACCTGAACCAAAATCACAAGTCAGATGCTTAGCCAACCGAGCCACCCAGGCGTCCCAGGATTGATCTGTTTCAGCCAAACCAGTACACTTGCCATCTCTGGAACACACCCTATCCTTTTATCTCAGTGGATTCTTGTTCATGCTAATTGGTAGGTTGGATTCTTGCCCTTCTTTTTCCCCTCTATCAAAGCTCATTTCTTTTTCTTTTTCTTTTTTTAAGATTTTATTTATTTATTTGACAGAGCGAGACACAGCGAGAGAGGGAACACAAGCAGGGGTAGTAGGAGAGGGAGAAGCAGGCTTCCCGCGGAGGAGGGAGCCCGATGCGGAGCTCGATCATGAAGCTCATTTCTAATATTTCATCTTTCACAAAGCCTTCTCTGATCACAGTGTTTCATCTCTCATTTCTCTGTACTTTTACAGCAGTATCTATTGTATTATTTGTTAGGCTTTAGTTGTATACTTTATTACTAGGTATTTGTGTTCTAATTATAACTGTGTGTTCAATTTAATTATAAAACTGGGAAGGGGAAAATACAATAACTTTTTATTATCCCAAAGCTTACCACAATGCCTTGTGGATAGTAGATATTCAGATATTTTGTAAATATTAGGCAAAATCTACCTGAGAGTGGAAGTGATTGCTATAGGAGGTGGTGGAAACAGTTCAGAGCTTTCGGGTAGCAGACATTTCTGACTTTTCTTCCTATATATTATTTTGGCTGAACCTGGGTATTTAAGTGTGAAGATTATACATATCAGAAATGTGGCAGAGTTCTTATGTTGGTATAGATAATTAGGTTGATTGATTCTAGACCTAAAGGTTTCATTTTAACTTCCAGTGTTTTCACTTTGAGGGTTAATAGGACATTCATAGTCATGCGTCTCTTTCCAGAGTTATATTTGCAGATACTACAAACTAGGCAACCTTTTAAATGGGAGTTGTGGAGTCACAGTAATTAGATGACGTATTAGTTAAAGAAGGGAGATAACTTTGAACTGATTTAATTTGAACCAAAACCATAATACATGAATAGTCTATGTTCATATAAACCTTAAAGCTAAATTTTAAACCATATCAAACTGTTAAACTCTTTCCAGTATTTGGAAAATGCATAGTAAAATTTCCTTTATTGAATTTTTAAATGGATAATTTTATATAGGCAGTCTGGTTGCTAAGACCCATTTATTGGAGTATGATACTAACGAGACCAGAATGATCAATTTGATTCTTGTGCGACTTTTAAGTTTTTCTAGCTTTAACATTAGCTACTAACAATGATAGCTAACATTATTGAGCAGTAGGCCAGGCATTATCATAGAAAAATTTTGATTACTGTCTCATTAAATCTTCCTATCTCTGTATATGACATAGATATTATTATTACTTGTATCTTAACAGATGAGGAATTGAGACAAAGGTTAAGTTACTTGTCCAAAGTTTCACAGCCGGTAATAGAAGCTAAACACATGTCCTTGGATTTTTCATAGTTATTGTATATGTGGATCACAGCAGTTTTATTCCTCTTGCTAAAAGAAACTGTTGGCAGTTGTGATGGCTTAGAAAATCTTTGGTTATGAAGGGTATGACTACATTTCCGTTGTACCCAATGAGTGAATCTTGTGACTGAGTTGGGATCCTAGGTGGAAGGGTATACTAAATTTGAAAAGTGTAGTGTCATGTGTTAATGTCAATTCACTTTAGAACTTTTTACCAAGAACTATTAAATTTTGTAATATAAGAAAGATATAGGCATAATACAACTAGTACCACAAGCCATACGCAGGTTTGCCTTAGGGCTTATTCATTACTTTGCAACCCACTGACAGATGCTTTCATCAGGCCTTTATTCAAATTAAATTCTTAGTGAATTTAGGAAGATGGTCTTAAACACAAGCTACCCCATTGGGCTTAAAATAGAAGTTATACTATAAATGGAATAGTTCAATATTAAGATTTATTAAAAATAAATTCCTTGAAAGCAGGGACAGGGTTTTGTTTTAAGTAGATCTCAATATGTGATTGTTTAATCTTTATAGTCTCCTTGCTTATTTTCTGATGAACACATGACAGAGAAAATTGAATGTGAACCAGAAGTATAGCAAATTATGAGAGCATAGATCATGTATAATGCATTTTATATTTAGGCTAGTTCTTTTTACTCATCTGTGATATGACCATTCAGGCAGGGATGTAGATAAATGGTTTTTTTGTGTGTGTATTTTGTTTTGAACCAGGCTATATATGTAGCTTAGATATTTTATTTCAAGAATATGTTATTCAGTGGGGCACCTGGGTGGTTGTCAGTTCAGCATCTGCCTTCAGCTCTGGTCATGATCCCAGAGTCCCGGGATCAGGCCCTGCATTGGGCTCTCTGCTCAGCAGAGAGCTTGCTTCTCCCTCTGCTCCTCACACTGCTCTGCTCTCTCTCTCTCAAATAAATAAATAAAATCTTTAAAAAAAATGTTATTCAAGAACTATTGTGCTATTTCTAAGAATGTAATTCATTACTGATTTTGAATAAATGCCTTGGCTTTTTTTTTTTTTTTTTGTCACTTCTACTTTTCTTTAGCATGAGTGGTAGAAAATTGCATCTAATTTGATATTACGTCTGTAGGAGATGCAGCTTGCTTACTTACCTTTGTTACCAAATTTCAGAAATGAAAATATTAATGATAAGGATAAGCAAGGAGTGGCTAGCTATATATTGCTTTTTTGATTTTGTTTTACAAACAGAATTACAAAACTTACCAGGCTTTAGAAAAACATCTCTGCAGTATGCCATCATGCTTCAGAATGTAAATAGATGATAAATAAAATTTTTACTTTTCATAAAGCAGTGGATTATTATCCTTGCTGAGAATCTTTAAGGCTGTTTTGGATGTTAGGGGCTGATCTTAGAAGTGGCAGTTTTTGTTCTGCTGTAACCCACAGCTTAACCCTGAATTACTCCATATCTGTCATCTTCATTTTTCTCTGTGTAAATGCTTCCTGATAGTATAAGCAAGTACTTCAACAACTAGTCAGCCATCTAGTATGATCTTGTACTAGTTTGCTACAGTCAGTAGAATGAGGAGCTCCTTAAGTGCATATGGGATAAATTCATTTTATATACAGTAAAACTCCCAGACTAAGTTAAAGATATTTTTGTCTAAAATACATTGAAAGTGGGTTTCCTAGCTCTCAGAAATTATTCCTTTGTGTCTAAATTACCTTATACTTTGCTTCTCATATAGAAAACACTTTAAAAAATTTACCCATTCATGACTATTGATTGAATGATCAGATGAATAAATAAATAGCTCAGGGAAAGAGAATGTATAGGCTCTAACTTCTAGTCAAAACTACATCTTTCTCTTTTGTCCCTTCCATTTTTCAGTAATGAGAGTGTCAACTAATAATGTCAAGAAACTTTTTTTTTTAAAGATTTTATTTATTTATTTGACAGAGAGACACAGCAAGAGAGGGAGCACAAGCAGGGGGAGTGGGAGAGGGAGAAGCAGGCTTCCCGCTGAGCAGGGAGCCCGATGTTGGGCTCCATCCCAGGACCCCGGGACCACGACCTGAGCCGAAGGCAGACATTTAACAACTGAGCCACCCAGGTGCCCCTGATGTCAAGAAACTTTTAAAAGTCATTAATGAACACAATCTGAAAATCAAATTCTTAATTGCTAAGCTGCACATTTGCTTTAGAGTCCAATATTTTCTTATTAGAAATCAATTCTATTTCTGTAGAGGTTTTAAAAATTAGAACTATGCATTCTATAGAATAAGAAAATGGAAATGGTAGGATACAGTTTGTTTGCAAGTCCTCTTCTATGGGAATACCTTTTCCTGGGTAGAAAAGAATTCCTGAGGCTGTTGACAAGAGAGAAGTCATGATGATGGCTATCATTCCCTTGTCCTACATATTAAACAAGTGTCTCACGATATGCAAAGTATTATGAATAGAAAAGACATGATCCCTTCCCTCATGAATCTGAAAATCTAAAATGAGAAGAATTCACAGGGTCTTATATACTATGATAAGGGTGAAATACAGGATTCTGTGAGCTTATGACTAATGGTAGATCTATTTCCTGAGACAGGGAACTGGGTAGGAGAAGTGGCAGGGAATTGAGAAATTCATTTTAGGTCATGTCATTTGAGGTGTGGCTAATCAAGTACAGGAGGTAGTTAGATATATATATATTTTAAGCTAATAGAAAGATGGAATTTTTCACTTAAAAAAAAAACTTTTTTTCTCTTACTTTCCCAACACCCTTTTCCATACACTCAAAGCATCTCATCAAAACTTATGGACTCAGTGAATGAATCTGTTTTTGAAAAATGTTAGATTGTATGGACAGAAGTCTTTCTCTTAGAGGCAAATACTTTTTGATTCTTTTTTCTAGCAGTGGCATTTCATACTTAAAATTGCTACATATTTTGTTTGTGAATAAACCTTTTATCATCTTAAATATTTAATAAGTTTTATTTTCCCCTTCTTTCAGGTTACCAGCATACATTTTTAAATGTACTGTCACACAGGGGGTTTTGTTTGTTTTAAGCAAAAGAAAAAAGAATGGGTTGGTTGGCTAAGGGAGTCAGTTATTATTTTCTAGGTCAGTCTGAGTCTGAATCCTCAAATATGCAAGGTTTAAAAAATAGCAAACTGGAAATTGAATCCATTTCTGTAGACAAGTTATTCAAAACCAAGAAATTTGAAATAGTTAACAGATGAGGCAAATTGAGATTGTGAATACTATAGAACATTCTTAGAAAACTTTAAAAACTAAATAGCTCTGTGCTTTCCACATCTTTTCAATGTTTTTGCTCATACTGTAGTTGAAATAGGTCAGTATCCAATTTTTATAGTCACTAGAACCCACCAACTAAATTGAGCTTAGATATTTTTCAGGCAATTATGTCCTTCTAAAGTTTACTTTTAAAAATTGCTCAATACGTACCTTTGTAGAAACTTGAGACTACCTTATGGAGCTTGTAATTAATATCACAGTACATGTCTAGAAGATACTGATATATTAAACATGAAGGAAACATCAAAAGTGGCAAGCTCTGTCTACACTTACTATGTGAGATTGAGACTGCTGCTCATACCTGCACAAGGTGACTATGGTTTCTGGAGTTGTAAGTTTTTACCTAATTCAGCAATGACTATTTTTGAGTGATATTTGGTAGAAAAAAATGACTTACGTCATGGACTTCATGGAAATACTATTTAGCATAGAAGAACTGTATCTGACTTATTTTGGTTGGTTTGCTTGGTCACTTTTGGTTTGCTTTTTGAAATTTCATTTTTAAGGTTTTAATTTAGAGCATTTAAATTTAGGTATTATTTAACTCAGTAACAGTCTTTTGCATTATAATTCATTTGGATGGAATTTAGTTATTTGGAAGAAATATTCAAAGAGTGAAATCAGTGTTTAGTTGAAGCTATAAGATGAAGAAATATTGGGCAGCTGGGGAAGTTTCAAAGCTAATCTTTGAAAAAATTTAATACAGTATTTTACATGTTACTCCATATAATCTATAGTCATCTTTTAAAATCTTTTTATGCAAAATAAAATATAGAGAAAACCATAGCAGTCTTTTTAAATGACTTTATTGAGACATAGCTCACATAGCATAAAATTCACCCATTTAAAGTTGCAGCTCAGTAGTTTTTAGTGTATTCACAGAATTGTGCAACCATTAACCACAATTTAATTTTAGAACATTTACATCACCCCCAAAGAAACCTTGTAGTCATTAGCAGTCACTCCCCATTCTCCTCTCCCCCAGTTCTTATCAACCACTAATCTACTTTCTGTCTCTATACATTTTTTTGGATATTTCATATAAATGCAATCTAGATAACTTTTTGATCAGTTAATTTCTAGCTTTTATAAACATCTTGTATATCTTTCTTATGAGATAACCAGTGATGAATAATGTAGCTTCCTTATAGAGCTTAAATAATGGTTGTTTCCTCCTCCTCTGACCAGGAAAAATTAATTCAGTAATTGGAAGACTGTATCCAAATTTAAACCAAGAATCAGGCTCTTCAAAGAATATGTACGATTAGTCCTCATCCAGAAGTGCTTTTTACTGTGCGTTGCTCATTAGTCCCTCAACTTTCCTTAAAGTGTTCTCTAGTAGCCATTTCTCTTTTAACCTTTCAAACTCAGGCTTGCATGAGTTCACTGAAATATTTCCCCTAGCAGCTGACTTGCCTGAACTCTACCTACTTATACCCCTAAACCCAAGAATGGGAAAGGCAAGAACAGGAAAATAGAAGAGATTGATCAGGCTGGGGGGGCCGGGGTTCTCACAAGGAGACTGAATTTGTGAACAGAAGAGTAAAACTCGGAGTTTGCTTAGGAGAGAATAAGACCTAGAGGGAAGAAAGCAAAGGCAGAGATGTTACCATGTAGTAGAAGATAAGATTTTTTTTTAATTCTCTGTTCTGAACTTTGAATTTTAGTCATAGTATCAGTGGAGCACAAATGATAATTCCATTTTCTGATGAGGTTTAGTACCCTTGACATATTTTCTTTCCAGAACTTTGTATAGGAATTTTGAAGCTGAACTATAGTCGTGTGTTGTTTTTTTGGATTATTTGAAGATCTTCAGGTTTGAACCAGGGTAGTATGGGATATCACCTTGGGATACTTTGGAGAAATCCCACAGACTTAAATGACACTGTCCCCTGAGGGTTTTTAAATTGGAGTGGTAGAATCCTATTCTGGGTGCCTCCATACTCAGTGGACTACTTCAGGGATCTAGAATTAGCTAGGGGAATGGCACTAATTGAGAGATTGCCGCTGCCAAAGAAAATCTAATTTGATTTGATAGATCAGGGGCCTTCTGGTTGGACTAGAATTGTTAGTGGGATTTTAGGCACAGTCAGTGAAAGTGCCCCCAAAGAGCCATAGTCATACATACAGCTTTAAAGGAGTAAAATCCTGTAATAAGCAAACTCAAAATTTGGGAGAAAGGGAATGCAAACTAATGGGAACTGTTTGTACTTGTATTTTACATCTTGGATGATATGTTTAAAACCCCATAATCAGCCCCTTATCAGAAATATTGCCTACAATATTTTGTATATAACTTTCTAAAGGAGCAGGTGATGAAGATACTTAATTTCTTTAGAACAATGAGATTCGTTATTTAACATATAAAATATGTTATCTGATTTAAGTGAATGTTTTTAGTATTGGAACTCAAGTTTACAAAATGTGTGTATTTTTTTTTTTTAAATAATAAGTATTTCTATTCAAAAGAACTCTATAAGGGCACCTGGGTGGCTCAGTTGGTTAAGTGTCTGCCTTCAGGTCAGGTCATGATCACAGAGTCCTGGGATCTAGCCTGCATTGGGCTCCTTGCTCAGCAGGGAGCCTGCTTCTCCCTCTCCCTGCCGCTCTCCCTGCTTGTGTGCTCTCTCTCTCTCTCTCAGCTCGCTTTCTCTCACTTTGTCAAATATTCTTCTTAAAAGAACTCTATATAAATCTTCATAACTTTTTTTTTAAAGATTTTATTTATTCATTGAAGACAGAGATACAGAGAATCTTCATACCCTTTATAGATTACTTATATTGTAGGAGAAATTTAAGAGTATTTGTTGATTTAGCTGACTATAAAATTGAGCTTTATTAAAAGAATATTTAACCAGAGAAACCTGTGAAAATATTTTAGGCCTGAGGGAGATTGGAGCACCATTCCAGAGGCCTTAGCCCTATGAGCTGCAAACTAATGGATCCCATAGGACACTTCTACCTCTAACTAAAGTAAAGATATACAAATTTAAAGATTGCTATGATTTAGGTATATTTAGAAAATGAGATACCAAAGGAGCATTTGTTAAATGAGATTAAGTTGTACCTTATAGAATTAGGTGCCATTATTTTCCTGGTGTTTTCTGATTCTCTCAGTGGAATAAATGTTGATTTAGAGTGTAAAGAACTCTGCTACTACCATAGCCGTGTTCTAGGGAGTTGGCATCAACAGAGAGATTAGTTAATAGTTCTTGGGCTTTCAGAGGCACTATAAAGTCCAAGTCTTAAAATTTCTTAGAGCTACTTCTGTGTGGACTGTTTATACTACTTAACTATTATTGGAGAATTTGATTTTCTTTTTCTCCTTCCCCTTTCCCCCTCATCCTTTGGTGGTAGGTTTTTTAAAGTGAACATAATTTTATTTTTTTATTTCTTCAACTCAGTGAACTAAATTTATTGCATTTGTTTCTAATCTGTTGTCATCCTTTGAAATTTTAATATCAATGATTTTTAATTTTTAATTTCCAAAAGTGGCATTTAATTCTTTCCCAATTCCTTGGTAAATTTTTAAGTAATTTCTTCTCATTTTCCTGGGGCCGTGTGTGTGTGTGTGTGTGTGTGTGAAAAATCTTGTTAAACATTTCATACATAGTTATTTTATATCTTGTATTTGTTATGTTACTCCTATTCATTGCAGCCTGTTTCCTTGTATATTTGGTGATTTTTTTTTCTCTGAGCTCACATTTGATTAAACACAACATACCTTCATCATCTGTATAACTGTCTATAATTTTATTTCCTCTTTTTGTAGCATAAAAAAGTTTCATTCTCTTTTTTATATTTAATACCTACTTTAATCAGTCAGATATTTCACTGTCCTTACTGTTCCTTTATATCTCACTCCTGGAGTTACCTTTCTTCTTGCTAAGGTATAGCTCTTAGTAATCTTTTCTAACAGAGTGTGGCCTGTAAATGTCTGTAATTTTTATCTAAAAGTATATTTTATACATTACTTTCTTTTTTTAAGCAAATAAAGAATTCTTGGTTAATAGGTGTCCCGTCCCCCTATCCCTATTAGTACCCTCAAGATATTTCATTGTATTATGATCTCTGAGAAGTCTGGTTTCCACCTAGTTGTTAGGCCTTTGTATATAATTTTTCTCTCTACCAGTTTTTAAAAGGATTCCTTTTCTGTATCCTGTCACCACTATTTACTTTGTGACCTTGGGCAAGTTCTAAACAGATAATGAGATAGTATCTGTATTGTATGGGGTTGTAGCATTGATTACCTTAATAATATGTAAAATATATGCAGGACAGAGCTCTGTTTTTTAAGTGTGGTATAAATATTAAGTATTTGTTCTACCGTACTTGATATCCTAACACATTCCCCTATACCTAGGAGGTATGTGTATGTTGTGCTATATGGAGGTACTCTTTGAAATACATTGTTGATCTAAAGACGCATATCTTTCTTCAGTTCTAGAAAATTCTTTAACCTTTATATTTTTCTTTTTTTCTTTTTTAAGATTTTATTTTTAAGTAATCCCTACGCCCAATGTGGGATTCGAGCATACAATCCCGAGATCAAGAATCTCATGCTCCACCCACTGAGCCAGCCAGGTGCCCCTATATTTTTGAATATTGCTTTTCCAGTATTCCTTTTTAATCTTTATGTTATTTTCTAGGCAGTTCTTAAGTATCATTTTTCGATTTACTGATAAATCCCTTGACTTTATTCAGCTAGAGTTTATGTGGCCTCAGTTGTTTTTATTTCTCAGTGAATATTTTTCTCCTTTTCAGGTTCTTTCTCTCTAAGAGCCACCTATTCTGGTTTGATTTCTGACTGTTTTAAATTTTTTTCCTCTTTATGTCTATTGTCTTTTTTAACTTTGGAAGGATCCTAAACACACATTTTAAGTTATTTTCAGATTGTTATTTTTCCTTCTAGTTTGAATTCCTACAATTGTTGATTTTGTTGGCTGTCCATCATATTTTTTTTTCCTCATGTGTTTTGGAGTTTGGTTTTGTGTTCTCTTATTAAATGAAAGTTTTTGGTTTTGTTTTCTTTGTTTTCACCCTTCTTATCCAGTGTTTTTGCATGTGCCTACATCTTGGCCCTGGGGTGCCCATTCTGAAACCATATCTTACATTGGAGGTGTGGTTCCTGATTCTTGATAAGATCAGGATCAGACTTTTACCTCTCTCCAAGAAAAAGCACTGACTAAAAGAAGAGCTATACTTTTTCTGCTCACTGGGCACCTAACTTCATCTAAACCATAGCTCCAGGTTATGTTTAGTAAGTAGCTTTTTCCATCTCCTTTTATAGGCAGCAGAGCCCCTCCACCCCAGGCATGAGTTTCAGGGCGCTTGAGTTCTATCCCAGCTTTGCACAGGGCATTTTTAATTTCTGTTACTATCCCTACAGGATGTAGACTCATCCATCTCTGTTAGTTGAACCGGGGAGACTCATAGTTTCAGCTTCACAAAAAGTTTTGTATTTCAAGAGTTTATCTTTAGCAGGTGGTTTGGTTTTCTTATTTTTGTTTTATAGTCCATTTATTTTAAAAGTACTTTTGGAATAGAAGGGCACTTTAGAGTGTGAATATAAAAAACCATTTAAATGGAAGTCAACATTTAAAATTAATGTGTGTCATACATACCCTTCAGAAAGGTGGCAGTTTAGTCTCCTACCTATGAGAAGTGTATATATATATATTTTTTTTTTTTTTTAACTCCTTTGCCAATACTGGACACTATAAATTTTTAATCTTTTTTTTTTTTTAAGATTTTATATATTTCTTAGAAAGAAAGAGAACGAGTGGGCAAGAGCCTGAGCAGGGGGAGCGGCAGACAGAGGCAAGGGAGAGGGAGAAGCAGGCTCCGGCGGGGCTCAATCCCAGGACTCTGGGATCATGACCCGAGCCAGAGGCAGACATTTAACCCACTGAGCCACCCAGGCGCCCCATTTTTAATCTTTGATAATGTGTAAAAAATAAATTTGTGTTTAATGGCTAGTGAGATTGGTTATTACTCCATGTATTTATTGTCTATTTGTATTCTTTTATGAATTGAATTGCCTGTTCATGTTCTTTGTTTCTTTTCCTTTAAAGTGTTCATTTTATTGTCTTACAAGAGACTTCTATTTTAGGCATATTAACTTTACCATGTATATTGCAAATACTTGTTTTAAAGATATGTGCCTTTCAAGCTTAGGAGCTTGGTTTTATAGTGTAAGAAGTTTTATTCCTCTGGAATTGCTTTTTATTTCTTTAAAGTCTTTTTTTGCCTAACGGCAAAAAAGTGTCATACTTAGAAAGTCCTTTCCTATGATAAAATTATAGAAATATTTGCCTAGATGTATGGTTTTATTATAGTGTTTCAAACTTAAATCTTTAATTACCTGGTATTTATTTCAAGATGTGTAATAGGAATTCAGCTACTTTCCATTGGGGGGCAGGATTAAAATAGGCCAGCTGTTTTAACATCATTGATTGAATTTTTCCTCCCACAGTTGTCTTTCCAGAGTCTCAGTTCTGTTCCACTGATGAATCCTTTTAGTATTCCCTCTTAAATATCATAATTTAAAATTATTTTAATATTAGATATGACAAATGCTAATGTTTTTTAGAATGTTTTGGCTATTCTCAAACATTTATTCTTTCATATGAATTTAGTAATCATTTCATCAAGGTCTGGGAACAAAAAGACCCAGTTGTGGTTATACTGAATTTATTGATTAATAAAGGGAGGATGACTGTCTTTGCAATATTGAATCTTCCTGTCAGAAATAGGAGTGTCTTTTATTCTGAGGCTCTTTTTTTTTTTTTTTTTTTAGGATTTTTTATTTATTCATTTGAGACACAGAGATACAGAGGGAAGGAGAGAGCATGAGCAGGGGGAGAGGCAGAGGGAGAGGGAGAAGCAGACTCCCCACTGAGCCAGGAGCCCCATGTGGGGAATCCCAGGACCCTGGGATCATGACCCAAGCAGACGCTTAACCATCTGAGCCACCCAGGCGCCCCCTGAGGCTCTTTTCTTAAAGGTCTTGAATAATTCTTTGGTTATTTATTTAGATGTAAAGACTTTTATTGGCATTTTTTCTTTATTTTCTAAGTGGTTATTATTATTTTCTTAAGGATTTTCTGTAGTCAGATAACCTTAATTGAACTTTTTTTCCCTAATATTGTTTTAGATTTTGAGTTTGCCATCACATGGTTATTATCTGCAAATAGCAGTTTGATCTCTTCTCATAATTTTATGCCTTTTAAAAAAAATCTTAACTGTATTGATCATTATTTCTAGACCTTGCTAACTGTTAGGGATAAGAATAAGTATCCTTGTGTTGACTTCTTTCTGGGAATTGTTCTAATCACTGTGTTTCCTCTTTGGCTTGAAATATAGATTATCATATTATAGAATGAATTTTATCAGATGAAGAGATAATCACGTGGTTTTGAACTCATTTATTTATTTATTTGAGAGCGTGCACACAAGGCGGAGGGGCGGTGGGGGGGGGAGGAGGAGCAGAGGGAGAGTGAGAAGCAGACTCCCCGCTGAGCAGGGAGCCTGCCCCCTGGGCTCAATTCTGGAACTCCAGGATCACAATCTGAGCTGAAGGTAGTAGACACTTAACCGACTGGGTCACCTGGGTGCCCCCCTTTGGACTTTTTTTAAAAAGATGGCATATTAATAGGTTGCTGAATGTTGGCTCGTAGTTAAATTGTTAAGATGAGCTCTAGTTGGTGATCTGCTTATACTTAGGGTTTTTTGCATCTGTATTAATATGTTTGGATTATAGTTTTATTTTTTGGTACTGTCTTTGCCAGTTTTTAATCAGGATTACGGTAGGTTTGTTAAACAAAGTGGGAAGCTTTTTTCTTCTGTAGGTAATTTAGGTATTATGTTTTAAGGCTTGTCTGATACACTCGTTTTTAATAACTTTATTTTGGAAACAATTTAAACTTACAGAAAATTTGAAGAAAAAAAGGTACAGTGAACTTTCATATTATCTGAATGACTTTTTTCCCACATTTGTTTTATAAATTTTCTTTTTTCCCTTTGTGTATGTATGCATACATATTCTTTTTGCACACACAAATAATACGTAAGCCCATGCACAATTGTGCATTACACTTTATTGTCATATCTCCTTGGTCTTCTTTAACCTGGAATGGTTCTTCTGCTTTTTTAATTTTTCATGAGCCCTAGAGTTCTTTTGAGGGTTAGTTCTTTGATAACTTTCTCATTTTGTTCCAGAGTTGCTGGTCTCTATTTCATCACTGCCTGAAAAAAATTTGGTAATTTGTTTTTCAAGAACATTGTCTGTTTCCTCCATATTTTCAAATTTATTAGCAAAGAATTGTACAATGTGTTTTATAAAACAAAACAAACACCTGTCTCAGAGGCAAGCCATATGCTTATTTGATTTCTAATTTTGAATAATAGTTTTTCTCAGACTAATTAGTGGTTTACCTATTTTATTCATTTTTCTCTCATGACATCATGTTTACCTTAATTTTTCTTTTTCTTTTTTTTTTCTTTTAGATTTTATTTATTTATTTGACAGAGAGAGACACAGTGAGAGAGGGAACACAAGCAGGGGGATCGGGAGAGGGTGAAGCAGGCTTCCCACTGAGCAGGGAGCCCGATGCAGGACTCGATCCCAGGACCCTGGGATCATGATCTGAGCCGAAGGCAGACACTTAACGACTGAACCACCCAGGCGCCCCTACCTTAATTTTTCTTAATATACATTCCTTAATATATTTCTTTCCTTAGGTCTGTGTATGCATGTAGTTGTTCTTCCTTTTTGAACTGAGATTTAGTATACCGATTTTCACTTTTTTACTGAACCACCCAGGCGCCCCTACCTTAATTTTTCTTAATATACATTCCTTAATATATTTCTTTCCTTAGGTCTGTGTGTATGCATGTAGTTGTTCTTACTTTTTGAGTTGAGATTTAGTATACCGATTTTCACTTTTTTACTAAGAAAGTGAGTTTTCCTGAATAAGGTTTGGTCACATCTCATAAAATTTGATATAAGGTTTTACTTACCATTATTGTTTCTAAATATTCCGTAATTATAAAAATATACAAACTCACTGCAAGGTTGATTAGAAGCATGCCTTTAAAACAATTTCTAGATGTTTAAAGTTTTCTTCTTTCTTTATTTTTACCAACATCTACTGTTATTGTATTAAAGTCAGATAATATGGTCTGTGTCATTTGTATTCTTTTTTTGGGGCGGGGGGCGAGGGTTCCTGGAGTATGGTGGGTGAGAGTGTGTTAGGAAACTTTACAGCTTTTCTAATATACAATCAAATAAATGCTTGATTTTTAATGTTTTAAGCATATTTGAACAGAAAATATAGTCTTAATTTCAGCATATAGTATTTTTGAAGGATTGTTATAAATTATCTGGCATAAAAGTATTTAGCCCGTAAAATTCATAGGTTATAATTTTAGAGTACACTCTCGTCAATTAAAAAAAGACAGTCATTGTATTTATTGACTTATTCCTTATGCTTTTCTTTCTCTGAAAGTAAAATCGCACCCTTGAGTTCTGTTATACAGGTGACCCTTGAACAACATGGAGGTTGTTGCAGGAAAAGCAGGTTCCCCTTCCCTAAGGGCACCAATTCTCCACGTGGTCAAAAATTCACATATAACTTCTGTCTTCCCCACAGCTTAACTACTGATAGCCTACTGTTGATTGGAAACCTTACTGATAACATAAAGTTGATTAATATATATTATGCATGTTATATGTATTGTATACTGTATTTTTATAATAAAATAAGCTAGAGAAAAAAATGTCAAGAAAATCATAGGGAAGAGTAAATACATTTATAGTACTGTACTGTATTTACTAAAAAAAAAATCCATGCACAGGTCCATAAGTGGATCAAACCCATGTTTTTCAAGGGACAACTGTATTTGCTTAGTGTATTTTGCCAACCCCAAAGTCCTATATACTATGACATCTCCATTTATTGAATTTCTGGTTTTAATTAATCTCTTGGCATTAACCTTTCTTTAAATAGGTTTTCCATGAATGATACTTTTTTTTTTTTTAAGATTTATTTATTTGAGAGAGAGAGGGACCAAGCTTGAGCATGGGGAGGGGCAGAGGGAGAAGGAGAGAGAATCCACAATCAGACTCCTCAGCTGTGCGTGGAGCCTGACGTGGGGCTCTATCCCAGGACCCCAGGATCATGACCTGAGCCGAAGTCAAGAGTTGGCCGCTTAACTGACTGAGCCACCCCGGCGCCCCTGGATGGTACTTTTTTAGTGTTGGCATAGTTGATGATACCTTTTCTGTTACCTTCACATATAAATGCCAACTTTGCTGGGTATAGAATTCTGGGAATATCACTCTTTACCCTCAACGTTTATAGGCATTACTTCATTATTGCATATCATGTGACAAAGAAGTTTGAGGCCAGCTTGATTTGTTTTTTTTTATTTTTTGGCAGGTTCATTTTTCTAAATTCTTGTATTCTTGAAATTTATTTTCAAAGTATACTTTGGTATTGATCATTTTCTACTAAAATTACTACTTGACGAACACTTTCAATCATCAGTTCAAATTTTCCCTCAGTTTGTGATTAATTTCTTTGAAGTTTTATTTCTTCTCCATTATTTGATTTTCTTTTTACAGTATACTAATTAAATTATTGGATCTGCATTGTTTGTGTCTTTAATCTACTCACTTTTATCTCTTTATTCTTACCTGCATACAGGATGATTTTTCTCTTATTTTAAGTTTTATGCCTTGCAGATTGTTTTCTATAGGTTCTTTGCTCATTATTGTTTTTCTTTTTTATTTTTTTAAAGATTTTATTTATTTATTTGACAGAGAGAGACAGTGAGAGAGGGAATACAAGCAGGGGGAGTGGGAGAGGGAGAAGCAGACTTCCCGCAGAGCAGGGAGTCCGATGCGGGGCTTGATCCCAGGACCCCGGGATCATGACCTGACCCAAAGGCAGACACTTAACCGACTGAAGCACCCAGGCGCCCCTCATTATTGTTTTTCATGCCATTTAAAACATTACAGTAATTTTTATCTCTCAAATTTCTTTCCTTAGCTCTATTAATACTTTTATACTCCAGGTTCTTATTTATACACATTTATTCTCTTACCATTCTAGAGGGCACAAGTCCAAAATTAGTTTCACTGGGCCAAAGTCAAGGTATTGGCAGGAATGTGTTCACTCTGGAGGCTTTAGGAAGAATGCAGCATTCCTTGGATTGTAGCCACATATCACTGTAATCTTCAAGGGCTAGCATCTTCAAATCTCTATCTTCACTTCTCTGTGACAGTTCTTCCTCTGCCTCTCTTTCAGGGACACTTGTGATTACATTTAGGGGCCCCAGTATAATCCAAAATAATCCCCCCATTGCAAATTTCTTAACTAATCACGCCTGCAAAGACTGTTTCCAAATAAGGTAACATTTATAGGATTTGGAGCTGGTACCTATTATTCAGCCATTTACAGGTATCATTTGTTTTGCTACTTTGAGATGAGGTGGCCACTTCATGAAAAATAAGATTAGAGTAAATCCTCATGGATTGTATGCTGTTATCATCACAGGTATTGTCCTCTTTATCAAATGATGCAAACTCAGATGCCATGTGGTCCATAAGGAGTAGTAGGAGCACTGGAGAATGCAAGTTGTTCAGGGACAGGGGCTAACAATATATGTGAAGATCAACTTCAGTCTGCCAGCTTGTAGTCCTAGTTGGTAGCTGTTTTTTTCTTTTTTCATTCTCTACAAGTTGATTTTTCTGTTGTAAATTATTTTATCTCATAATCTTTATCTTGGTATTGAGAATTTTATTGGCATGATTTTAGACTGAAATATTATTTACTAATGCCGTTTACCTTGGTATTCCTAGAATTTTAGGCTTCTTCTACATTTCTCAGAACAAGGTAATTATTCTGAAAATGGTTAATCAAGGTTGTTTATTTATCAATGAAGAGAGTTAGAAATTAAGCTAAAGGATTTGTCCAAAGTCACATACTGGATACATCTATAACTTTTAAGTTTAATCTTATGAAAGGTATTTCCATTTATAGACATAAGGGGTTTCTCCTTAGTATTAAATTGGATAAGTTGGCAATTTCCCAACTTCTTTTTACTTTATATATGGGATTTTGTTTTTTAGATTATTTTTAAGAAGCAGGTTATTTAAGAGTTAAACTAATGACAAGTCGTAGAGATGAACTTAGTTTTAAAGCACAGTGAGTAGATGTTTGCTTGGCTGGATTTCTCATTAAAAAAGTATGAGTGTATACTTTGAGTCCTTTTGTATCTTAAAAAAGCATCTGGTTCCCTTTCCCCCATACACATGAATAATAGTTGGAAGCCAGCATAAAGTGAGAAAAGGGCTTGGGTCTAAGCCTTGAATGTCAGTATTTAATGGCTTGGAAGATGAAGATGGATCTGCAAAGGGAACAAGGACAGAAAAGCCTGGGGCAGGAGGAAAGCTGAGAGTGTGTAGCATCTTGAAAAGCCAGTGGGAAGTTGGAAGAGGGAGTGTCAAATGCTGTTGTAAACAGTCAGTGAAATGAGGACTAAAAATGTCCACTGGATTAAGCAACTTGGAGGAGCTTATTTTGGTGGGATGGCCAGGCAACAGTGTGGAGCATCAACACGTGTTTTTAAGAAGTTGAACTGCAAAGAGAAGGGAAAGGCAGTAATGGTCGACATCTGAGTGTCTTTAGAAGTTGTACTCCAATTGAAAAGGAGAGGTTGAATATAAAGAAGAGGAGGATAATACTGTAAGGTTCCAGAGAAGACATGTAAGTAGTATAAGATTCCTTTGAAGCATGGGCTTCAAAGCTCTAGTAGAGGGATTTAAGTTAAGTGAGAGCAGAGAGTCCTCTTTTATAACAGAAAGGTATGAGAATAGGATGGGTACAGATGTGGGTGGGTTTGTATGTTTGGAATTAAGATGAAGAAAGACCTGAGTTCTAAAAGAATTTCTTGAGGTGATCTCATTTATTGGTTTGGTTTTTTTCTGTGGTATCTAATTGGCTATTCGTTGTTTCTGTTGAAATTTTTAGTTCAATATTTGTTTTTCATTTCCATGTACCTACTTTCAGAGTGCCCCCCCCCCTTTTTCTTTAATTGACAGCCTGTAGTTCCAACTCATAATCTCATATCTCCTATCTTGATGGGTCATTTCTAGTTTGGAGATAATGAATATTGAGGCTTGTGCTCCCCTCCCCCTCTCCCTCCCCCATCCCCCCATAACTTCTGAACCTTTAAAAATATATCCTCTTATTTTTCTTTGCTCATTATTACATTTTATTTAGCCTGAGTATTTAAGATTAGCTTTGCCAGAAATTGTTCACTCTGGTTTTCTCTCAGTTCCAGACAAAAAACCAAAGTTAGATTTCTTGCTTTTTTTCCTTTTCTCTTTACCTTTCCTTCTTTTTTGTCCTTTATCTTGGCAGTATAGAAGTTTAGAAAAGTTAGAGTAGGCAGAGGAAGAAATGGCACTTAAGGAATTTTCAGCTTTGTTCTGTGACAATCTTCCCTACTTATCTGCCTTGTGTGTTGTCTTTAAAAAGCCTGTTTTTAGACTTCCATTAACTTCATTTGCAAGTACACAGGACAGGATGTGTAGAATTGCAGTAAAATTCCAGAAACGTACTACCTATTCTCAGCTTTTACTGTTGGAACTAGCTTTGTGACCTTCAACAAATCATTCTATTTCTTGTGCCTTCTCGTTTGTAAAATAGATTTAGACAGATCATTTCTACATTTTGGCTCTGATGAGTTACACAAGTTAATCAAAATCAAATTTGTAAATATAAATATGTGTAATCCTTTTTTTAAGAGAGAGAGGAGGGCAGGGGGAGAGGGAGAGAGAGCATCTTAAGCAGGCTCCATGCCCAGCATGGAGCACAAAGCAGGGCTTGATATCACGACCCTGAGAGCATGACCTGAGCTGAAATCAAGAGTCGGATGCTTAACTAGCTGCGCCCCCCCGGCACCCCTGTGTAATCATTTTTTAAAGTAAGGGTCGATGAGAAATTTCAGACTCCAATGAGAGAAAAATTTAGCCTTTTTCTTTTCTCAAATTGGTATAAAGTTTTGTTCATGCATTTATTTGTCATTACCATAGATAACTTTGATGTGGCTGCCTTGGATTATAAAATACAATTTATGAATTACCATGTCTCATAGCTTGGGAAGTTAAAAGTAGATTGTGTATCCTAAATTATCCTTTGCAGAGATACAGCCACAAGGAGTCTGTGTTTTTTCACTGAACCCCCACTCTGCAATATATTGCTTAAATCCTATCGTTCAATAAATGTGCATTTCAGGGGTCAGCTGAGCATTTGTCTTCATGTTTGACAAAGTCTATTCACGTATAAGCATTAGTGGGCAATGTAGAATATGCTAAACATTTGGTAGCAGTAAAGAGTTTACATCCCACATCCCACTGCAAATGACTTGAATTTTGCCATGTTGTTTACACTGCTTCCTATGCTGCTAGTTAGTGTTCCATTTTTTCCCTCTTCCCCAAGGAGCTCCTAGCGCTCTTGTATATAGTTTTTCCCCCCTCTGGATTCCCCCCAATCTTTAAAATATATTTTCTCACGGTTTTGTTTTTTTTTTTTTAAAGATTTATTTATTTATTTGACAGAGATAGCGAGAGAAGGAACACAAGCAGGGGGAGTGGGAGAGGGAGAAGCAGTCCTCTCACGGAGCAGGGAGCCCGATGCGGGGCTTGATCCCAGGACCCTGGGATCATGACCTGAGCCGAAGGCAGACGCTTAACAATTGAGCCACCAAGGCGCCCCTCTCCATATTGTTTACATGTGTATTTTGTCCTCTGTTTATGGAGCCTGGAGGGGTTCTGTATTAGCCTGTGTCCCCATAGGTAAACAGAAAAAAAGACCTTATATCGTTTTACTCCTCAATTTTTTGACTAACTCTTGTTTCTGGGCTAATATGTTGCTTAAGGATCTTACCAGTTGAATATATAGAGCTTTTATTGGGGGGGGTGATTTATAAGCAGATTAAACCAAAAACAAGGTTTAAGACTTTTCTGCTATGACTATGAGATCAGTTTTGCTTAATAAAAGCCAGTGGCTGAACTTTAATGAATGACTTCCTGGCTCAGCCTTAGAATTTTTCAATTTAGGAGTTAGTTTGGTTTTCAAAGACAAAAAGTGTTCATCAAAATTTCTGATTATATCAAAGATGAGTTCAGTCTTGTGATTGTCATAGTACTTTGTTTTGAAAAGTTCAGATCAACCGATAAGCTAGTGTTGTGGTGAGATCCATCCGGCATGTGCTCAGAGTAGATCTAAGACAAGGCGAGAACTAGAATTTCTTTCAGAAACTAGCTTAAGCTTTCAAGGGCAAATTGAACCCCTTGGGATTTACTATTTATAGATAGATGCCAATTTAATAATTTGACTACATAATTAGTAGTCCACTTCTAGAAGATGACTATGTAAACATAGTATTTATAAGTAAGTAATTTCTGGTATTATATTTACATAACCGTCTGCTGTATTTATGTAGCTATTGTTGGCTGCTTCACTAGGATTCTACAGATTACTCAGAATCCCAGGAGGTAAGATTTCTGAATTGTCTATTTTCAATATGTGAAAGTCCAGTCACAAAATTACTAATTTGTCTTTGATGTATATTTTTCTACTTGCTGTGGGCTGGACCTAAATTTTTATCAGATGGTTGACTTGGTTTGTTACATTTTTACATTTCTAATATATATTTTTCAAAAGTTTGGGTTTTGTTTTTAGAAATTTTATCCTGTTTGTCTTCAAAGAATTATTTATTTGGTAGTTTTATATGTATATCTGGAAAATAGCTACTGGACTTTTCTGCAAAAGAAAGTTCCCTGTTAGGTACTATCTGAATCTAGTGTGACTGTATATGTAGGAATGTAGTAATAATTAAATAGTTTACTGAGTGCCTTATTTTTGCCTACCTCATTTAAACCTTGAAGCAACATTCAGAGGTAAGTATAAATATGTTCATTGTACAGACGAGGAATGCTAGATTATCAAGCATCTTAACTATATCTCTCTCCTCCCGTTTAGTCTAGCTAAAGGAATTGAGGTACAGAGATGAGGCAAATTGCTGTTGACCTTCAGCAGATGACTTAACTTCACGATGGCTCAGTCATCATCTAGCCATCTAGATGTACCTATCTAGGCATCTCATCTAATCTTTTTACAGATACACAAATGTCTAGGTTCCAACCCTACCCTGGAAATTCTGATTTGTTAATTGTAATTTTTCAAAAAGTCCACAAATAATTCTTTTGTATATCCATGATCAAGACCATTGCCATAGTAGTAAATGGTGTTTTAGATTCAGACAGGCTTGAATTAGAGTCCTGATTCCTCTAAACTTATCAGTTGAGTAACCTTGGCCAAGTTCTTTAGTCTCACTGAGATTCATCTATAAATTGAAGATATTATTACTGACTTTAGAGGGTTATTGAGAACGAATGATTTAGAATTATTCTTAAACATGGTCTGCTATTAAGGTATCATCATTATGTTACTCCTTTGTCTAATCAAAACACTCTTGTCATAATAATGTATATCAACTTGGTATCTGGTAATCTGATGAATACTACCATAAGGAATAATGATGGCTAGTTTTCATTATTTACCTTCATTAGTGGAATTGTCATAAGGGACAGAGGAGTAAGCAAGAGATTGTTTTATCACACCCATCAGCCAGACTTCTCTCTTGTGTATTAGTTTGGTCCTGGTAGGAAAAGAAGGGGGAAAAGGTTACTGGGACACTGGGACCTTCCTAAGGAGTTTTTCTTAAACCTTTCTCTCCCAACTTCTCAAAGCTTAGAATCACTAGCATCATCAATCCCTTAGTCTCATAACTGCATCCTGATTTACCTAGGTACTTTTACCTACCCCCTATTTTGCTTCCCCATTTTACCTCCATTAAATTTAATTCTAGCCTTCTTTTGGATTGGTTTGAGTTCAGTTGTGACTTAATTTGATGACTTGGACCCTACTTCTCTACATTCCTAGGCTATTACTCAAGTAAAGGTCAACCTAAATTCTAACCGACTTTGCCCCTTGTGGGCCCATTTCAGACTAGAGTTTTTAGCTTTTGATTATTGGGAAAGGATTAGATTAGCTAATCCTTGTCCACATGCCTTGTCCACATGGCTTTTCCTAGACCCTCCAATCTCCTTTACTGTTTATATCTAATGGTCATAAAGTATAATACTAATGATATATGTTATTACTGCTAAATTAATAGAACATCAGTAGATCACAATAGGTTAATTTTGTTATATATAACAAGCTTTGTTATATGTATGTATAATTGCTTTGCAACTTGACCGTTGAGGTTGTACTCCTTATGATAATTTAATAACTTAATAGCTTTGTCAGAGACTGAAAAAGCTATGGAAAAAGTAGAATTTGAACTAGACTTTAAAAGATGGATATACATTTTTCTATAAGTAGGGAGGAGGGGCAAGGGATTCCAGTTAAGGAGACTGACATGAGCAAAGGCTTAAAGGAATGAGTATACAAATTCGGATCTTTGTGAGTAGATAATTTTTTTACTTTTTCAGAGTGTTCATGTAGTAGGAATAAAACTATAGGTAGTTCAGAATAAAAATGGAAAATCCTAAAAGTTCAACCAAGATGTTTGAATTAGTAGGCTTTTGGTATGTTGTGAATTCATTTGGCTTTTTCTTGATTAACATACACATACAATTTAGGTCTGAGATTCCCTAAGAGATTCACATATTCATTGCATCCTTAAACACTTGGCCTGGTTCATGTAAGCTGATGACCACTGCCAGTCTCCTTTCTACCTCAAGTGGTTGTGCCTGGCGGGGCAGTGTCAGGTCAGCTACTTTTATCCTGATGCTTTAGTTCTCTCTGCCTGTTGTCCCCAATTCTTTCTTGTTAATCTCTAGGTTCCTGGTCTGCAACACAATGAGTGTCTGCTTATAAAGTTGTGATTTCTTATTTAAAGCTTTCTTTATATTTTCTTCACTCTTAAAAAGGTTGTTGGATATGTATTTTGTATATAAGATAGTTATTAACTTTCCTGTTTCTCTTCCTTTGCAGACCTAGAATATCAAGACATAATGGGAGCATTTTTAGACAAGCCAAAGATGGAAAAACATAATGCCCAGGGGCAGGGTAATGGGTTGCGATATGGGCTAAGCAGCATGCAAGGTTGGCGAGTTGAAATGGAGGATGCACATACGGCTGTGATCGGTTTGCCAAGTGGACTTGAAACATGGTCATTCTTTGCTGTGTATGACGGGCATGCTGGTTCTCAGGTTGCCAAATACTGCTGTGAGCATTTGTTAGATCACATCACCAATAACCAGGATTTTAAAGGGTCTGCAGGAGCACCTTCTGTGGAAAATGTAAAGAATGGAATCAGAACAGGTTTTCTGGAGATTGATGAACACATGAGAGTTATGTCAGAGAAGAAACATGGTGCAGATAGAAGTGGGTCAACAGCTGTGGGTGTCTTAATTTCTCCTCAACATACTTATTTCATTAACTGTGGAGACTCGAGAGGTTTACTTTGTAGAAACAGGAAAGTTCACTTCTTCACACAAGATCACAAACCAAGTAATCCGCTGGAAAAAGAACGAATTCAGAATGCAGGTGGTTCTGTAATGATTCAGCGTGTGAATGGCTCTCTGGCTGTATCGAGGGCCCTTGGGGACTTTGATTACAAATGTGTCCATGGAAAAGGTCCTACAGAGCAGCTTGTCTCACCAGAGCCTGAAGTCCATGATATTGAAAGATCTGAAGAAGATGATCAGTTCATTATCCTTGCATGTGATGGTATTTGGGATGTTATGGGAAATGAAGAGCTCTGTGATTTTGTAAGATCCAGACTTGAAGTCACTGATGACCTTGAGAAAGTTTGCAATGAAGTAGTCGACACCTGTTTGTATAAGGTAGTTAGACTTTCTTTTAAAAGATAAAAACGGTTGTATGTCATCTTAACTATTACTCTAGTATTTAATCATTTTAGAAACTAGTTCTCAGAAATAAGTTCTTGGCACAAAACTGCAGGATACTCTTTACCAATTAGGAAAATTTAGGAACATTTTTTAGAAATAAATTACCCAGTTACCAAATATGCAAGAATTATAATCTAAATAGTCTTTTAGTAACCATGACTACCTCAGCTTTTTAATATTGTGGAAGATTATCAAAGGCAAAAAGAGTGCATGTCTTGAAAGGCATGGGGGAGGGTTAGGCCTTTGTGTCTAATAAATGAAAAGCATTTTAGAATTTTAATATTTTATTTTTATCATGTGATATCTCCATACAATCATGGAAGTACTGTGAGACTATAGTCTAATGAATATGTAGCACCAACAAAGAGAATTTAGTGATCACTTGGTATGATGTAATAAAAATAGCCTTGAACATGGAGTCAGAAGAACGTGGTATGAGACTGAGTATGACTTCAGGTAAGCTATTTAAGCTGTCTGGAAAATCAGTTTCTTTAACTGTGAAAAAGGTAAGAGATATTATCACCCTATCTCATGGGGTTGTTGGGATGATCAGAGGTGTTCATATATGTAGATGAGCCAGCTCAGCCCCTTTATTTTACAGATGAGGAAGCTGAAGCAAGAGTAAGCCGACTGAAGAGGCAGGCCTTGAGTCAGGCTTACCTGGGTTACTTTTACAGGCTCGGACAAATTGTTTGACCTGTCTCAGCTATTGAGTGGAGATAGTAGCTAACTCACAGGACTGATGAGGAATTAAATTTTTTGTCTGTAATGTTCATTAATTCTTTGGGTTTTTTCTTCTTCTCTAACAAATGTTGATTTTATAAAACTCTTCTGAGACTACATATTTGATTTTCTTTTAACGTGCAGAAATAGAAAGTCATCTTAATGTTCTTTATAGTTTTATAAGCATACTGCCAGCTCTACTTAAAATCTTAATTAAAATCTGATCATACTTAGAAATCAGGTTTATGTAACATCCAACACAAATCAAGTTTATGTAACATCCAGCACATAGGTTTTAAAAAAAAACAATAGAGCAATAACTTAATAGTTCACACTATTGATTTCTGAATTTGAGTAGAGCTGAACAGTGACGCATGTGCTCTTTGTCCCTTTTAGTATGCATAAAAGTAGTATCTATTTGTTGGTCTTATTCTGTAGCTCTTGAGAATTAAATAGTTGTTGGCTAGATTAAAAGCTGTTTTCTTGGAGAGAATTGTCACATTCAGACACTAGTAAATTATGACTCAGCTAATACTTTATCTTGTCTGCATTCTCCATTTTAAAAATTATTCAGTACCCTGTCATTTGCCACATTTTATACTGTTTTTCTCCAAGATTCTTTTTAATATTAAACTTTGTATGGTTTGCTTAAACTAATGGTATAAGGTCAGTTTTCCCATATTGAGGAATCAAATATTTAAAATGTAAAAGTTAACTCCAGTTCCTAATAGGGAGGGGAATATGAGGAGGCTAACATTGATTCAAGTATTTTAATTATAGCATTTTGAATACCTAGTGTGTCTTTTTAAAAATGAATGTACTTCCTAAAAGTTAAGCCATTTTTTTAAATTATGAAAGTTAAAAAACTGGTTTATAAATTATATATATTTAGTGTTTTACTACTAATTCCATGTTTCTGTTTATTATGAAGCAAAGTAGTTAGGCCCCAAATTTATTATAATTTATTTTAAATATAAATTTGTCGAGTATACATGTAACTATAGGTCAGATCCCCTAGAATTTTCTGTTTTGTTGATTATGTGTGTGTGTGTGTGTGTGTGCATGCATGTATGTATGTATATTTGTGTTCGGTATCTTCAAATTAAGTAGGCTGCCAGTAAATGTTCAGAAATATTTTTGTTTTATAGCATTTTAAAAAAATGATCGTTTGCAGCGGAGGTTAGCCTGTAGTGCTTCTCCCGTCTTTTGGAGTGTTGGTTATACTGTATGCCATATACACTGTATGTGCATGGGGAGGGGGGTGCCTCTCCACATATGCATATTTTTTCTCCTTTAAAACGATTTATATATTTTTTACTGGAACAAGTATATTTAAGATTGTCATGGCTGTAAAAGTTTTCAAGGCTTTAAAGAGCAAGAAGAAAGTATAATATTTCTCAAACTTTTTTCTTCCCAGGGAAGTCGAGACAACATGAGTGTGATATTGATCTGTTTTCCAAATGCACCCAAAGTATCACCAGAAGCAGTGAAGAAGGAGGCAGAATTGGACAAGTACCTGGAAAGCAGAGTAGAAGGTGGATCATTTAACAAAAAATAAGTAGCTTTATTAAAGAAAAACCTCAACACAATCAAAATATTTTAGCTTTTAGATTTTTACATGCCTTTGACATCTAGTGTTTAGTGTACAAAAGTGGGAAAGAGCATTTCTGTAGTAACTGTTCAGATGTTTTTGATTGTCCTATTACAGTTATATTAGAAATAACTAGTGTGACCCTGTACATTCTGTTCAGGATACTTTGTTTAAAAAGGCTAAAAAGTGTTTGTATGCTTTAAAATTCTTGATGAATTCACTGGCATGAGTAGTTTTATGCCAGGAAAGTCTGATTTGTGGTTTATTTAATTATAAACAGATTATTTATGATGGTGACAATTTGAATACCATCTTTCTGTGTAAAGCTATGTATATGAATTTAAGGTCTTTAGGATTTTTTTTTTAATAACTTGAAGATCACAGCCTGGTTATTAGCAACTTTCATGTGCCACAGCTTTTTAAAAAATTTATTTTAAACTGTTTCAAGGCTTCTTGCCTAAGCCATAAACTTCCTCACTGAGACAACATAGACCTGAATAGAAGATATACCAAGTTTCTACTTGGTAGAAATATAAATGCTGAATAAAAGGAAGAAATGAGTTGGGAATTTCAGGAATATATTTGTCATAATTCTGCAAATTACTTGGAGACAATTAGAAAGATGTTTGTAACTCTCAAGTGTAATGCCTTTAAATATCTGGAAAAATACAAGCGACCTTTTATGAAGCTGCTGCTTTAAATGCTAAGTCTCGCCAGAGAATTCCATTTGGTTGCATATATGCAATAAGCATGTAGATTATGCAGTTTCTTTTAAGCAGAAAAACTTGACATGCCTGTGATAGCATTAAAATGCATTTTGGGCTCCTAATGTCATGAATTTGCACATTAAAGATCTAATAGTGTGTAAGCATTGACCTACACACTATTATATCCTGCTATGCCCTGCATTATTAAAATTAATATGCACTTTAATTTTGTTTTCTCCGTTTTTACTGTTTGATATCAATTATGATCAGTCTGCTATTAGAATCATGATTGGTTTTGATTTTCAGTACTATCTAGAGCTGCTATTTTGTTTTTATTGCTCTCCCCCACTTGATAGTGCTATATCTAGTATGTGTATGTACTATTTAGTATTTCATTCATTGGACATACTATTCACTGAGTTTGTTTTCTTACTATTACCCAAGGCTCTTGGAATTTTTATATTTTAAATGAATCATTTTGATATGTTATTTATATATAATACAGTAAAATAAAATATTTAGAATGCTACCAAGTCATACCACATTGGTTCAAACTGCTGGCTAGTGGAAAAATGAAACAGTAAGAATATGTGTTGGGATAAATTGGTATGTGATTTATTGGCACTTTAAAGTAATTTGGGTGTACATGTTTTCTTACTGATTTAAAGAATACTTTAGTTTTATTTACTGTGAAACAGGATCATATTTTAGAAATGAATTACAACTTTGTCTTTAGTGTACACTCTTTAAGTTTTTGGTGCAATTCTAAATAATTGCTTTAGATACATAATTTTATGTTACAGTATTAAGTTTTATATTGCTTTTTATCAAGGAAGAATTGCTACCTGAACAGAGTTTACATCAATACTCAATATTTTTGATATGTTGAAATATACTTGTATCATTCAATTTGAGATTATTATGTCACAAATCAAATTTCATATTCTTTACTGAGGTAGGTTTGATAAGACTGCAACTAGAAAATAAATAATTACATTAATTAAAATTGCTACTATATTTTAAAACATAGAATGTAACTATTTACATTGCAAAAGTTGTTCTAAGTAAAAAATACTGCATTCAGCTTCCAAAACAGGCACTGAATATTTTTTTCTTTCTTTTCTTTCTTTCTTTGTTTAAATGCATGTCTTCAAAATTGCTGTGATCTACTAAACCTCATTTTATTTGCTTTGAATACTTTTGGCTTCTCTGTCCACACCATACAAAAGAGGAAAGGCTTTTCAGCTCTCCCATTACCTGTGCCCTTCTAAATACTTGACTGTCTAGGGTTGTGATAAAAAGACTCAGCTCATAATTTAAACTACATCACTTAAGGTTGTGGTCCTTCTAAGCCAATTTAAGATTGTACTTGTACATATATACTTTTTAAATCTTTTCTGTTGACTGCCCAAGCTTTAAAGTTGCTAATTTGGAGATAACTGATAGGATGCCTCAGACTTGGTGTGGAGGGGAGTAGGGAAGAGCAGAATGTGTTTATATGTGAGTATGGGAAACAGATCTTCTATACATATATTCTTTAGTAAAAGCATTCAGCCTTTTTACAATTCTAATGTATAGTTCAAGAGCAATTAAAGGAATATTTCATAAAATTCATCTTGTTTTCCTTTTTAAAAGCAGAAGAAGCAATGCTAGTGTAGTATTAATGGTAAGACAGTTTAAATGTGTTGTCCCATGTGGAATAAGAGATATTAACTGTTTTTAAAGCCTTACATTAATTTTTTTAAAAGAATTTGTCTTCCTGTAATTTTCTTCACAATTAAAATACCCTAATATATATTTTAATAAAGGAGATGTAAGATACATCAAATATAGATGAATCAAGGTAATGTTTTTTAGACCTGAAACTATCATTGATTGAATTTATCATCAGTGTTCATTTCTATTGTATTTAGTCATCTATCCAATAATTGTATTGGCTTAGCAGAGACTGTATGTTAAGTGTTTTACAGCTTTAGATTGTGAAATTGTGCAGCTTAGGTAAACATCAAAACCCTTTATTTTTGTACAGCAGATTTCCAGCATTAGAACCATGTAGAATACTAGATGTTAAAGATTATACAATAAAGGAACTTGGCAAACCAAATCTGAGATCCTTGCTTTTTGTTCAGATTTAAGACTGGTTAAAAAAAAAAAAAAAGCAAAAAAAGAATACATGGTAAAATTTGGCCTTAATTCCAAAAGGACAATTTGAGCCATTTAAAGAAATATGGGTAGCACTGTCTGTCTTTTAATATATGGCTTTAATGAGGAATTGATATTTTGAGACTTGATCGAAGGATGGAAGATCTTTATATGCATTGTGATTTTCAAAGGTATTTATAAATTGAGAACTAGAATGACAGTTTTCTTGCCCTAATGATGACAAAGAGAATTTCTTACATTTAAAAACATTTAAAAACAGAAAATTGAGCAAAACTTGAACTTTTAAATTACAAATACCTTTGGTATGATCTTGCATTTAGAATAAATATGTTAAAACTCCAAGTGAAGACTTCTTGTACTTGATAGTTTGAGAATTCTTTAAGTTGGTTGTATATAATTGTTGCTATTCTGTGGTATGAATAACAGTATGCGTCTACATGGCAACACTGCAGCTCATATCACTATACCCATTTAGTAACTGGATGTTTTGAAATTAACAATTTTAAGTGCAGTTGTATGGTTTATCAAATTTTTTCTTTGTAAAAATTTATCATGAAATTTAGATTTTTTTTTCCACTCCATATGCCCTGTTCAAATGACCAACTGAGGAAATGGTATTATATATCTATTTACTGCTTAAAGATACTTCAGACAAAAATTAAGCTGTGAGTGGTAATCTGCACATGCTACTTAATCTCACTTTGCAAGTATAAACATATGTAAAAATGATTTGGGTTCATATATAATCAAAAAATTCCCTTATGTTTAAAGAGTTTTTTTCCTTTCAAATTTTGAGATTGGTTATTTTTTTAAAAAAACCTGTGCAAAATTCAGGAAACATGTTTCTAGTCTAAAGAGAGGAGTTGACCTCCTCAGAAGTAACTAGTTGGCATCTTAAGAATATTCTCATTTGTATACCCATATCCTTGATCATGTAGTACATTGATTTTAACATGAAATTTTTTTCACATTTTTGTCTTGTTTATTTTCATTCTTCGAAGTTAATCTGGAAAGTATCTCATTTTTGTGTGTCATTTTGTGCATCCCTTTGTCATAAATTTTCAAAAGTCAACTTGATTTTTTTTTCTAATACCAGCTTAGAAAATCTCAGATGTGGTAAATGCCATCTTTAAAAACCTAAGTTATCTTTGTTTCAGTTTTTTTTTTTAATTAAATTTGGACAACACTTACAAAAAAAGTACTTCTGATTCCCAGAAATCATAAAGAAGCAGGGGGAAGGCGTCCCTGACTTAGTCCATGTGATGCGCACATTAGCAAGTGAGAACATCCCCAGCCTCCCACCAGGGGGTGAATTGGCAAGCAAGTAAGTTACATTCTGCATACTCTTAAAATTTATCTCCGCACATAAAAATGTTAGGTGTTCATTGATCAGATGTGTATTTACCTAATTTCTAAAGTGATGCAGTTATCTGTATGTTCAAAATGTTTAGCCTGTGATTCAGTATTTTTCATTATTAATGATACATGATGCATGTTTTAGAATAGGTGTCAGAATGTCATTATGTGTAACTAATTATACTGAAGGCTGTCTTTAGTGAAGGCTTGGGTTATAGGATAAGTATATAGTGAAATTTTTTTGTGTGAAATAATTTTTTAAGCTAAATTATGTAGCACTACAGAATTCTAATTGTCATTTTTATTGCTACTATTTTAATTTGATTTTGTCAATCCCTGGATAATTTAGCACCCCAGGGATGAGCATCTTTCCCTTCCTCCATCTAGGCCATTTTTTTCTATCTCTTGATTTTCCCAGTGTCTTTGATTTTTGATACCTGGTTGGTTGGATTTTGTAACGAGGGAATATAGGAGGATGCATTTCTTGCCTTTTTCTGTGTGCATTTCAGTTCATAGAACTGGACTAATTTGTGTCAGATATTAAGCTTACATCTTTATAAACTAAAGTGGAGACTTTAAGAAATTTTATAATTCAAACATTTTTACCTCCGATATCCATATAATGGACCTACAAAGATCTGTTGATAATTTCCTTGATTCTCTACTGTGTTGTGTAAATGTAACCATGTTCTTTATAATCATTTCTCTAAATAGTAATTGTTAAAATTCCTATTTGAAGCTTGGAAACCTTTCCTTCCAATATGACTTTCTGTGAAATGACTGTCTGTGAAATTGCTTCAAATCAATTTTGGAAGTAGGGAAGGCTATAACTTATAAATACCACTACAGATTGTTTAACAAAATGTTATTCAGAAAGTCCTAGACTTGGCAGGGAAATGTCATATTCGACATTTTAGCTTTAATAGAGTTTTTTAAAGGGGCATTACAAAAAGCAGAAATTTAAATGTAAAATTTATCTAAATTATTTTACCGCAACAGATGCTGAAGTTACTTCTACTTCAAAACTAACATTCAACTCTTAAGCAGGATATATATTAGTATTTTTATCTTAAAACTGCATTGTCATTGCTGACTCATAACTACATAAGCCAGTTCAAATGAAGTAGACCATATATAGACTGATTTTTTTTTTTTTTGTACCACGTCTTTTAGTCTTCTATTAATTGGGTTGGTGGAATGTTAACATTTTAGAGTAAATTCCCCTCTAGTTTAACATAGGGGCTCAAATACCTTAAAGTGAGGATCACTTATTGACAGTAAGAAATAGAATTAAAATAATTTCTAAGTATAAGGTTATCTTTGACATTTTAATGAGCACCTAACTATGAATTGTTAAAGTTTTGTGCTCTAAAGAATTAACTTTCTGCATTTTTTTAAATTTAGGCGGAATGTAATTGAAGCCGTTTACAATAGACTGAATCCTTACAAAAATGATGACACTGTAAGTAACATTTTGGCTCCATCTGCTTTCCCTTCCACTTCACTCTAAATGCATATCCTTCCTACCTGTTTTTGCAGAGCTGTTCACTGCACGCATTCTCTTACACACACCCCTGATTGATTGCTCTGAACTCTGGCTGCACCACAGTTCTAGTGATTGAGGACATAATCATGGTGAGTGGCCACCTCTTGAAAAAGAAGAAAGTCCCTTTGAATTATTCTTGGTTTTTTAAGTCTCTGCAAGCAATCAGCTTCAGAAGGTTTGCCTCCACTAAATGATTTTTTGAAGTTGGAAATAATACCTCTGCTCAGAATTCTAAATTCTGAGTTTTATAAGCAGCTGCAACAGAACTTCAGAATGCTCAGCTCCACTAAGTAGTTTTTGTTTGGAAATAATTCCTTTGCTGAGAACCCTGAAATATATACTTCATTTAAATACTAAAGTAGAGAATTCTACTTATATAAAAAGACATTAGAATGTCCTATTCGCCACTTAAATTTCCGGTTAGAATTCTGTTGTAGTATGGTGTTTACAGAAAAGTGGTGACTTAAAATCATTTGGGCACAGCTCTGAGATATATATTGCATTATGAAGCCTCCTCAAATCTCATATTACCTGAAGCCTTAATATCTTCTTATGTAATAAAAGTACTGTTCTGAAGATAAATTGGGTTTTAATTGAAGAAAATAAAAATTTTTTAGTAATTATACTGATTTAGAAATACATTTGGTCAACCTCATGGTAAAATTGTATTTCAAATATTTTATTCCAAAACAAAACAAAGGGTTAACAATTTTTTGAGCAGATAGAATACTGATATTACATATACACACAAACACATACACTTTAAAAAGCACTTGTAGTCCAAATGTCAACTTTATAAAACCTTACCTTTCCGCATTATCCAGAAAGTAATGTTTTTTGGCACCTCAGCTTTAATGTAGTTCCTTGTTCTGTTTCCTTTTATTAAGGACTCTACATCAACTGATGACATGTGGTAAAACTGCTCATCTAGCCATGGAGTTTACCTTCACCTCCAAAGGAGAGTACAGCTCAACTTCCTTGAACCTTTTAAACATCCATCCTCAACTTTAAAGAAGGCCATCTGACGTGGGTGAGAGTGGGCCACACCGGAGGACTCAGCAGTACAACAGCTAGCCCAGGACTGAATTTTTTTTTTTTTTTTTGTAAATTTGAGACTTAATGTAAACATGATTTCAAACCATAATTCATGTTGTAAATCAGACTCCAGCAATTTTTGTTGTATGATTTTGTTTTTTGTAAAGTGTAATTGTCCTTGTACAAAATGCTCATATTTAATTATGAACTGCTTTAAATCACTATCAAAGTTACAAAAAATGTTTGGCTTGTTGTGTGATGCAACAGATATATAGTCCTTTGAAGTCATGTTGTGCTTGGACTTGGGGTCGGGACAGGGAGAGTAGCAGCCATGCCAGCTAGACACTCAAATGTGCTCACAATTATGGAGAATAATTCCAAAATCTTACAAAGCTGAACATCCAGGGAGTTAACCGAAAACTATCTTGGCAGTGGGGTTGGCACTGTTGATAAAGCTGGTCCCTTCATTTAACTGTCTTTTAGGTTGTTCTCGCCTTGTTGCCAGGAGTATTGCAGGTAATACAGTATATTCATAAGAATATCAATCTTGGGGCTAAAATGCCTTGATTCTTTGCACCTCTTTTACAAGTCCTTAAGTTGAATTACTAATTGATAAGCAGCAGCTTCCTGCAGATAGGAGACTGCCACGTTTTTGCTATCATGATTGGCTGGGCCTGCTGCCATTCCTAGTAAGGTATTCTGATTCCATTTTATCAATAAAGCTTGATTTAACAAACAAGAAATTTAATCATGTATGTGTAATTCCTCCTTTACCCCACCCTTATAAAACACCATGCCATTGTAAATGAGAAGTTTCTCATGGGGAAAGATGCTAGTCTCTTTTAATTGGGAAATACTGTTACTTAAGGCACAGATGGAACTGTTTCCCTTCCATTAGAAAGACTACAAGATTTAAGTCTGTGTTGTTTCTTAATGTGTTTTTTAATGGAGTTCTTTCTGGCTGCTTATTTTTCATTAAGATGTGGATCAGCTTGAATTTGCCTACTGTTTAATTAAAATAATTGTCAGAGCTTGACAATCTAACACTCTATAGTAGGGGTGTGTGTGTGCGTGTGTGTGTGTGTGTGAGCGTGTGTTTGCCTGTGATTCTTAATTGGCCCATGTCTTTAGAATCCAAGTAGTTCAGATGTATTTGTGATTTGAAATATAGCATGTTGCTAATATTTAGCTGTTGGCCTTTAAAAATAACTTTCAAAGCTTAAAGAATTGTAGATATAAAAATACCTAATTTAATTTAGGCTTAAATTCTTCTGATTAAGCATGTGAAAGTAAGTTTTTAAATCTGTCACGCAGAAAAGACTACTGTTTTGTGCCCTTCTGTATTTTTGTCTGTCTAGGTTGGATATTGTATTTATTGCCGTGTAATTTAATCATTCAGTAGGCAGATTCCCCACTAGAAAACTATGAACGTATAAGATTACAATACAACATTGAATACAAAATCGAAACTCTGTGTATAAAAGGTAGTATAATCAGTTTTGTTATATTTGTTTTTTTCCCTAACTTGGAAATATACATATTTGTATATATAGCCTTAAAACTAATGTAAAGTTAGGGGAGTAGTGGGCAAAGTAATGTGAAATGTCTCAGATTTAAGTAGTTACATACCAGCAAAACCTTTCCATTATCCCTCTTATTTGTGAGGCGATTCAATGTAATTTAATTGTATTTAATTTATAACTCAATCCAGCATGAATGAAGAAAAACAAGTACTATTTATATTTAGAAATTCGTAACAGTTGGAATTACAGAACCAATTCCAAACTTACAAATAAATGCTCGGTGTCTAAATCTGTGGTAGAGTGCGAAGTATGACGATGTTCTATTCTGGCTTTGCGGGCAGCTCCACGTATGGTCCGCGGATGGCGGCGCTTCTCGTGTAGAGTGAGTCCTAGACCTACTAGCGCTGAAAACTAAATTCCTAGTGTAAGAAGCCAGCTCCTTAATATTTAAAGTAGACTGAATCTTTTAGTTCGAGAAATTTCAAAACCTTGAATTAGACTTTGAGATGCAAAATTGTAAGTCATGAGTAAAAATATGTGATGGAACGCTATATTTCAAACCGTAACAGCATATTTAGAGTTGTTTTTTATTTGAGACTTTTTAAATAGAAGAGAAGAGGTTAAGATATTCCTTGTTAAAATTAGTACTGAAATGAAGCTTGGAAGTGAGAGAAAACTACTAAGTATTCTCTGAGAAGACTAAATCTTTTCCGCATGAGTCAGCATTGCCATACTATATATAATTTTTCATTGTAAAAAAGGAAGTATACATTATAATAGCAGACTGTGTGTGTTCTTGATTCCTGGGGGTAAGGGTGGGGGTGGGAACCAACCACACTTTTAAAAGGCACTTTTGCACCTCTGTTGTGCACATCATTTTTGTACCACTTAAGTTCTTACCCTCCCAACCCCCTTTTGTGTGCTAATTAGCATCTCAGGGCAATGCCTCAAAATTTTTTGATGTGTTGTATGTTACTTTCTTTGGAGGGTGGAAGTTCTTGTATGATGGTAATATACCATTCAAAATGTACTTTCATTTAAGTGTTTTAATAGGATGAACTCAATTTGCTGCTTTTAATAGGAAATTCATTTTGTGTAGCAGACTCTTGTTACCCTAACATTAAAAAATTTCACCGATCTCTTATTGTTTTAGCAAGGAAAGCTCTCTTAATTTCCACTTTCTTAAGGAATATACTTTTACAGATAACAGAAACAGTGCTCAATATTAGAATTAACTTTGAAAAATCCAAGTGGTATTTTTCTTATTTAGCTTTAGAACTATTTCCAACATTTGTAATTGTAATGCTTGCTCCTAGAGTACTATGCAATTAGCGTGCTGCTCCGACCACGCATTTGTTTACCACGTCAAGAAATTTGGATTAAAGACTAAATCAAGTATGTAATTCAAATAATCTGAATTATACTAACACTTTTAGTGACCATCCATTTGACCACATGTCAGTTCTGCTAATAATCCAGCTTTTCCACAAAATGTATTGAGTGTTACCTGCAAAACACTGTTCTAGGCCAAGTACCTTGGAACTATAAAGACATGAATAGGTCCTTGCCCTCAAGGAGTTTACATTTGAGTACAATTTATAATCTAATGTATGTTAATATTGTAACTGAATCACTCATCCAGAAAAATAGTTACAGTCCCCCTACTGTCTGCCAGATAATTGTCCTGAACAAGGCAGGTCTCTGCCCTAAAGAGCTCCTTTGTACTACCATTATTCATTTGAAAATGCTCCTGTTTACTTTCTTCTCCCCAAAGTTAAAAATCTCATTCAGAAGAAAATTTTGCTCAGCATAGTAATAAAATTGGACTGAGGAGGCTCAACTCTATTCAGTATGCTTGACTACCTTTAACAAATGGCCTTTATTTACTCTTCCTGCCGACAGCAGCCAGTCAGAGAAATAGGTCATGGATTTCTTAGAATTCTCCAACCTTGGAAATAACTGGTTGAGTTTGAGCTTAAGGCATTTAAAATATATATATATATATAGCTAAATTTATCTTATTTAAGAGAAAAATCTGTTTTTTGAAAACACACTGCCGGTGTTAATAATTTTATCCAAATGATTACTATGTGTTTTAATTTTTAAAAATAATTTCACTGCCCATCTTTGTTGGACAAATTCATATGGGAATTCAATTTGTGATTTCTGAAAGAACTGACAAAATTGGTTACAGGTTTTCTGTTTTCATTTTGAATTTCATGGTGTATAGTTTTAATTCATAAAGTTTGAATTAGAGGTGTAAGCCTATGTTTTGTTATTTGTACAGTATTATGTTAGGATTTGGTAGTAGAAAATATGTAAATATTTCAGTACATAGATGTTTCTCTTTTGAGGTTTTTCTTTGAAGGAATCTTAAAGAGTTTCATACCTTTGCTTGCAGGTATTGCTAGTGAGATGACCATTTTGTAATTGAGTCTTCTAATTAGTTTTTCTTTTAGTCATGAGGATGACTTCTCTGTAGTTTAAAACTTTAGAAGCCTAATTTCACTTTATTTCCTTCAATAATGTGCCATGAGTTTGGATTGTATTTTTAAATTATACATTACTTTAGAATATGCTTGAAATATTTAAGAATACATTTTCTAAATGTTGGGAGTAAAATACTGTATTGTTTTGTTGGTCAGAATAATAAGTCTCAAGTGTTAGTTATTACTGAAATCAAGATGCCATACAGAATTGATGAGAGGTATTTGGTTCCACTTTGTTGTCAAATGAACATTTCTACTTCTGTTCACCTTCACGCAGATTCTTTCCCTTTTGCCTGCTTTATATATTAACCTAGGGGCCTCTGCTCTCGTGTTTTCCCGATTATATTACCAGCAGGTAGAAGTGCACCAACTAGAAAAACTCAGATATATTTATATTGTAGTTGACAACATATTAGATGGGGGAAAATGTTGTTTGAATTGATATAACAAAGAAGTGACTTTTTTTTCCCCCCTTCATGCAGCACGAAATGTTGCTTGATTTCCTCTACTACCCTCTTGGTGATGGTTCTCTCTGTCTCTCTTTCAGCAGGCCAGTTCTGTTTTCTTGGGTGCATTACCTCACCAAGGCCAATTAACACTATATAAAAGTGGGCCAAAAATAAGAAAACTTGGGAGACGGAAGGATGGGTAGATGCCAGTGAGGAAGACAGAGAGGATTGCTCTTAATTATTTTAAATGCCATTGGAAGGTCTTCCTTGAGCCTAGCTGTATATTATTAACTGTTGCATCACATAAACCAGCAAGAACCAACCTTTGCTTCTTCAGATCATTTGATTTTTTCCAGCAAGGGAGATAATGGTAAAAATTACTGCTGCTTCAACTTAACTGAGAAAAATAAATGCAATGTTTATTCACCACAAAACCCAATCCTTCTTTTAATTGCTCCAAAGCTCAGTTTTCTGTTAGCTTTCTTATTGAATTAAATGTTTAGAAAGATTTAATGTTTTTCCTTTCTTTTATATAGTCCTCCTGATCCAGTAAAGGACATTTAGTAACATTTGTGTTTGTATGGTACTATCTGAAGATTTGTATAGGAGATTGGGTAGCTGCAGAACAAAATTAGTAAAAATTAGGTACAGTGAGTGGTACAAATTCATTTTAGCAGTGGTTCTTAATTTTTTAGGTTCCCAGGCCCTTTGAAATTGATGAATCCTAGGAACTTCCTTACACAGGAAAATTCATATAATGTACATAACTCCCCAAAGTTTACAATATTGCATTGGTTCGTCAGCCTTTTTCCTGCAAAGCCCATAAAAATTTCAAGGGCATCAAAATAATTTGAGTCTATATTTTAAGGAAGTGTTTAACTTTTTTAAAAGATAAAAGAGGTGGATGGGACCCTAGGCTAGAACCTGATACGAAAATATCCTTTTTAAAGATGGTATTTTGGGGGGAAGCAAGTAATTAAAGGTGAATAGAGTATTTGGACTAGTTTTGGAGGATAACATCACTCTAAGTTTGCCACTTGAAACAACAGAAAAGAGGTAAAAAATGGAAATTGAAAGTTTGAAATGTTTCTGACCTGCATAGTGCAAATACAGTATATTCACAACACGTTTAACTGTCAGATCTCACTCAGGTTTTGAGCTCCCTAGTCTTAGAGTTCATCAAACGTGTAATTCACTTCAGATTCTAAGGAATTGGGTATGTACTTACTGATACAGAATGTTAAAATAGGATGTAACATACAGCCATTAATGTATAGAATTAATGGGATATCTACTAAAATATAACCACCATGAAAAAATTTATTAGCTTGTTGCATTTGTTGCCAAAATAAGTTACAGCTTATTTAATTCCCATTTGTGGGAATTTTGAAACACAGAAACCATTGTCTTACTTGGCTAGCCATTGATTAAGACAACAGCGTATGTGCAGGAAAATACCTTGTTTGTAGTAATACGCCCAAATAGTAGTTGGTTTCACTCTTGAAATGATTTTTTTTCACTTAATTTGTATAAATGTTATGAGTGGAGAGACCATGTACATGTTAAAGCATGTTGCATTATATAAATACATTCATTTTTTAAATCTATAAATGTAAAACTAATACAACTGCAGAAATATTTTTCCTAAACAGTGTATAACAAAATTCTCCACAGTTAACTCACCCACTGTTTGCCGTTTATGTGATCCAAACTTTAAAGAAATTCCATAAATGTATATTTTGTATTATGTATCATTTTCCTGGTCCAAAGAAAACATGTGGATTCAGTTCTAACTTTAAGAATGTACTTTTGTTTTTAAGTCTGTTGAAGAAATTGCATTCGGCCTGTGAATGATTGCAGATTGTATGTGAGATGAAAAGTAGAAATAATTTCTAGTTTGCAAAATTGGTGCCACTAAATAAACAGGCAATTGCATAATGTGTGTGTGTGTTTATGATTGTTCGATACTGCAGGCAGCATTTTTGTTCTGCCTAGAAACATGGGAGTTTTGAAGTTAGTTATTAGGATACCTTAAGAGAATTGTTGTTCTACTCAATTTGGTTCATTGGCTAAGGAAGATAGAACTGATAGCCATAATTTGAACTGGACTTGTCCCTTCTTGACTTTAGGAAGATTACTGAAAGCAAGTAAGTTTGAATTGATGGTTATTTTCATAAAAACATTCCAGAAACGAAGAAGCCAGAAGTTGTTCCTCTTTGGCAAGAACATTTCCATTTGTCTTCTTACAATAAAGATTTCTTACTCCCTTGGAGAATTGGGAATTGGGAGTGGTCTGGAACTTACCCATTTAGTGTCCCTGGTGTAGTGCTCACTTCATTGTGCGTGTGTGTGTGTATGTTGGTGCTTCTGCTAATTCTGATATTTTGTTGTATTACCTGTGTTCATGTCTGGAAGTGTGACTTAGAGGCTTGCAGAATTGAATTAGAGGGATTTTAACATACATTGAATTGGTGATGTAAGTTAAGTTCTATGAACTGCAAAAGCTAATTGTCATAAAATGTGTAATGAAAACACATTAATTAAAGGTAGCAAGTCTTAGAAATAAGTAAGGTTGAGGCAAATAAGATTTATTTGGCTTACATGTAACTAGTGCCTGTTCACCTGTCAAAGTGTAGTTTTGTATCCTGGAGTTTTGTTTTCTGTAATCATTCTTTTAAACATTGAAGGTAGGTTTTTTTTTTTTTAAGTAAAAATTGTTTATTTCAGTTACTTTTTCCCTTTAAGTGATTGCTTATGAAGAAACTAATATTGGGGTACTCTTTCCTTGTTATCACTTAATTGCTTAGACTGAAATTCCCATCAAATCACAGAAATTTTGATTCTAATTGAAAAATCTATTCTTAAATGAACTACCCCAGAAAAACTACCATTACCTAGATAGTAGATTAGCTAAACATACTGCGTAAGTGTCCTCTTCTGTTTATAGTTTAGGTACGGGCTTGGGTCTCCCAGACCAAAGCACTTTCTCTATGGCTTTCCTGATAGGTACAAAGAGTTTTTCCAGATGTTAATTTGAACCAGTGAAATTTCTAATTGAAATTTCTTTTTTATTTTTTAGAGAGTGAGTGAGACTGAGTGGGGGGCGGGGGGAGGAGAGGGAGAGGGACAAGCAGACTCCATGCTGAGCACAGAGCCCGACACAACATGGGGCTCGATCCCACAACCCTGAGATCATGACCTGAGCCGAAATCAAGAGCCGGACGATTAACCGACTGAGCCACCCATGTGCCCCTTTAATTGAAATTTCTAATTTCTAATTTGACCATTTTTAATCTACAAAAATGGCAGTTTTATTTGGTTCAATTTCATAGTTTCTGTAGTTAGTTGTTCTTGAATGATCAGATTGCAAATCAGTACTTATTTCAATTTAATCGTGTCTCCTTAGAATTGACCCTTAGAACTGGATGACAGGTTTAAAGAAAAAACATACATAAATAAAATTTGCATTTATGAAGTTTGATATAGACAATACCAACTTTATAATTCCTACTTTGAAATTAAATCTAAAGATATGTTTTTATTTTAAATTACTTATTCTTTGTCATTTCAGCTTTTTCATAAAGCCCCCTCTAGATGCTCTAGTATTAGATCAACTTGCTTGGACATTGGTATGGGAAATGTTATTCCAGCAGTTGACCCAGAAAGAAATAATATTGAGCTTAAATGTTAATGCCAGGTTATAATATAGCATAAAGATAAGATGGGAAAGTGATTTTAAGGTTTTCTTTTGAATGACACAAAAGTGAGTTGAGTGGAGAGTTCCTTTCAAACTCTAAGGGTGTTGAGATATATGGATCCAACTCAGTCTGACTGAGACATCACTGAAGTCTCCGAAAATTATTCTTTTAAGTGTAGTCTCTGTTAGAGGTGGATGAGGGCTCTAACTAGGTGACAGTCAAACTCTGACTTGGATTATAGCCATGCTGTGTCCTTAAAGATCCTTTTTGTATTGTATTTTGCTATTTGTGTTTGTTCTGCTATCAACTGACTAAAATTGTTTAGTATTTAAAAATCAAAGGGTTTGCTAGAAGAGTTCGTGACTGTTGTAGTTCATATGGGTTATATGTGTACCTCACATTAGGATACTGAAATCATTCTAAGGATTGTCTTAAATTTTCAGTATAACAATCTCCAATGTATATTTGATTCTATTTAATGAAGAAAACAAAGATTCACTATATATCATTATAAGAGCAGAGCTTTTTTCAATTATTTTAGCCATTCCATCTTTTAACTCCTTACTAACAAAACAAAGGTTTTTTTAGCTAAAATTCTCCAGAACATTCCTAACAAAACAACTATAATGTTCTAGTGATTTGATGTAGTAGAAGCACACGGGAAGTGACTTTTTAACCTGGCATTAAGCAAAAGTCTTCATGTAGCTGATGTAAATTCAACTTTTATAACTGTTCCAATGTATTTTGACAGATTTTGCTGCAATGATCCTTAATAAAATAAAAAGACAGAGGTCTTAGCATTTAATAAGGGCAACGAAACGGCTAATGTGCCTAGATCCCAGAAAGGAAGCTTGCTTGGTGTCCTTCTTCCTTAGTATTTACTTTAATGTCTGAAATCAGAATGCTTGCCTTGTTTTTTTCCTTTGGTTTTGTTTTAAATATGTAAGCTGCTAGACTACATTTGCTTTAGGACTTATGTAAATACATTTTTAGAAAAATCTGAGGGTGTTGAATTCTGCCTCTCATATATCCTAAGGGTTTGCATTTTGCTTTGTCCCGATTTCCTCAATATTTCTAGGTTGGACTGTTTAATGACAATATGGTTATAAGGGTGTTACATATGCATATATAAATATCCTTGTTCAAGTTCAAGTGCCTGGCACAAGTGTTCCTGGTTCAACTTGACCTTCAGAGAGGTTTGCTGCTTCACGACCAGATGGATTTGGCATCTGACAGAACTACAGTGTCAGTAAAAGCTTCATCTCAGGAGGAGCAGGGCTCCAAGAAGGATACTTCCTGGAGGGTGAGTCTCCATGATTTGAAATAAGAAGGCTCTAGTAGTTTTTGAAGATCATGTAGTTGGTTCTCTAAAGCTGTTGGAACTGTTCGGGTATTTTAGTTTCTTGGGCTGAAGTCAAACACTTTTGTTCAAAAATCATTTGTTCAGGTATAAAAATTTGAATGCTTTATGTGAAAATCATTGTACTTTTTAATCTTAGAATCTATGATTTTCTTAGACTTTAACTTGAAGTGATTTAACGAAATTGGCAGTATTCTTTTTGGCAAGAGAGGAAGAGGAAAAGGGAATGTGGAGGAGGGGAGGGAAAGGCGATAAATACTAAGGGCGAGAAAGAAGAGGTTCTAAAGTGAAAAACAAGGTATAAGGTTTTTTTTTTTTTAAGTTAAGATAATTCTACTTTTCTGAAATTAAAAACAGAATTAATCAATTTAGGCTCCATAAATCCTTATGTTTTTATAGCCGTCAATAGGCACCCCTGGTTGGCAGATTAGGCGTCCCTGCTCTCCCTGCACTATGTCCCTCCAAAGGCCCTGTATAAGGGAAGCTGGGGATGGCCCAACATTGAGCTGTCAACTGTCACTTGGAGGTTCGATTAGGAAAGCAATAAAAATGAAGTTTAAAATAAGGATCACAGGTTTCCCTTCTATTAATTGGTCCCCTGGCTTCTCTGAAGCAGTGGTTCTCAAGTTGCCCACAAGATAGAATGACCTTCTTCCATCAGTGAAGGTTCCGTTGCAAGGTTACTCCACCACCAGCCCCAGGGGGTACCTGCACTCTCCCTCGCCCCTCAGACCCTTCGTTCAAGTTCCTGAGCTAGCTGCTGTTTCACTCAGTAGAAGCCGAAGCCCTTCACAGCGGCCTGCGAAGCCCTCTGTATGAGGTGGTCCCTGAGACCTCTCAGACCCACCTGGCTTGCTTTGCTTCAGCCACACTCCCCAGAACATGCCTGTCTCATTCACATCCTAGGGTCTTAGGGGAACTTGCTTTACTGTTCCTGTACTTGCATGGTTTCATTGGCCAGAGCAGGTCACATCTAACTTTAGGAGACTTGAAAGGAACAAACTGGAATAATCGTGAGTAACCCTAATAAGTATGTTGGGTGCACAATGTGCACTTGGATAAATAAGCCTGTGCGTGTATCTGGGCCCGCAGAAAACGAGATTGGTGTATACGCTCCGGGAGACGTGGTCTTATTTGAACTGTGCACTTTGAGACCAGTGGCTGGGACCACATGGGATGATTTCATGTTGGAAGTGCTCATAATTATGAGAGGTGAGCGTTCCTGCATCTTTGGGGAAGTGGAACACACCTGGCATTAAGGGTGAGGTTAGATTTGCATAGACAGAGCTAGGCAGGTAGTTTTCCAAGCAGAAGAACCCGATGAGCAACGGAGCGCAAAGGAAAGGCGCCGAGGCGGCGAGGCGGGTGAGAATGCCCAGCTCCGCGGGAACTTCCCGCGCCCGGACCGCCGCCGGCGAATGAGAGAGGTTTAAAGGTACATCACTAAGAAACCTGCCTTCTCTGTCCTTTGTTTCCTGAGAAGAGCTTTTCACTAAGTCTATGTTATGAATAGGACATTGCTTATGTTAAATCAGCTTCACCCCAGACCAGCGGCATCTCAGTCACCACCACCCTCCCCCATTCGCCACGAGCGCAGTGCGGGCCCCAGACCCAACAGTCGGTCAGTAATTCGGGCTGATTGCCCAGTCAGAAAGTTTATCTGGCACGGCCTCCCCGCCCGCCCCCCACCCCCACCCCCACCCCCACCCCAGGAGGGTTCTGGAGGTTTATTAGATACGCATTAGATACGCTGTAGAGGAGCCTCGGCAGTAGCTCTGGCAGAACTGTGGCCCCGAGAAGACACCCACGACCTGAGCTCAGCCCCCACCCTGACTGGCCTCGCTATTCCGCCGCCAGCACGAGCCCGGAGCCGGGGGCGAACTTGAACTGTGTACTTTGAGGCAAGTGCGTGGGAGCAGAGAGGCGGGGACCACATGAAATGCTGTTTGAGGTTTCCTGCCACCACCACCCTCCGAGCGGAAACAAAATAACACCAACATTTGGAATGTGGAGTCAGCTAAGAGCCGTTAAGCATTTGATAGTTTGTCATTTTTCAAGTTTTAACAATGGACAACCCATTTCATAATTAAAAAAAAAAAACACTTTTACAGCCTCCAATTTATCGGCAACTTATTTCTGATGTGACTACCGTAAGATGTACGATTATTATGTCCCTATTTTTGAGCTGCTTCGAAAGCTACTGCCCAGGTCCATTCATTGTGACTATGACAGTTTGGAGGTAAACCTTGCAAGAGGCTTTGTTTTTTTATCAGAAAGCTTCCCTCCTCACACTATGCTCTCCTTCCTTCCATTCTGAAACAGTAACCTGCAGCCGTTGTGGCTAGGACAGGAGGTGGCACAATCCTGTGTTTTTCTTCTTAGTAAATGTGATTCTTTGGAGGAGACATTTTCTGAATAGAAGTGGTGAGCAAAAAAACAAAACAGAAGCAAAACCCAAGGCCGGGGGCTCTGCCTGCTTACTGCTATTTCATCTTCCTGCGGCTCCAGCCGTCCTGCCCTTCGTCGCGGGCCAGACTTACCAACCAGTCTTAACTAAAGACCCCCCTGCTGTCACTAACCCTGAGATATGCCACAGCTGCCCATCAGCGGCCTCGCCTCTGCAATCCATCCTCACCTGCAGTGGAGTCTCTGCTTCTGAGGCTCAGTAGGCAGTTGCCGTGCAAGCCTCTCGCCGCCCGTTGTGCGCTGGGGCCACACATCCCCATCCCCCAGGCCTCAGTCTTAATCTTCTGCAGATAATGATCGTTTCTCTCTCAGGCGCTTCTGGGAGCACCAAAGTGAATTTGAGGTTTGCCACAGAGCCTACAGTTTAAGTTAGACTAACTTAACCAGCCTCTAGTTTTGTGACCATCTTTCCAATCATTTTCTTGCGATTCAGGGAAAAGACAAATCAAATAGAAATTCTAGTGTATATGGAATATTGTTTAAACTGAGGAATATTAATAATTAAAATATACTAGACTTACCTCCAACCATGATTTATAACAACCTGTAAAAAAAAATCCTCAAGCTGGGAAAAAAACCAGTTTTTGTTTTTTTTAACATCTTTGATCATAAGCTACCTGAATTAACTTCTCAGGGAAGATCTCACCAGCTTTATTATCTTGACATAGTTTCTTTATTGCAACGTGTACATAACAAAATTACCATTTTGAGTGTACAATTCAGTGGCATTAAGTACATTCACAGTGTTGTTTAACCATCACCAACATCCATCTCCAGAACACTTCCATCACCCCAAACAGAAACCCGTTATCCACTTAACAATAACTTCCCAATCTCCCCTCCCCTCAGACCTTAGCAACCTCTATTCTACTTTATTATCTCTAGAAATTGACCTATTCTACATATTTTATATACATGAAATCATACACTATTTGTGTATTTGTGTGTGACTTATTTCACTTAGCGTCATGTTTTCACATTTCATCCATGTTCTAACGGGTATCAGAATTTCATTCCTTTTTAGGGCTATTATTCCAACAATGTGTATACCACAGTTTGTTTAACCGTTTATCCATAGATGGACAGGTTTTTTTTCACCTTTTGGCCACTGAGAATAATGCTGCTATGAGCATACGTGTATAAATTTGAGTCCCTGTTTTCAATTCTTCCAGGTATATATATGTAGAATTGCTGGGTCATGTTGTAATTGTGTGTCCAACTTATTGAGGAGCTGAAAGATGGTTTCCCACAGCAGCTGCGCAATGTTACATCCCCACCAGCCATGATACGAGGGTTCCAGTTCTCCACATCCTCATCAACACTTTTCTCTTTGTTTGAGTGATAGCCATCCCAATGGGCATGCAGCGGATCTCACTGTTGTGGATATGCATTTCCCTGATGGCTAATGATGTTGAGCATCTTCTGATGTGCTTATTGGCTACCTGTGTATCTTTCTTGGAGAAATGTCCAGTTTAACCTTTGCCCATTGTTTGTGTTATTTGGCTTTGTTGGTGTGTTGAGTTGTAGGGATTCTTCATGATTCTGGATATTAATTTCTTATCAGATAGATGATTTGCAAATATTTCCTCCCATTCTGTGAGCTGTTGATGGAGTCTTTTGATACACAGTTTTTAATTTTGGCGAAGCCTGATTTATTTTTTCTTTTATTGCCTGTGCTTTTGGTGTCGTACCTGAGAAATCATTGCCTAACCCAAGGTCATGAAGCTTTTCAACTGTGTTTTATTCTAAGGGCTACATAGTTATTAAATTTAGGCCTTTGATCCATTTTTTAGTTAATTTTTATATATGGCATAAGGTAAGGGTCCAAATTCATTCTTTTGCATATGTATATCCAGTTTTCCCAGCACCATTTATTTAAAAGATTACTCAGCTATCAAAAAGAATGAGATCTTGCCATTTGCAATGAGGGTATTATGCTAAGCAAAATAAGTCAGAGAAAGACAAATACCATATGATTTCACTCATATGTGGAATTTAAGAAACAAAGCAGATGAACATATGGGAAGGGAAGGAAAAAGAAAATAGAATAAAAACAGAGAGGGGCCAAACCATAAGTGACTCTTAACTCTAGGAAACCAACTGACGGTTGCTGGAGGGGAGGCAGGTGGGGGGATGGGGTAACAGGGTGTTGGGCATTAAGGAGGGCCTGTGATGTGATGAGCACTGGGTGTTACATGCAACTGATGAATCACTAAATTCTTTTTTTTTTTTTTAAAGATTTTATTTATTTATTTGAGAGAGAGAGTGAGAGAAAGAGCACAAGAGGGGGGAGCGGGAGAGGGAGAAGCAGACTCCCTGCTGAGCAGGTAGCCCGATGCGGGACTCGATCCTGGGACTCCAGGATCATGACCTGAGCCGAAGGCAGTCGCTTAACCAACTGAGCCGCCCAGGCGCCCGATGAATCACTAAATTCTATCCCTGAGATTAATAATACAGTGTATGTTAGCTAAATTGAATTTAAATAAAGAAAAAAAAGATTAACAAATTTATTTAGGACAATGGCTTTTTCTTCCTGCCTCACCTGACACTGGGCATAGGCTGGAGACAGAAAGCTTACAAACTGCTTCTTCTCCCTGGCTGGTGAGGATCAACCCCAATTTCTACAGTAAAAACTGCACTTATGGTCCCCATTTAAAATTCCCTGATTAGCAGAGATGAATGGATCTGTTGTTCTTGCTACTAGCAATTAGCCTTTACATGCCTGTCTTCTCCATGAGGCTGGTAGATGGCTCTGAGAATTGTTGACGTGTGTACAAAACACCTACCACAGTGCCCACCACATAGCGGACAGATCAGTCAGGGCTCTTCCTTTCCAGGCCATAGATCCTGACTTTAGATAACTTAAGCAAAAAGTGAAATTTATAGCAACGCTCTCAGCAGCTCACAGACCTACAAGAAGCTAGAAAACCAGGCTTGGAAATGGGTGGAAACCAAGGTAATTAGAGGAAAGATCTATCATCTTAGCTTCATAGTAAGGCAGATGCCAAAATTTAGATGCACCAAGACCATACATAAGGCTGTAGAGGAGATTCCCTAAAGGAAACAGAGCCCAGGACGGGGAGTGAATATTGGGCCGCAACTGACAGCAACCGTCTGCTAGAAATCATCTTGCTGGTCTCCTAACATCCACATCCACGTCCCTTTCACTCCTATATTTCCCCAAATGCTCCTGGCCTCACATAATGCAATTTTCAAAAAATGCAGTAGCCCTGAATACCTACCATTTGCATCAACATGGATGGAACTGGAAGGTATTATGCTAAGTGAAATAAGTCAAGCAGAGAAAGACAATTATCATATGGTTTCATTAATATGTGGAATGTAAGAAATAGTGCAGAGGACCATAGGGGAAGGGAAGGAAAACTGAATGGGAAGAAATCAGAGGGGGGGGACAAACCGTGAGAAACTCTTCACTCCAGGAAACTAATTGAGGGTTACAGAAGGGAGAGGGCTGGGGGGATGAGGTAACCATGTGATGGGCATTAAGGAGGGCACGGAATGTGATGAGCACTGGGTATTATACACAACTGATGAATCATTGAACACTACATCAAAAACTAATGATGTACTATAGGTTGGCTAATTGAACTAAATAAAAAGAAAAAAGAAAAGAAAAGAAATGCATTAGCCCTTCCCCAGAGGGAGACAATACAAAGTGTCATCAGTCACTGTTCCAGGTCCAGGAAATCTCTGTGATCTCTACTCTTTAGTCCTCACCTGCGGTAGCTGACATACTCAATGGTGAATTTGACCAACAACCGGCAAGAGTGTGTGGGCCAACAGTGGAGCCGTTTGTTTAGCAGCAATGCTGCTTTCTGAGCTGTCTGAGAATGAGCTGCAAACGCTGAGCGTCTTCTGAATACACACACACACCTCTGAATACTTCCTCGTGTGTTTCCTGAGAACGAGGACGTTTCCTTACAGAATCACAGCCCAATTCTCACCATCAGGTAATGTCACATTCCTAAAATACAGTTCCCTAACGCACAGTCCATATTCGAATTTCATCACTTACACCAAAATGTCTTTCTAGCTATTCTTCCCACCCCAGGGCTCAAGCGGGGATCACGCATGGCCATCAGCTCTCTTGTCGCTTTCATTGCCTCCTTAGCCTGCCTTTGTCTTTAGTGACTTTGCCACTTTTGAGGAATAGAAGCCAGTTGTTCTGAGAATATCCCTCAGCTTGGGTTTTTCTAGTGTTTTCTCATTACTAGGTTCAGATATTATCTCTGATCACTCAATTAAGGTGGTATCTGCTGGTTTTCTCCACTGTGAAGTCATTGTTTTTCCCTTTGTAATTAATGTGTACTTGGTGGGGAGATTATCTGAGACTGTGTAAATCGTCTATTGCTCATCTAACTCCACCCACCAGTTCTAGCATCAGCTGATTTTAGAACTCCATACTTTCTATATTCTACTATGAGGAAAGGCTTTCTCTTATCTCTCCGACTTTTAGCTTTTTAAAAAATTAATACACACGTGCCCAGCATATTCTCACTGCATCCTTGATTTCCTTATCCTGAGCTCCAGCCCACAGTTAGTCCCTGCCCCAGTCCTGAGCTTGGTCTTTGACTGCCATCCCATCCTGCCTCCTTCCTCATCTCTGAGCTAGCCCATCCCCAAGCCATTCCCCTCCCCCCACCCTATGTTCGGTCTTGAGTCTGGATAATGTGTCCTGGAGAGTAGACTGGACATTGATAATGTGCTATTAAAAGCATTTATCTCAGAGAGCACATTACGTCAATCTTTACCTCAAGATTGTATTCCCTCTCTTACATCTTGCAGATTTCTACTATTTTCCATCAGTCCTAAACGTTTTAGACATACTTTCATTGCTAATCTTTGTCTCACTGGCTGTTCTAAAAGTCAAAACTAGCATTTTTTTTCTCAAAACATGAGTCCTGGTTTGGCGATTTGTTTTTGCCTTATTCTCAAAGGTAGTTTTCAAAACTATACCAATGACTTTAAGAGAAAGATTGGGGATTAGGGAAAATACAATGGGCTAAATGTTCAAATGTCTCATACATTCATAAATAAAAATGCATATGTTGAAACCCTAATCTCCAATGTCATGGTATTTGGAGGTGGGACCTTTAAAAGGTGATTAGGTCATGAGGGTGGAGCCCTCAGGAGTGGGATTCATGCCCTTAAGAGAAGAGGCCAGAGAGCTGGCTCGTTCTCTTTCGACCATGTGAAGATACAGGAAGTTGGCAGTGTACACCCTACAAGAGAGCCCTCACCAGAACCCAACCATTCTGGCACCTTGACTGCAGACTTCCAACCTCCAGATTCGTGAGCAATACATTTCTGTTCTTTATCAGCCATCCAGCCTATTGTACTTTTGTATGGCAGCCCCAACTAGGACAGGAAGCAAGAATAGCAAAAGTAAGATTAAGCCTGGAGCAAGGCTAGTAATATAGAATGCATGTCATAGGGGCTTTGCTTGGTTTGGGGCTTTTCAGTAGCCAGGCAAAAGGGAGATTTATCATTACCTAGTCATCTCCATTCATCAAATAGAGGGTGATACTTTTTAAATTCTCTACACCCAAGTCACATTCAGTTGCTCAGAAGACAGTGGTTCCTGAAATATGGAATATGTGGAATACTTATACATTATCCAGTGCTGGGTGGTTCTGTAGCTGACTTCTGTGGTTTCCTCACATGGCTGTGCTGGTTGGAGCTCAGCTGGAGACTTGCAGGAGCCTCTGTTGCTCTCTAGAGCCCTTTCTCTTCAGGTTTCTCAGAGACTCTCTCCTGAGGACTCCTGAGCTCCCCTGACTACAAACTCTGTCTGCCCGGTGCAGAGGGGTCACCAGGCTCCACCTCGTTCCCCTCCCTGTGATGTAGCCTCTTCCCAGGCAATGAGCTGGCATTCATGGGCGCATGTTTTATGTTTCCCTTCTCTCAGGGATCCCTGTGCCTTCCTGCCCAATTGTCCAATGTCCTGAAAGGCTTTGTTGCATATATTTTGTCGATGTCCTTAATGGTTTCATGTGGAAGGATAAATCTGGTCCCCAATACTCCATCTTGACCAGAATCTGAAGTCCCTTGCTTCTTGACAACCCTGCATTTTAAAGTCCTAGCCTGGATACACCAACCTGTGATCAGAACTTTCAGGAACCACTGTCTTCTAAGCAACATTTATATAAAAATATCCTAACAGAAACTCCATGACATTTTATTTCCTCTAACTGCATTCAGGTGGGATGTCCTCACATCCACAATGAGTTGGGAAAAGAGATTTTGTAGTCTTACAAAATCACGTTATGTTATTTAGACTTGCCAAATCACTACACTGTACGTCTGGAACTAATGTAACATTGCATGTCAAGTATACTTCAATTTTAAATAAAAGACAATGCAAAAGCAATGGATGCATTGCATTGTCTATGGGTAGGAAATTCACAGGAGAAATATGAATTTCCAGTGATGATGGAAATATTCTGATCTTGAAGCTAAAGTCAAGTCTCAGCTCCAAATCTGTTTTCAACTCCACCTTGTGATGCTAGGGCTCCAGTCCCTTCAACTACTTTTCTCCTTTGCCAGCAGATTTTGTTTTGTTTTGAAGTTACTTCATACAAATGATAGGAGATGGACTAGAAAGTGGGAGTAAGTTTTCCATTTTCCTGACTGGACTATGACTAATAAATCTACCACCCATTAGGAAAGGGACAACTAATGGCTGCTCCAAAGGGGCTCTTTGTCACCTCTCAGATCAGCAAAAACAAAAAAGAGTAAGATCCTGTGTTGGTCAGTGTGTGAGAACATATGAACTTATACACTCTTGAGTGTAGGTTAATATAGCCATGATTTTTGTGGACAATTGGCAATACATGTTGGCAATGTGTATGTGTTTTGACCCATATATTTTACTTCATGGCAAAAAAAATCATGTTATGTTATTAGCTGGTCGTGTTATTAGCTGAACCCCACACTTATTTTCTAGAATGTAGTTATTATTGTTGGTCATCATGTCACATTTGTTGGTAACGCCCATCATGTAAACATGTCTGCATCTTACATGGATGTATATGGATATATGCAGATTTACTGAGAATACTCAATTCCCTGCTATCCAGAGACAAGTAAACTATAATGAGGATAGAAAAAGACAATGCACATTGGAAAAATAAAATAAAATTACCTAGAAATTGACAAAAAGCACCTACTAGTTGGAAGGCATCTATTGTTTGGCACTACACGGGAACAGCAGACCCCAAGCTAGATCTACCACATCCTGGGAATGCCCCTCCCTGGCCAGCGAGAAACACAACAGTCAGGCAGTTTGATTTCTCAACCCACAGCCCCTCTGGAGAACAAGACGGTGACCCACAGTCTGGGTACAGCAGCCCGCGTGGCCAGAGACCCCATTCCAGTTAGCCACGTGAGACCACGGAGCTGCGCGAGGAAGGGGGGCAAGAAAGCAACTGCAGACACTGGGCAGCGCTTGGCCTCGTCCTGAATTTCTAGACAATGGGCTCAGCTAAGAAACTGGCTGTTTTTCATTTCAGCTTATAGTTCCAAACTCTTTTACAGTATTCATACGTTGGGATGGTGGTTGTAGAACAGTAAACATGTTCCTAAGTATAGGATTTAATTTTAGCTAGACCTAGCCTCCGACACCATCATCTGAGGACATACCAGCTCTAGCCCCTGACACGCGGGCAGCCATTGCTGCTCACTTCCAGGATTCCACCGTGTGTGTGACTCAACTTGTTTCTACTACTTTTGCTACCACCAATTGATGAACTCCATAGACCTTTCATCCAAACTCCCCAGGAGAGGATCTGACGGGCTGGCTAGTCAGCATCCATTCTCAAGAGTTGGGTTGGGCTGGGCCCCCTCTCTGGGCCAGCCCTTCAGAGACCACAGCCAGCCTGTGAGGCAGGGGACTTCCACTCAGGTGCCGACCTCTGACCTAGGACAGTAGAGTCACGAGGGGTAGGGCAAGGTCATCTGTGGGTATGGCAGGCACTCGGTAGATGACCTCCAGTACATAAGTGGAGGATTTTAACATTTCCAACGGTACATGCCAGCCCCTGAGCTGGTCTCTGTGGGAGATAAAAATGTGAGAAAGACTTGATTCTTGTCACTGAGAAACAGTGATGGATGCTGCTCACATTTATGAATGAACAGGGGAGTGGAAGAATGCAGCATTCAGCTGATGCATAATGTTGCCTCCCCCCTGAGTCGAGCATGTAGGCCAATTGCTTAACTCGGATGCTTCCTAATGACAACTCAGTGAGTGACAGCTATTACTAGGGAGACAGCAGATAAAGCCCTATCCTGGAGGCTCCCAGGCATGTGCTTGTGTCCTACCCAGCTCTGCTGGACCAGGAACAGTTGGGGAGCGGGCACAGCCAGTCTGTGGGGGTGCAGCTGCTTTTGCAAATGGGAGAGAGCAGGACAGGGGCAGAGACCACGGGGCCTGCCACTATCATTCCAGAAAGCTCCTCTAACTGTTGCCTCAGGGCTGCCCTGAGGTTGGCGGGGAGGCACCTGGACAGGGCTAATGGAAGAAGCTCACCTGGGACCTGAGGAAGCTTCGAGTACATACAGTTCTGTAGTCCCCACACCCTACCCCTGGCTTGTCAGCAGGCAGCTCCTTTCGTGGGCACAGCTCCGATGTCTGTCTTGGAGTTTGTGTATTCAGATAAATTTCTGCCAGGTTTGTTGGGGCACCTTCAACTTCCTCAAAGCCATAAACCACAGCAGTTGGCTGGAGGTTCCTCCTGAACAGCAAGTGACTGTGTTTCCCTGGGTGTCCGCTGCCCCTACAGAGCCAGCCCTGCGGTTCCCCACTGGCAGGACGAAGGTTCACATGGGGGCTCCCACCGACCACTTCGCAGGCAGGGTGAGCTCTTGGTTTCAGATGCATGCTTCCCATGCAGAGTGAGTTGAGTTTTATGAATAATAAGGAATACTTCATGGAGCACTGCAGAGAGCACTGTAAATTCCATTTGGGTGTTACCCTCAAATTGGCCAATTATTAATCCTTTCACCACAAAAACTCAAGATCACGACATAAGCATGACTTTTGAAAAATCACCTTTGAAATATATTTAGGCAGGATCTCAGCCTTTGGGAAGCACAGGGGCCAGCCCTGTGGTCTCCCACTCTGATGGAACTGGGAGGTGAGAGGTGGGCTAGCAGCCATCCAAAGTGACTGCCCTCATGGGCAGCTTTTCAAGGGCCACAAATATGAATTGTATCCCTATGACTAAATTTGGCCTAATTTCTAACTTGTGAGCCATGATTATTTGTTTTTTAAGTGTTTTTAAAAGTCTTTCCGGCTGTTGCCAAGGGTTCAGATGAAGTCTAGTTCAGGAAGGGGGTTGGAGCTGATGATCATCATGCTTCTCATCTGTGAGCAGGTGTCTGCTCCTTCCTCATGGCCTCTCCTTCCCATGTGTCCCACATCATTACTCCACCTTATTCCTAAATCCTTGCCTTGCTAAATTCTTCCTAAGTCTCTCTCAGAGAAATGAAGATGCCTGTAGAACTGGTATTCCCATAAACCCCTCAAAGGCAATCTAGCCCACAGAAGAGCTGACGGGAAGGGGTGGTAAGGAAACCTGGTTACCAAAATAAGATTTTAAATCCTCCAGAATTGGCTCCTTAGAGAATGCATTGGTCTGGAAAAGACTGGAGGTGCTACCTGGGACCCTTGGGGTTTGTACCTTCTTCTCCCACCCCCTGGGAAACCCCAAAGCAGGGAGACACGCTGAACACACAGCTTAGAGTCCCTTGTATTTGAGTCACAATCTGTAATTCGTTCCTCCGTCATCCAAGATGGAAGTTATTTACCAATGGCTCTTTTTTTATCTCTTTTAGTTGACTAGAGCGGACTTCCCAACCTCTCAGTCTGGAGCAGTAGGTCTCCGGAGCCAGGTAAAGGCCTGAAAGGAGGAAGAGTCTCTGTCAGTCTGCCTTCCTAAGGAAAGAGACTTACATACAGGCCCATAGAAGCAAGAGATACACAAAACAATGCATCATTCTCTTCTTCAAGACACCGAATATGACAGGCGTTGAGGGAGATGCCCCCAAAACACGGCCTCTGTCTTAGGACTACTCTGCATGGGGCTGGGCAAAGCAAATCAGACTAGCACCACCACATGGTTGACACTACTGTGTGTGTATTCTGTCAGGTACTGTGCTAAGTGCTTCCCATGCAACATCTCCCTTTAGTCCTTAAAACACCACCATGACAGAGGCATGATAATCGTCCTCGCACTCCAACGAGCAACTGAGGCTCAGAGAAGGTGCCTGACTTGTACGAGGGTACACCACTACTAACTGGCCAAGCCCCGGTTGGAAACCAGGAAGGCCGCCTTCCAGTCCAGCCTCCTAACTACTCTGTGGTCTTCACTGGCAGTCTGTTGAGTGGATAAACCACAGCCTTTGGCTTCCTTGCCTTAATCTCATTTTGGCATCAGGGCAAATGCCTCCCTCGGAGTTACTCAGCACCAACCCCAGGAGCTCCTCCCGCCACAACCCCTTCCTGTTCTGAGTGCAGTCTCCGTTCTCCCAGAGCCCTGCAGTCAATCCCACAGTGTTGTCTAGGCCTAAAGAGAAGTGAGCTGCAGACTGCTTTGTTCCCTGGGTAAATTCCATTTCCTTTTCTTTTGTCTAAGGATTCTTAGTGATGAAACATTATACCCAGGGTATTCTGCTTTTAAAAAGAAACTTCCATGGAGGTGGGCAAATGACCACTCGAAGCTCTGTGAACGATAAAGTCACAGGGGATGAGGGGAAGCAGTGCACCTGGTGTCAGTAATTACAGGCTTGGACAGGGAGGAAGAAGGGATGAGGGCAGGCCAAATACAGCTGGGTGTGGAGACAGGCTCTGGAAGGTTTTCAGAGTGCTGTGGGAGGGGAAGCAGGCATCCCAGGAGGTTATATCATCTCCCCCCCCACCCCCGCCCCAACCTTGCTTCTCCACCTTTTCTTCTCACCTTGGGTTTCTTTTTTGATCTGTGTGTTTTCCTCATCTCAGATCTCTTTGTCCATCTTCCCACACCAGTTCCAGATGGCCTGTGAGGATCAAAATACAAGCTCTTGAGGCATCTCATGTCAAACAATCTGTGTTTTTCTTCTTCATTTGGGTTCTCTAATCTGTATTATGTGTGAGAACGTGCCAGGAACACTCTAGGAATTTAATCCATTGACAAAACTGGAGGGATTAGAAAACAGACATCACAATGTCTACTAGCCCCCAAACTGGATTTCTTCAGTGACTCCTTTTACTTTTTACCTGGAAGATAATCTAATCTCTTAGACCTGAACTGTGGCTATTTAAACTATAACATAAATTAATAAATATCAGATGCAAGTAAAAAAAATCAGTTCTTCATTTGCACAGCCATACTTCAAGCACTCGATAGCCACATGTGGTTCGTGGCTGCCATATTGGACGGTGCGATATAGAATATTTCCACTACAGCAGAAAGTTCTGCGGGACAGTCCTGTCTTAGACACCACAATTATTGTCCTAATGCTGACGACATTTCATTGGGGCAGAACTTCTGACGAAGGAGCTAAAAGCTACTGCTAACAGCGGGAGCCCACTGCCTTCCAGGCAGCCCACTCACTTTTTGGGAACCACTTAGACCATGATCCTAGCTTCTATCTCTTTCTGTCCAAGGAATAATCTGAGTTCTGAGGGTGAATTAGGGGCTCCAAGAATTATGCTGGCATTAAGGGTGAGGCATCTAGGACATGTAACATCCTCTGTCCTTGGTAGCATTTGGATATGGGCTCAGTCTCTAAGCAGGCTTTAGTCCTGCTGGGGTCTCCAACATATTTGGTCCAGTTCATTTGTTGATGGCATGCCCATGTCATAACTGAGAGACGTCATCCAGGCTATCAGCCCTCTCAGTCACCTCCAAGCCCTTTTTAGGGGACACAGGACACTTCTGGAAACTCCCATAGACCACTCGGTATTGAGGTTGCCGCCAGACCCTTCATGGGGTCACCTGCAGGCAAAAGTTTCTCTGCTTCCAATTCAATCTGTGGTTTTTATTTCCCACTCCCTCTTTTGGACTTTAGCTCAGGATGGTGGGCTCTGTGCCCAGTCCACGGGGCCCAGAAGTCTCTAAGCTCTAGTGACCCATCCTTAAATTTCTCCCTTCCTCCTGCAGGTCAAATCCTTATCTCGTTTGGCACGGAGAAAACACCACCTCTTCTTATATTCTTCCTCCTTTTATGGTTTATGCAGAGGTCAGCAAATTTTCTGAAAAGGGCCAGATAGTAAGTAACGATTTTAGGCTTTGTGTTCCATACAGTCTCTGTTGCAATCACAACTCTGCTGTTCTAGAACAAAAGTAGCTATAGACAATTCATAAAGAAATGGGTGTGACTGTTTCAATAAACCTTTATTTATAAAAGCTTTACCCCTGCAGGCCATAGCTTGCTGACCTCTGGTTTAGAGAATAAAGTCTGGACTCTAGGTACTCTTGTCTTTGGCCCTTAGTTTGGAAACAAGATTTTAGAATTAAAGACAAAAATTAAAAAGTACCTGGCTCTTACATTTGAAAGTCTGATATTTGCTGTAAGTTTTTAAAAATCTACCTTTGAACTCAAACAGCAAGAATTTTCTTCTTTCTGCTAGGATTTTAGTCCTATCCATATAGAAAGTCCCCATGGATGCTTGAATAATAAGAGAAACGATATGGGTAAAGGATCAGAAAATAGTTAAAATCATAGTATTTCTCAGCTCCATTACAAAATGAACTAGAGTTCTTATCTGTGATTGTAATGATTGTTTTATAAATTGTGCCTCACACGTTGTGAGGCACGTTCCATAAATGCCCCTCCCTTTCCATTTCTAAACCTTTAGGGTCAACACTGTGATGTCATGTGAACAACAGCTGGAAGATCTGCTCTTTCCTAAAGTGTCTGCACTCATCAGCTCATTGAGTTGAAATGCATTCCTTTTTTTTTTTTTTTGAAAGATTTATTTATTTTTTTTAGGAAGAGCGTGAGTGAGTGGGGGAGGGGCAGAGGGAAAGACTCTCAAGTAGACCCCCTGCTGAGTGGGGAGCCCGTTGCGGGGCTTGAGTTGGATGCTTAACCGACTGGGCCACCCAGGTGCCCCCTTTATCCATTCTTAAAGAAATTGTGGATTTTCCCCAAAGGAGAAATTCTGAAATTCTCAGCTTGTTCTTAAAAAACCACAGAAAGCTGACGGTTCGATCTTCTGGGAAGGAACCATCAGCCTGCTGGTTTTGAAACGGGAGAAAACAGTGTCCCCTGCAGGAATGCACTGCGTGTCCATTTCAGAGATGACACTGAAAATGAAGCGTAGATTTTCTAAAATCACATTTCACACTTGCTCCGTAGGAGTCAGGACATTTCTTGGTGACAAGTGTTAGAAACTTAACTAAACTAGGTTAGGCAAAGGGAGAATTTGTTACTTCGCAATATCCCCTGTTGAAGCACTAACTTGGGGCTGGTCAGGACCAACCGGGACGGGGCATCTGAGTGCTCTCCCTAGTCTTTCTTACCTTCTATGTCAGACCAGCTTCCTCCTTGTGGGAAGCACAAGGGCTCGGACAGTCCTTCCCCTGCTGCCACTGGGAGGGTAAAGGTTCCTTTTCTCACTTCCAGTTTTAAAAATCCCAGGAAAGGACTCCGATTGTTTCCGCTGGGGCCATGCATCCACCCAGCCAGTGCTGGCCATAGCTGGTCCCCATCCTAGCCTGGTGGATGAGGGAGGCAGCAGGCTTGGGGTGGGTCAGCATGCCCCTCTCTCTATCCTAGCACAGACCCAGGACAGCAGTGCTTGGTTATGTTGTCAGGTATAAAAGTTGTTACCATGTTGACTCGAAGCTGATAGATTTTGATGCTTTTCAGGCAAACACTGCATTTTAGGTTGATATCTTAGAAACCCTGACTGTCCTTAGGAAAGTGTTATATGAACTGTGGGCCTTTGCTGTCTTGTGTTGTTGGTTAGGCTTTGCGGCGGAGACAGGCCAACAGGCGTGTGATGAGCCTGCCCTTTCTGGCAATGTAATTCAGCCCCTGTCACGCTCTGTTTCTTCTCGCGGTCATTGAGTCGGCCTAATGCAGCCCCTCAGTGGCCAGCCTGGTGCTCCCTGGGGCTGAGGATCTAATGTCAGTAGGACACGATTCGATTCACATTGAGGATGGATATTAAGTCTTTTTACTCAGGGTCTTGTCAAGAAAAACAAATCAGCCTGCTATCAAAAGCACAGAAAATGCCCCTTCCCATAACAGCAGTTGTCTGCGTTCACTGATATTGAAGGGCCTGTCTGTCCCCAAGCCTCTGAGGCGGTTTTGTCAAGGTCAATTCAGCTGATCTTTTTCAGTGATAACCCAAAGAGGATTAAGTTAACATCTGACCTTTAAAGAGCTTTATCTTTGGGGAACTGGGCTAATTAAAAAATTAAAAGTCTGCTTTTTAAAAATATTTGGACCACAGTCTTGGGAAAACATGAACACACTGCATATAGCGGCAGAAATAGCCATAGAAAATTCCAAACAGCAAGCTAGATTTATCGATACATGGATGAAATTAGTGTGGGGATTCTGGAGTCAAACAGAAATGGGGTCCAATCTTGATTCCGCTACTTGCTAGTTGTGTGACCTTGGACAAGCATCTCACCTTTCCTAAGCTCTGTTATCTTATTTGTAAAATAGAGTGGGATAATAATAGTAATCACCCCAGAAGGTTGTTGAGAAGATTAAATGAAATAGTACACTTAAAGCCCAGTCATTTAGGCTAGCCATTACTATCACTGTGGACATGTTTACATTTAAAATTTTAAAAATTTGTTTAGTTACTTGCCCTATCATGTTGACGGCTGAATGGAATCTCATGACAAAGTGGCTGGTTCTCCAAGGCCAAGAACTCAGAGACACCTAAAGGTTCTGAGATGACTCTGCTTTGGGCCAGATGTTCCTAACCCAGATGCAGCAGCACCAGCAACCCCAGCCGCCTCTGAACTTGACCAGATACCACTGGGATGACAATGCTACTAAAGCCATTTTGAGGAAAGAGTAACATGAGACTAAGGATGGTAATATTGTCCCCCAAAGCTAGGAATATTTCTGTCCTTTAAATTCTGTAGATACCTTCCCATTCAAGGAGATACTGATCATTGTTAAATATTTTCATCCAAAGCACTGTTCTTGATGTTGCTTTTCTTCTCATTGGTTTATAAGATGCCTGAAGTGATCTCTTTTGCATGTTGACAAATGTCATATAGTCATAGGGACTCTGGGATAGCCCGAAAATAAGATCAAGGACTCTTCCCAGGAAGGAGATCGGTCTAGAGGCCCCTGGCCTGTTACTCAGAGCCTGGTGCACAGACTGGAGTTCGGCATCACTGGAGCAGAGTGCTTGTTAGACCTGCTGGAGCTCTGGCCCTGCCCTTGACCCACTTCATCAGAATGTGCATTTCCCCCAACACCCCAGGTGGTGCTAATGCACACTACAGGTGCTCTCTTCTCATTTTTAGCTGCAAATCAGAATCACCTAGAGAGCTTTAAAAAGCACGATGCCTGGGTACCATCCACAAAGATTCTGACTTCATTGGCACAGGGAGTTTTAAAACCTCCCCAGGTGGTTGTGATGTGCAGCCACGCTGGAGAACCTGTGCACCGGAGACATCCCTTCCTCTTTCTCTACTTATTCCTACAACCCCAATTTCTCTGCATGTGAAAATCTCTCAAGCTGCAGTGAAGGCTCATTTCATGCTGTCCATCAACCAACATAATGATGTCCATTGACATCAATGGATGAATGCCCAATTTCTAGATAATGCCATGCAATTTGAAGATTCACTTTGAATTTTTAAAAATAACCTTTAGGAATTTCTTCTGAACCTTTGCCAAGGCCTCCACATCCTTCTCTTATTGTAAAGTCCAGAAGGAGACACAGTCTTCTAATATAGCCCTGAACAGCACTGAGCATCAGCATAAAGGACTTTTGTGTCCCTCTGAATGAAAGGTACTGTTATAAGTAAAGTCAGGCCATTTGAATGGGGAGGGGGCAGTTTCAGTGGCCAAGCAAAAGATTTTCTCATGCCTACACTCAGTCTGGAAGTGAATAAGCCAGTTATGCAGGGAGAAAACCCACCTTCTCGGTTTTGAGCTTTCCTAATGGAGCAATAAATGTGTTGTTATGCAAACAAAAAATTCATAAGCTTTATTGCATCTGTAATTCACGGACGGCCAAACAGATAAATCCAGTTGCACCAAAAGACACCAAAGACAGTTCTACGGATTCAAAACTTTGGCTGATGTCATGAGCATAAAAGTCACCTGAACCTTAGACTTTTGTCGGAGTGACCTCCACACCTGACCACTCCATGTATAAGAATCATGTGGACTGCTTCCTCCACACATCTAGAAGTTTGGGCAAAAGTATTTGTGGTTTTAAAAAACTGAATCATTTCTTCCCCAACTTTAACTCGAGGCCTTGTTAAAAATTTAGACTCTCAGGACCTACCTGCATAGGTCTGAGGTGGGGCCTGAGATTCTGCGTTCTAACCATCTTGAAAGTGATGGTGTGTAGCTGCTTCACCGACCACACTCTGAGTAGCGATGCCCTAGAAAATGCTAATATTCAGCCCCTTGGAGAACCAGAACTTTAGGCATTTCATATGTTGCTTGAAATATGAGAAAGCTCATTTCCAATTCAGTGTTCTTCAGCAGCTTCCGGTGTATCAATGAGAGTGGGACATGGGCTGGTAGAAAATGTCAGTGGGCAAATTCAATTCCAATGAGTGTTAGAAACCTGGGTGAGAATGTTTAATTGCCTCGGTGCTTTGCCAATACAAGAAGAAAGCGGCATCTGAATTGCTTTATTTCTTTAGGGATCTATTCTTTAGAATTCACTAGCAAACACAAAGGCAGGAGGAACCGTTACTTTAAATTCGTATTATTTTAGCTGATGGATCTGGAGCACGGTGATAAATTAATCATGACGTCTGGTCTGATTCACAATCATACTCTAGTCCAATTTACACTTCGCATTTGCAGAACTGAAATGCGATGCATTAAAAATGGTGCACACATCACAGATTTTTCTCTCCACTGAGCCCGTGGAGGGAGGTGTTCTCTCTGCCTTGGCCCTGAGGCACCTGCCCGTAGGCCTAGGCCCACGCGGCAAGCAGCCTCCTGCAGGGAGAAAGGAGGATGGGTGCTGAAGACAGCCAGCCTCTGCTGCCTAGTGGGCGAAACCTGCCTGCGAGAGGGAGTTGGAGTCGTTAAAAGAGAACTTCCCGGCTTAATGCCGGACGGGGCAGGCTTATTCACCGGGAAGGGGGAGCGGCGTGGGGTTGTTGCTGAACATAACAGATGGCAGCTGTCTGCCGCTATGTAGGGCGCACTGACAAATCCCCAGGGCGGCCCCGGGGCGCTCGGGGGTGCGCTCGGGGGGCTGCGGGCCTGATGCAGCTGCCGGCCCGCTCACGGGGCGCTGCCTGCGGAGGACTCCGGAGGAGGTTGCCCTCCTATGAGACTCGGGGCAGGACGGCTTTGGTCTAACTCCGGGGTCGGGGGCTGCGTCGGGTAGGGGAAGCCTCTGCCTTGTGTACCTGCGGGCGCCCAGCCCCAGGCGGCATTCAGGAGGTTCACCGCCCCTCCCGTGGACACGGACACCCCCGCCCAAACTCCCGGGGTGGGGGGTGTATGTTAATGAACCACGCAGTGATCCAGGCCTGCGCATTCTCAGCGCCAGGGAGGTGTGGGCAGATGAGCCAAGACGGGGTCTCCCTTGTGCAACCCTATAAAGCCGAGTGTGGCTGGTAAAGTGGCTGGTCCGCACACACTAACAATGGTACGGAACCACGCCTGAGAGTTAGTTTTGTGTGAAAGTGTCACAGCCATGATTTCCCTCTGTAAACCTATTTCCCAACCCCCAAGTCAGTCATCCATATACTACCTTTTATATCTGTCAAATGACTTTTTTTCTATGATTTGGATATTCAGATGGGGAAAATCTTACAATGCTAGGCAAGTTAAATTGTTTTTAGAAATACATTAAAATACTTTAATTGAAAATAATAAAATAACATTGGACAGCACTAGCAGTTGGGGATGATTGCTGAAACACAGGACAGGAGAGTGAGGCTTCTCAGTTACCGCTGGGGGGTGGGGGATGGGGGAGGGCAAAGGGAAGGGATTTAAGGGTTCTGAGGACCCAATAGCCTTGTAGCGCTGTGATTTTCAAGCTGCAAAGACCATTGAAGAAGGAAGTCCTGACTAATTGTATACATCAGACAGTTTATCTCTAAATCATGGGAACTGTCCCCAGAGAGGGAGCAGAGGAACTTTCTGGCTAAGGTTCTAAGTCCCTGAAATGGGCTTCAAGAATGACCACGTGGGGTCCGTGGTGCATTTCATGTGTTTCACTCTGGTTTGTGTGGCAGGAAAAAGCCTCCTCACCTCAATCCTCATGGACTTCCTGGCTCCTCCATCAACAAATGTCAGGGACCAGGCTTCCTTATTTTCTTCTCAATCGCTTTGCAGTGCTTTTCATTGAAGCTGGGAAAGACCGAGTTTCATTCATTCATTCAGCAAATGTTTATTAAGTGCCTTCTGTGTGTTGAGCCCAGGTGCTCAGACTCTGAACAAAACAGGTGAGACTCTCTGTCCGCTTGGAGCTTGCAAGAAGCAAGATAAGTTGATACAATCTATGGACAATGTCAACCTGACAATGGTCTGGTACTCGTTTCCTATAAATAGACCTTCTGACTTGATGAGAATTGTGACACACTGAGGGTCCTCCATACATGTGAAGCTCTCGTTGTGGTTAGTCCATAACTTCAAAGAAAAAGGCATAGCTGGTGGAGGAACCCGTATGTTTGAAAGAAAAGAGTTCTAATTCCTTCTTATGAATTTGATGAAGTTGGTACCCAACTTCACCACAATCTATTAACCTGTTTTAACTCTCTCTCCCTGACCCTCCTCCTGTCTTCATTTCCCTCCTTCCTCACCTTCAGTTCCGTGGCCACACATTATATTTTTTCCCTTGTCTCTGCCACAGGATCTGTTTCAATGGTTTCCAAAGCCTAAAAGAAACTGTATGTCCACCCTACATAAGCCGAAACAGACTAACACACATGTCAAATTTCTTCGCTTTTGGCTACAGCATCCATAATTCAATGTGGTAACGCTGACTGTTTGACCAGTTACCTATTAAGGAGTATTTGGAAGGTAATACCAGAATGCAACATAAGGCCACAAAGAATATTAGATATAACTGCATGCATGCACACACACACACTCACACATTCTAACTCATGCTTAAGTCAACTTTATCATAAACTTCTATGTATTCATGTTACAAACATGGTTTATTTATTCTCTTTTAATCCCTCTGTTTTCTTTATAGGATCTGGATTTTTAAAGCTCCTTTTTTATTATTATAGGTTATGGTTATAGTTACACTTACTGGAGGTTATTTGAGGTAATATATGGGTGAACTTTAAAAAATTTTAAGTTATGCACATATTTTAAGGTATATTTGAAAAATATAAATAGCTTATCAAAGCGTCATTTCATAGAAATTATTTAGGATGCAAACAAGTTTTTAAAAAGTGAGTTGATAAAAAATATTCAGTTAATTATAACACACATGGTAATGAGATACAACAAAAATAACATAAGCTGGAAGGAACACCTAAAATTTAAGTCATTACGTTCATATATGATCCAGGAGGACCAAAAAAGGCAACTGCAGTTGGCCCTAAAGAAAGGGCCCTAAACAGGGGCACCTGGGTGGCTCAGTTGGTTAAGCATCTGCCTTTGGCTCAGGTCATGATCCCAGGGTCCTGGGATCGAGCCCCACATCGGGTTCCCTGCTCAGTAGCCTGCTTCTCCCTCTCCCTCTGCCTGCCGCTCTGCCTACTTGTGCTCTCTGTCTGACAAATAAATAAAATCTTAAAAAAGAAAGGGCCCTAAACAAGGTATGCTCCAGTCTGACTCTGCCAACATTCCATTAGTCCTCACTAGCAGACAAATAAAATCAGGTACCAGTGGCTTAAGAAAAACAATGTGCTTTTTTTTTTTCTTCTGCAATTCAAGAAAATTCTACCATACAATTTATTAGCAGAACACTTTCTGGCTCATAGGACATCTATGTTTAATGTGATCATCGCTTTAGATCTTTAGAGTTCAGAGGCATTAGAAACATGCCAGAAATCCTCCAGTCACAGCAAAGTTGTTTCCTTTAGAAAATCACCCAGTATTTAAAAGTCTGTTTGGAAAGCTCCATATAAATCATGAGCTGTTTTTTCACTTCCCTTCAACATTTTAACTTTCAACTCTAAGAAGCCTATTTAACAGAGCTGCAAAACTTAAAATGGCTTTACTTCTATTTTTATAGGAAGGAACACCTGCATAGCCTCGGAATCACCCAGTGTTTCTCGGCATGTTTAGTACTGAGGGCTCCTGGGTGCTAGACGCCTGTAGCACCCCCTTCATCTTTTTTTTTTTACAATCAAAACAGCCCCCTGCCTCCATATGCACACATTCCAAGTGTCTTCGGTGGGACAGTATTGTCCTCACTTGAGAACACAACTGCCTAACTTACTGAAAAGAAATCTGAGACCCAGAAGGGAGAAGGCATTTGCCCAAGGACCTACACTGAATTGGTATTGTGTTAGCTTGCCGGGCTGTAAAGAAGACAGATGGACTGCCTCAGATCCCAGGGGATGACTGAAAGTTTACACAGGAGGTGAGGACGTGGGGGAAACCTCTCTGAAGCTGCCTCAGCGGGCCCCCCGGGGGGAGGCAGGGCGCTGTGTTCCCACTCTGACAGAACAAGGGACTCGGCCACCATGTTGTCTCTCCCAGCAACTCAGGGGTCCTGGGGCTCAGCTTTCTTCTGACAGCATCACCCTTTGCCTCTGTTTTTCCACTGTGCTTCCCCTTTATTGCCTCTGGCCCTGGTATCCTCTTTCTGACCGTCTTACATTCACACTTTTCTCAAGAAAATACAAATGGGAATCATTGGATATCACCAATATAAAGCATGCCTTTGGGGCCAAGTTTTCTTGTCTGGCCAACCTCCAGGCCACCGGCGCAGCCCAAAGCTGGCTGCTTTGGCTTAGGCCAACAGCCTATTTCCCCAGCTGGGGGCAGCAGAGTTCATAGGCATCTTGAGGTCCTATCACTTAATGTGGATTTTGAAGACCCCCAGGTTTGAAAGCCAGCTCCATCCCATAGCCCCTGTGTAACTTCAGCTGTCTGTGCCTCAGCTTCTCATCAGTAAATTGACACATTAATAGTATAGACCTCAACAGAAGTGTGTGTGTGTGTGTGGTTTAAATGAGATAAGGCATTAAAAGTACTTGGCACTTAGTAAGCATTTGCTGAACACCAGCCTGTTGCTACTATTGCTATTACTATTAGTAAGTAGAAAATAGATTATTGTTTTTATTAAGTAGAAAGTTAAAATTCCTATCTCCTGACCACCACCCCACCTCTCTGCCCAGCAGTGCTTTTCAGTATCTCTGTGGGCCGAAGGCAATGAAGATGAAGACCCCGGGAGGATAGAGGTGAGGTGAGTTCTAAGTGTCCTAGTGCAAGCCTGAAATCACTTTGTTTTCTCTTTGTTTCATATTCCGTTTCACACATCACTTATACAGTATAAAGAGATTCAGTGTGATTTTTAATATGGTGCTTCTTAATACAGCCATGACTGTTCTTTTTAAAGATTTTATTTATTTATTTAAGACACACAGAGAGAGGGGTGGGAGAGAGAGTGCACATGAGCAGGGGGGAGGGGCAGAAGGAGAAGCAGACTCCCCAGTGAGCAGGGAGCCTGATGCAGGGCTCGATCCCAGGACCCTGAGATCATGACCTGAGCCAAAGGCAGACGCTTAACCGACTGAGCCACCCAGGCGCCTCCAGCCATTCTTGTTTTTATAAAAAATGTCTTTAATTACTTACCAGTTCAAATGTTTAATGTTTGTCCAAAAACTCTTCAGAAAACTCAGTGTCCCAGCGAGTTTCACCATGTTTCTCTCCAAGCACATGCCGAGGGGTACACATACTTCATTCTGTGTCACCATAATTCTCTTGTCTTCGTGGTTACAGGTTTTCCTTTCAGAGAGATCCAACAGAAAAACACGCAGTCAGTCAGTCATCGGATTGTCAGATATTTATGAAATTTCATTATGTGCAAGACATGTAATAAGTGCTACAGAGGATTCAACCACACACTACTTCTATGAAACTTCATCTTCAGCCATACTAGTGATGCTTCTGGGATGTGACCCACATCTCTCAGCTGGTGAGGAGGGATGTAAACTCACTCATGCCCAAATTTCAGTGGCCTTAAGTCCCTTTCTTCCTCCTCAACCACAGAAAACACCTTCTTTTACATAGTTCCCTCTCGCTAAAGTATCTCTAGGAACTCCCAAGGTCTTGACAGGAATCCATGAATTAGTCCCAGTCGTCCCTTGCTGCTGCTGGCCAAATCACAACTCTGTCTCAGGATCCAACAAATGCATGGAGGTTTCCCTTGTAGGCTGGCACCTGCCCTGTTGCCATCGCCTCCACCAGGGTGACAGGAGGGCTGAGAATGTGCTGTGCCCAGTACCAGGGGGCATTACTGTTCTTGTGAAGACAGGAGAATCTACTTTTACTTTTGCCCATTTGGACTCCCCAAAGCAAGCTGAGCTCCCAGATATTACATACGGAGTGATACCTTCTTTCTTTTGCCACCTGAGCCAGGACTCTGCTGCCTCAGGCCTCTAGAGCTCCACAGAGGTCCTGCCCGAGTGTTACCTTATTCTCATTCTTCTCTACCATCACCACTGCCTGGGTATGGACAGAGCAGAGAACCTCTGTGGCTCAATGCAAGCAGATCAGGACTGTGGCCTCCCTGAGACTGAGAGAACTTGAAGGTAGGGCTGCACTGCAAGGCCAGAGGCCCAAGTTATTCAGGAAAAGGGAGAAGAATGAACCTTCTGTGTTGTAGTCAGTTTGGAGGCAGAGGAGGTGTTCCACTGCAAGCCTGCTTCCAGCTTTTCCTGTGCATGCACAGAACCCCACATCTCATGACATGGGATGTAAACAGAGCTCTCACCTCATTTTCTGCAAGCATTCCTACAATTTGGTTTTGATTATGGCTGTATAATTTCCAAACCCCAGTTGGACAAGGATAAAATCTTTTTTGTAGGAGGTTCCTCGGCCCTTATGTAAAATCAGTAAACACATAACAGTTCTGGAAACCCCTCCCAGTGTCATGAACGTGCCACGTTCCCTCTGACTTCCCAGCCTTCGCCACGCTATTCCCTCTCCCTGTCTTCCCCTTTCCCCTCTCCTTCCTCAGGCCATTTGTTCTGAGTAATTCCTATTCTCCCTTCAGGTCTGACATCTTTCCTCTGAGAAAGCTTTACCGATCCCGGACCTCCAGTTCTGAATTGGGCGCTCTTCCCCTGTTCCCACATAACCCTGTTGGCTTTCCCTTCTCATTGTCACACTGCATTGTCCTGGCTTGTTTGACTGTCTCTCTCCCCTGGAAGATTTAATCCTGGGAGGGGGGTGGGATTATAATTATGAAAGGCCAGCCCTTGCCTAATATTCACCAGAGACGCCACCAGCATCTGTTGAGTGTGGCTTAGTTCCTCTCTCCAGGAGTCTTCTGTGTCTAAGGTGAAGAGGAGAGAAACAGCTACGTGGGCAGGATACTTTCTTTTGGTCTAAGTCACAGTCAAACAAGGAATATGGCCAAACTGTGGTATAGCCAATCTGAACCATCGTAGCAAATGATTCCATTCATCTTGTCTCCAGCCATACCAATGACAGAGAAACCGGCTGATGATGCAATCCTGTTCTGCAAAACGGAAGGTCCTTCAGCTACTTAACCAAGGGGTGACGGTCCCATCTGTGAGAGCTAATGCTTCACATAGAGGGACTTGAACTTAGGAAGCCCTTATATTACAACCAAATAGTGAAGCTCCCCTTACAGTAGCTTTGCCAATAGTAAAACTGTTGGGATAGCTGCAAATAAAATCGGCACATTTGTAAAGAGCAGAGCAAAGTGCGACAGAGAGGAGAGCCGGAGATGAAACCCCAGCTCCACCACTCACTTTTTTTGTGTCTCGCCTCTGGAGAAAGGGGAGCAGGCTGGAAGGAGCTCTCCTTGTTGTACCAGCACTGACATGGGGTTTCTACTGCAGGCAAACGCCCACCCCAGGCCGGCACCGGCCAGTAACAGAGGCTACCGCACCTGAGATTCCTGGGATGTGGGGCTGCACAGTAGTTAGGAGATGGGGTCTCAGAGAAGCAAAGCTGGGTTTGATCCCCTGAATGAGCCTCTTACTCACCGTGCGACCTTGGACATTTCTCTTATGTAAACCTCAGTTTCCTCATCTGTAAAATGGAGATCATGCTAGAACCACCCTTATCAGGTCATTACGATGAAGTGAGAAAAGTTCTTACACATCAAGTACTCAGAACAGTGCCAGGCACACTCTCAGTAAATGTTCCCTATTCTTCCTAACTGACTACATGGTTCATAACACATTTTTATTCTCAAATGTGTGTCTGCTTCTTGTTTGTTTAAGTAGGTTCCATGCCCAGCGTGGAGCTCCACAGGGAGCCTGAGCTCATGACCCTGAGATCAAGACCTAAACCGAGATAGGGTGGGATGGGACACTCAACTGACTGAGCCACCCAGGCACCCCCTATATGCCTGCTTTTTTTAAAGTTAGAACAACAAATAGGGCTTCGGCCATTAGTAATAGAACTTTTCTCACAGTGCAGCATGTTTCTGTCCCCATGTTGTCCATGGTCCTGTGAGGCTCCCATTTCTCAAACACACGTGACAGTAGCTATCTATGGCAATGGGAATCCTGCCTCAGGAGAAATATGATCAGCTCCCAGTATGTCCATTTCAAGGGAGCATCTGTGGAAGTCAGGTGACTGCACGGCATTCTGAACTCACTCATAAGCTGTGGCAGTTGACGGTGAAAATTGAAATACCTATAAATTATTTCTTTTAAAGAAAGGAAACCATGGTGATTATTTTTTTAGAGCATTAGAGTGCATTGTAAATATACGAACTCCTTTTGAAGCTCATTTTTAAGAAGAGATATTTTTCTTTGTCAGTGAAGCTATATACCTTAGGTTATCACAGACTTCCTAGTATGTTTTCTAGCATTTGCCGATGAGCTACAAATAATCCTTTGTACGTTCTCTGGGTAACACCTTGGAAATGGAAATAAGCAAGATCTGTACTTAGCAAAATCCAGTCTTTCAGATTTTCAAAACAAACTTATAGTGGAGTAAAATAAAGAGTTTTTTAAAAAAATAGTCCACCAGAGCTGGTGCAGCCACTCTGGAAAGCAGTATGGAGGTTCCTCGAAAAGTTGAAAATAGAGCTACCTTACGACCCAGCAATTGCACTACTGGGTATTTACCCCAAAGATACAAATGTAGTGATCCGAAGGGGCACCTACAGCAATGTCCACAATAGCCAAACTATGGAAAGAGCCTAGATGTCCATCAACAGATGACTGGATAAAGAAGATGTGGTATATATATACAATGGAATATTATGCAGCCATCAAAAAATGAAATCTTGCCATTTGCAATGACGTGGATGGAACTAGAGGGTATTATGCTAAGCGAAATACGTCAATCAGAAAAAGACAAGGATCGTATGATCTCACTGATATGAGGAATTTGGAGAAACAAGACAGGATCATAGTGGATTGTGTGAATTTCAGAGTTTTCAAAGATGTTGCAAGGACTATGAAGAACTTAGCTTACTATTTAAGGCAATTTGCCTATGTTTTTGCTAGATGATAACCATCATTTGTCACATGATAACCATCATTTGTCACATGATAACCATCATTTGTCACATGATAATTATTTGCCATGATAATTTAAAAATAAAACTAATTATCAATTCAAAGCAGCATCTCAAGCCCTTGTTTTCAACCTCTCCCAACCCCCTGCCTACCTCCTAGAATAGAGATGAGAGTTGGTGAAATGCTAGGCAGATTTGCCACTGAGAGAACTGAGTCACTCTCACAGTGTCCTTGGTGATGAAAATCTTATGTTTGTATTGTAGAGTTGTAGCAATAAAAATGATTATCAGTATTATTAGAAAATTTGGAAATTATAATGGAATTAAATTTAAGCTATAGAGTAAAAGTTTATATTGCTTTTTTACTCTTTTTTGTTTCCACAGAAGTAAAATAAAAACTTAATATTACAAGTTTCAACTGTTAGTGGCTTTATTACTTTGTACTACAACCGAAACAGTAAAATTGTGTGATGGTTTTGATCAGTTTCCCTGCTTTTACTCTCTCCACAGGGCCTTCTTAGAAACAAGCATGGTCTTGTTGGTCACCTTGCCCAATACCCTTTTCCACAGGATTAAGCACAAACTTCTCAGATGCAACTTCTTTCTCTACAACAGATCCAAACCACCTCCTTTACCTGAACTCCTCTTGCCTCAACTTTGTACTCCAGCAAACTGGACTGTTCACAGAATCATCTCTACCTGTTGAAATCCTAGCCATCTTCATTGCTACTAGCCACTGTTTTCCCTATGCTTACTGTGTGCCAGATAACGCCTTCAGCACACCCCAGGGCACCTTCTGGTGTAACCCCCATCACAACCCAGGAAGTGAGTAATAACACAATACCTGAATCTAAAACATAGAAAGGTAAAATGACTCGCTTCAGGTCATACCTCTAGTGCATGGGATGGAGCTGGGAGTAGAAGACAGGTCTGTGAATTCCACGCTCTAACCACTTCACTGTCTGGTACTTTACAACTTTCTCAAGAGCAGCCTCAGCTGTAAAGTCTTGCCTAATTTCCCATCTGGTTTTGATAGCTCACTCTTTAGAACTGGAGACCGGGGACTATTTTATCTCTGTGCCCCTAGCAGCACCTCCCACAGGCTGGATCACATAACGGGGCTCCCTATGTATCTGTTAAATCAAGTTTCCTGGAGAACAACTTGTCAGAGAATGTCATGGTCCTGATAGTAAATTCAGTGGAAGTTCAGAGGAGAGTCGCAAATGGCTTCCTGGGGGTGGAGCTCTTTGAAAACCGGGGCTGTTTTGGTGGACTCCAGAAGTGTTGATAATGTAAGTGAAATCAAGGGAGGAGGAAGGACCATGGCATCCGCGAGGAACTATGAAAGAAGCAGTGCCTGGTAGAGTCAGTAACTTAATGTGCTTTGGGGAAGGACATGAGATTAGATAGATTAAATGGGCTTTATGGGTTATGGGACGACACGAGTGCCAGGCAGAGGAATGTGCTGTTCCTTTTATATTCTTCTGTGACACTATGTTCCTGATATTCATCTATGTTGTTGTGTGCCGCTTTAGTTCATTCATTTTCAACATTGTATAATACTCTATTGTATGACTAATACCACAGTTTATCTATTCTAACTTGGGTGAACATTTGGGTTATTTCAAGTTTTTTGACTATTATGAATTTTGCACCTATGAATGTCCTTGTACGTGCCTCCTGGTGCACACAGCTAATGGCTGGGTCACATGGCGGGTACCTCTTCAAGTTTTTTAGATAAGGCTGAATTGTTTTCCCAAGTGGTTATAACAGTCTACACTCCCACCAGCAGTATATAAGAGTTTCTCTGCCTCCACATTCTTGCCAACACTTGATTTGGTCATACTTTAAAATTTTTGCCAATTTGGGGAGTGTGAAATGTTATCTCAAATTTTCTCTTTATGTATTCTGACATTTTTTATTATTGGACTTTTCACCCACAGTTTGTGCTTTTAGTGTCTTGTTTAAGAAATAGTTCCCCATCATCAGGCCACAAAGATATTCATCTTCTAAAAGCTTTATAGTTTTGCCTTTCACATTCAAGCCTCTAATCCACCTGGAATTTCCATTTAGATGTGTGTTTGGGAGTGTTCTCTTTTTTTCCTATGCTCCTTCCCGTGTTTGTTAAACTGTTAAAAATGAAGGCGTCTGGTGTTTAATCTCTATAGCATTTTTTAATGACTAAATTTAATTTCTTTAATGGTTATAGAACCATTCAGGTTTTCTATTTTTTCTTGAGTCAATTTTATGGTTTATATATATATATATATATATATATATATATATATATATATATATATATATTTTTAGAATTTGTCCATTTCTCCTAAATTTTCAAATGTATTTGCAACAGTTCATAATATCCTCATAATTTAAAAAAATCTCTGCAGCATCTGTAGTGGTGTTTCCTTTTTATTCCTGATTTTGTTTATATATGTTCTCTATTTTTTAATTGATCAATCTTTATGTAAATTTAATTTATGCCTTTTCAAATAGCCAATTTAGGACTTTGTTGATTCTCTTTATTTTCTACTTGTTTTCTATTTCACAAATTTATGCTCTTTATTATTTTCTTCCTCTTCTTTCTCAGTTTATCCTGTTTTTTTGTAACGTCTAATGTTTAGGCTTTTTTCTTTTCTAACGTAAGTATTAAAAACTGAATTTAGGGGTGCCTGGGTGGCTCAGTTGGTTGAGCGTCTGCCTTTGGCTCATGTCATGATCTTAGGGTCTTGGGATCGGGGCCCCATATCGGGCTCTCTGCTCAGCAGGGAGTCTGCCTCTCCCTCTCTCTGATCCTCCTCCACTTGTGCTCTCTCTCTCTCTGTCTCAAATAAATAAAATCTTTAAAAAAATTTAAAAAAAATAAAATAAATAAAAACTGAATTTATCTATAACTATCAATTTAACTTTATCCCACAAGTTTTGATATGCAGTATTTTTTTTAAAGATTTTATTTATTTATTTTTGTGAGAGAGAGAGAATGCGTGTGCATGAGCGAGCGAGTATGAGTGGGGGAGGGGCAGAGGGAGAAGCAGACTCCCCACTGAGCAGGGAGCCCCACACAGGACTCAGTCCCAGGACCCTGGGATCATGACCTGAGCTGAAGGCAGGTGCTTAACCGACTGAGTCACCTACGCTCCCAGTATGTAGTATTTTGTTATCATTCCATTCTCAATATTTTCTCATTTTCATTATAATTTCTTTATTGATCTATGAATTAGATGTTTCTTTCTTTGTCTTATTCTTTGATTAATAGTCAATTAATTTAAATTTAAAAGATCAAATTCCCCTAAATTTCTATAACATTTACATAGTTATTCAAATTCCCTTTGATATTTTAAATTATGATTATAAATTCAGCATATCTGATTCTCTCAAACACTTTGAATATCTAAAATGCAGACTTAAACATCAAAATCAACAAGAGCTTTCTAAGCATGTGAGTCAGACTTATCAACTGTGTAGTTCAAATTCTCTTAACTGGTTCACATATCTAAAAACACGGGCCAAGCCACACTATGATAGCAGAACTCATTGATATATAAAAGTGTAATTGTTATTTTAAAAAATACCTTCCCTAAAATTGTAAATTTATTTATAAATAATGGAATAGAATGCCCTTCTTAAATGAGCAGAATTTACTCAAAAGTAGGATCAACAGACCAGCAGCATCAACATTACCTAAGAACTGGCTAGAAATGCAGACTGTCAGACCCACCTGAAACCTCCCGCATCAGAACCTTTAACAAGATCTCCTTTTAATATGTCTCACGGAGCGCTGTGAATTGTATAAGACTGTTGAATCACAGACCTGTACCTCTGAAACAAATAATACATTATATGTTAAAAAAAAAGAAGAAGATAGTAGGAAGGGAAAAATGAAGGGGGGGAATCGGAGGGGGAGACAAACCATGGGAGACTATGGACTCTGAGAAAAAAACTGAGGGTTCTAGAGGGGAGGGGGCAGGGGGATGGGTTAGCCTGGTGATGGGTATTGAAGAGGGCATGTACCGAATGGAGCACTGGGTGTTGTACGCAAGCAATGAATCATGGAACACTACATCAAAAACTAATGATGTAATGTATGGTGATTAACATAACATAATAAAAAAAATATATGTCTCACAGACCTCCATTCTAAGGTGACTTCAAGGAGGCTGGAAAATGGGAGAGGCAGAGCCAGGCCTAATGGAAGGCTATGTCTGGGATTTATCAGGAAGTGAAGAGAAGTTTCAGGCAGTTCCCGATGGGGAGTCTCCCCCTTTCCTATTTCCACACCTCCATTTCCTGAAAACGCACAGGTGAAAATGGGCAGGCAGAAAGGAAAGCGGAAGCAAGAACTAAGGCTCCCTTGTCTGAGGCTAGAATATTGACTTGTCAGACTCAGCCAGTGTTGACACCTGATTTCCTGTGCCAAGTGAGCTTGTGTCGGCGGCTGCCTGATGAGAACCATTAAGTCGGTAACAGACTGTATTTCCATTTAGTGGCCTTTTCACCAACACACAAGACGTCAGTCGCACGGCAAGGTCATTAAATTGTTGGCCTAATTGATTGGTCTAATTATCCTCACCTAAGGAAGAAGAATTTGTTACTGGGGATAAAAAGGCCCTGGCTGCGAGGCAGTATTTCTGGATTATAATCTTGCACCAGACTCTGACCCTGCTGTGAAAGCTTGACGAACTCTCCCTTAATTTCTCTGGACCACAGATTACTTATTGAGCAGGGGGATTAGTTCCAAAATAATGGGTTTTCCAAGATTTCCTGATTTCAGGCTACCCAGGCTATCCTGGAGTCCTGTGCTTTTCTAGAATCTTCCCATACCATTTATTAAATAATACTGTGTGTGATCTGAGCTGTTCTTACGATTTGGCTCGGCAACAGAACCCGTTGAGCTTTTTGCTCAGCACTGGAAATTCTAATCCCTATATTACCTCTACCACCCTCGAGAATCGAGAAGAAAATTTCCTGGAGAACAGTTCAGTGTAGGGAGACTTACTAGCTACTGACTTCCAGTGAATTCATGATATGAAGGGGAGTCGCAGACTCTGGATCTTGCTGCCTGAGTTGGAATCCCTCCTCGACCACTTACTATCTGGTTTTGGGTAAGTTAATTAATTTCCTTATGCCTCAGCTTCTGCACCTGTAAAGTGAGGCGAATAATAGGAAATACCTCACAGGGTTGGTGTGAGGGTTAAATGAGACAAAAAATGTTTGGCATGTGGTAAGCACTCTTATAAGCCGTGCTTATGAAAACATTCAAGCTGAATGTAAAGTACCCACATTAAATGCTCATTTTGGTACATAGGTTATCCCAGCATATTTTAAAAGCAGATTTTTTTTCACGCACTCTAGGGAAAACAAAACTACCTCTTGGTACTTAATTGTAGTGGCTATATGTCACACAACATGGAGAATTCCTGAATCATTGATCTGGGTTTTCTTTACCTGAACTCATTGCTCTGAGAAGAAAACAACTACATTATGGCTGACAATTGACTCTGACTTTTTCTTTTAACAGCAGTAGGACTTTTAATCCTTGCATTCAGAGTAATACCTGCCAATCACCTTTTTGCCTAATTAAATTTACCTGGAGTTCATTTTAAAGAAAATAATTTGTTCAGCCAGAAGTGGTTGCATATTTATGCTACAATTAGTGAAAAACTCCACAAACGAACCCTTCCCCCTGAGCCTCAGTAAAGAAAGGGGAATGCAGTTGAGAGCCTACAAGATTTCAGAGCAATTAAGCCTAGAAATGCAGGTGTTGGAAACACCTGTTTCCCCCTTCCTCTCATGCGGACTGCCCTGGCCACCCCTCATCAGTAGGTTAAAATAATTAACTTACCCTATTGGCAGAAAAGCCCAAGAACTGCTAAGGGCAACAAGTCTCCTTTTCTCCCGTTTCTCAGATTAAAAGAGAAAAATAAAAAGAGTCATGGGTGGTCTGCAAACAGGAGGGGGGAAAAAAAACTTTCCTCTTCTAAAAAAAAAAAAAGGACAAAATCAAGTGACAAGAAAGACATTGTCTCCCTCAAGCAGACTAAGTGGCTTGCTTAGGTTCAGAATTCTATGTTTGTTTTGTGAGAGTGATTGCAGTGCTGTTCAGGAGCATGAAAAAGCCTATTTTAAGGGATATTTATGTGAAGAAATAAAGCAATTGGGGAGGATGATTTTGCCTGACCTGCCTTTTGTGAATACCTGCAAATTTATATTAAATCTCAACAACAGAGTTCCTCACAAAGATAAACTGTGGAAATTTTACTGGGGCTTTAAAAAATGGATCGTCTATAGCGAGGAAACCCAGAAATTGTTGGAGGGGGGAAGAAAGTTCATTTTGGCAATTTGAATCAATTCAATTTTAGCCTTTATGCTTTGTGTGTATCTTGGTTTTGTTTCCCTGAGTTCCATTAAGGCCACCTTTGAATACTATTTGCCATAACTAGAAAAGATTGGGAAGGTAATTTTGTGTTTATGATCACTGGCACTATATCCATTTGAAGCACAAATTTTGGAAACTTTCAGCATTTTAATTGGAATAGGTATTTTTGGAAGATGGAAGGGATGGTACAGGTAAGGGATCTGCTGAAGTTGGAAACTGGTTCAGTATACATGCAAATATGCATAGGCATTTATACTTTCCATTTTTCTAAAGATGATTTAAGGTGACTTCAGTTAGATTTTGGACTTTAAAAGTTTTCTCACAATGTCCACATGAAATACAGATTATAGGGGCACCTGGCTGGCTCAGCGGGTAGAGCATGCAACTCTCCATCTCCCGTCGTGAGTTCAAGCCCCATGTTGGGTGTGGAGCCTACTTAAAAAAATAAAATAAAAATATTAAAAAAAAAAAAGAAATACAGATTATAGGAAGCCAAGAGACTACTGCATACTGTTAATTCAACCCTTACTTCTGACCAATACATTTATTTATATAATGCCTTACAGTGTTAAAAGCATTCTTCCATTTGAGGTATGTAAGGCAGGTCTCGGGACACCTATCCTGGGGAGGAGGAAATTAAAGGGATGGGTAGAGCCATCCATGGAGAGGGGAGAGCAGCTCTCCTTATGCAGGGAGCCCTAGGCAGCTGGCCATAGATTAAGTGATAAAACTGAGACTCCTGAACCACCGCCGCCACCGCCCCCTATCTTCTCCCCACCAGCACAGCATTTTCATAAACCAGGGTTAGGCTCCTCCTTCACGGGGCAAGCTCCTGAGAGCGGCAGTATTTTCAAATGACCAGCAGGTGGCGGAGTAAACCCTGTTCCCAAATCCATTCCCGGGGATGTTTAAATTATTTGAAAACTAACGGATTAAAAAATTCAGTATCAGCCCAAATAAATTTAGCATTCAAGGTTCCATTAAAATAATAATATTTAATATAAAGACTTAAGTCCACTGTCAAGCTAAATGCTGACTATAAGGCACACTGGCATTGTTTTTTCTTAGCATTGTAACATATTCCAAAGTCATTTTTTTTAAATTACAATTCTTTCCTTTCCTTTCACTGTACTACTGAGTTGGAGAGAAATGATGGCTTCTTACTCATCTGAGTTTATTTTCTCTATTAAGAAATCTCTGTAATGGTTATCTAAGTGTGACATGAATCCACCAAACACTACAGCTCTGTCTGAGTTTAGGGATGTCTTTATTAAGTGTTCACTGTTAACCACTAGTTTCCCAGCTCCTCCTACCCTGGCACTATGGGAGGCTACATTACACTCTTGTCTGCATCCTGAGCTGCTCCACAGGCAGGTGGATTGAAGAAGCCTCGCTCCTCACCAGAGCCTTCCTCTCCTTCATAGTGTCTTACTTCACAGTGCTATGACTAGGGTTTGTAAACCTTGAGAACACACATTGTCCCTAAACTCTTTTGTCAAATAGTTTCTTCAGCTATTTTCATACATTCTTGGCAAGCACCAGTAATGATTAAAAGGGGTTTCCATCCAAACATATTCAGCAATTTTTACTTAAAACACAATCATATACAAGTATTGTACCCATACACATTCTCATTTCCACACATAGATGCATTTGCCATTGCATACAGGTGTAGATATTTGCATACATTTTTATAAATATCAAATCTCATTGCAGTGAATTTCATTGAATTATCCAACTCCCCATATTGTGTTGGAATTTTATGCCTCAAGTATGTTTTAACTAAATGAAAGGAACTAGGTTATAAGTAATAGGAACTAAGTGATACCACCTACTTCCTATCATGTATAACTTAGGGACATGGAGATATTTTATCTGCAGTTTGTTTGTTTATTTATTTATTTATTTATTTATTTATTTATTTTTAAAGATTTTATTTTTTAAAGTAATCTCTACACCCAGACATAGGGCTTGAACTCACAACCCCAAGATCAAGAGTCATATGCTCCACCACCTGAACCAGCCAGGTGCCCCTCTGCAGTTTGATTTTTTGATATGAACTTTGCATATTTATATAGACATCCACAAGTGAATTGATTAAAGAAAATGCACATTGAAAATATACATGTTAATATCTATTTATATAGGTTTTGTCTTTTTTCAGAAAAAGATTTCAAAAGGATTTACAGAGTTACATGAGAGTTCATAGACAGTCACTAGGGACTTCAGAGATTTTAAGGATGAAACGCCAAGAATGGTTAAGGGCTTTGCTCAAAGGCATAGAGTTAACTAGAGATTGAAGAAGGACTGGAATAGGAAGTGTTCATCAAATGTTTGTGAATTAAATAAGATGGAAAATAATTCAGTGAAACTTTAAAAGATGCATAGCTGCTCACCTATTGTGAGCAGATATTATATAAATCAAGAGAGGTGAGCAGCTATTATAGCAATCAAGAGAGTAGAAAGGCTTATGAGAAGAGGTAGAAATATATATGTTTGTGGTCTTCTATAGCTGGTAGACGGGGCAGGCATAGTTACTGATCATGGTACTTGTTACTGGATATTTAGAACAGAGCATTCTCTTTGGAAACTTGAGAGCAATGCCTTCCTCCCAGTTCCAGAGCATTTTGGAGAATGAAATAGAGTTCAATGAGAGCTGGGAAGAGAACCCAGGAATCCTTGCATTTCATCTCCTTTATGTATCAAGGAGATAATTCTAGCTGAGGACAAAAATCCAGTAACTATTTCATTTATGCTATAAATATTTTAATGCAATTATCTGCCAAGATTTATTAATTTATTAATAACTGACCCTTCTATAATTACATAATACCTTCTGTGAGTTAATATGTATTTAAGCTGACCAAATAAAGGTAAATGTTAATAGTGAGCCTTAGCCGTCTACTTGTTGTGCTCCAAATCACCTTAGTTACCAGTTGAATAATGGGGCTTATTTAGTATACTTCAAATCCTGTCATTTTTAAATGAAATCAAGAGAATCAAACAGTACAAAAGAATCCACCAGGAGTGGAAAACAAGTGTGTTGATGGTGACTTCAGAAGTCATTTTGCCTTTCCCTGAAATAGAAAATTCTATTTCATAACCATGTTAAACTCCTTCTGTGACAATTCCCCCATTGACAAGTACATCACACACACACACACACACTTTACAAAAACGCTGAATTCTTCTCTCCAGGGTTATTTTTTATTTTGGAACAACACTAAACCTACATAAAATCTGCTTTAAGACTGTACACATATTGTTTGCTTTTCCAACATTATGTGTTTCTTTATTTTACAGATTGGGTTGAGAGCTGGAAGATTTTTTTTTTCCTGTTTCATCTTAAAAGCCTAAGGATCAATGCCAATTGCATACTTAGATATCAAGGCAACTTTTCCAGCTGTGCTCCAACTGTTTTCTATTGTGCTCACTACCATGTTCTTGGTGCCATTTTTCTGATATGAGTGAAACCTATGCAAGACATTAATTGTGTCTCATTACTGGTCCTTGCTCTTCTTTTCAATTCTGGTATATATGAATGCTCCAAAAGAAATACAACTGATAAACAAAACAGCAGTGTATTCTTCTGTACATTGTTCATGAGGCAAAGAGTAAGTGAGAAATTCATATTTGCCAGTGTATTTCAGGGCATTTTGTGGGATCCTTTAAAAAAAAGTCTATTGCTTTATTTCTACCACAATACCACTTCAGATCTAAATGTTGGAGTTTTTTTAACCAGAAGGGTAATAATTCTTTTGATTAAAATATTGCAGAATTTTGTAGAGTATTATCCAATACTAACAGAATAAAATATGCTATTACAAAACTGGGAGAAATGCAAAATAGAAAAATATAGTTTCTGATAATTTACTACTAAAACAGTATTTTGGCCTGTATCTAGTCTGGATTCAAAGCAGTCAAAGGAGTGAGCTAGTAGAACCCACATTTCAAGTCACATTTAAAGCATTTTCTAAATCTTTGGCATAAAAATGCTAATTTTGATTTTAAATTTGATAAATTCTGCTTTAATATGGAGGTCATAAGAGAACAATTACTAAATGATGGAAAAATCATTTATTCAGAGAACTCTTATAATCTCCAGAGGCAAATCATGAATATCAGGACCAAACCCTTCAAGCATTACGTAGCACCACCTTAAAAGTAACTTTCTCTTTTGTTCAGCCAGAGGATACCAGATATTATAAGAAATGTGAAGTCCATCAGCTATTAATTTCAGGCCTGACTAAATAAGAGCTAATATAATTGGAGTACTTTTATCAGACAGCAATTTCTGGAATAAAATACACATCATATAGCAAAGTTTTAAGAATTACAGAGAACATTAATTCAAAGTGATAAAATTTTTGGATTCCAACAGAACTTTTAAAATTTACATATATTTCCATATGTCCAAATGATTGATAATCTCACATTGTTGAGTAGGCCGTGGCAGAGTACAATACGTATTTGACATTTTGTGCATCACCATGAACTTATTTTAACACTAAATTTTTTGTAGGCTTAAGTGTGTTTCCTGCAGTTTTATTCATGGAGAAAACAGAATACTTGTAGTGGAAATAAAAATTCATCCTCAGAGATAACATCATTAAGGGGAAAAAATATCTTGATAATTACTAATTGATTTTCATAACACATTCATTGTATAAGAGTATTTTAGAGGGCCAATGGCCTGAAATTATACTTTCTTACATTGAAAAAGGTTAATTAGGAATTGAGCTCAAAGTTAGTTTTTTGAAGGTCAGCTGCTATGCTGTTGGGTCCTGTGACCCTGTCTCAAGTAATCATAGCATTAACATACAAGTTATAGCTTTCCTTTCACTTGATGACATAATCTCTTTAATTGGTGTCGGGAAGCCTGCATGTGAAAGAACCATGGAAAACACCTAGAGACTATAATTTTACTCTCTCCATTCACAGGGCAAATGAAACAAGCCTTAAGAATGTACGAAAGACTCATTACAATCCCTTGGCTGTCAACACAAAGCCCTCACATTTCAACCAAGAGTTTTATGAATGATCAATTCTGTTTAGTTCTAACTTTGGCTGGTGAACTATTAACCTTTTCAGAAAAACCGTTGAATGCTAAATGTCAGATAATCTTCTATGAGAAAGCTAAGAGAGTAGATAATGTGGTTTAACTGATTAGACATCAATGTGAGAAGGTAATATTTGCAAAGTTATTAAGCATGCTCTCTGAAAGAAACTATTGGAGTGAGACTCCCTAACCCTCGCATTTCTACAACCTCTGACATCATTCTCATAAATCCCCTGCGCCTCATCATGCAGACTTGATATGGCCCATTTCATTTGAGAGTTTAAATTCACCTTTTACAGAGAACTGATCAGCATTGTTGTGATCCTGTTTTCCCAACAGATTCTGCTTAGTAATAAAGAAAGCTACTGTGAAGTAACCCTTGAAATACCCATTATGAAACTTTTGCAAGGATAGGCTTTGGGAGAAGGAAGAAAGGAAAACTAAAGTTTGCTAAGCCTCTCAGCATCAGTTTAACAAGTGCTAGCTGCAAAATGGAAGGGCCCTGGGTCTGTTGTTAATGGAGTTCCTGTCCTTACAACACTATTTCAGTATTGTCACCTTTTATGATCCTTTTACCTCTTGAGTTCTGAGATGACTCTTTAAAAATTAGGTTAACCATCCAACCAAGAAGTACTATGCCTGGACTGCTTTGTGCTAAGGCCTCAGTTGGGTGCCATCAACAGTCTGGCAAATATGGGGATGTGCCATCTAGCAGAGTTATGAAATCATCAGTTGGAACTCGTTCATATTTTGTTCTGATATAAATACTGGACTCTGCCTCTTGTGCCCTGTCTAGAAAAAAACTGTACCCTGAAGGTGTGGGAAGAGAGAATGTGGGTAGAAAGGACAGGCAGGTGTTTGTGATTGCAGACAGTACCGTACTGCCTTCCTATGACAACTACCAGTCAATCACAACACTGTGTATTGACATGTCTTTAATCATGGCTCTGTCCAGATAATACACTGGTCTTAGGGCATCTGTTTTGTGTTTTGTATAATCTTCTATTTTTCTGCCCAGATGCATAGTACACCCACTCAAGGCTGGAAAGCCAGAAAATAACTTATTTGCTCCATTATTCTAATTTAGTCACTACCACAATTTTATTAATCAGCAAAATAATGATGCACAAATGCCTTAACTATAATTTGCTTTGTTTCACTCTGTGCCAATTTGGTGCAGTCTCAGTAATATCATAGTTTCATTATGCCCTGAAAATTGAATTATTTTTTCACCTTCAACCACTCAATAAAACCAACAATCTTCTTTTCCCATCAAGAGTTTTTAGCAAAATCTGAACTCTATCATCTAAGTTAAATGGTAACTTATAATGGGGAATTTGCATTCTTTTATTACCTGGGAGCTTTCTGCAGGAAGAGGAAATAAAATCACCTATTAATGCCCCTGCATATCTAGTGCCACTGCATCCTAAGATTTATCAGTATTTGTTCACTCCCTTCAAGAAAAGTCCTAAGAGTGATGTCCCTGAGATAGCAACATAGGTCATTCCTGACTTCACTCCCCCTCACAAGAACCAACATCTATTCAAGAACAAGACACCACTGAGGGAATCCTAGAACATGGGGCTGAGGCTGAGGAATACCCTGCACCTCAGAGACCAAGACAGACTGCATTAAAAGGGTAAGAAAAGTGACCTAATGTATACCACATTGCCCCTCTCACAGGACAGCACAGTACTACACAGAGAGGTCTCCCCTGAGCCACTACTTCCTCCAGTGGAAAAAGAGAACCAGGGGTACAACTAGCCTCCCCCAGTATGGTGGGTCACTTTTTGGGAGCCCCTACTCTGATCTCGAACCCTGAAGATTGCAGGGAAATTTGTGGGGCTAAGCTGCTGGGCATCTGACTGTGATAGAGAAGCAAGAAATGGCTTGCAATGACCATCATGTGGATCTTGGCAGACTGAGTTCATACCTGCAGTGCCCAAGTAGTAATCCCAAGCAGCAGTTTTGCTCATCTGCAGAACCAAGTGAGGAGGACACTCTGACCAGGGAACTCAGTGGGATGCAGATCTGCATGATTCAGATCCTCAAATATAGAGTTTTGCTGGCCCTAGAGTTTGCCCATACCCAGGCAAGGTGCTGAGTCACAGACCCACCCACTGTTAAGAGTCCTTCTAGAAACATCACCAAAGGCAAGGGAAGCAAGGGCAAAAATGAACGATTAGGACTTCATCAAGATAAAAAGCTTTTGCACAGCAAAAGAAACAACAAAACCAAAAGACAACCAACAGAATGGGAGAAGATATTTGCAAATGACATATCAGATAAAGGGCTAGTATCCAAAATCTATAAAGAACTTAT